>NC_081409.1:152987975-154187975 GCF_030272615.1 Cryptomeria japonica | reverse complement strand
GGAACGGCGTTTGAATAAAATCGCGTGTTTTATATAATTTTATGACAATAATATTGAGGAAGTCCATTTTTAGTGTCACTGCTATCTTTTTCTCTGTTTCACGTGCTTATTTGCCCTAATTTCATCTTTTCTTGTGAATCCAAAATTTAATGACTGTGATGTTTATTAATTACTGAAATGAAAATAAAAGTGTGGCCTTTTGAATCCATAATTGCAGGCTAATAAGAGTTGAAAGTTGAGTATTGTCAACTTCAATCTTTTTCTCAGATTGCTGAATGAAATATGACAAAAGATTATTAAAAAGAGTTTGCTCTCAAATGAAGGAAATGTATGTATTTATGTCTTATGTATCTATTATTAAAAAGAGTTTGCTCTCAAAAGCATGGAGAGAAGATACTTAAGTATATCAATGACGCTTCAATCAAGATTATTCTAAAGGTATTTGTAAGGATGTTTTTATTATCTAAGGCAACATGTAGAGGAGCCTAGACACCATGACAAATACTTCATACCACGTGCACCACATAAAGTGATTCTACCAGTACAAATAGACAAAGGGCTTAGGAGCACTAGTATGTACTAAACCTTAGGTCCTTAGGCATAGTTTAAGAGGCAATAGAAATGCATTACAAAAGTAGGAAAAAGTGTAAGTGTTACTCTAATGGAGTGTTACTTATGTGGATTTATTGGTGCTTGCACAAACCTATAAAACAATTCCATGATGAAAGGTCACTTATAAAGTGAAAGAATGCTTGCAAAGTGGAATCTCACTTGCATGAGGAAAAACTTTTTTGTGAAAAGAAAACTCACTTTGTGCATTATCACTTGTTTGTGAAGTCATATTGCGTATAAAGATTAGCACACACATATGGCAAAAGGTCACTTATACATTGTATTTCTTGTGATAAGTATATTAGTGCTTTCATGAGTGGGTTATCACTTGTTCTTATAGTAAAAGTTCATAAACAAAGTAGTGCTTTTATAGAATATTTCTTACACAGATTAGTATCTACATATTTTTTTTTGTTAGATTTACTTAGGTTGATATTTCAAAGGGCCTATGTGTGTGTTTAGATGAATATAGGAATGATTGCCACCTCTACATTTATGAGAGAGGTGACTACCTACTATGGTATTGTGATCATAGTTGACGAAGATGGGAAGGGAACTTTGATTTGAAATCTAGATCAAAAAGTATCAAACATGGATGTTGGGAGTCATATTCTAAAGGTGTTCAAAACTAAAGAAGGTGATCAAGACTAAAGAAGGTGATCAAGACTAAAGAAGGTGATCAAGACATATAGAGAGGAACTTTGATTTGAAATCTAGATCAAAAAGTTTCAAACATGGGTGTTGGGAGTCATATTCTAAAGGTGTTCAAAACTAAAGAAGGTGATCAAGACTATATTAAGGAGGCTTTGAAATATTGTCTCCCAAAAATTCAACTCTCAACAATAGGACAGGGGGGCTGGAAAAACCAGTCCTAAGTTATTTTTAGTTCAAAATATATTGCAGCTTGTAATTGTTTACTCTACACTAATGTAGCCTTTTCAAAGGTTGAATGGATGCACTGACATATTATAAATTGAAAATGATTTATTTTACTTATTTTGGATGCCTATGGAAGTTTTCATAAGGAAATTCACCTTTGTTATTATTCTCTTGTTTTATTCTTTCATTTTAGGTGCCTAAAATAGAGGGAAATGATAGTGATTTTTGAGAAAGTAATTAAAGACTTTATTTTACAAAGGATCACAAATTGGGTCTTGTTTTTATTTATTTTTTAAATTAATATATAGAAAAATAACTTTTATATTGTGGAGAAATATTTTGAAAGCATTTAATGAGGAATTTTAAGCATATATAGAGGAATTTCAAAAGACAATTGAAAGGAAATGAAAGGCCAAATTTAGGTATCTCTTTGTGACGCCTCATAAGGGTTATAATATATATAAAAATTATCCTTAGATAGTGTCAAAAAGAAAAAACAAAACAACATCAAGGTTGGAGAAATTATTTGCAGGTTCCTCCAAAGATTGAATGAAGAAAGGTGTATGAAATTAGCTTGAAAAGAAGAGAGTGATAGAGAAAAGAAAAGAATGAATTTTAAGGTGTGTTGATGATGTTAAATATAGCCATGAGATCTATAAGATGAATAAAAAACATAAATTCTAAAAGAGGAGTGAAGACATGAGCATGTGAAGGCATGAAAGTTTGATAAGTTGAAATCATGAAGAATTTAGAAATATTATTGAATTTTGAATTTTGAATCTTGTTTCTTGTTGAAATCCTCTATGTATGTAATTGTTATTGAGGTATTTTGTTGCATGACTGTATAAATGAAAGTATAAATAAATATATAGATTTCAGATTGTATTTTAATATAGTGGATTGGATGACAAGTTAAGGATGCAAGATTGGGTAGCTTGATAAGACCCCCCAATCTTGATTGCATAATCAAACCCGATGTTTTTTTTCATCATCATCCACAAAAAATATAATGATGAAAATAGTGTTTTCCCTCATAAGGACATAGGCAAAGCAAGTAATGCAATGCTGAATTGACAAGATATTACCTCAAGTATGAAACTGTTTTATGGAATCTTGAACAAGGCTTGATGTGATGGATTAAAGTCCTATAACATGTTAATACATGCTTTCAACATGAAGAAACACAATATAATTGATCATGATTGTTTTACTAGACTTCTATGCTTGAATTCTTTTCTCCTTGATTGTATATCTACAATTGAATAGTTTGTATTGCTTATTGATTGTGCTAGGTGATGTTAGACTTTTGAAATGAGGGAGTTATATTTATATGCAACTTACGTCTTTTTAAAATTAATTCTTAGGGAAGGCTAACAAAGCAAGGTGAATTCCCACTATTTGTAAAGTTGAGATTGATTATTTAAAATTGAAACTCTAATCACTTTGATAGGAGTGCTTAGTTCCTAGTCCTCGCAAAAAAAAATACATAAAAGTGGTCATGAATAGGAAAATGGACCAAGTTTATGCAAATGGTTTTAAAACTGAGCACAATCAGGCATAAATTATGCATATTTTCTAAAGTAGTTCCAAACCTAGTATGAAATTTGTTAAGGTATATGATGCTATGGTATAGATAGTTCTCATATTTAGGAAAAGGTTACCTCAATACCATAATTGAGGTAGTGTAGAGTGGATTAGATAGAGGTTTATCTCAATATCATGTATCATGTGAAAAAGAGAAAGGGGCTCAATAGGGAGAATAGTGATGAGACCTATACCAAGAAGTTTTTTGGGTTTTTTATTGTAATTATTAATGTTAGTTTATGGATAGATAAAAATAAATTATATGCACAAGAATGAATCATTAATTGCATGTTCTTCAAAAATTTCTTGTGTAAGAAGAGGAAGAATGATAAAAATAGATACTAAGAGGGTATGTATGATGTGTTTTGGAGGATAAGAAAATTTTACGTAGGATTTATTGTGTTGTTTGGATGGAATAGAAGGTGTAATGCTTTCAATATTTTTTAAAAAAGTAGATTCAAGAGTAATTAACCTTTCATAATGAAGAGAAATGTGTAATTGATGAGCATAAGAATCCATTGAAACATTAATTAATAGAGGAGAAAGTAAATAATCTAAATTTGTAGTAGAAAGGTGTGGTGTAGGTCTCATAAGAAAATGAGCTCCTTTTTCTATGTATGGTAGATCATTTCTATTATATACATGTTTAAAAATAATTTGGAATCTAGGCTCATAGTATGTTTCCAAATTTTAGAAACAAAAGGAAGATTTACATCATTGGACCTCTCAAAATGAGATTTATAGCTAGATATTGAAAAATAAATAGAAAAATATTAAAGCAATGATTTTAAATTACAAACTCTATTATCTAGATTTTCATAACTGCTAGACTATCCCTTGAAAATAATCTTTTTGTTTCTAGGTGTCAGTACATTGTTAGAATTTGGTCCTAAAGCATATAGAGATGAGTTGTAAAAAAGTTTGGGCTAAGGTTCATGAGGTAGCACTAAGCTATTCTTAATTGATCTTAAAGTGATGTTAATATGTATTTAATAGACATTTTCAATTGAAAAAATTGAAATTAAATTTTAGCATTAATTCGATATTGTAGAAAATTAATTTTTAATATTGTACAATCTATTAACACTAATCTTTGTGCATGGAAAGGAAAATGGTGGAGGAAGATTATATTTGGAACACTGTCTGTAGGGCATATTTATCAGTCTTTTAGAATATATAAATTAAATAAAAATTTGTACATGAAATCATACAAACTGCGATATCATTAATTGATCTTTGAGTGATGTTACATATGGATTTAGTACACACTTCAATTGAAAAAGTGGTGGCTTATATAAATTAAAAGAATCCTATCATGCAACCAGCAAACTATAATATCATTAATAGTTAGTCGTAATTGATCCCAAAGTGGTACTACATATCTATTGAATGGACACATCCAACTGAAAAAATGGTGGTCCATGTTTTAAAATTCCTATCATATAACAGTGCAACCTGTAATATGGTTGCAGCCACTATAGAAATTTTTCAACACAGTAATACAAGCTTCTCATTTAAATTGTGTATGTTTTTCAATCCGCATTTTATTAATTTTGAAGATGTAAATGGTGCAATGCTTCCAGCTCTTCATTCCGCTTCTACTATTGCTCTACTTGCCACTTCAAATAACAAATATAATCACCCGCCTCTAGCAACACAGTAACTTGGCTTTTCTACTCCACCTGAAAATACCAATTTTTTTCATTAAAGTTTATGTAGCAAACGTTTTATGATCAACTAGATAAAATTTAATATATCAAACATATAATAATGTACTCGACAAATCAAAAAATTTAATATAATTTCAGTAGTTTCATCCATTTTTATAAAAAAAATACCTGACAAATGTCGATAATAACTCAATTACTGACTATCCAGAGATCAGAATGTAGCATGTTACAGTAATTATATTCAGATTGAAAAAGAAAGAGAAGAATACCCACCTGGGGATCCATTGGTAGCACTGCACGCAGAGAAGAAAATGCTTCCTTCAGCTTTTCTCTTCACTTACGTTCTTCATTTGTATGGCTACTCGAACCCTTGTCGTACGTTTCATTGTTAACATTTATTCCAGCTTTTCTGCCATCCTCGATAAGTAATAGACTGGTTTTATGACTGTTTATGCAAATGTCAGAAATTTAGGCAGCGCTTGTGTAAGAACTGTGACTGCCTGCACTGGAGGGGGGCCACAGGGGGCCTATATAACTTTTCCAATCTACTAAGACCTATAATGATACTGATAGCATTCATTAATTGTTCAGTGCCGGAATGATTTCATCTAGTGGCACTAGGTTATCTGCTAACAAATCTGAACAGGATGGTGACGACCACAAGTCATATATATCCACGTCATGGGGAGGCACATAATAAGTGGTACTAGGGGATGAATCTTCATATCCTGTGTGGACCTGCAACAAATTTGAAAGCCCATGTGTTTAACAATTTTCATTAGACAAGGTGATTTCTTTGGTTTCTTACAATACTGTTCACACCATTATAAGTGAAAACTTTGAAGAATTTTTTTTGTTTTATGATATAGAACATGTTGTAATAGTTTTTGGTCTGTTGGAAAGTTAAATGATTTAAAATGAGTTCACCAAAGATCAAGTTTTCATAAATGGAAGGTTCAATATCATAAGGAATGAGGTCGGGTTGTATCTGAGACAAGTTTAACAGAATGGATATACAATAGAACTTTAGCAGAATGACTCTTAACTAAAGAAGTTTTGGGCTGGCAAAATAGATGACTATAGATTCTTAATTCTTAAATGAAGACTAATTAACAAATTCAATCATTATATTTTTAAATTAATAATTATAGTTTAAATAGAAAAAAAGATTTGATATACAATTTCTAATTCAAAAATAAATATTGAAAATAAAGATTAAGATTGTAACAAATTACAATTAATGCTATTTGTGTCATCTTCCTTATCAAATTTTATTTAGAATCCTAAGGAGATATAGTTCACAGTTAATTTCACAAATCAGGAGAATTTGGGAAGATCTCCACTTGTCTAGATTGTCCCACAAGATCACACATCTACCCAAGTTAAATACCCAAAGAATTCATACAAGATTTTATCTACACTTAATTCTCAGCCACCCCACTAATCAAGCTTCTAGATTATTCCATATTGATATCCACTGATAATATCCTTGCACTCTCCAGAAAGTATATTGTTAGAGATACTTTGAAAAAGTTGACTGGCATTGATATTCTTTGCCTTCAGGAAGTTAAGGTTTCTTGCTTTTTGCTTGCTTCGGCGTGTCGGTCTATCTGGCCAGCCAGTCATATGTTTGGTACTACCCATGAGCCTGGGCGTGGCGGAGCTGTCACTCTTTTGTCCCCACGGTGGCACTCTTGCATGGTCGACCATGGGTCTGATCTCACGCAACGGCTTGTCTGGATTTTGTTTAATATTGATAATCATTCTTTTGGGGTAATTAATGTTTATGCCCTGAATGATGCTATGGAGCGCTCATTACTCTGGCGATGGATTGTTGACTCACTGCTAGTTGCCACTTGGATTTTATGTGGGGACTTCAATATGGTTGATATGGCTTGTGATAAAGATGGCATCCTGCCCTTCAAATGGGCAACTAGCAAGCGCGAGGCGTGGTTCTACATGCGCAATAAATTGGGACTTTTTTATCCCAATATGGGCCGCCGCCATTCTCATTCTCCCTGGCACACCTGGTGCAATTTCAGGGCTGGTTCTGACAGAATTTTTTAGTGCCTTGATCGTGCCATGATCTCGGCACAATATTTTTTCTCCTTCGCCAGCTCCTCCCTTCCAGTTCAGCCGTTAATGGATGTGACATTATCTGATCACTTTCCCATTAGTTTTCGCATTGAATGGGAGACACGTCAGCCTTGCGCATGCCAGACGCAATTCTTCCTCAACACTTCTTTGCTTGGTCATAAAGCCACTCTGGCCCACATTCGCAGAGTTTGGAACTTGGAGTGCAGGCCAGCTCATAATACGGGCTGGATTAGGTGGTGGAACGATGCCATCACCTGTACCGCATGTTTCTTGTGCATTTATGGGCACCAACTAGCCATCTTTCGTCTGCGGTCTTACGAGGCAACCACTGTCGATCTGCTTTCTGCTAACCAAGCTTTAGCGGTTAGCCCTTTTTCTCGAACTTTGCAAGCTAAAGTTGCAAAATTACAGCACAAAAAGCAAGTTGCAGACAATTATACTGCTAGAGGCGCGCAAATCAAGGCCCATTTGCACTAGCTGAAAGTTGGTGATCGTGCCTCTAAGGATTTTTTCTTGGCTTTGCATGCCAGGCACTCCTCTCCAGGCATTAAAAAGATTAAAGATGGTGTACAAGTCCTTTCGGAGCTGTCAGACATTCTGCAGGCTTTTGTGCATCATTATGAGCAAGTCTTCGCTGCCCAAGACCCCACGCCTAAGCGCTAGCAAGCCCTACAAGATTGCCTTGTTGTCATGCCACATAGGCTGTCTGCAGCCCAGAAAAAATTTTGTGACCAGTTACTTAATCTGAAGGATCTGAAAGAGGCATTACATTCCATGGCCGATGATAAAGCCCCGGGCCTTGATGGCTTTCCCTGTGAATTTTACAAAGCTCTCTGGGACTATGCGAGTCCTGACTTGTTTCAGGTTTATTTAGAGGCTTTTCATTCTAATTCTCTAGGAGAGCTAATAAATAAAGGAAATATTAAGTTCATACCTAAAGCTGGTGATCCTGAGGACATTTGCAATTGGCGGCCTATCACGCTCCTTAATGTTTCCTACAAAATTATTGCTAAAGCTCTTGCTTTATAAATACGTCATCTTTTGCCTCTCATTGTGCGTCCGGAACAGACTAGATTCATCAAATCCAAGTATATTCTGGATAATATCATTGTTGTCTGGGAAGGCATGGAGTGGGCCCGGCGCTCCAACCAGAAGGCTGTTTCATCAAAATTGATTTTGCTAAAGCCTATGACCGTATTGAATGGCCTTTCATTCTTGCCATGCTGCAAGCTTTGGGTTTTGGGCCCAATTTTATCCAGTCTATTTGAATGCTCTTTGCAGATGCCTCGGCCTGTATCACCATCAATGGTCGACAGTCTTCAGCTTTTGGCCTCTTCCGCTCTATTCGGCAGCATTGGCCTTTAGCTCCCTCGCTGTATGTGCTTGTCGCTGAAGGGTTTGGTTATCTGTTAGCTAATGCTGCATCTTTGTAGCATGTTAAAGGCATTTCATTGCCTAATTCTCAGGTGCAGTTACTCAATGGGCACTTTGCGGATGACTCTTTTCTCACTCTCTTGGAGGAAGAGGAGACTATTCGCGAGGTGCTCAAGTGCCTCAATATATTTGGTCTTGCTTCAAGCTCTGCCATTCAGTGGCACAAGATGCTTTGTTACCAGCAGTCTATTCTGCCTTATCTTACTTGGCTGCAACCCTATGGCTGGAAGTGGATTGGGCCAGGCGAAACTTTCTGCATTTTGGGAATTCCTTTTGCCTTTCAAGCCTCCCCAGCGGAGCTTTGGCAGGTTGTGCTTGCTCGGGTGGAGAAAAAGCTGGCTTATTAGGTCACCAAGCCTCTGTCTTTGGCGGGGAAGTTCCAGATTTGTTCTAAAGTTTTAGCCGCTACTCATGTTTATTATTCCTCTTGCTGGGTGCCTTCTAAAGTTGCTTATAGCAAGCTTGAAAAATTACTTCGGGACTTTCTTTGGGCTTCCTCTGATACCCACCATGGATTCCATTGTGTCATTTGGGATTTATGTTGTCTCCCCAAGGACTCTGGAGGCTTGGGTCTATTGTCCACCCAGAGACAGGGAATTGCCTTATGTGTCAAATGGGTTATTCGTGCCCTTACGGGTGACGAGGCTTGGAAAATTCTCCTTCACCACTGCATTCAGTCCGATTTCCCTGTCAACAAACCGGCCTGGAAAGGAATTGGCCTCCAAACCCTTCTAGTTATGAAAGAACTGGTTCAGATAGTTGGTACGTTTGTTGCCAAAAGCATTTGGCGTGCCTGGGAGTCTGTTAAACCCTGGCTCCAGTGGTCTGGCTCTGGCTTTCGGGACGGGCTCTTATTGAACCAGCATAATGTGTGGTGGTCACCCCTGTTTGCTAGAAACGGCCAGCCCTTGGCCAAAGTGCCCTGGCTCAAAGCTCTCAGATTTCATAAGAAGGGTATTCATACTCTTCATCTGCTTTTTTCAGACCTTCCATGCGCATCATAAAGTGGGACAAATTCTGTGCTTTGTATAGTTTTCAAAACCAAGACCAAGCTACTTTTGATGGTCTGGTGAGTGCTATCCTAGATGAGATGCTTCATAAAATTGGTATTCGTGGGCCCAAGCCTTGGTGGAAAGACTGGAAATGGTACCCAGATACTCCTTTGAGAAACTACAAGCCTCAACTTGGTTACAGGTGGCTATCACCTCACTTTCCCATGATCCAAAGTCTGAATCAGAGGTGGTTACTTCAATCTTCTGAGCCTGTTTGGCGTAAAAGATTTGCCAACACTTGGTTTGCAAGTGTTGAGCCGAAGCTCACCCATTTTGCCTGGTGTATTCTTTTCCAAGGCTTGCCTGTGGGCTCTCAACTTGTTCATTTGGGGGTTCCGGACCCTCGGTGCCTGTTTTGTGGGCAGTCTGAGACTTTTAAGCATTTCTTTTGGTTTTGCCCTAGGGCCCAGCAGTATTGGAACTGGATACATGAGTTTTTCTGGCCATTTTGACCAGAGTCGTTCTCTTGGCACATGATTCTTTTGGGGGATTCGCCCAGCTTCCTAGCTAAATATACCTAGCTTTGGCACACTTTCAAGGTGAAAATCCTCTTTACTATTTGGAAAGATAGAAATGCCTGCATATTTGCTCATTCTCATATGGATTGTCAGATTTCTATGTATTCTAAAGCTACTATTTGCTCTAATGTATTATTTCAGATACAGGTGTAGGCCAATAAAGTGGCGCTTGAAGTGGCTCACCTCCAGGTCCTCCTGGACCATTGGGGCAATGCCCCGTGTACTGTGGCCCGAGTCCCCGACTTGCCCTCCTCCTCCTGCCACCCGTTGCCCTCTCGGGGCCAGCAGCGGGGCAGCTCCATGTGCCCCCGCTCTCAGCCTTCACCTTGGCATGACTCCCACCCCTCTCGACGTGCTCACTCTCCTCCGCCGCAGGCTAGCCAGGGTTGGTGTGCTGGTGGGCCGACGGGGAGTGGGGGTGGTTGGCCTTATGATGGTGCTCCTGCTCCTGGTATTACTTCTGGTTCGGGTTGGCCAGTTTTGGATAAAGTCTTTCCACGGTTGGCCCTTGCAATCTCGCCCCAGGGCGAGGAAGAAATCAAAGATAAAGAAGATAATGATGGTTGGGCTCCTCCTGACGTCAATCCTGACCCCGCTGATGTATGGGGTACGAAGGATGATAGAGACCCTCCTAGCTCTGCTGGCACTGCCTTGGCCACTTGATGGCCTTTTTTTACTGTTTGTTATTGTAGATTTCTGGGCTTGGCCCGTGACTCTCTGACTTTCTGGGCTATGCCCATGTGACTCTCGGGGTGTGCTTTCTTACCAACCAACCCTTTTTTTGTGAATTTGTATTTAATCTCTTTATTAATCTAGATTAGAAGCTTATTCATCAAAAAAAAAAAAAAAATCCTTGTAGATGGAGAAACAGAAATAGATCTCAACAAATATAGCTAAAGCAATTCCCTGAAAACTTGATTTTAAATTACAAACTTTATTGGGAAGATTTTCATAGTTGCTAGACTATCTGTGTATATAATGGTTAAGTTTTGTGTCTAGGTTTACTCCATGTAATGCTCATTGAATTAGGGTTGGACATGTTGTCAGGATCTGGTCCTAAAGCATATAGAGATTTCTTGTCAAAAATTTCTTTGCTTAAGGTGCATGAGGTGGCACTGGAGGGAACAGTGGCAAGATATTGGACAAATTCTCACATGGAAAATGGAGAATAATCATGTATTAGGATAAACTATATATATGCTATATTGAAAAAGTTTAAATTATAAATTTTAATATTATTTGAACACTAGAGAAAATTAATTTCTAGTATTATACAATCTATCAACAATAATTATGTTGCATGGAAGGGTAAATGAGTGGGCGAGATTATATTTGGAACAAACATGTACTCGATGGCATATTTATCAGTTATTTAGAATATTTAGATTTGTTTTTTTTAAATATTATTATGTAATCACATAAATTGTAATATCATTTATTAATGGTTATATTTATTTATCTTAAAGTGATGTTATGTATGAATTTAATAGGCACTTTCAATTGAAAAAGTTGTAATCAGTGGACCAATTTGTCTCTTTATCTAAGTCCCTCTTGCCAAGCATTTCTAACTCTGAAGTTTGCATTAATTGGCCACGGTGAAGCCTAGATATTATCTCCCACTCATTTTCTGTTGTTTATTCTTGCCCCGTATCATTTTCTTCAATTTCAGAGAGTTCAATGTTGTCATTATTCTCGGTTTCTATTCTCTGTTGCACATGCCATTGATTGTAATTGAAGTTATCCCACTTAGTTTGTATTGTATCACTATTATTCCCAATGTCCCTTTCAATGTTGCAAAAAGGTTTGTATAGTAGCAATTCTGAAAAACAAAATGTTAACCATTTCTCCGAGCCACGTGTGGGAATGGACACGAACCTAGGGAATACTCTGACAATAGTTGCTCTTTTCCGCGGGTTCCATTTGTTCTCACTTTTTCTTTTCGGATTGTATATCCATGATTTCGCTACATCAATCAATGATATTGCTTCCATAGAAAATGGTCTATTTCAATATGCATCTATGAATGATACTGTCTATTCTTCATCATTTTTTTCAACATCTTTTACCACGTGCTTGAAAACTTCAGTGGAGACATTCAAATTAATAAATTTTCTGCTACTTTCTACCAATGGCAATTCCAATAGCATGTGGCTCGTTTCTTGTGCTCCAATGTCTCTCTCAATTATTGTTTCAGGTAGTAGCTTTCGATAAGCCTTTGTTGCGGAATCATCTGGGTTTTCAATATTTGCCAACCCTAGTAACATCTGTTCGTATGTTTCAAAACTTTTCTCTGATTTGGCTGCATACTTTGCGATGTATTTAATTACTACATGTCTAGAGAGAACGGGTTGCCAATCAATGTTTTCTCTCCAATGTTGTAATATGTACCTGTTATGTGTGTTTACTCTATCATCATTTCATGCAGGTTCAAACTTCTTCTCACCCGTCTGTGGATCATTGTACATTTTTGAACCATGCAAATTAATTGGCCATGAAGCTTTGTATCTGTTGGTTAAAACTGTCAGATGGTTGTATAATTTATCAATGTATTCTATTATGAAAATTGTTGTCAAATTACATTTCTTACCAAAAACATTACCTGCAAACCATTCTTCCTTTTTTCTTACGTAGACATGCTCCTTCTTTGCACATCGTATGTCTTTCAACTATGTTGAGTATTTCTTCATAGTCATTGTCAAAATCAGCTTCTATAAGTTGTCTTGTGTTTTTGAGACATGGATGGAAGGAGAAATCTCAAAATGGCTGCAAATAAATTTTGAATTGATTAATCTATGATTTTATAAGGATGTTGATAATGAAGTTTTTTGCAAAGATCAACGAATAGTTGCAAACATACTTGTAGATTTCATTGATGTCTATCTTCTCTAGGGTTCCAGGCATGAAAATGTTGTCAAAATATTTTTTTGCACTTTTTCATTGTACATCATTCGACCAACCAATGTTATCTATCTCTGGCGATCCATGTATCTAGATAAATCCATGTACATGTGTAGATCCTCTGTGTTGCCATTCATATCAATACCAATAATCTCTAACATCAAATCCTTTCTCAAGGACATGTTTTCTAAAATTGGAGTTTCGTAGATACATGTATTGTACAATAATATGTGGATAATCAATGATATTTTTTTTTGCCATAGTTGAGCTTCATGTGGATTTGACGGTGTTATACCTGGCATGAGTGCATTTAAGTCTGGCCAATACAAATCAGTGGCACTTAAATTGAAAAATATAGTCGCTGTTCCAATCTGATGTAGCATGTCTATTAGTTTTGCTCGACATTTTGTCCAATAAGATCTTGTACCTCTTAGACTTGTACCAAATCGCATCAACCTATTAGCCAAATGTGAGTTTGGAATATTCTCCATATGCTCACATAGTTCCATTATAGTGATTGGCAATTCACCTAGATTTCTTTTGATGAAAACAGTTGTTGACGTTTGTGCTCGATGCCTCATAATCATATTTTTAATGTAATATCAGAACCTCGGATGCTTCCCAAAAAAAGTTAACATTTTAGGGGGGCCACAATAGACACTATGTTATGTTTTTTGCATAAAAATAGAACCACTTTTTGTGGGCCCCCTTTTTGAAGCCCTTAATCTCTACCATTTTCAAAAAAAATAGCAATTTAGAAAGTAGACTCGAAGAACTCTAACTCTTGTTCTTGTCATTGAAGTTCAGACTTTGCTGATTTTACTAGACTTTGCTGATCTTCTAATTTGGTGTGTAACTATGTTCAATTTGTCATTGAAGTTCAGACTTTGCTGATTTTAGAAAAAAATGGCATCTTAAGACCCCCTTTTGGTACCACAACTTGGTGCACATACCCGTGGCTAACATGAGTAAAGCGTGTTGAGCAAGATTCACTAGATACATTGAACCTTGGAAATTGTTCCAAGGGTGTTATCCGACTTAACAGAGTTGTCTATACAAAGATGAATATTGTGTGATGTTGTATCAGATCAAGGATCTAGATTGAGAATTTGATTGTGGGGGAAGGTGAAGCTCTGTATTGATGTTTAGTCAGTGTTAGAAGCGGAATTGAAGAAGATATAATTAGGCATAGAGTTTCTATATGTAGATCAGTTACTTGTTGTTCCCTAACAATTATAGCAAGATAAAATCCTCTCACAAGGTCACTCCTAACATGGTGTGGTAGGATCCTCACAGGTTCAAAGGTTTAAATCCTCTAACTAGGTGACACATTAGATTGTGTTTTTAAATTTCGTAGCCGGGTAGCTCCTAATAGGGCTGGTCCTAATGGGCCTTATTGTAATAGCTCTTAACCAGGCTAAGACACTCTTAATCGGGTGTGCTCCTAACAGAGTAGTTGTAAGACCTTAACCGGTCAGATCTCTATATTGTAGATAGTTGATCTTTGTGGGTACTAATTCCCGCCAGGGTTTTTCCCATTTGGTTTTCCACGTGAAAATCATTGTGTTATGAGTTGCATTCTTTATTGGGTGTTTGTTTATGTGGTTATATTTCTTGCATGCATATTGTTTTTCAAGTTGGTTAAAGTGGTAATCATATTTATATTGTTTTTGCTTGCACTGATTCACCCCCCTCTCGATGCCTTATAAGTTTACATCCACAAACCGATGTACCCCCTATCAATATTGCAAGGACCTCTCAATGAATACAACCTTGATTCTTTACCCTCCCAACCACCCAAAGGTCAAAGGAAGTCTCACTGCTACAACACTATCTTTTTGTGACAGTCATGTATGCTTGGGACAGTCATACATACTTGGTCCTTAATTTGTTCACAAACCTTAAAATACAAGTAATGATGGTGGGGATCCACCCTACTAAACCTTTGACATCAAACTCAACACCCAATCTAGTCCTAAACTTGTAAAGTGCAGCGATTTCTATGCATTGCCAAATTGTGACAGTCAAAACAAGGATTAGGACAATCATAAATCCTCACGAATGGATTGGCTTCCTTGATCACCTAACACTTGGATCATGCCAAGGGGTCCCTAAAACATCCCTCTCTTCATTTACAACACCATTAAAATACCTTTATTGCATTTACACTACTCAAAACTAATGAAATCACTATATTTTAAGACTAGGGCACTGTCAAATCAGAATTTTGACATTATTTTGCACGTGCAAAAGTGAGCATGGTACCTTGCAACCAAAATAAAATACAAATACATTATATGTGCCTCCATTCCACCAATTATTAACCTTTGATCAACGTGGAATAAAGGTTTATTGCATTTTACAATGTCACTATTTACCTTACCTAGGGTTTTAATAATTTTTACCAAAATTAAGATAACTTTCTCAAAACACAATCAAATTGAACATGACAAAGACAAAATTAGAGAGGATTCATTCCTCTTTAACCATCAATGAGTTTACAATGCAATATAACTTAAAATTATGAAGAAAAATGCCCAAGAGCAGACTGTCACATGGTAATTCTCAGAAAAGTGCAGGGAACCTTAAAGTTTTATTGATTTTCTTTCTACATACATCACGTCCAACCTCAGAATGACCGAGGGGAGTTTTATTTAAATTTTTCCCAATCCTTCCCAATGGCTATAACCAACTTTCAAATTTGTTTCAACTAAACAACCCCTAATTGCTCTTAAAATGCAAAAGTTGCCTTGACAACATATTGGCAACATTGATAATTTTATCAAAAATGCAACCTAGACTCAAACCAATGCTTTAATGACTCAAAAATAATATGAAAAGGTCCAAATAGGACTAAAATACCTTCATACATGATAAAATACCATAAATGACCCCATTAATACACATTTCCCACAAAATGACAACTTTTGACAATTTGACATTTTTTTAGCAATATTGACAACATGACCCTACTAGGACTTAACCTAACACTCAATTGTCTTAATGACCTTATTACATAACATTTGGCCTTACAAGACCTTATTTATCACTTTCACTCTTTAAAACACAAAAAAGTCATAATTTGCCTCATGGAGGCTTGATGGTAACTTAGGTGCTCCTGCACCACATCTTGAACATTTCGACCTCTTCTCTGGGCTGTTTCAACAACTTCCAATCAAGCTACAATTCCTCTCGATATTTTCATGACAGCAAGCTCTGAATTTCCATGTGCTCCACCACCTCTAACATTTCCTCTTTGGGTCATATTTAAGCAAGTCCTCTACAACTGCAAGTTGGATCCTCAATCTGCCACCCCACAACAAAATTCCTACACGACTACGCAATCTTCAGAATCAAAAGTCGCTATGATACAACTTGGTGCAGTCACGACAGGAGTAAGTCCTCAAAGAGAATAGTTTGGACCCTATAGCAAGAGTGACATAATAGAAGCAACACATTGCAATGGAGGCAATGCAGAAACAAACTTTATTGTATCAAATAATTCAATTACAACTGGCGAGTAACATGCAGGCTTACAAGATTCGACACACATGCCTGATTACAAACATGCTCAAATACAGTATATGGGCTCAAACAAGAATGCGAGTCAACTCCGGATCTCCTAATCTTTTGATTAATCTTCTGTCTGTAAAGATCTATCTACCCTATGCTTAATTACATTGATTTATATGATATTCATAGCTCAAGGATGATCCGTGTTAGCCCAAGATGAAAACAATTGCCAATGAAGAAGGTGTAACATGTAAAACAACAAGGTTGGCCTCCGACAAAGGAATCCCTCTGAAAAATACATAGAATGATGTGCAGACCCAAGGGAAGGTTGGCCACAAGCCAAGGAACACTAAAAGCAACAAAATTAGGCTCCTCAAGCTACGTAAATGATTCATAAGATTCTCCATTAGCAAATAGGTCCAAGTAGTTCCAGTGCTCTGAACTAGAAAACTGTCACGAACCCTATTTTTCCATAATTATTTAATTAGGAAAATAATATTTATTTTTCAGATGAAATTGAAATGAAATGAAAATAGAACTGCTAATGAAATAAGATAGGAAATCGAATGTACTGAAATGATTTATACACAATTCAATATCTAGTAATATTTTAATTGGGGATTTTCAATGCTGATGAATTATCGAGTGCAAGTGATGTAGGAATAGGTGAACGAAGTTGAAGGCGAGAACATGACTCAAGTAGAGTTGTTTTTAACTATTGACTTTGATAGACTAGGGTAATCTCACACACCACAATAGTGAAGTTATGCATATACATTTATGTCTGCATTGATGAATGATTTTGAGTCATGAATGAAAATTTGTGAGTAATGGCAAATGTTATGTTTGATTTGTCTATGAAGAGTGAAAATTTGCTAATAATTTGAACATAAATAGTGACTCTATGATTTAATGTCCTTTGTGTAGAAGTATGTAATTTATTGATACTATATTTAATGTTTGGTTTTCAAAATTATAATATAACTATACGTATATATATATATATATATATATATATATATATATATATATATATATATATATATATATATATATATATATATATATATATATATATATTCTATAATGTATATGATTTCTAATAATTTGATCATGTTCTTATAAATACATATGTAATTATTGTTTATATAAACAAATTTATGAAATTAAGTTATTTAATGAATATCCAAAATATATATTTAAGTATAGAAAATGGTTATTAAAGAATTTGTAAGAGTTTAATGTTTAATATATATATTAATGAAAAGTCATTATTTATATATATAAATAAAATTAAAAACTAAAGATTAGAAATAATGATGAGTGGCGGGTTGAAGTTTTAAACAATAATGAGGGTGGTCGATAGTAATATCGACCACCCCCTTAATTAAAGGGAGGGGTCGGTATTACCACCGACCACCCCTCCTCCCTTTTTATTTACAACTACCACACATGGTGATAAACACCGACCACTCCACCTCTTAATTAAATAAACCGATGTGTGATACTCCACGTTGCAATTACCAACTATGTCGCAAGTTAGGGGTGGCCGTCTAGGCACGTAGGCTAGCAACTAACGCAAACTTGGAGACTTAGCAACGAAGGCAATGATCATGCACATAACAAACACTTAAGTGTTTACGTTGCATGCTACCCGATGATGTAGAAGAGGAAGTCGATAGATGTACAAGGACATAGTCCACGTAACTGCAGACTCATCAACCAACAGACACTCCTCATCGTAGATAACTCCTTCATTTCGCAAAGAAAGATATCGACTGCTAGTTCCTCAATTAGCTTAGGAATATAATCCACAATCTGTGGCATATAACTACAAAGAGAAATGAATTATCAGGCACGCGTGCCATGGAATTAGGAAAGCCAACGATAGGCAGTTGATGCATAGTTGACTCATGCACTTCAAACTGCAGAAAATGTAACTAGAATTGTCATCTCTGTTAGACGTGTAGACTTGAGAGAGAGAGTTAAATGGAAGACTCAATGTATGCAAAAGAAGACTTCAAATCAACAACCATAACTGAGCCTCTAAATGGGGAGATATCATAGGAGAATTTAGGATAAATAGAGATGTAGGATAGAAAGATGAACATACGGAAGGAGAGACACAAAAGACACACGAGAGAGGAAGAACAACAAGAAAAGATTAGAAAGAATAGAGAGAAAAGATTAGGAAGGATTGGAGAATGGAATATAGAAGAAGATAGGAAGTTAGTGAGAAGCAAGATAAAGGAGTAAGAATGAAGAAGAGAAACAAAGAGATTAGAGAGAATAGAATAATGGAGATTTCAATGTGTTTATGACCGAGTCGTAAAAGATCAATGATGAGCATCTCCAATTTAGGGTCAAACTTAGAAGTTATGCTCGTGAATGAGTGTTAATTACCTTATTATTATCAGAGGAATTCCCAGAATATAGAAAGGATATGGACTAGGAATAGAGAGCTCATGAGATAGAAGAATGCCGAAGAGAAAAGCATTGAAATCTAGACATATTGCAGACAACTTGAAGTTATCAAGGATCATGATAGCCATGGATCGTGCTTCTTGAGGTAGGCTCAAATCTAGTATGTTTTGTTGAAGGGATTTAAGAGATTAAGAACGATCTAGATTTAGATTTATGAAATATTCTAATGGAAGAGTTAGAGTCACAATATGAATCAATTATAATTGTTTAAATTACAATCATGCAAATATAGATGCATTAATGAAATATATTTTATGAAAGTTGGTTGATAAAACTTAGTGAAACTCTTAGAAATTAGATCACCCAATCCTCTGGAAACAAAGTCAGAGGATAGAAAGAGAAACTCTAGAATTGAATTACGAAGAAAATGAGATATTAGGATTATGATTTATTAAATAGTGGTGTTTGAGAAAAGAGGTAAATGAACCAGAACACATGGGAATATAGAGAGCTTAGGTGATATAAACTTAGAATTCTAAACCATAAGAAATAGAATGCATGTTATTCAAATTCTATGTAAAGATACATACATGTGTTACACCTTCTTAATATTTAATTCCTGTCTTTAAACTGCTTGAAAGATAGAAGGGAAAGATTGTTTTCTTTCATATGTATATTTATTTATCCATGAAAGATTGCTTCCTGTCAAATAGGATTGGTAGTAATAAAAGATTGATTCTTTCAAATTTTATTTAATGAAAGATTGTCTTCTTTAGCATTGTATTTTATCTTACAAGAAATAGGAAGCTAGAAATGAAAGGCGAAATATTGTCTTCTTACTTTGTATTTATTCAAATGATGTTGATGAAATTATAGTTTCTTTTCAAATTATGAAAGATTGTATTCATTTATGAGAAAGTAAGGAAATAGTGTTTAATTTACGAAAGTGATAGGAAAGATGATATATCAATTAGTTAAAAGATTGTATTGTGAAAATGTATTCTTGTTTGTAGGAACCAAGCTATGGATAGGCTTGTGTATAGAAAGTTACCTTCCGGGATGGGTGTCGACTATGGATTCTTAGAGAGAATAGTTGTTTTTTCCAACTATTTATTTTTGTTGTGCATGGCATTATACTCAGCTGAGTAATTATTTGAATTATCCGTAGAAATAGATGGAATTCTCTATTTTACTCTCTCTACCATATCCTTGATTGATAGTGAATGCTTGTTTCTTGAAAGAATTAGAAAAATGAAAATGCTTGTATCATCTAGGCATGCACCAGATTCCCTCTTGTCTTTTGAATTCTTTGGTTAAAACAATTCATGCAGGGCCAGATATTCTTGATTGACCGAGAATTCCGAGGAAGCGTAAGCTTCAAGGTTGGGTGGAAAGAGCGCCTGAATCTTGTTCTCGTCTTCATGCTAAAGATTGCATTGGCGATAGCTTGGGTTGTAGATCAGCGGATGCATCTCACCCTTTACTTTGTATTATTTATTATTGAACTTACGACAACTTGAAATGCGTAAGTATTGTATGATTGAGATACTACTTTTATCAAATTATGGAATAAAGAATCTTTATTTTTAATAGAAAACTCGTGTTTATTACGATTTAAATGGAATGATCAAATGAAGCTATGGATGGAAATTTGGAATGAAATAGACTTATTAACTGATCTATGTGTTTATTTAAGAATAAAGAGTATTTCGGCTATTATTGAAGTTAGCTCAATTTACGGCTTTACAAAAACTATCCTAGATTCCGGAAGCGATAACTTATCGGAAAAAGATCCAAACATCCCACGGACTTAAGATAAAGTAGATGAACATGTCCACAAACAAAATCCAGCTCCGTAAGATCTAGTGTGCAAATGTAAAGAAACTCAGAAAAAATGTTGAAACCGCAAAATAGAAAGCAAAACATAAAGAAAATGTTTTTGATTCATGTAAGATTACCAAGAACCAAGGATTCTCTTGCATCACCATCCAAATGATAATATATTGAACACAACACAAATACAAGAGAAGTGTAATCTCCAAAAGAACAACAAGGAAAGGCTGATGAGATCACCATGTTCTATGCCTAGGTCTACTAGTAATACACACCTATCCATAAATTAAGGAAAGATACGGTTCGATGATCAATGTTACTTTCACCTTCACAAAGATAAGAATCATTTAATTATAATGAAAATGAAAAGGACCTTTAAACAAACAAACTCAAATTGAATGATTAAAACAAAAAATAACAAATGTTTTAATAAACTCAAGAACAACATCGTATGTACAAAGTTTTTCAAAACATAACAAAGACATCCAATTTGGTTTTTCTAGAACTTAGATTTTGCATGGCTCAACAAAACCTACGCTCAGAGCACCAATTTCTGGTCAAATTACAATTAATGGTACGACACAAAAATCTAATCTTGATGTCATCTTCCTCGTCAAATTTTATTTAGACTCCTCAGAAGATATAATTTACAGTCAATTTGACGAGTCATGAGAATTTGGAAAGATCTCAAGCTTCTAGATTATTTCATGTTGACCTCCACTGATAATATCCTTGCAGATGGAGAAATAGAAATAGATCTCAACGAATATTGCTAGAGCAATTTCCTGAAATCTTGATTTTAAATTACAAACTTTATTGTGTAGATTTTTCATAACTGCTACTTGAAAATAATCTCATGAGGTAGCATTGGGGCTATTCTTAAGTGATCTAATATCTATTTAATAGACATTTTCAATTGAAAAAACTGAAATATAAATTTTACCACTAATCCAATACTGCAGAAAATTAATTTCTAATATTATACAATCTATCAACACTAACTTTTCTACAAACTGTCTGTGGATGGCATATTTATCAGTCTTTTAGAATATATAAATTAAATAAAAAACTCTATTATGCAATCATGCAAACTGTAATATCTGTAATATCATTAATTGATCTTTGAGTTATGCTGGCTGAAGCTATTCTGGCTCCAAAACAGACCTTTCATACAGCGTGATAGCGACGTGTTAGTCAATCGCGGCTGTTTATTGCAAAATTGATGGTTTAAAACCTGCAACTAACACACGTGTTAGTCAATCCGTACTGCCATTTTGAAGCCAGAATAGATGCATCCAGTTATGCTGGATATGAATTGAGTAAACACTCTCAATTGAAAAAGTTGTGACCTAAATAAATTAAAAGAATCCTATCATGCAACCAGCAAACTGTAACCATCAATAGTTAGCCATATTTGATCACAATGTGATACTATATATCTATTTTGTAGACACTTCTATCTTAAAATATTGTGATCCATATAAATTTTAAAAAATATGATTCATATAAATTAAAAAAAAATCCTATCATATAACAGTTCAACCTGTAATATGGTGTCTTTATAGAAACTTTTCAAGACAGTAATACAAACTTCTCATTTAAACTGTGTATGTTTTTCAATCTATATTTTGTTAATTTTGAAAACATAAATGATGAAAAGCTTCCAACTCTTCATTCCTCTTCTCCAGTTGCTCTACTCGCCACTTCAAATGACAAATATAATCGACCGCCTCGAACAGCACAGTAGCTTGGCTTTTCTGGCCCACCTGAAAATACCAATTTTCTTCATGAAAGTTTATGTAGCAAACATTTTATGATCAACTAGATAGAAATTAATGTACCAAACATATTATTATAATGTATCTAACAAATACTGTTTTTTAATCGACAGTAACCCAACTAATGTCTATCCAGAGATCAGAATGAATGTAACCCATCACAGTCATTATATTCAGATTGAAGAAAACAAGAGAAGAATACCCACATCGGGATCCATTGGCAGCACTACACGCAGAGCAGAAAATGCTTCCTTCAGCTTTCCTCTTCGCTTACGTTCTTCATTTGCATGGCTACTCGAACCCTTGTCATACGTTTCATTGTTAACATTTATTCCAGCTTTTCTGCCAGTCCTGATAAGTAATAGACCTTTGTGATGACTGTTTATGCAATGCCAGAAATTTAGGCAGCGCTTCTGTAAGGACTGCGATTGCCTGCGCTGCAGAGGGGCCACAGGAGGCCTGTAACTTTTCCAATCTACAAAGGCACTTCCACTATTGTTTTCCCTTGGGGTGATACAGATAGTATTCAAGAATTGTTCATTGCACGGAATGATTTCATCTTGTGGCACAGGGTTATCTGTTAACAAATCTGAACAAGATGATGACGACCACAAGTCTTATATATCCACGTCTTGGGGAGTCATACGGTAAGTGGTATTAAGGGATGAATCTTCATATCCTGTCTGGACCTGAAACAAATTTAAAAGCCCATGTTTTAGCAATTTTCATTAGACAAGGTTATTTCTTTGCTTTCTTACAATACAGCTCAGACCATTCACAACTGAAAACTTTGAAGAAAAATGAAGAGCACATATATAACAGGATGAACTTACAGAGTCTGCAATTTGTTGTTCCATAACGTAGAACATGTTGTAATGGTTTTTTTTGTCTGTTCGAAAGTGGAATGATTCAATCTGGTGAGAAGTTTTCATAAGTGTAAGGCTCAATATCATAAGGAATGAGGTCAGATTCAAGATTATATTAATTGAGATAAATTGAACAGAATGGATACACCTCGATCATTCATTCTTAACTACAAAAAATTTGAACTGGCTGAATATATACCTCCATACTTCACTCTTAACTGAAGAGATTATTAACAACTGCAATCATTATATTTCTAAATTACAGAAATTTTGAACCGGCTGAATAGGTACCCTCCATACTTCACTCTTAACTAAAGAGATTATTAACAACTGCAATCATTATATTTCTAAATTAACAATGATATATAAGACAAATATTAGAGTCGTGACAAATAACAATTAATGCTAAAACACAAAAATATAATCTTTATGTCATCTTCTTAGTCAAATTTTATTTAGACCCCTAAGAAGATATAATTCACAGTTAATTTCACAAATCAGGAGAATTTTGGAAGATCTCCACTTGTCTAGATTGTCCCACAAGATCTCACATCTACCCAAGTTAAATACCCAGATAATTCGTACAAGATTTTATCTACACTTAATTCCCGGCCACCCCACTAATTTGGCATCCACTGATAATATCATTGCAGATGGAAAAACAGAAATAGATCTCAACAAATATTGCTAAAGCAATTGCCTGAAAACTTGATTTTAGAATTGCAAACTTTATTATGTAGATTTTCATATATCTGCTAGGCTATCTCTTGAAAATAATCGTATTGTTTCTAGGTGTCAGGAGATTTTAAATTATAAATTTTAACATTATCTGAACACTGTAGAAAATTAATTTTTAGTATTATACAATCTATCAACAATAATTGTGTTGTATGGAAGGAAAAATGAGGGGCAGGATTATATTTGGAACAAACGTCTTTTGGATGGTATATTTATCAGTCAACTTAGAACATATAAATCTGACAAAAATTATTATACAATCATACAAACTGTATATATTTGATTAATCATGAAGTGATGTTATACATGAATTCAAAAAAGTTGTGATTCATATAAATTAAAAATTCTTATCATGCAATCAGATAATATCATTAATGAATATTCTTAGTTAGTCTTAAAGTGGTACTACATTTGTATTTAATAAACACTTCTAGTTGAAAAAATTGTGGTCCATGTGAATTAAAAACAATCCTATCATGCAACAATGCAAACTGTCACATAGTTAATGACTATGTTAATTGGTCCCAAAATGGTATTAAATAAGTATATTTAAAGAACAATTCCAATAAAAAAGTTGTGACTCACATAAATTAACAAAAAAAGCTTATTATGCAATCATGCAAACTATAATATCCTTAATATCGTGTTAATGGAATAAATTCTCTTAGTAAACGAAGAGACTCAGATTGAATGATGAAAAGAAGATGATAACAAATATTTTACTAAACTCAAGAACAACACCATATGTTCTAAATTTTAGCTTCTTTTATCTCTAAAACCCAACATAATTTTCATTCTGTAAACTGAAAAAATAAAATCCAATTTAATTTTTATGAAATTTAGATTTTATACGACTCTACGAAATCTCTGCTCAAACCACCAAACTCTTGTTGAACTACAATTAATACTAGAACATAAAAATAAAATCTCTGCTGAAACCACCAAACTCTTGTCAAACTACAATTAGTAATCTTTATGTCATCTTCCTAATCAAATTTGATTTAGACTCCTGAGAAGATCTAATTTAGAACAAATTTGCTTGCTTCTCTAGATTGTCCCACAAGATCCTCCATCTACTCAAGTTAAATACCCAGATAATTCATACAAGATTTTATTTACAAGTAATTTCTAGCCACCCTACTAATCAAGCTACTAGATTTTATTGTGTAGATTTTCATAAGTGCTAGACTATCTCTTGTAAATAATCGTTAAGTTTTGTGTCTAGCTGTACTCCATGAAACCGTTATTGCATTAGGGTGAAAAGAAACGGTGGCAAGATATTGGGCAAGATTATAGAATGGCAAATGCAGAGTAATCATGTACTAGGACAAGCTATAAATGCTATAATCATACGTTGAAACATTAAACTTCAACCAACATTGTAGAAAACTAATTTCTAGTACAATCTATCAACAATAATTCTCCCGTATGGAAGGAAAAATAGAAAGGAAAAATGAGAGGGTAAGATTCAATGTGGCATATTTGTTGTTTAAGAAGATATAGATTTTAAAAAAATTATGCAACCATGTATAATATCATGAATAACTATTATTAATTAATTTCAAAAGTGATAAACTATATGTATATATTTCACTAATATTTTTTGTTGGAAAAATTGAAATTATATAAAACTTAACATTATAGAAAATTAATTTCTAACATTGTATAATCTATTAACAATAAAAAAAAATTATATAAGAAAAAATGAGGGATCAAGATTATATTTAGAATAAATGTGTCTGTGGGTTGCATATTTATCAGTAGTTTCCATAGTCATGCATACTGTAATATCATAACTATTGATAAATGATCTTAAAATGATACTATTAGTGAACACTTTCAATTGAAAAAGTTGTGACCCATATAAATTAAAAGAATCCTATCATGTAAACTATAATATGTCTTCAGACTTGTAGTGTCATGGTTAAAACACTTCATCAATGAAGTCATCACCAACATTCAAATTCCTCCTGGGCCATTGAGCTTGCATGCCTTGTGCTTTTGCTAGGTTGTTGAGCTCGTGGATTTGATCAAGTGAAGTGTGGGGATAAGGTCCCCCATTTGTGGCCTGACCGGTTCATACTCCAGGTCAAAAGAGTTCACGTGGAGTCAGAGGGCATGTTGTGCCAGCGTCATTGATCACGTTAAATAGTTTACCAAACATAGTTAAAAAAAAACAAAAAAAAAACAAACTATAATATCATTAATGACTATTCTCAATTGATCCAAAGTAGTACACATATGTATTTAGTGAATACTTTCAATCCAAAAAATTGTGATCCTTGTAAATTAAAAAAATCTTATCATGTAACAATGCAAGTTGTAAGAAAAACGTCATTACAACAAAACCAGAAGAGAAACGCGAATTTGTCAGCAGCGATATCATCATATTAAAGCGAATCAACAAAAGATCAGCAAACGGCGGATCATCAATTCGTACGCGTAAGGCGGCAGACTCTGAGTGGACTGTTTCGTCGCCCTTTCGAGGATTCGTAGGGCCTTCTAAGAGTCTTTTGTTTTCTTCAGAGCACTCAGTAAGTCGTCTGATGTAGCAATAGGATTTGCTTTCGAATTTGATGTGGTGTTGGGCACTGATGTAGTAAGCCCAGAAATGGAGGACGAATGAAGTGATATAGTGATACCTTTGAGACCATTTGTAGGGCAATTTGGTGTCTATATTATTTGTTTTGGAGAAACCGAATTGTGGTAAGTCCGCCCTTCTTGTAACCCTTCGATTTCATCATTGGATGCATCTTGATTGATCAATATCGCCTGAGAAGAAAGGCGTTGTCCACTTGTTGGGTTTTAGACCATTTTGGAAGGAATTCTTGGGCATTTAAATGCAGATAAGACGGTGTTCTCAGACCTGTTCATAGCAGCTACAGGGGTGGAACCTTAGTAGGTTTGTTTGGGCTCATAGACTTGGCATTTATTCTCCAATCTCTACACCATAGGCGACCAGTTTGGGGTGGCATCGTGATACATATACGCAGATTTCATTCAGTTCTCAGTCCTTATTCACAGCAGCAGGGGCAGGTTAAAACCTATGCATATTGGAGCCTTTATTGAGGTGGATCTTGCTTGTATTTTCATCACTTCGCTTCAGCGATTTATCCCAGTTGGGGTAACATCAAATCAGCATAATACAGTGATAGGAGATTACAGTGACATGGCTGATAGATGACATTTGGATTCATGGGCGGATGTGGGCTGGGAAGACCTGCCTCATGTTCCACAGTGGGTCTACACGAAAGGCAGATGGAAGGACATGGCAATACAGGTAAACCCGGTGCAAAAATAACAAGATTTTCCAGCCAGCTTCAAAATACTTTCAAGGCTTCTTTGGGAACAGACGCAGTGTGGCATGGAGGCAGAATAACAATGGAAGGAGATTCAATCAAGGGCATTTTAATAATGGTGCGAATCATGGGAATTCTGAGAAGCAGTTCAATGGATTTTTGAGGAAATGGTCTTTGGATCTGGGCAATCAACGAACGTTTGCTAGGGTTGTTGGCTTGACAAATAAGGAGACTGCGGCTAGGATTTCTGTTTCTTCACAGCAGGTGGGAAATAAGATAAATGTGAACCTCAAGGAAGCTAGTCCGAAAAAGGTAAGTAAGATTCCTTCCGATCCTGTTCTGCCTGAGGTTTCTTCATTGCAGGTTTGGGCTCCTAACCCTTGTATCGATCTTTTAGGTTCTTATGTCGATAAGAAAGCGAATTGTTTGCATACGAATACTATTTCTAGGGAAATTTGGGGTGATCAAATTAGTTTGTTAAAGCTTTATCATAAATTGCAGAAAAGATGGGGGGATATGCATTATTTTCAATTATTATCTGCGAATGCTTTTATTATTGTCTTTGATTCTCCTTCTTTCAGAGATGAGGTATTAAGAACTTCGCATCATTGGTTTGGAAAACATTTAATTTCAATTGCAGCTTGGAAACCATTTTTTGTTCCTTCTTGGTCTAGTTCAAAACTTATTCCTTTCTGGTTTGGTTTACCTAAAATTCCTTTTGAATTTATGGATCCAGATGTTCTTGAGAAAATTGGAAATTCTATTGGAACTTTTTTAACATCTAAAATGGACTTTGTGGAGGGGTAGGTTCTGGTAAAAATTTGTGTTCTTATTAACCCTAACAATGTTTGCCCCCGTACTTGTAATATCAAGTCTCATGATGGTATTTGGCAACAGTCAATTGAGAAATTAGATACGGAGCTTCTTACGTCTCCTTTACTTTTGGATGTTCCTTTACTTATGGATTTTAAGAAAAACCAGTAGGTTGTTGACTCTGTCCCTAAAACCTGTAATAAAGATAGTTTGTCGGCGGGACCTTCGATTGAAGGATGTGGAAATGTCTCTTTGCATAAATTGGTAGAAACAGGTCACATTAATCTTGAAAATAATCCATTGTGTCGTAGTTCTGGGAAACCAAATGATCACACTTCGGGTTCGGTCTCACTTCCATCTTTACTGAAGACATTTTCTATTAATGGGGGTATAGTGGATGGTAATCCCCCAATGAATGGAGTAGATCATCCATTGATGATAGATTGCCCTAAGATGCCAAATAATCACACAAAGGGTAAGGACGACAACTTGTCTTCATGCACTCAAAAGGAGGTTTTGGATTCTTCAAAGAATGTGAATTTAGATAAAATTGCAGTGGTTGATATGGAAACTATTAAATAGGTACGTGCCATAGGTTTTCCTAATGATGCTTCTTTAGTTCAGGAAATTAAGAATTTGGTGTCTAATAATTCCCCTCTGAATGTTGAAATTAATATGGCTAATGAATCTTCCTTAGGGAATAGTAATCTGTCAGAGGTTATCCCTGTTATTATGCCAGATGAGAATCTAGTTCAGCAAGTACATGATATTTTTAACAATCATGCACATCAAATGGATGAGGGTATTACTGATAGAGTTGTTTGTTCAATTGAGAATGATTTGGGAGGTATAAACTCGACCCTTCCAATCTTTGCATCTGCTAATGCTTTTGCGGTTTTGGCTACAACAGAGTTGGGTTTTGAAGATAATCCATTTATCCTAGCTTCTCCAAAGTCATGCAAGAGTTTACCAATTGTCCAAACAACTCCAGTTTTTTCACCATTGGTGGTTTCTCCTAGGAGAGGTAGGCCTCCAAATAATCTTAAGACTTAAATGGAAATTGATGCTGGAATTCAAAAAACTTTGTCCCTTTCTCCTGCTGGTGGGCAAGGGAGGCATTCGGTCTCTCTTGGTAGGCCTAAGAAAACATGCCTAATTCCTATAAGTGTAAAAAAAAAGAGGAGTAAAAGATTCATGACTAGTCCACCTATGACAAGATCAGGGGCTATGAAACGTAATTTGCAAGGTTGCTTTGGGGAAAGAAAAAATTCTCCGATTAATGGGAAGAGGGGAGCTTTGGCCTCTCCTCGAGGACAATGAGAATTATTTCTTGGAATGTTAGGGGCTTAACAAGAGATGCTTAATTAAGTCCCAAATGGACTTAATTAAGTGTGATATTTTTATGTTGCAAGAAACAAAGTTGTCAAAGGAGTCTGCTGATTTAGTTTTTTCATCTTGGAGAAGGTGAAATTTTCTTTCTTCTTCGGCTTGTGGTGCTTCAAGGGGTTTGGCACTGCTTTGGAATATTTATAATATTGAGGTATAGTTAGTGGCATCTGCTACAAATTGGATGTTGGCTTTAGTTATAAGCAAGATTTCGAAGGTTAAATTCTGGCTTTTTAACATTTATGCTCCATCAAGAATTCAAGGGAAGAGTAAGTTATGGGGTGAATTAAAGAGGATTTCTTCTCCCTTAAAACATGGTTCTTTTATTATCTTCGGGGGTGATTTTAATGCTATCACTAATTTAGATGAGAAAAGAGGAGGTGTTCTCCCTAATAAAAGGATTATGGATAACTTTGGGGATTTCATTTCTGATATAAGCCTTTTTTTATTGTAATTCTCAGAATGGGGTTTTCACATGGACAAACATGAGAAGAGATTTTTCTCAGATTGCTAAGAGATTAGATTAGTTTTTGTTATCTAAGAATTGGATTGATTCAGATTTTGAATTCTTTTCCTCTATTCTACTGGTCTCATGTTCTGATCATTTTCCAATTTCTCTTTCAGTTATTGAGGATAGGGCTTCTTCTAAGTCTCCATTTAAATTTGAGCCCATGTGGTTTAGGGATTCTTCCTTTTTGCCTCTTCTTATGAAATGTTGGAATTCTGCTCCTTTTTGTTCTTGGTCCCGTATGTTTCAGATTGCTAAGAAGTTAAGTTATTTGAAATTGAATATTAGGGAATGGAATATCTCGCATTTTAAGAACATTTTTTAGGAGAAACAAAGGATTCAAGATATGATTGAGTGTTTTAATACTCATGTGCTTCAACATGGTATGGTGCCACAAGTTTTTGATGAATTGAAGTCACTAAAATTAAAGCTTGAGGAGGTGTTAGCTAGAGAGGAAATCTATTGGAGACACAAATCTAGAGAGTTATGGCTTTCAGATGGCACAACAGGAACACAAATTTTTTTCATTCTTCAACTAAGATTAAAAGATGTAAGAATAGGATATCTTGTATTCAGTGTCAGAATGGGAATTTATTGACAGAGCCAGAGGACATTGCTTCAGAGGCAGTTAGGTTTTTTAAGTCATTATTATCTTCGGAAAATGGAAATCTTAGCAATGATATTATATCTAATATTCCTCCTTTAGTATCTTTAGAAGACAATAAGATGTTGATGTCTCCCTTTTCCTTAGAAGAAGTTAAGAGTGTTGTCTTTGCCATGAATCCGGATAAAGCCCTGAGACCAGATGGTTTTACTCCTTTATTTTTTCAAAAATGTTGGGATTTTGTGGGAAATGATGTTTTATTGGCTCTCGAGGAATCTAGGAGAAATAGGTCCATTTTAAAAGAACTTAATACTACAATGATTACAATTATTCCTAAAAAGGAGGATACTAAGACTTTTGTTGACTTCCGCCCCATTGCTTTATGTAACACTTTGTATAAGATATTTACGAAGGCAATTTCCCTTAGGTTGGCAAAAATTCTACCTAGGATCATTTCATTGGAGCAAGGTGGTTTTGTTCTTGGAAGGGAGACGATAGAGGGTGCAATTGTAGCACATGAGGTGTTACATTCTATTTCCACCCAAAGAGCCCTGGCCATGATACTTAAACTAGACATGATGAAGGCTTATGACAGAGTAGAGTGGGGGGCTTTATGTGTTGTTCTTGAAAAGTTAGGTTTTTCCAAGGCCTGGGTCAAATGGATTCGTGCATGTATTTATTTTCCAAGATTCTCGATTTTAATTAATGGTTCTCCTTGTGGTTTTCTCACTTCCTCTAGGGGTTTGAGACAGCGAGATCCCCTTTCTCCCTTTTTGTTTATTCTCCTAGCTGAAACCTTTAGTTGGGCTATTAGGGCTGCTAAAGTGGGGGGGCTTTGGAAAGGTATAAGGATTCAGAATATTCCCCAAAGTATTTCTCATTGTCTCTTTGCAGATGATACTCTATTATTTGGACATGCTTCATTAGTTGAGGCAAAAGTGATTAAAGGAATAATACAAAATTATGCATCGTTTTCTGGTCAGAAAGTGAATGGTGATAAATCAAAGATTTTTTTCCTTAATACATCACAACTGGTTCAGCATAGGTTGCAATCCTTTTGGGGATTTGAGACTGGAAATCTTCCATCTACTTACCTTGGGATTCCTTTCTTTTTAAACAGGATAAGATTGGTTTTTGGGATAAGATTATTTTGGTCATTTCTAAAAGAATTCTCTCATGGAATCATAGATGGTTAACTTTGGCGGGTAAAATTGTTCTCATCAAGTCTGTTTTGAATGTTGTTCCCATATATCTCATGTTTGTTTTTAAGTCTCCAAAAGCAGCCATTGTTAGTTTACAGGATACTCTTAAAGATTTTCTTTGGAACAATAATAAATATGGCAAGAAGAAACTCCCTTTAGTTGCATCGTATAAGGTATGTTTGCCTAAGGAACTTGGGGGAATAGGAATTCAGAGTCTAGAGAATCAGAATTTAGCCTTAGGTGCTAAGTTGGTTTGGAAATTATATGACAAGTCTAGCTCCTTATGGGCACAGATTATGTTTGCCAAATATTTAAATAATGGACCGAGAGAGTACATTTTTAAAGTCTCAAATTTGTCTTCGGGTTCTGCTATTTGGAATTTCCTTTGTAAAATGTAGATCAGTTATTTTGCCTCATCTCTCATGGATTATTCATAATGGTAGAAAGGTCAGATTCTGGGATGAAGTATGGAATGGACACACACCTTTGGTGAATATTAGGGATTGGTCTCCTCTTATCACTGTTCTTTACTCCCTTTGGGGTGTTTTTGTAGCAGATTATTTTGAAATTGTGACTAGTGGACCCCTTAAGCTAGCTAGATGGAAGTCGATTGATTTCTTAGATGTTGATCAAAGCATGAAATTAGATTTTGAAAAGATTTTGGGGGATAGAATTGTATTTCTTTCCGATTCTGAGGATGAACTTATTTGGACAAAGAATATTTCAGGTAAGTACACTGTTAAAGATGGTTACAGCTCTCTTATGGTTGCTAAAGATTTATCTTCTTGGCCTTATAAGTTGTTTTGGCATTTAGCTTGTCTTCCCAAAGCTGGAGCCTTTGCTTGGTTGGCAGTTCAGGATAGAGTCCATACAGGTATGAGACTAGACAGACTTGGTATTATTGTTGTTTTCCCTTGTGTCCTTTGTAACAAAAATTTGGAATCTTCTTCACACCTATTCCTACATTGTGATTATGCTTATGAATGTTGGTAGTGGTTGTTTGAGAAGTTAAATATATCCTTTGTTATTGGTAAGGATCTCATTTCCCATTTTAGATCTTGGCCCTTTATGTTTGCCTCATCTTTTTATGCATGCCTTTGGATCATATCTCCATCTATTGTGATTTGGAATGTTTGGCTAGAGAGAAACAAAAGGATATTTAAAAAAACAAGGTCTCCTATGTCTGAGGTTCAATTAAAAATTGAGTCTTCAATCTGTGAGGTTGCTTTGTCATTTATTTATAAGAATTTGGAAAATCTTACTTCTTTTTCGGACTGGGATAGTAGAGTTACTAGAATTTGGAAGCTGTTGTCAGTTTTACCCTCTCATGGTTCAATTTTAAAAAAGAATGATGCAATAGGTAAGAGATGCTCTGCTAGATGGAAACCTCCTCTACAGGGGCACTTTAAACTGAATTTTGATGGGGCCTCTCGTGGTAACCCTGGGCCGGCTAGGGTAGGCATGGTAATTTATGATCACAATGCAAATTTTATTCGAGCTAAGTGTCATGCTATTGGTTTTAAAACTAATAATTATGCAGAATTTCATGCCTTGTCTTTTGGATCGGATATGGCAATCTTTTTGGGTATTAAGGACTTAATAATTGAAGGTGATTCTATGGTGATTATTCAATGTGTTATGAAAAAGAAATCGAATTGTTGGAATTTGCAGTATATACTTGATCCCATTTTACAAAAATTAGAATTGTTTAAATCTTTCTTGGTATCCCATTGTTACAGAGAAGTTAATAAGATTGCAGATTATTTGGAAAATTTAGCCATTGATAGCAATGCTAATCAGCAAGAGGTGGGTTTTGAGGAAATTCCTTCTAGGGTATGGGAAGGTTTGCAACAATAGTCATATGATTTTCTTGAGTAACGTCGATGAAAATTTTTATGATAATAATTATTCACGCTTTCCCCTTTCATTTCAAGTATTCATGTTCGTTGTCTGGAGAAGTGTTCGAGGTCATGGTATTTGATATAATAGTGTTTTTCCAAAGGTTTTTTGATACTTTCTTTTGTGGAGGGAAGGTTTTTGGCTCATGGGACTTGGCACAGGGCTTTGGAAAATTTTGTCTTCTTCCATTGATAGCAGCTATGGAGTCTACATTTGAAAATTATCCAATGGGTTTGTTTGGCAAATTGTCATATGGGCTCTATGCAAAACTGATATTATATGTTTTGTGACCGCATTTTGTATGTGGTTTTGGGCGGGGTGTATATATTGATCCGTTAGATACTATAGGCTTATTTTATGAGCTGTGACCAGAGGTTTTCTTCTCAAGGTTCTTTCCTTTGGTATGCTCTTTGAATCCTGTGTAAAAAATAAAAAATATTAATAAAAAAGTTTAGTGGAATAATCCACTTTTATTGAAAAAAAAAAAAACATTGCAAGTTGTAATATGACATAAATATAAAGTATTTATAATACAAATTTTTAAAACTGTGTATATTTTTTAATCCACATTTTGTAAATTCTAAAGATGTAAATGATGTAACACTTCGAGCTCTTCATTCAACCTCTCCAATTGCTCTGCTTGCCACCTCAGATGACAGCAACTTTACTTTTCTGCACCACCTGCAAACACCAGTTTTCTTCATTAAAGTTTATGTAGCAAACGAGTTATGATCAACAAATTAAAATTGAATGTACCAAACGATCATAATTATAGTGCATGTACCAAATACTCTTGTTTACCCATGATAACCCAATTATTGTCTATCTAGAGATCAGAATGAGTGTAACCCATCACAGTCATTATACTGAGATTGAAAAAAACAAGAGAAGAATACCCACCTGGGGATCCATTGGTAGCGTATAGAAATTCCCTGTCAAAAATTTATTTTCTTAAGGTTCATGAGGTAGCACTGGAGGGAACAGTCGCAAGATATTGGACAAGATTCTCACATGGAAAATGTAGAGCAATCATATATTAGGAAAAACTATATATACGCTATATTCAAAAGCTGAAATATAAATTTTAGCAATTTTTGGAACATTGTAGAAAATTAACTTTTAGTATTATACAATTTATCAAGGAAAAAATGAGGGATAAAATTATATCTGTAGATAGCATATTTATTTATCTATTAGAACATATAAATTAAATTATAATATAATGAATAGTTATCATTAATTGACTTCAAAGTCTATGGATTGCATATTTATGAATCATTTTAGAACATATAAATTAGAAAAAAGTCTATAATGCAATCATGCCAACTATAATATCATTAATGAGTGTAGTTAATGGATGTTAAAGTGTTGCTACATATGTATTTAATGTATACTTCAAGTTGAAAAAGTTGAAATATAAATTTTAACATTAATTCAATACTGCAAAAAATTAATTTCTATTATTGTACAACCTATCAACACTAATTTGTCTGTATGGAAAGAAAAATGAGATAGCAAGATTATATTTGGAACAAACATGTCGTGGATTGCATATTTATCCCTGGTTTTAAAACATGAATTAAATAAAATTCTATTATGTAATGATGCAAACCTTAATATCATCAGTAGCTTCCACTAATTGACCTTAAAGTGATGTTACATATGAATTTAGTACACTTTCAACTAAAATTATTGTGGTCCAAATAAATTAAAAGAATCTTATCATGCAACTAGCAAACTATGATATTATTAATGGTTATCTTAAAAGTGTTGTTATATATATTTAGTGGACACCAAAAGTTGTGGTCCATATAACTTTAAAAAATTCTTATCATGCAACCAAGCTGTAATATTGGGTGAATATAGAGAATTTTCAGAATAGAAAGAAAAACTTCTGATTTAAACTATGTATGTTTTTCAATTAATATTTTTAGGATGCAAATGGCGCAATGCTTCCAGCTCTTCATTCTGCTTCTCTAGTTGCTCTACTTGCCTCTTCAATTGACAAATGTAATCGACTGCCTCTAGCAACACAGTAACTTTGGTTTTTTGCACCACCTGCAAACACTAATTTCCTTCATTAAAGTTCATGTAGAAAACGTGCTTTTGATTAAGAAAGCAGCAAGAACAAGGGCGGTGATCCTTTATAAGATGGCCCAAAGGTAGTAAGAGACAACAAAATAGGGGGCAAACCCCAAAAAAACATAGTTGAACAGGCCAAAGAAAACCCTGTCAAACTAGTAAACAACTAGGACCCTAATCAAGGAAGGGAAGAGACCCCCAAACCTAGACAAGGAGCAAACTAGAAATAGGTTGTTGTAGAGGAAGAACATCAAGAATGGATAGGAGTGGAACAGAACTACAAAATAGGAGCAACAAGAGTTTAATCCTCAAGGATAGAAGCAGTAGCATCAACAACTCGGTAGTGAGCGATACAACTTCATCCCGAGGGGAGGACACATCCTCTCCTCTTGAGATGAGTCAACAAAGTCAAAAGCATAGACAATCAGGTGATCAATAGTGACATTCTTCCACCAAGTAGTAGCACCCTTGTGATGAGGAAGGAAGCAATCTGATGCTAAAAGACCCATAGCGAAGCATTTTTGGCAGGGAAAGAGGAAGCCCTCAAAATCCAATGGTTGATTGCAAGGCCTATCCCCAACCATAAAAACCACATCCTCGGGGAGAGACAAGGAGATGTCAATATCCACTAAGATGTAAGAAAAGGTGGAGTGGCCCATGGAAGATGTGACATCATCAACCTTCAAGAATAGGCCAATAGAATTACCTATGGCCTCATAGCTAGAGTGCTCCCAGAAATGAAGAGGAAGATTTGGAAAGCGAACCCGAACCGGATGCACATTAAGTGGTTCAGTAAGGGGGTTAAAAGAAGTTGTCCCTAACTTAACAAAAAAGAGGTGAACTCCCCAGCCCACAACTTGCCCAAAATCAGATCCTAATTAGATGAAGAAATAAAGCAAGCAATAATAAAACCTTTAGCACAAAGAAAGAGCTCAATACTATAAACAACCAAAAGCTTCTATGAGTCACTTACCTTGAAACGTGTTATGATCAACTACATAGAATTTAATGTACCAAACCATCAGTAACCCATCATAGCCATTATACTAAGATAGAAAAAAGAAAAACAACAAGACAAGAATACCCACCTAAGGATTCATTGGCATCAATGCAGGCAGAGCAAAAAATGTGTCCTTCATCTTTTCTCTACGCTTACATTCTGCATTTGCATGGGGATTTGAACAGTTGTTGTACATTTCATTTCCACCATTCTCGTTAAGAAAAGTACTGGTTTTATAACTGTTTATGCAATTCAAGAAATTTAGGTAGCACTTATGTAAGGACTGTGATTGCCTGCCCTGCAAGGGGACCAGAGGAGGCCTATAACATTTCCAATCTACAAAGGTGCTTCCAGTATCATTTACCCATGGGCTGATACTGATTGTGTTCATAAATTGTTCAGTGGACGGAATGATTTCATCTAGTGGCATTGGGTCATCTGCTAATAGATCTGAACAAAATGATGATGGCCACAAGTCATATATATCCATGTATTTGGATGAATCTTATTCATATCTTGTCTGGACCTGCAACAAATTTACAAATCCATGTTTTAGAAATTTTCATTAGTCATGATGCTATTTTTGTTTTCTTACAGTACTGTGGACACCATACCATCCACAACTCAAAACATTGAGGAAAAATTAAGAGCACATATATAACAAGATGGACTTACAGAATCTGTCACAATTTGTTGTTCCATGACTGATAAGTTGCAGAATCTTTTTTTTACTGATGAAATTGAATGGTTTTAAATAAAGCAGTCAAGAATCAAATCTTATTGGGTACAAGATCTAATAGCATAAAAGATGAAACTGAAAATTATACTTTGGACGAATTTGATGAAACGCTTCGATCTTTGACTCTCAATCGCAAAGATTTCAGCCTAAGAAATTGTACCCCCCTATCAAACAACTAAATTTTTTTTAGTGAAAGATATTATTTAGAAAAACTTACTAAACATGAACAGTTGTAGTGAACCATTATGCAGAGCCTTGTGAAAGCTCAAAGGGGAAATGGTGACTCTGCCGACATTATAGAGAAGGGAGAGCGAGTTTCCAAGGATGGTTGCGACTTCGAAGAAATTGGGCCATCTATAATTAATGATCACTAGTCAAAAGATAGTAGTTGGTGTATTGAAAACAAATAATTTTCTATATTTAGAGAGGCCTTAAAGTAGTCCCTTTGAAACCAAACAAGGAGCAGTTTAGAATTCAATTATTTTAATGGAGAAGTGTAGTTTTGTTTTACAAAAATAGGGTTGCTTATTTATTTTAAGTATGTCTTTTAGTTTTAAATGTTTCTGTAAATATTTTGATTGTTTTAATGGAGAAGTGTGGCCTTTGTTTTAGAAAAATAAAGTTGTTTACTTATTTTAGTTTTAAGTGCTTATCTTTTTATGTACTTATTTTGATTGTTTTAATGGAGAAATGTAGCTTTTGTTTTAGAAAAATAGAGCTGTTTATTTATTTTAAATATGTCCTTTAGCTTCAAGTGCTTCTCTTCTCATGTAAATTTCTCACTTTTATAAATTTTTCAAAAAATAATCTTTCTAGAATGAACACTTTTAATTTTATTTTTTATTTTTTAATGTATCTTGTATTTTTAAATTATATTGAAAAAAAAATTATCATTTGTATGTAAGTCAAAGTTTATTTGTGAGTATTTTTATTTAGATTTTATTTTTTTAAATAATTATTAAATTTCTTATTTAAATCATTTCACAGAGATAAATAGAAGGGTTTGGGTGACATATGGTCAAATTTGGGAACCATCAAAAATCTAACTTTTTTAGTATTTTATCTATCTTAACAATTTGTATTTTTTTAAGATCTTCAAAATGTTTTTGAGATCTTTCCAATACAATCATCAAATTTGATTTTCCCTTAATAGGCTAGATATGTGAACCTTTTATTTTTATCTTTTATGTATCTTGTATTTTTTTTATTTATATTGGAAAAAAAATATTTATTGTATGCAAGTCAAAGTTTATTTGCTATCATTTTTTTTGTAGCTTGACTTTTTTAAGATAATTATAATTTTTTTAATTTAAATAATTTCTTAGAGATTTAGTTGCATTTAGGTGGCATATACATGGTAAAATCGGAAAAATATCAATTATGTAATTGCTTAATATTTTTTATATCTTCATAATTTGTACCATTTTTAGGATCTCTTCAATACATTATCAAATTTGATTCTCATCCAATAGAATAAGTGTTCTGACTCCACCAAATTATTGTATTGAAAATAATCATTTTTCTATAATTTATTTAATTATAAATTTAATGTGTACTATATATATTTCAATTTCCAACTAGAAGATGTTAAGTGTAGTGTCTCAAAACAATAGTTTAAAAGTATTGATAAGATTTTTATATATAAGATAGAATTGAAAGCATGCCACTCTTCTACTAAGTTTGTTTTGTGGGTTCTATTTCAAAGGATGAGTGAATATTCATCTATAGAGAACTCCTCAAGGCTTCAAGTTATACTTTTCAATTACTATGCCACTTCTTATGATGATCGATATGAAAAATAACTTCAGGCATGATAATTCATAGCTTTGAAGGGGATGATTTTATTTATTTGGTGTTTGCAACTCTATTAAAATCTGGAAAATTATACAACTAGGTTATGTAAAGATAGTAGACACAACTGCATTAAATGATCAATTATCAACTAATTAAGATCAAATTGTAATATTTTTTTAGATTAGTGATCCCATTTATTCTATAGAAGCAGGGGAAATTCTTATTAAATCATATCATAGTACACTAACTATAAACTACAAATGTTTAAGAAAAATATATAAAAATATTTAATAGTAAATTTGTGAATGTTTTTTATTATTACAAATGTGGAAGGTATAGTCAATAAAATGAAGCTTTCAAGTGAATATATGGATGACATGAATGAGTAGATAAAATATTAATTAAGAAGCTTGATTCCTATTTTTTTATTTTGATGTTTCTACTATTAAGATATCTGAAGGTCTCACTACTCTAATACTAGTTAATTGAGCAAAAAATTATTAAGTATTGAAGATAGGAGTAATAAAGAAATATTAGGAAAACACTTTCCTCTAAGGAAAACCTAAAATATAAATAAAATAGATTTTCTAATAATCATAATAAAATTGAATCTAGCAATAACTCTAATAATAAAATGAATCTAAATATGAATCTAACAATTTGAGAGGAAGGATAACAATTTCATAGGAAAAAGTAACAATTTCAAAAGAAGAGATGTTTGTCTTCAAAATCAATCTAGTATTAACTATTAACTAATGGAATCAATAGTATTTAAAAAATTCTAGAATTGAAGAGGTTGGTATAAAAATGAAATACTATTAACTAATGGAATCAATAGTATTTAAAAAATTATAGAATTGAAGAGGTTGGTATAAAAATGAAATAGTAATTATATCAAAGTAATTAGGTTAAATAATATAGTTGAGTACAAGTCAAAATTACTTTGTAAAATTTTACAAAAATTATGAAACCAAGAGTTCACTTCATCATGGACTCTAAAAAAATGGAGTTGCTAAAAAGAAGAATAGAATCATTATCAATATGTAAGTATGATAAAAAAAAGTTGAATTATTTTTATTTAATGACTTAGTATCTACAATAACATATTGTTTTTTATAAAGATAAACGGGTTTTACATGGACCCGAAACCAAAAGTTTTACAACAGCCAACCATTAGCCAAACATACATGAAATAACATCAAAACAGGGAAGCAACCCCGAGCAGCCACGAAAACTAAGAAAACACAGACAAACAAGACAAAACAAAAGAAAAATCTCTCAATTAAGAGAGACACCAGATCCTTGTTCTTTTGGATATAAATCCTATTGATTTCCTCCAGCTCCTCCATAATGAATCTGGAGGTACCCTTGTTGTTGATTCTGCTCCTGGTTATGGAACTCGGTCCAGTGGTTTTGCTGTCTCCAGTAGCTATATCATCTCCTCCAAGATCTTTCATCGGTTCACTGTGGTAGGATCTATAATCAACAACCATGGCATTAATCTTTTCAAGCCCCTCAATATTGTTGTTCATGGCCCTTCTTTGCTTATGTCAACCAAGTTCTTGAGATTTTTCTTAATCTCTGCCATGGATCGCTCAACCTTATCAATCCTTTGTTCATGATTGCATTTCATCACCTCAACATCCTAGGAGAGTTTTTGTGTCATAATCATGAGTTTCTTTGGTTTGTTGGGCCAAGGGGAAGTAGTGAAAATATCAATTATCTCTTTAACCCCCATTTTGAGGGTATCAATTTAGCACTCAACCCACTTCCAACAGCTCTCTTGGCTTCTAGTAGCTTCCATAACTAAATTCATCAAATTGCCAGTCTTCTGATTCCCACTATTCTCTTCATTGGCTATGGTCCCTTGTTTTTCTTTCAGGACATTGATAGGAATGTCCAGTTTAATCCCCTGGTCCATAATCTTCGGGTTGTGGTCCTTAGATGCCAACTTTTTCTTTTTGGTGAGGGGCTCGGCCTTGGAGATTAGTTTGCTAGTGATTTTGTATTTGCTAGCCACCCATCTAGGAGGATTCTTGCTGCCGAGCATCCCAGGGGTGACCATCATCTCCCCTTCATCCGTAGGTTCATATTCAGGGTCATCAACAGGAACCCCACTTACTTCTAGATCCATTTCCGAGTCAGATACATCCTGGCTATCAGTCTCCAGGCTAGCCTCAGCAAGAGGGGGCACAATTTCAAGGGATTTAGCGTACTCCATGATAAGGACAATAAGTCCCTCATGGATAATAGGGTTGTTAGGGTTCTCCAAATTTTTTTCCAGGATATTTTCAAGGGAGGAGGCTGGATAGAAGGGAATAGAGATGATTTTACCGTGCCTAAAATGATTTAAGATAGTGAAATGGTAGGAAAAGATGCTGGCATACTTGCCATCGAGAGTAATATACCTCATTATAAACACAGTCATGTCGGCCTAAGGGGGCATGAGGTCTTTTCTATTATAGTCGCCATCAGCCATCTTGGTGACTCTGGAGTGCTCCTTGTCTTTGTCAAAGAAAATCGACAAGTCCTCCTCGATTTTCCTATCCCTATAAAATCTTCTGCCAGTCGTAGCCAGACTAGTGACCGTCGCCACCAAAATTTCGTCAATCTGATAATCGACGCCATAAGCCCTGAGACTCCCTTTTTTCCATCCGTTAACAAAGGCCTCAGTAAGTAGAGGAGAGGGGTCGTGAAGTCGGTCCAAGTAGGGGATGAGACCTCCATCAATGACTTCTTGCCAGATATCTTTGTTCTTCTTCCACTTCTCGCAAGTAGAGGACTCTTGTTTGTTCTTATCCCCTCCCATTATGCTCCTGGTCGCCAAATAGTAGGAGATGGGGCTCACCAAGGAAGGCACCAACCAGTCACAAAAAGGGGACCACACCCACAAATTATCCAAACAGTAGCAAAAAAACCACACAATGAGGCAGGAAATCCAATCGCCGAGGAGGTTTCTAGATCTTTGATTAGGGAAAACCAAAAAGAGTCATTTCCCCATCAACTCAGTCATGTCATGATGAAAGATCATTGATTGACGCAGTAATCATTATGTGCCAGCGTGCACAGATTTTCAGGGAAAGTATCCCTGCTACTCCACCAGTTGGTTGCCACGTATCCCACCACCAGATTGGCTAGTAGATCCGCCGCCTTGTTGCCTTCCCGATATATGTGCGAGATTTTGAAATCTGCTAGGTCATTAATTATATTTCAACAGTCCTTTATCAAGCTAGCAATCGTCCAACTAGGATCTGTGCGTCCACTCAAACAATTGACAGTGTTTAGCGAGTCAGACTCCAACCAGACTTTAGTAAAGCCTTCTCTTTTAGCCATGTGTAACCCAATGCGGGCAGCGCTGTGCAAGTAAAATAATGAAAGGAATGACTTTAGTAAGGACAAAATATGAAATTTCAAAAATTTCCTTGAGTCCCATTTGCTTTTGCATCTAGACCTCATTAAATACTTATAACTAATTGAGAATAATTCTAATTGGGTTAATCTTACCAAAATTTAATTGGAGATGATCTTTTGGTTCACAACATGAATCATAATCTTCTCTTTGCGGGGTTGAACATGAGACTTTATATATATATATATATAATTTGTTTACTATCGGAAATATTTTCAATACGAAAATTAAATTTTCTTTCACCTAGTGTGATAGGATTTATGACCCCATCAAGTTTGGGTACTGAAAATAAATAGTTTCTTATATTTTATTTTATTCTAAATATAACTATGCTATCCATTTCAACTTCCAACTTGGAGAACTTAGGTGTAGTGTTTCTTTGATTTCTAAAGGGAACAATAGTTTAGTAGTCTTACTAATCTTTTGGTTTATTTTTCAAGAAAAATGCATAAACTGGTTGATTTCAAATAAATGATATTTAAGGGAATGCCACTCTTCCACAAATTTTGTAAACTTGTATGAGCTATCCATTGTCACTTTCGTAATTGTTTGTGCACTACAATATTGCAAGTCAGTTAATTAGTACTATCATCTCACGTTACAAAATAATTTAGATGTTGATATGGTTCTCATCAAAGGTGTGTGTAGATCCACATTGAGTTTTGTACATTGGAGAATGTTTTTGGGTTGACTGGTTGCTGTGTTTGCATGTGTGGTCCATTAGAATCATTTGGGAAGGATTTATTGTGATGTGTTCGAGTCCCCTTTATCTCTTGGAGTCGACTGCAATGGATGTTGTGGGTTCAAGTGGCTAAATTTATGTAATATTGTTTATTATGTCTATGGCCAACCTTCAACTAGGGTTTCAATGAATAATCTTATATATATAAGAGTGCGGATGTATGAGTTTACTAAGTGATATGTGTGAATTTATTTGAAGTGGATTGCAAGTAGATTTGGTGTAGTAGAACTGTGAAAGATGGTTTGTGAAGAGCTCTTAGACAATGATTGATGTTAGATGTGTTTGCCATTATATTTGTCACTTGACAAAATGGTTCAAGGATAATTTAATGATCAAGAGCTCTTGTTCATTTAAATTCATTGATTCTCTACACCTGCTAGAAGAAGGTGTGCTCTTTTGGCAATTTGTGCAATCATTTGTACCTTTCCCTGAAACATTGAGTGTCAATATTGCAAGTTTGTTGTATCTTTCCCTAAGGTTGTGCACCTTAGCATTGCAAGTCCTATTAGGTGTTGTGAGATCCTTGGCTTTGAGCCTAAAACATTATAATCAATTATTCATATTGTGAGTGTGATTCTCATTGTGGTTTTTCCTTGATTAGGGTTTTTCATGTAAATCCAATGTTCATGTGTTTGTTGTGCCTTGTGTTTTCATATTTCATTATTGTAGTAATAATTTAATTATGTTTGAATTTTTATTGATCACAATTAAAGTATTTTAAGGTTTGGAATAATTCAACCCACCCTCTCAGTCTTGTGGTGTGTTCAACAAGAAGCTCTTAGGTAGGGAAAAGACATCAAACTAGCATAAATCCCTTAAACATAAAAAAAATTCTCAATAAACACAATATTGATCTTGGAATCTTATCTTTTTTAATGAAATTGGAAATATTGAGCACTATCATCTCATAAATCACATCCAGAACCAAATATTGAGAAGTAGTGGTGACATTCGTGCAATGATTATGAGCAACAACACCCAACTCTACATGTTTTGGCAAAATTGGCTCAAGCACTAGACCCTTTCCCTTCAAGTCAATCTCATTGATAGTAGGGTTGTGAAATATATAAAACTACCACTAGGTAATATCAAATTAAAAAACACAAATAACAATGCACTTCATCTACCTTCGATGGGAGAGAAACTAACTTCTATAGGTTCCAAAAAAGCCTCTAAAGTTTACATGGGGGATATAAATTTTCCAAAAATAAATAAGGAGAACCAATCCTTGCATGAGAGAAAAATATCCTACTACATAAATGCACAAAATACCCCAATCACAACTTCTATAATAGGAAATTAATCAAGATTAAAATACATTAGCCTAGAATTCATTAAAATAACATAACGCTACATAGAAACAATTAGACATAAAAACACAATAGGGAATACAGTAAAATATCGTCAATGATCTTTCTTTAAATTAGAATCATAGATACCTAGGTAAAATTAAATTGTAAAACTTACATTTACAATTTTTCTTGCATATTGTCATGGGAAGGAAGAGAAATAATAAACTTCTTCATAAGATTTTGGGCCTCCAGTTGAATATCCCACAAGTGTTAATCCTCAAGATCTAATTTTTAATTATAGTTCCAATCATCCACATGATCACCCACTTTATATCATCTTCATCCTCCTCCTTGCCATCACCAATAGCACTAGTCATTCTCCACTCCTATATTTTCTTTGGATAGAAAGGGTAAACTAGTATAATAAATTTTAGAGTACCCTTTTGAGATTTAATAAATAAAAATTAGCTATATAAGAAATTAGAAAAACCCACGAGAAATTCATATTACATAATATTTATGTGGAGAAACCTCTGCAAGAGAAGACTCTAGGATGAAGAGAGGCCAAGCATGCATTATCTTAGTCAAAATAAAGTTACACTACAACAAATTCCATTCACTCCTATATCTTCAATCTAACAAGACCTATAAACTCACAACAAAATTCTATTCTTATAACCATACCAAAGCTCTAGATATTGGAGTAATTATCACTAGAGGTTTCCCAAATAACAAGTGCTCATATTGTGCTAAAACATGGAACCCAAAAGCCTCTTGCCAAATTCCCTAGAACGTTTAATCTCTAAATTTAACATTGCAGAAGACATTCTCATTCCTTTTCATCTATCAAACTTGGGAAGCTAAAAGGTCACCTATGTGGGAAACTAAGAGACATGTATAAATCCTTTCCAAGAGCTCTATGTGAATAGTTGATTAATTTTAATGAGAATTTATTTACTATTGACAAATTCCTTCTTCCCTTATAAATTCATTTACAAACTATAAATGAAATATTATAATCAATATTTTGTCAATAACACCATTGGTGCCTAGATACACCTTGACAAGGATGTCGAAAAAATTTGAAAAACATAAGATTTAAGAGGTTGATATTACCTCATTCCTAACATATTGAAACATTTGTTTCACATTCATCTTGTTTTCTTTAATAACTTACTCTTTACCTTGTATTTTGTTAATCTTTTAGTTTTTAATTGATAATACAATAATGAAAGGTATTACTGATTCTCTAGTGAATCCAAGTGAAAAGAAAACTCAGATTAATGGAGTAGAAGAATCTAATGACCATTTTCTTTCCCTCCCACAACTTTCATTCACCAAATAAAGATTATTAAATATAAAAACTAAATAATTTGTGTATTACTAAATATTTTTTAAATGTTCTAAATTATTTTATCTATGAAATAAGTAGGTCCATATTACCTTTTTTACATTTTATATTAATATCAAAAAAGAGTTTCTAAATTTTATTATTGTGAAAACTGGAGAAATTAAGAATATTAAATATTATGATTTAATTGGTAACAATGATGGCATGTTCCTTAAAAAGTTATTTATCAAGGTTCTTTGTAGGATACACAATAAATAAGAAATAAAGTCAGAATTCTTTATTATCAATCAAAAGACTCAACTTAGATTTATTCTAAATTTGAAATAATAACTTCGAACAAAAAGTAAATTAATTTTTTTTAAACATATAAATAATATTTTACCATTATATTTTAATGCAAATTATATATGTGTGTAATTAATTAAATGGTTGGTTTTGCAAAAATAACTGTAATTGTTTTTATAATAATTAAACGCTTTTAAACATAGACTAAAAGAGATTTTTAAAATGGCAATGATTTTAAACCACATGAATTTTATCATATTTAATTGACAAAAATAAGTAGCAAGCGTAGTGTCATTTTTCAGAGTAATCTCCATCTTTACAAAATAAAAATTAAAAAAATCACTAAACAATTGTCATTTATATTTGATGGGAACGGCGTTTGAATAAAATCGCGTGTCACTGGTATCTTTTTCTTTGTTTCACGTGGTTATTTGCCCTAATTTCATCCTTTCTTGTGAATCCAAAATTTGATGAGTGTGATGTTTTTGAATCCATAATTGCAGGCTAATAAGAGTTGAAAGTTGAGTATTGTCAACTTCAATCTTTTTCTCAGATTGTTGAATGAAATATGACAAAAGATTCTAAAGGTAATTTGTAAGGAGGTTTTATTATCTAAGTCAAGATCATACTATGTGTTTTGGTTTTAGACAAGGATATGTTGTGTGGTTCAGTTTGATTGATATAATCTAATTTATGATTGATCTGATTGTCTACAATGTATGTATTTATGTCTAATTATTATTAAAAAGTGTTTGTTTTCAAAAGCACGGAGAGAAGACATTTGACTTAAGTACATCAATGAGGTTTCAATCAAGAATGCAATACTATTGTCCTTAAGACTAACATGACTAAAACTAAATGATTTTATAATCAATTTTAATAATTGCCATTTATATATACTATGTTTTGATACTTGGTGATCCAAATGACTAATACATGTTCCTAGATGCTAAACTCAAAATGAAGATTGGGATATTCTCTATAGTGGTCTTGTCCTAGGAAGATAACGTTGATATTGATCAGGGAATATGTTGTGAAGGTCAATTGTCAAGTTCAAGGTTAACTGTTAGTTTGTATGTCAAATATGTCAAATTAAATACTATAATCATATACTAAAACCATATTCACAAAGAGATGTCAAATATGGGCATCAAAGTGTATCATATGCACTTTAAACTGGTAAAATATTAATAGGCATTAGGTATTTTATCATAAAAGAAGTGACATAATAATTTGTGAAGGTAATATTATTAATTAGAATTATTTAGTCTAAGAATATGATCAAATAATTTATATTAAAAGGTGTAAAGAAATGAACTATCTCTTTACATAAATTGAAGAGAAGGAAATCAAATGGGGAGAATAAGATAAAAGGAACAACAAATAACCAAATCTTTTATCTCAAATGAATCTTGCTCCTCAATTAGTGCATAAATGGAGCACACTCTTACTCCACTTGTTATGCTCTTAAAAATGTTTGCTTAACTATTGTTGATTATAACGTGAATTGCTCAATGTCAAAACTAGTAGAATGATGATATGATCAATGAATTTTTTAATAATAAAATTGTAGCATATACTTAGTTCCAAGTCAATTAATTGGCAATGGATGGGTAAGGCTCCTATTTATAGATTCTCGGTTGCAAAATAGAGGGTTGAGATGCAATTCAAGGATCAAGGACTCACAATAGATGAGAGATCTCAAGAAATAGGGACTAGACAAATGTCATGAAGGGATTAATAGGGAAGGGTGATTAATGATGGAGATTGGAAAAATAAAAGTGAATCTTGGGAGGATGTCTAAGAAAGATAGATTTTTCGTCTTTCACATTCCAAAGGATGTGGATGAAGTTAAAATTAAGGTTTATTAGAAAGAGGAAGATGGTCATGTGCTTAGTCATACCTTAAAGTACCACTTGTAGGTAGATTTATGAGGGGTGAGATATAGCATAATTGGAGGATTATCCATGCCCTTACATGTGTGAGCATTGAAGAGAAAGGTTCACACTTCATACATGATGGCAAGTTTGAGGATTACAACTAATATTAAATTAGAAAAATCAGTAATGAAGAATTAAGGACGATTAATTAATCAATTAATCATTAATGAAATAAGAAATTGGCATTAGTAGAATCATTGAGTTGGGGACTATGGTGGAATTAATTGAATTAATTAACCTTAGTATAAATATAAATAATTTTAAAAAATTAATTACCAAAATATGAAAATAAGTTAAATTGTGAAATGGGGTTCTTCCCATAGTGTGTTGGTTAAGTGTTGTTGTTGTTATTGTTACCAACAAGGGTCGATCCCCCACTAGGGCATTGTGATTGTAGGCTTGTGCCTTTGCTAATCAAATGTGCTCGTGGGTTTGAGCCTTAGTATTGTTATAAGGGGATGATGTCCTCTATTTGTGACCTCACTGGTTCATATCTTTGAGTCAAAAGAGTTTCACATCAACCCAGAGGGTGTGTCATGCCAGTGTCAATGGTCAAGTTAAAAATTTTACCCAATTCAAAAAAAGAAGAACGTGAATTGTGAAAAAAAATTAATTAATTAATTTTAAAATGGGTGAAAAATTTTAGGGTCTCTAAATTTTCCCCCTCTAATGCAATCTCATGACTAATAATAGCAACATCATGTCAAAGAAAAATAAAATTATGCCTTGATTAGCTACAAGAAATAGTGGAAGGACAATGGAGGAACAATGCCACCTAAAGAGGTCTCTTGAAAAAAATGGATTAAGGAAACATGCAGAGGATCCTAGACACCATGACAAATATTTCATACCACATGCACCACATAAAGTGATTCTAACAGTACAAATAGACAAAGGGCTTAGGAGCACTAGTATGTACTAAACCTTAGGTCCTTATGCATAGTTTAAGAGGTAATAGAAATGCATTACAAAAGTAGGAAAAAGTGTAAGTGTTACTCTAATGGAGTGTTACTTATGTGGAGGTATTGGTTCTTGCACAAACCAATGTAACAATTCCTTGATGAAAGGTCACTTACGAAGTGAAAGAATGCTTACAAAGTGGAATCTCACTTGCATGAGGAAAAACTTGTTTGTGAAAAGAAAACTAAATTTGTGCATTATCATTTGTTTGTGAAATCAGATTGCCTATGAAGATTAGCACATGCATATGGGAAAAGGTCACTTATACATTGTATTTCTTGTGATAAGTATATTAGTGCTTGCATGAGTGGGTTAGCACTTGTTCTTATAGTAAAAGTTCATAAACAAAGTAGTGCTTTTATAGAATATTTCTTACACAGATTAGTGTCTAAATATTTTTTGTTAGATTTACTTAGGTTGATTTTTCAAAGGGCTTATGTGTGTGTTTAGATGAATATAGGAATTCTTGCCACCTCTACATTCATGAGAGAGGCGACTACCTACTATGATGTTGTGATCATAGTTGGCAAAGATGGGAAAGGAGTTCTTGGATGCCATTGGACTCTATGAGCTATCTTATATGCCTAATATTTAAGAACATCAATCCATGGTGATAGAACTTGTGTATAGACCCCAGAGTGAGATAAGCTTCTTCTTGTTTCCAATAAGTGAGATCTAAAATAGAGATATAGAGAGGAACATGGATTTGAAATTTAGAGCAAAAAGTATCAAACATGGGTGTTGGGAGTCATATTCTAAAGGTGTTCAAAACTAAAGAAGGTGATCAAGACTATAGTAAGGAGGCTCTAAAATATTGTCTCCCAAAAATTCTACTCTCAACAATAGGACAGGGGGAGTGGAAAAACTAGTCCTAAGTTATTTTTAGTTCAAAATATATTGCAACTTGTAAAATTGTTTACTCTACACTATTGGTAATGAACCTACACACATAAAAAATTTGGGAAAAAGAGTTTTCCTATATAGGGGCTTTCCTTAGTCAAATGATGCAAGAACACGTAGGCTCACAAGTAATCCTGCATAACCAAAAAAATAATTTATTTTCATGTTCATGTTTTTTATTTTTGATATAGGTTTGAGCTTGAAGAGAATCTTCTAGAGTGTTCAAGGGTAAATGTATTAGTTTAATCAAGACTTGGCTTCCATTTCAAAAATCAGAGGCAAATACAGTGTTTAATGTGATTTTAAAAGTATTATATGACATAATTTAAAGGTTTCAAAGGTTGAATGGATGCACTAACATATTATAAATTGAAAATGACTTAATTTACTTAATTTAAAGTCCTATGAAAGTTTTCATAAGGCAATTAATCTTTTGTATTATTCTCTTGTTTTATTCTTTCATTTTAGGTGCATAAAATGGAGGGAAATGATAGTGATGTTTGAGAAATTAATTAAAGACTTCATTTTACAAACGAGCACAAATTGGTACTTATTTTAATTTAATTTTTAAATTAATATATAGAAAAATAACTTTAATATTGTGGATCAATATTTTGAAAGCATTTAATGAGGAATTTTGAGCATATAGAGAGGAATTTCAAAAGACAATTGGAGGGAAATGAAAGGCCAGATTTGGGTACCTCTTTGTGACGCATCATAAGGGTTATAATATCTATAAAATTTATCCTTAAAAAGTGTCAACAAGAAACAAAAAAACAACATCAAGGTTGGAGAAATTATTTGCAGATTCCTCCAAAGATTGAATGAAGAAAGGTGTATGAAATTAGCTTGAAAAGAAGAGAGTGTTAGAGAAAAGAAAATAATGAATTTTAAGGTGTTTTCATGATGTTAAAGATAGCCATGAGATCTGTAAGCTGAATAAAAAAATAGAAATTCTAAAAGAGGAGTGAAGACATGAGCATGTGAAGGCATCAAGGTTTGATAAGTTGAAATCATGAAGAGCTCAGAAATATTGTTGAATTTTGAATTTTGTTTCTTGTTGAAATCCTTTATGTACGTAATTTTTATTGAGGTATTTTGTTGCATGAATGTATAAATGAAAGTATAAATAAATATATAGATTTCAAATTGTATTTTAATATAGTGGAGTGGATGACAAGTTAAGGTTACAAGATTGCGTAGCTTGATAAGACCCCCCAATCTTGATTGCATAATCAAACCCGATGTTTTTTGTCATCATTATCGACGAAAAATATAATGATGAAAATAGTGTTTGCCCTCATAAGGACATATGAAAAGCAAGTAATGAAATGTTGAATTGACAAGATATTACCTCAAGTATGAAACCGTTTTATGGAATCTTGAACAAGGATTGATGTGATGGATTAAATTCCTATAACATGTTAATACATTCTTTCAACATGAAGAAACACAATATAATTGATCATGATTGTTTTACTAGACTTCTATGCTTCGATTTCTTTCTCCTTGATTGTATATCTACAATTGAATAGTTTGTATTGCTAATTGAATGTGCTAGGCAATGTTAGACTTTTGAAATGAGGGAGTTATATTTATATGCAACTTACACCTTTTTTAAATCAATTCTTAGGGAAGGCTAACAAAGAAAGGTGAATTCCCACTATTTGTAAAGTTGAGATTGATTATTTAAAATTAAAACTCTAATCACTTTGATAGGAGTGCTTAGTTCCTAGTCCTTGAAAAAAAAAAAGCCACAAAAGTGATCATGAATAGGAAAATGGACCAAGTTTATGGAAATGGTTCTAAAACTGAGCATAATCAGGCAAAAATTATGCACATTTTCTAAAGTAGTTTCAAACCTAGTATGAAATTGTTTTGGTATATGATGATATCATATAGATGGTTCTCATATTTTGGAAAATGTTACCTCAATACCTTAATAGAGGTAGTGTAGAGTGGATTAGATAGAGGTTTATCTCAATATCACATATCATGTGAAAAAGAGAAAGGTGCTTCAATAGGGGGAATAGTGATGAGATCTATACCAAGAAGTTTTTTTGGGTGTTTTTTTGCAATTTTTAATGTTAGTTTATGGATAGATAAAAAAATAAATTATATGCACAAGAATGAATCATTAAGTGGATGTTCTTAAAAAAAATCTTTTGTAGGAAGAGGAAGAATCGGTTTTCCACAAGTTTAACAGTTAAAGAAAATTATAAACATTTTATTGGAGAAAGATAAGAACAACACAGTGAAAGATAAAACATGAAAGCACAGATCACACAACACCAATATTTTTGACATGGAAAACCCGGTAAAGGAAAAAACCATGGTGGTAAACCCTACCCATAATCAGACAATACTTATGCAGTAGTATGTGAAATAATTACAATGGGGATTGCACTTGCAATTAGGCCAACTGCCTAGAGCTCATTGCTCATCACAAAAAGAAATCTCACTGACTTACATAAACATCGGACTACAATCCAGAAAAAATGAACTGTGAAAGTAGCATCTCCTAATGCTTGATATAGTTTCGGTTAAGCACTAATATCTGCCCTGCAACACCAAATCCTTCACAACCCTTTGTTGAATGATCTAACCTTGTTTGCACATAAACCTCTCTCTGATAATGCAAACATAACCATACCATACCAAATTACCTAAATAAGTCATCTATAAATACAGATCATCAACCTTGATAACAAGGTCAGCTAATCCCTAAACCCATTAACCTATAATTACAAAAATTACATCACATGATACCACGAGACCAATATTATAATTTACATTACATAGCATGGACCTAATCCAAATTCCCAAACAATTATATTTGTTGGAAATCACGTTAAGATCAATCTCCAACACGTTTCACCAACTGGTAGAAACCCTCAGTGAAATAGCATAGAATAATCAACCAGATCCAAATAGGAATGCCAAATCATCACACCAGCCAATGGGAAGCCACCAAACAATTACGAAACAATCAAGAAGCACCTTCAACACGTTAGGAACCAATACAGTAAGTCAAACCAAATCATCAAATATCGCCAACCAGTAAAGTTAACTGGTACCAAGAATATCAACCGGAAAAATAAATGATAGCTTCTGGAGCACCAAATCATGAACCAGCTGAATGTGATAAGCATATAACTAACCTAAATAACCATCCAATACTGAATCCAAGGATCTGATCATACAAAATTAGAATCAACCAAAACCAAGTCCAACTGGGATCAGGAACCAACCAGGATAGCAATAACCAACTGAGAAAGAATCATATCCAACTGGGATACAGTGTTGACATCAATGACAACACATAATCAATATTGCCAACACCTATTGCATTGTTTGGATGGAATAGAAGAAGGTGTAATGATTTCAATAGTTTTTTAAAAAGTAGATTCAAGAGTACTTAACCTTTCATAATGAAGAGAAATGTGTAATTGATGAACATAAGAAGCCATGGAAACATTAATTAATAGAGGAGAAAGTAAATAATCTAAATTTATAGTAGAAAGTTGTGGTTTAGGTTTCATAAGAAAATGAACTCCTTTTTCTATGTATGGTAGATCTTTTCTATTATATATATGTTTAGAAATAATTTGGAATCTAGGCTCATAGTATGTTTCCAAAGGTTAGAAATAAAAGGAAGGTTTACATCATTGGACCTCTCAAAATGAGATTTATAGCTAGATATTGAAAAATAAATAGAAAAATATTAAAGCGATGATTTTAAATTACAAACTCTACTATCTAGATTTTCATAACTGCTAGACTATCCCTTGAAAACAATCTTGTTGTTTCTAGGTGTCAGGACATTGTTAGAATTTGGTCCTAAAGCATATAGAGATGAGTTGTAAAAATGTTTGGGCTTAAGGTTCATGAGGTAGCACTAAGCTATTCTTAATTGATCTTAAAGTGATGTTAATATGTATCTAATAGATATTTTGAATTGAAAAAATTGAAATTAAATTTTAGCATTAACTCAATATTGAAAATTAATTTTTAATATTGTACAATCTATTAACACTAATCTTTTTGCATTGAAAGAAAAATGAGGGAGGAAGATTAGGAAGTTTATATTTGGAACAAACTATCTATAGGACATATTTATCAATCTTTTAGAATATATAAATTAAATAAAAAATTCTACTGTGCAATCATACAAACTGCAATATCATTAATTGATTTTTGAATGATGTTACATACGAATTTAGTACACACTTTCAAATGAAAAAGTTGTGGCCTATATAAATTGAAATAATCCTATCATGCAACCAGCAAACTATAATATCATTAATAGCTAGTCATAACTGATCCCAAAGTGGTACTACATATCTATTTAGTGGACACATCTAGCTGAAAAAGTTGTGGTCCATATAAATTTTTTAAAAAATCCTATCATATATGGTGCCACTATAGAAATTTTTCAACACAGTAATACAAACTTCTCATTTAAATTGTGTATGTTTTTCAATGACATTTTGTTAATTTTGAAGATGTAAATGGTGCAATGCTTCCATCTCTTCATTCGGCTTCTACAGTTCCTCTACTTGCCACTTCAAATAACAAATTTAATATATCAAACTAGATAAAATTTAATATATCAAACATATTATAATAATGTACCTGACAAATGTTGTTTTCTAATCCATAATAACTCAATTATTGTCTATCGAGAGATCAGAATGTAACATGTTACAGTAATTATATTGAGATTGAAAAAAGAAAGAGAAGAATACCCACCTGGGGATCCATTGGTAGGACTGCACGCAGAGAAGAAAATGCTTCCTTCAGCTTTTCTCTTCGCTTACGTTCTTCATTTGTATGGCTACTCGAACCCTTGTCGTACGTTTCATTGCTAACATTTATTCCAGCTTTTTTGCCAGCCTCGATAAGTAATAGACTGGTTTTATGACTGTTTATGCAAATGTCAGAAATCTAGGTAGCGCTTGTGTAAGAACTGCGATTGCCTGCACTGCAGGGGGCCCACAGGAGGCCTATATAATTTTTCCAATCTACTAAGGCCTATAATGATACTGATAGTATTCATGAATTGTTCAGTGCACGGAATGATTTCATCCGCTAAAAAATCTGAACAAGATAGTGATGATAATAAGTGGTACTAGGGGATAAATCTTCATATCCTGTGTGGACCTGTAACAAATTTGAAAGCCCATGTTTTTAGCAATTTTCATTAAACAAGGTGATTTCATCTACTAAGGCCTATAATGATACTGTGTAGGAGGCCTATATAACTTTTCCAATCTAGTAAGGCCTATAATGATACTGATAGTATTCATTAATTGTTCAGTGCACGGAATGATTTCATCTAGTGGCACTAGGTTATCTGCTAACAAATCTTGATGACCATAAGTCATATATATCCACGTCTTGGGGAGGCACATAATAAGTGGTACTAGGGAATGAATCTTCATATCCTGTCTGGACCTGCAACAAATTTGAAAGCCCATTGTTTTTAGCAATTTTCATGTGAGCATAATTGATGAAGCAGAATTAATATCTGAATATTGGAAACAATATACGCCTCTGTTCATGTAGTTTTGTAATCAAACATATTGTTGAGAAAAGAATTGCACAACCCAAAGAGATCAAGCAAGATGTGCCTTCTTCTAGCAATTTGACAAAGCACGCATGTAAAACCAAAATGTATTTGAAGAATGGTATTGTGTCGCAAAGGCAAAGCCAAGACGTGCCTTAGTTAGGAATCATGCAAACCGGAATACCATTGGCTATTGTTAATTAACCTTAAACTGATGCTACATATGAATTTCCTGGACACTTTCAATTGAAAAAGCTGTGGTCCATATAAGATAAAAAAATCCTATCATGCAACCAGCAAACTATAATCATTAATGTTTGTTCTTAATTGATCTCAAAACGGTATTACATATATTTAGTGGACACTTTTAATTGAAAAAGCTACGCTATGATCAATATAAATTAAAAATATCCCATCTTACAAGAGTGGAAGTTGTAATACGATACCAATATAGAAAATTTTCAAAATAATAATACAAGTTTCTGATTTAAACTGTGTATGTTTTTAATTGACACTAATTAACTTTCAGGATGCAAATGACACAACCCTTCCAACTCTTCATTCCGATTCTCTAGATGCTCTACTCGCCCCTTCAAATCACAAATATAATCAACCGCCTCTAACAGCACAGTAAGTTTGCTTTTCTGCACCACCTGCAAACACCAATTTCACCAATTTCCTGAATTAAAGTTTATGTATGTAGCAAACGTGTTATGATCAACTAGGTAGAATTTAATGTAACAAAATATTATGAAAAAAACAATCTAGAAGAATACCCGCCTTGGGATTCATTGGTAGAAGTTCACGCAGAGCAGAAAACGCGTCCTTCATGTTTCCTCTCCGCTTACGTTCCGCGTTTGCATGGCGAGTCGAACCCTTGTACGTTTCCTTAGGGTTTCCACCATTCTCGGTAAGTACAGTACTGATTTTATGACTGTTTATGCAATTCAAGAAATTTAGGCAGCGCTTATGTAAGGACTCCGATTCCCTGCGCTGCAGGGGGGGCACAGGAGGCCTATAACTTCTCCAATCTACAAAGGCGCTTACAGTATCATTTACCCATGGGATAATACTTGTTGTATTCATGAATTGTTCAGTGGATGGAATGATTTCATCTAGTGGCAATGGGATATCTGCTAGCAAATCTGAAAAAGATTGTGATGACCACAAGTCATATATATCCATGTCCTGGGGAGGCACACAATCAGTGTTTACAAGGGATGAATCTTCTGTCTGGACCTGCAAAAAATTTAAAAGCAATTTTCATTAGACAAGATGATTTCTTTGTTTCTTACAATACTGTTCACACCATCCACAACTGAAAACTTTGAAGAAAACAAGATGGACTTACATAATCTATCCCAATTTGTTGTTCCATGATTTCCAGGTTGCAGTTTGGTTTGCTCATGAAATTGAATAAGATCAAATCTTATAAAGTGTAAGGCTTGATATCATAAAAGATGAGACTGGTATTGTGCTCCCAACAAATTTGACCATAAATATTTCTTAATTCTTGACTCTTAGTCGAATAAAAGATATATTCTCCTATCAAATAATTAAGAAAAATTTATGAATATTACTGAACTGAACAGTTATAATGAACCATTGTACAAAGCAAGATAACTTACTGAATTGAACAGTTATGGTGAACCATTATGCAGCCTTGTACTAAATAAAACTTACTGAACATGAACAGTTGTAGTGAAAACTCAAAGGGGAAATGGTGACTCTGCCGACATTATAGAGAAGGGAAAGCGAGTTCCCAAGGATGCTAGTGACTTGGAAGAAATTGGGCCATCTATAATTAATGATCATTAGTCAATAGATAGTAGTTGGGCTATTAAAAACAAATAAATTTCAGTTTGGAATTTGATTGTTTTAATGGAGCAATGTGGCCTTTGTTTTAGAAAAAGAGAATTGTTTATCTATTTTAAGTGGTAAAGAGTTATGTAGCGATAGAATGGTTCTAATGTGACAATTTTTTTCATTTATTAAATAAATTGAAAATCACAAGACAGCTGTCTTATGATTTTGAATTTAATTTTCTTGTAAGTGTGCTCTTTAGCTTTGAGTTTATCTTCTCATGTAAGAGTCTCATTTATGTGATTTGATTTTTTTTAATATTTCTTGTTTTTCTTGTTATATTAAAAAAAATATTATATATTGTATGTAAGTTAAAGTTTATTTGTGAACACTTTTTTTTCTCATTTGAATTTTTCAAAATAATTATTAAATTTCTGGTTTAAATCATTTTCTAGAGATTTAGAAGGGTTTGGGTAGCATATGCATGATCAAATTTGGAAAATAACAAAAATATAACATTTTGATATTTTCTCTATCTCAAAATTTTTATTCTTTAAGGTCTTCAAAATGTTTTTGAGATCTTTCCAATACAACCATGAAATTTGGTTTTCACTTAGTAGGCTAGATATATGAACCTTTTATTTTTATCTTTTATGTATTTTTTTTAGTTATATTGAAAAAGAATTCATTTATTGTATGCAAATCAAAGCTTATTTGTGAGCATTTTTGTTTGGAGCTTTAGTTTTTTTAGACAATTATAATTTTTTTCATTTAAACAATTTCTTAGAGGTTTAGGGGCATTTGGGTGGCATATACATGGTCAGATCTAAATAATATCAATTATCCAATTGCTTAATGTTTTCTATATCTTCATATTTTGTATTTTTTTGGAGATCTCTTCAATACACCTATCAAATTTGAATCTCACCCAACAGACTAGGTATTATGAGCTCACCAAATTGGGGTATTGAAAATAAACATTTTTCTATAATTTATTTAATTTTGAATATAATGTGTGCTATTTATTTCAACTTCCAACTAGGAGAACTTAGGTTTAGTGTCTCTTTGGTTTCAAAGGGGAACAATAGTTTAGAATTATTAATAAACTTTTGATTTATTTTGTTGAAAATATATATATTGACTAATTTTAAATAAATGAAATAGAATTGAAGACATGTCACTCTTCCACAAAGTTTGTCAACTTGTATGATCTCTCCATTGTGAATATTGCAAGTTTTTCCATTAGTACTATCCTCTCAAGTCCCAAATTAATTTGGGTATATGAGACTTCACTAGCACCAGAGAAAAATGATATAAATATTATTTTTTTTGGGTTCCATTTCAAAGGATGGGGGATCTTCACCTATACATAACTCCTCAAGGTTTTACATTCTACTTTTCAATTACTATAATTTTTTTTTTTATGACCAATATGAAAAATAACTTTAGGCATGATAATTCCTAGCTTTGAAGGGGATAATTTTCTTTATTGGTGCCTTGCAAACTCTACTAAAATCTTAAGATTTATGGAAAATTATACAACTAGGTTATGCAAAGCTAGTAGATGCAATTGCATTAAATGATCAATCAAAAGGAGAGTATAATGTATATGTTAAAAATACAAAGAGACAAGGTACATTAAGATCAAGTTGTAATATTTTTTTTAATTAGTGGTCTCATTCATTAATGGAAGCAAGGGAAAGACTTAATAAATCATATCATAGTGCACAAACTATAAACTACAAAGAATATATTAAGAAGCTTGGTTCTAAAGCTTTTTAGTGTGTTTCTACTATTAAGATATCCAGAGATATCACTACTATGATTCTAGATAAATTGAACAAAAATTTATTAACTACTGACAATAGGATGAGGAGTAATAAAGAAATGTTAGAATAATGAAATTATAAAAGTTAAATAAATGGATTTTCTTATAATCATAATACAATTGAATCTAGCAATAACTCTAACAATAAAATGAATCTAAATATGAATTGAACAATTTGATAGGAAGGGATAATAATTTCATAGGATTTAGTAGCAATTTCAAAGGAAGAGGGAGGTCTGAGAATGATTGGGGAAGAATAATTTTAAATGGAATTTCTAAATATTTAATTAGAATAAGTTTGAACACTACAAAACAAAAATTTTGAGTAAATAAATTGAAATAAAAATAATAATTTTCACAATAAAACTAAATATAAGAAAAAAAAAATCAGTTCATAATTCAATATAGATACAAATCAAAATAATGGACAGTACTTTTATTTCAAATATTTTTCTCGGATGATAATGAAAATTTATTCACCAATTTAGATAAGAAGCATAATGACATAGGACTTTTAATAGATAATCAATCTTGTTGAACCAAAGCTAAGGGTACTATTATAGTTAAACTAAAAATGGTGAAATAAACTATATCGATGACACAATTTTAGTTCCAACACTTAACAACAATTGTTTATCTACTAGGTAAATGTTACAACAAAATTATCAAGTGTTTTTTTATGAAGATGAAGGAATAATCAAAGATAAATAAAACTAAATGTAGTTGTTCAAAAATCAAATATGGTAGGTGATAGGATATTTCCTCTTTAATTACTCAAGGAAATGATGCAATGAGTACTAGAGAAATGCATAAAAGTAGAATTTGGCACCAAAGATATGGGCATACTAGTTTTAGTGCTTCAATTTTTCTCAATAAAATGAGATTGTTAGAAGGATTTCTCTTCATTGAAAGTAAAAAGGAATTGTATGAAGGACGTATTGTTGGAAAACAACAAAGATATAGTTTCAATTAATAAAATTATAAGAGATAAATAATTTCTTAAAATGATTCATATTATAGATTTGTGTCATCTCATTAAAACACCTTCAAAAAAATAAAATTATTTTCTAAAATTAATCAATTATTACTCAAACAAAACATGAGGACATTATTTTTCTTCAAAATTAATAATATTTTAAAAATTTAGAATTTAAGAGGTTGGTTAAAAAATGAAATGGAGTTGCTCAAAAGAAGAATAGATCCATTATCAATATGTTGAGTATAATGAAAAACTTGAATTACTTTGAATGAAGTAGTATCTACAATAACATATTGTTTAAATATGAGTTCTAAAAAAATAATTAAAGGAATGACTTTAGTTGGGACTCAATTTGAAATTGCCAAAATTTCCTTGAGTCCCATTTTCTTTGTGCATTTGGACTTCATTAAATACTTATAAGTAATTTGAGAAGAATTCTAATTGTGTTTCCCTTAGTCAAAATTTAATACAATTTTTTCTTATTAGGTAAAGTAGGAGATGACCTAGGCCCTTACATAATAGCCAAATTATGGATGAAAGGGGTCTTGTGAGGTGTGAGAAAACCCAGCATTAAGACCAACAACCATAACAAAAAACTGGACCTAGACTAAAAAACCACAAAATAACACACGACTAAACCCAATCAAAACCAAAAACCAACCCCCGGGATACATGAACAAATGATCTATAAATTAAGTATTTTAACAGCCTGTTACTTCTAGCTAATCTCCTTAGTTTAATTCATATGCACATATATGGTCAAGGCTTCATATTCTACTTTTTAGTTATTATGCCATTGTTTATTATGATCAATATGAAAAGTAACTTTAGGCATGCTAATTCATATCTTTGAAGAAGACAATTTTATGTATTGATGTACTGTAAATCCTACTAAAAGCTCTATATTTATTTGAAATTATACAACTAGGTTATGCAAAGCTAATTGTTGTGGTTACATTAAATAATAATAATAAAAGAGTATGAGGCATATATTTTTTTATTAAGGGTCAAACAAGTTTTGAGGGGACCCAAAACCCTTTGTACTTAGCAAGAATCCAGATACCATAAAAAGTGAAAAGATACACCAAACACTACCTATAGCCAACCATCAGCCAAACAACAACAACTAGGCATCAAAGATCTAGCTAAGACATCCACAAGGCCTAAGCCATCAAATAATTGATGTAAAATACACATTAACATAGGGTTTTTCAAGGCTCCCATAACTTGAAACATGGGTTTTGGCAAGGCTCCCATAACCTTTGTCTCTAGTAACAAAAGGATATTATATAAAAAAAAATACACTGGAATAATGGGTTTTGTAATGGCTCCCACAACCTTCAACAAGTTTTAAGGGGACTCAAAACCCCATACAATAGGTTATGAAGCTACCTGAAACAATTGGATTTTACAGTGATATGAAACTAACAAATAGAACATTGTCACAAGATAAGAGACATATAACCTGTCAAACACCAAAATCATGAACCCCACCAAGGTCTCCACCTCTATAGGAGAAATTTGATATAGAAATAAAAGCAAGGTGTTCACAACATTAGTGCAATTTCCCATCAAGACTAAGGAAGCAAAATCGCCCTTGAAGCTCCTTCCAACTTCACCCTCCATGCCATACTCCACCTCAAGAGGATATCCATTGACCTTAATAGGATCAACAAAATGGGAAGATGGGAGGAAAGAAATCTAAACCCTGGCCAACCCCACAAATAGGATATCCACCTCAATAAGAGACAACTCCACCTCAATATGAGCAAAATGGGGGAGAAATAAAGTAACATCACAAGACCTTGAAATAAATTTGTAAGTAGAACACTAGAGAGCTCCAACAATCTACACAATGATGGATATCACCTCAAAACAAAATAAATCCCTTAATAAAAAATAAGAGGCAACACCAAAAAATGTTTCATAAAGAATGGAATCCAACAACTCAAACATGGTAATAACAACAAAATCTCCATCATGAGCAGCTACAAAAGAAATGAGAGGTTGAGAAAACCAAAAACACATGTACCCCACAAACCAAGAGGGAGGTAAACCCCAACAAACAAGGAAGCCTCAAAACCACCAAATAGGGACCAAATCCTTGCACTGCTGCCATCAAAAACATTGACCAAAGGAAAACAAACAACTCCAAAGAAGAAGCCCGACAAATAAGCAAACCCCCATGGAACAAAATCCCCCAACAACACCACAAAACAAGGGAGTAGAGCACCAAAATCCTCGAAACAAGAATACATGCAACAATAGGCCGATTCCAAAAAAGAGAATTTAGGCTCTAGAGTGGTCATGCAAGCCATGGAAGAACATGAAAGCATCTAGAAAGGAAGCCCCAAAAATCCCAAATTGACAAAACCAAAACCCAAGTCCCTGACACCTCTAGTAAGCAAGGAACCAACCCCAACCACCTCAGAGAAGGACATAGGAGCAACAAAAGTACCACCTCCTTGAACACCCACTAAATTTTCCTTCTCTGCCACAAAAACACCAACATCTGCCCCAAAACTAGTAGGGGCAATGGATCCTTACAAAGAAGAAGGAGCAAGAAGGACATTCAAAATATGCAAAGGTACCCTGACCCAGCCTGAACCCTCCACAGAAGAGCTAGGAAACAAAGAGATCCTTGCAACCCATGCAAAGGGAAATATGAACCAAACCCTCGATGCCACCCAAACATCCTTGTCATTAATTGAATCATAATTTTCCACACAATCTTCCTCAACAGAAGCCAACCCATTGACAACCCTAATCCTACCACCACTTGACATGCTAAAGCTCTTGCCCATGTGCAACTCCTCCCAAAAGTTTTAGTATCAAGAATATGTTAAAAAATACAATGATAATTTATTATTTGTTTAAGGTACAATTAATCAAGTATTAAAATTAGCAATGTCATTCACTTTATGGAAGAACCAAAAATACTTTAAGAATATTAAAGTGCACAATCTATAAACTATAAACATTCAAGAAAAATATTAAAAATATTAAAAATAGTTAATAGTGCATTTGTGAACGACATTTTGACAAATGTGGAAGGTCCAGTCAGTCAAAAGAAGGTTTTAGGTGAAGATGTGGATGACATGAATGAGTAGAGAAAATATTAAGAAGCTTGGTTCCAAAGTTTGATGGTGTTGTTTCTACTCTTAAAATATCTAGAGATCTCACTAATATGATACTAGATGATTTGAGAGAATATTTTTTAACTATTAAAATATGGATGAAGAGTAATAAATAAAACTTGCAACCAATTTTTTTTTCTCTAAATAAATCCTAAAAGGTAAAAGAAACATATTTGCTAATAATCATTATAAAAATTTGTTGGCATTATTGGCATTAAGTTGTCATAGATGTCAACCGGTTTGGCAAGGTCACCGGTAAGTAAGAAGTGGCGAATGGTATGATGGCAATACACATGAGAGTGAGCAGACAGAAGGAAGGCTACTAGTGCACATGAATTGTGTCATCTATCGGTAAAGCAGGCTTACTGGTAAAGCATAAACTAGGATGAAGGTTGTATCGGTAAGATGATCTAAACCAGTAGTCTACCTTGGTCGATAAAGAATGTCAAATCGACATAGGAATCCAAGCAGAGGTGGATGTCGACAAGCATGACAGCTGGATGCCAGGTGGAGGGATTGCATAGGTTAGTGGAGTATGCATCGACGTAACAAATCTGCAAGCAGGTCAGCTTTAATGAGGAACCCGCAAGTCACGAATGATGCCAGATGATTGCGGCTCGAGGAAGGAAAGTTGGCAAACTGATCCTGTAAGATGATTTGATCTTCATACCCATTTGGTGAAGGAAACAACAAAGCCACAAATGGTGAATGAAATAGAAAATCAAAAAAGCATGTGGTGCAGACCTTCAGATTTTGAAAATGCACATTGGAATGTGAAGCTTTGCTGGTGATTAATCAATGTCATGAAGATCTTATCCCTAGAAAAGCATATCAAATCAAATCTGATTTGGATTGAGTTGGAGAAGGAAAAACCTAACATGACAGTGATTGAATGCGTTCTTGATGGGAATCCATGATTATAAATACATGAGCTCAAAACAGAAAAGGTGGATGTTGGAGGAGAAGGAGAAGAGTGAAAAGAGCTTGAGTGTAGAGAAGGATTATCTCTCTTAGAATTTATTCTAAGAAATTTGTAGAGTGAGTGTGCAATCAAACCAGTGAGAGGGTTCGACTGGTTGAGATTGAGTATCGGTAAACTGTAGCTGGCCTAACAGTTGAGCTAACCGGTGAGGTGTGATTGATCAAGATGGCATCCCAGTGTGACGCAGTGTGTTGAGAGGCTGTGAGAAAGAGAGAAGAGAGACCAAGAAGTAGAGAGAGTGATTTGTTAACCGGTAGTGTGAGAATCAGTAAAGAAGAAGAAGACTATTAACTGACAGAGACCTATTTGGTCAAGAGTTGCATAACTCATTTGCAACAAGAAGCTAGAACTATATCAAAATTGTATTTCATTATGCATCACCAAGTTGGAGCTTGGTGCAGGGGTTGGTGCTCCTTGGGTTGGTGCCTTAAATCTTTGTAATTCAGTGTTTCATTTGTGAGGCTGGACTGGAGCAGTAGTTTCCAACAACATTTATCACTGAGGTTTTCCCCATATTGGGTTTTCCTCATATATTTGGTGTTGTGGGTTGCATTTGTGTGATTGTCCCTTTTGATATTCTCTTTTGTCTTACCGGTTTGATTATTTAGAGCTTAGGATAACAATCAATATTCTGAGGTAGCTTTAAAATGGAAAAGATTAGGAACCTATGATTCACCCCCCTCTCAGTGGTACATTATGTTCAACAATTGGTATCAAAGCTAAGGTTCTCAGTTGATTTAAAACCTTGGGCAGATTCTAGACTTAGAAGACAATGGCAAGAAATGAGTCTGTCTCCTCAAAAGCCCCCATGTTTGCCTTCTGGAGCAGAAGAATGGAGACCTATATTTCCACTCTTGGTTTTGATGTGTGGATGTCTGTCAAGAATGGGTATATTGTCCCTAGTGTTCCTTCCACTGATTTTGATGCCAAGAAGGAGTATGAGAATAATGCAAAAGCTAAACATTCTATCTTGTGTGAATTGTCTGATAATGAGTTTGTCAAGGTCATGCACTATGCATCTGCCGAGGAGACTTGGGATAAAATGTAAAGGTTATTTGAAGGAGATGCAAAAGTCAAAGAGGCTAAGCTACATGAACTAAGGGGGCCAACTTGAAGGCATCAAGATGAAGGACGATGAAAAGATTGCAGACTAGCTTCACAGATTTGATGAAACTATGAATACCATCAAAGGTCTTGGGGAATAAATTGCAGATGAGATCCTTGTCAAGAAGGTACTTAGGTCTCTTGCACCTAAGTATGATACAAAGGTTTTTGCCATATAAGAAACCAAGGATCTGAAGATCTTTACAATGGATGAGCTTTTTGGGTCAGTGACAGCCTATGAAATGAGAACAACCCGTGATGCATCCTTAAGGAAAGAGGCGGCGTTCAACACCACCCAAAAGGGAAAAGAAGTAGTTGCTCTTAAAGGATACAGTGAAGACTCTAATGTAGAGGTAGAAAACCTTGTCAAAAATCTCAAAAGAGGATCTGACAAGTATAAAGGAAAGCTACCACTCAAATGTTTCAACTGTGGTTAAACTGGACACTTTGTTGTAAAATGTCCTTATAAAAAAACTGGTGGAGATGAGTCAAGAGGGTTCAACAAATCTGTTGGAAAAGATAAAGAAAGAAATGTCTACCGGTAAGGAAGAAAAGGCTACCAGAAGTAGAACAACCTCTATACTATTGAGAATGATGCCACAGATGAAGAAAGTGCATCAGAAGATGACTACTGTGACAATGATAGAAAGTTAATCTCTTTATGGCACTTGATGAACTGGTTGGTGAAGATGAGGAAGAAGAGGATATTAAGGTTGAAGTGGATTTAGAAGGTGAGCTTATAAGTTCTCTTAAGGAACCGAGTAAAACAAGAAGAGAACTCAAGAAGGTCAAGCTTGTTGCAATAAATGAACAAGGTCTCTTGAAGCAATCCCTGGATGAGTCCAGTCAAGTTATATCTAACTTGAAACTATAGCTAGAAGAAACCAAGAAAAATAAAAATATTTACATGTGGCAGAAGGAAAAAGAACATATGGAAATATTTACAACTTGAAGGAATGCTATGAGTCCCAATGCATGATTAGACAGGTTGATGAAAGCTGGTTGTGGCACCAAAGATTAGGCCACATAAACTTTGATAACTTAGTTGCAGTAAGCAGAAAGGGGTGTGTGAGGAATATTCCACCCATCATCAAACCGATAAGCACATTTAATGATGAATGTGTGAAAGGAAAGTGGACTAAGGTGAGCTTCAAGACAAAAGAGCACAATACCTCAAGACCACTTGAAATTGTGCATACAGATCTATGTGGTCCAACTAGGACAAGAGCACTTGCTAGTGAAAGATATTTTATGCTCTTTATTTATGATTATTCAAGAATGACATGGGTCACTTTCCTGCAAGATAATTCACAAGAATTTTATAGATTCAAGATCTTTAGGAAGATGGTGGAGAAAGAAAGTGGGTGCAAGCTAAAATGTCTAAGATTAGACCAGGTGGAGAGTTCACATCAAATAAATTTGAAGATTATTGTGAAAAACATGGAATTAGAAGGCAATACTCGGCCCCTAGGACACCACAACAAAATGGTGTGGTAGAAAGGAAGAACAAGACAATTAAGGAGATGGCCAAAACCATGTTAAATGAGGCTAGTCTGCCAGACACATATTGGAAGGAAGTTGTTCATACTACTACATATATGTTGAATTGGGTCCAACTAAGAACAAACAACAGAATGACACCTTATGAGTTGTGGTATGACCGGAAACCATAAATCAAATACTTCAAAGTATTTGGAAGCAAGTGTTTTATCAAGAGAGACATGGATGGTGTAGGTAGTTTTGAATCCAGGAGTGATGAAGGAATCTTCCTTGGTTACTCATCTAATAGCAAGGCCTACAAATGCTACAACAAAAGACTAAGAAGAGTCATTGAAAGTGTGCATTTAAAAGTTGATGAGGATATGCACAAAGGAAGTCAACCATAGGTAAACCGGTATGATGATTACAGTGATGAAGGTGAGGAAGATCAGTCAAACAATGAACCAGAAGAAGCATCCAAGAAGGCTCCCAACCGGTATATGTAGATGAATCAAATCACCCGGAAGAACAAATTCTAGGAAATAAGAGTTATGTTGTGCAGACTAGAAGAAGACTTGCCCGGAATGATGAATAAGTCAACTTCTAGCTCATGACTGAAGTAGAGCCTAAAACATTCAATGAGGCTAGCAAAAGACAAGAATGGATGAATGCCATGGAGGAAGAACTGCAACAGATTGAGAAGAACAAGACTTGGGAATTAGTCCCTAGATCGGAAGACAAGAACATAATTGGCACAAAATGGGTCTACTAAAATAAGATGAATGAAGAAGGTAAAATTATTAGGCATAAAGTTAGACTGGTGTGCAAAGGATACTCTTAGGTAGAGGGAATTGACTTTGAAGAAACATTTGCATCGGAAGCTAGATTAGAAGTAGTTAGGATGTTTCTAGCCTTTTCTATCTACAAGGGTTATAAAGTATATCAGATGGATGTAAAATCTTCCTTCCTAAATGGAAATTTGGAAGAAGAAGTGTACATGGAGCAACCGGAAGGGTTTCTACTACATGATGATGAAACCTTTGTGTGTCGGTTCAAGAAGGCCCTGTATGGCTTAAAGAAATCTCATAGAGCATGGTATTAAGATTGGATCAATACCTGAAGGAGAAAGGATTTAAAAGGGGGAGTGCTGATAGCAATTTATACATAAAGAAAGATGGAAACCACATGATCTTTATGGTTGTGTATGTAGATGACATTAATTTTGGAGGCAATAAGGACATCCTATGCAAAGAATCTATTGATTAGATGCAGTCAGAATTTGAGATGTCAATGCTTGGTGAATTGACATACTTCCTTGGTTTGCAGATATTACAGCAAGATAACGGAATCTTTATCTCACAAACCAACTATGCAAAGGATATGTTGAAAAAATTTCAACTGGAGGATTGTAAACTGGTATGTACCCCCATGGTGATCAGAAGAAAATTAAACAAGAATGATGAATCAACAGTGGTGGATCAAACATTGTATAGATCCATGATAGGCAGTCTATTGTATCTAACTGCTTCTAGACTGAATATAGTAGAGGCAGTGTGCATGGTGGCCCGATTTGAAGTTGCACCTAAGGAGTCACATATGAATGTTGTAAGTAGAATATTTAGGTACCTCCAAGGAACACTCAGTTATGGATTGTGGTACCCTAAACAAGGGGAATTCATCTTGGAAGCATACACTGATGTTGATTGGGTAGGTTTCATTGATGATCAGAACATCACAAGTGGTGGTACATTCTTCCTAGGTGACTGGTTGGTCTCATGGTATAGCAAGAAGCAGGACTTAGTCTCTCTATCAACTACTGAAGTAGAATACATTGTTGCTGCTACATGCTACTCTCAGGTGCTTTGGATGAAGTAGACCCTCAAAGACATACAAGTGAACATCACTGATCCTATTCTCATCTAGTGTGATAATTCGAGTGCAATCAACATAGAAAAGAATCCAGTGATGCATTCCAGAACAAAGCACATTGCCATCAAGTGTCATTTTCTCAGAGAGAAGGTTGAAGGAGGGGAAGTAAGGATGGATTATGTCCCTATCGGGGAACAATTAGCACACATTTTCACCAAACCATTACCAGTAAGCACCTTTGAGTACCTACGACACAAGTTGGGAGTTGTGTCATCTACCTTATGCACTTAAGAAAGGAAGGTTTGATATGGTTCAGGGGGAGTTCATAACAACATCTATAACTCTTGAACCACATCTCAATACCAACCGCAATCATTGGTAGCAGCCTAAAGGGGGAGCTTGGTATGGATCAAAGGGGGAGTGCACAGTACCCTTTGTCATTGTGTCAAAGGGGGAGAAATCTACCAGTATGAAGTGTCTTGCAGTAAGTTGACATCAATGCCAAAGGGGGAGATTCTTGGCATTATTGGCATTAAGTTATCACTGATGTCAACTGGTTTGGCAAGGTCACCAGTAAGTAAAAAGTGGTTACCGGTATGATGGTTACTGATACACATGACTTGTGTCATCTACCAGTAAAGCAGGCTTAGCAGTAAGACATAAGTCGGGATGAAGGTTGTACCGGTAAGATGATCTAAACCATTAGTCTACCTTGGTCGACAAAGAATGTCAAACCGACATAGGAATCCGAGCAGAGGTGGATTTCGACAAGCATTATAACTGGATGTCAGGTGGAGGGATTGCACAGGTCAGTGGAGTGTGCATCGACGTAACAAATCTACAAGGAGGTCAGCTTTAATGAGAAACCTGCAAGTCACGAAGGATGCCAGAGGATTGCGGCTCAAGGAAGGCAAGCTGGCAAACTGATCCTGTAAGAAGATTTGATCTTCATACCCGTTTGGTGAAGGAAACAACAAAGCCATTAATGGTGAATGACAGAGAAAAGTAGAAAAGCATGGTGCAGACCTCTAGATTTAGAAAATGCACATTGGAATGTGAAGCTTTGTTGGTGATTGATCGATGTCATGAAGATCTTATCCCTAGAAAAGAAAATCAAATCAAATATAATTCGCATCAAGTTGGAGAAGGAAAAACCTAACACGACAGTGATTGAATGCATTCTTGGTGGGAATCCATGATTATAAATACATGAGCTCGAAACAGAAAAAGTGGATGTTGGAGAAGGAGAAGAGTGAAAAGAGCTTGAGTGTAGAGAAGGATTATCTCTCTTATAATTTATTCTAAGAAAGTTGTAGAGTGATTGTGCAAGTAAACTGGTGAGAGGGTTTGACTAGTTGAGATTGAGTACCGGTAAACTGTAGCAAGTCTAACAGTTGAGCTAACCAGTGAAGTGTGATTGATCAAGAAGGCATCCCAGTGTGATGTAGTGTGTTGAGAGGCTGTGAGAAAAAGAGAAGAGAGGCCAAGAAGTAGAGAGATAAATATGTTAACCGGTAGTGTGAGAACTAGTAAAGAAGAAGAAGATTGTTAACTGGCAGAGACTTATTTGGTCAAGAGTTGCAGAACTCATTTGCAACAAGAAGCTATAACTGTATCAAAATTGTATTTCAATATACATCACCAAGTTGGAGCTTGGTGCAGGATTTGGCGCTCCTTGGTTTGGTGCCCTAAATCAAAAGGGGTTGGTGCTCCTTGGGTTGGTGCCCTAAATCTTTGTAATTCGGTGTTTCATTTGTGAGGCTGGATTGCAAGAAGTATTCTCCAGTAGCATTTATCACCGAGGTTTTTCCCATATTGGGTTTTCCTCATATATCTGGTGTTGTGGGTTTCATTTGTGTGATTTTCCCTTTTGATATTCTCTTTTGTCTTACCAGTTTGATTATTTAGAGCTTAGGATAACAATCAGTATTCTGAGGTAGCTTTAAAGGGGAAAAGATTAGGTACCATTGATTCACCCCCATCTTAGTGTTACATTGTGTTCAACAAAATTAATCTAAACTTGAATATAACAATTTGAGAGGAAGGGATGAAAATCTCACAAGAAAAAGTAGCAACTTCAAAAGATTAAGAAGATGTAAAAACAATTGAGGAGAGACTAATCATAAATGGAATTTCTAGTTCTTTCATTACAATATGATGTAGTAGCATTCATGGCTGTATGGAAATCTTGCACATCCAAAATAATTTTATATTATTTTTTTCTTAATCATTTAGTCCTTAATATTGATAGAGAATAAATTTTTGTTATAAGGCTTGAAATATTTGATGAATATTCAGTAAAGTTCTAATGTTGTAGCCTTATGGTGATTTGGACACACAAAGGTGGCATCTGCATAGCATATTTTAAGTGTCCAAGATGGGAGTAAAAAAATATTGAATATTCCAATCTTACATGTTTTCATTTGTCATTAAATATTCTTACAAGATCTATTTCTAGATTCTAGGTGAGTTATGGGTTGTCATAAGTTGACCAATTTGATTAGTTATTAGCGAAGGTGGCTACGTGCAACATAAATGTAACATTCTATATTTTTTATCTATTTTATTGGAGACCCCTATTAATGGCATGAGATTTGGAGAGAATCAATTTTTATTTTAATATTTAATTTCTTTTTTGATAGGCGAAAGTTGAGGTGGGTTTGTGCTTGCTTTTGAAAATTAATTGCAAATTTTGAATGATTTTGGAGGGAACTTCATTCTTGGAATTGGATTTGGAGGGGTTACCCATCTAGGGGTTGTGGTAACTATAGAGGTTATTTATTTCATAAAAATGAAGTAGAAGTTAATGGTTTCAATTTTTAATTTGCAGTATTAGAGTTTGTAGTGTAGCTGGTTGTAGCCCAAATTTGGAGGATTAATTTCCAAATTTGAAGGTGGATGAATTACATGTAATATTATCTTGCATATGTAATAGATTATATATCATATGTTTCTCATTTTATAATTATATTTTAAATTATTGTATGATGCTTATGAGGCTGGAAGATTGAAGAGCTAGTTGAAGAGCATAAAGCATAGCTGAGGGAGATAGTTTTTGCTTAAAGTTCTTGCTTGCATATGTTTATATTTTTATAACATTTACATTGATTTTAAATTCTAATACATTCCTATAAGTCTTCCATTATTTATAATATTATATTTGCAAAGTATTTTGCATATTTCATGAGTATTTTAATACAGATCAAGAATGTTGTCTTACTAATTTTTTGATATTTTCTTAGCAATTTGAGTTGTTTATTCATGTTTTTTGGTCAATGTCTGATTGGATGGATGGTTTAATAAAACCACCCACCCTTCATGTGCATCAAATGGTATCAAAGCATGCTTATTTGTTGGGAGATTTGTTAAAATTAAGAGTGTAAGACAAGTGTTTGACACAATGTTTGGGAAACAAAAAGAATGTTTGATAATGAGGAAAGTATTTTTGAAGCCACAAAAAGAGAAGAAAGAGGCCATACAAAGAAGTAATTTATTTTAGACTATATGTAAGTCAAGTAGAAAGTGTTGCAAGATTTTGGTGGATAGCATCAATTCAAATAATTTTGTATTTTTAGAAATGGTTAAAAAGTTGATATCCGAGACAAAGAAGCATCTTAACACTTATTGCATTTCATGGTTGCAAGCATATCATCAAATTTGGGTAAATGAGAAATGTGTTGTTAATTTCTATATTGGTAATTATAAAGAAGATATTGTGTGATGTGGTATCTATGGATGTACATGTCCTGTTCTTTTGGGTCAATGTTGGATTTGGGATAGAGAAGTTGTGTATGATAGCAAAATTAAAACTTACACCATAGTAAAAGATGGAAAGAGATATGTTATGACTCCATTACATGATAGGCAAGAGGAAGCAACAAAGGAAGTGGTAGTAGATGAGAATATTGAAGAGTAAAAAACAAATATTAGGCAAAGAGTACAACAAAAAATGAAAGATAAATTGCAGAGTTGTGGCCCTTTGATGGAACGAACATGGAAAGAACATGTGGGAGCAACCCACATAGTTATTGATCAAAGAAAGAAACTAAAGGAAAGAAAGGAATGGATAAAGAAAGAGAAAAGGGAAGAGAAATTTGACTATGAGAGCCCTAAGTTTGATAAAGAAATGGGGGTGCCTACAAGAAGTTGAGTCCCTAAAAAGTGCCTAAAGTGGATGTTATTTTCTTGATTTTCAAATTTTGTCACAATTGATCTAAAAAGTTGAAACACTTAAAGATTAAATATATAAAATAATCAATAATATGAAATGTATTACTCTAAATCTAGTTTTCAAATATGTAATTTATTTTAACACCCAAATGATACAAAAAAATTTAATAGGCATGTCTAAAAACCATTGTTTAAAAGTGCATGTTTCAGGACCATATCATGCATGTGTACGGATGTCATACTTTAAACTAAACTAAAAAAAGATTTAAATCATCTTGGGAAAAGATGTATAAGACACTGAAGATTGATGAGGATATTTCTTGTGATTTTTTCTAAATATTTTTTTATAAATTTTTATTGGCCCTAATTGTTGTTTTGAAAACTCCTCATGTATGAAAATAATAATTAGACTTTAAAAAATATATATTTTTCTATTATTAAAATAATTGTGTGTAGATTGATGGCATATATTTTTTTCAAAAAATGTAAAAGATAAAAAGTTATTAAAAAAAAACCTAATATTTCAAGTTTATGGACCAATATCATTCAAAATTAATTGATTTTTTTTTAAATAATCAAATCTTTAAAAAATTGCATATTTGAAATTTTCACACCATAATTTATAATGGGTTTTAATTTTGTGAAAAATTCAATAGAAAAAAGTATCATACATATGCCAAAAGTCAATATTTTTTAGTAACATTGACATGGCCTTGTACTTGCAGGTCCAAGGCTAAGGTTTAGGCTCACCGTTCCTTTCCCAAGTTTAAATCCAAACAAAAGGGTAGGTTGGGATTCCAAAATTATATTTAAAATGCACCTGTTATTTAAACGTAACGGGTACCCATTATGTAAAAATAATGAGCAATTAGGGGAAGAGCACCAGTAGTTGAGCACCCTAACTTCGCGCTTCTCAAAATCCTACGTGGAAATTTCAAATCACTCTCATTTTTTTATAGTAGCTTACTTGGCAAGTCCCCTTCTTATAACTAAGCTTTCAGCACCACATCATCAAGTGTGGTGCCACATCAGCATGCTTTTTGCCAAGGTGAAAAAATTGCCCCCCAAAAAAGTGAGACCAATAGGTGTGCAAAAGAGGTCCCGATATTTGTGCAGCTGATATGGCATCACCTGATTGGTTACTTTTTACAATATTAGTACATTTCCTAACAACTATTGGTACATTTCCTAACAGAAATTGATATTTTATGTTTCAAACAATAGGATTTATTTGTTCAATTTTTGGAACAAAAGGTATCAACAACCCTCACAACAGTTGGTACATGCTCAACTACTGGTGCCCTTCCCCTATGTAACATGGGTACCCATTCTCAAAATGGGTTCTCGTTCTAGTCTATAATGGGTACCAATTTCTTTTATAGCTTTTACCTATCAATTTTGTTAAATAACAATTGAGGATAATGATTTTGTATCTTAGTGTTGGACAACATATGGCTGAATGTGACCTTATACAATTTTTTATTCATACGTGTCTTATGTAGAATCTCGGCAGGTCATATTCTATTGGAATTTAAAAGAAGTCAACCATTGGATTAATTTTGAAGCTAAATATTAAATCATGTTTTATTTTGAAGAGGAATAAAAAAGGTATAAATCGGAGATAGTTTTGTACTTCATAATTTTAAAGAGATACCAAATGGAGATTAGATTAAATATCATTTTTTTTTTTTATCAAGAGGATTTTGTGTTCATGGGATTAAAACAATTTCAAAGAAAGAAAAATAGGAAGCTCATGACACCTAAAGAAATTGAAGCAAATAGAGAGATGGACGCAAAATGACAAAGAGATAAAAGAAAAATTATTTGAGAATTGAAGAATATTGAAGCATCTAGTTCCATGATTGTTCAAGATGAGAACATTCAACTGATCATGATGGATGGGATGAATGTAGATTATGCAAATGTCAAAGATTTGAATATGGAAGAAAATATGATTATAGAAAAAAATCAAGGTGTGTCTTTAGATACAACTTTTAATGATAGGGAAAATGTTATGATAGGTACAAATCCAAGTATGTCTTCAAATCCGCATTTTTGTGATATTCAAGTTGATGACTTCAAAGAATCTAGATATTCTTTGAATGGTATCAATTCTATTCTTGGAGAAATAGAAACAAAAATTAAAAATGAAACCCCTTGTTTGAGTGAAAATGAAATTTTATTTTATTTTTAATTGAAAGCAATGTCTTGGATAATGTTTGTGGTTTGGTTTCTTGGAGAAAATTAAGAAAAAATGAAAATAAATTGTATAAATAATTTTTTTTAATAAAAACCTAGGATTTCAATGTCAACCCATCTTACAATTGATGAAAATATTTAGACTGCAAAAAGTGATGAAAAAGGTAGGCATTTATGTGAAACCAAACTAGAAATATGAACCACTTAAACAAGTTATATTTACCATTGCTAGTGCCATTGATTCTACTAGAAAAAGAATTCAATCTAAAGATAAGAAAGTGATATGGTGAGCTATAACAAATGCTTTAGTTAATAAAACAATTTCAAATAAAGGAATGTTAAGTAACATAAGTGGATATCTAAATTTACATTGTAAAAATTTGACAAAAGAAGAGAAAATAAAAGTTGGCATTAAAAATGACGCAACAACCAATGTTAGGATTTTTGTGGAAGCCATCCAAGGTTTGACATGAAACTAAATGACGAAATCAAATCTTTGATTAAGAAATAGTGGCATGATAATACAAGAGCATCATCTAATGCTAGAGATGTTTTGAAATTAATACATTCATGATCCTCATCCAAAACACCTTTTAGACATGACTAAAATGTAATTTTATTAAAAAAACTAGATGATTCGGTGTTAGCAAATATTAGAATTAGTCAAAGATCATTAGAGGAATGTAAACCTTGATATGTAAATATTAATAAGCAAAGAATCTCTTGTTTTTGTAAACTTCGATTTTAATTTCATTATTACTATGATGTTTTTCAATATATATGTTGTACTTTGTATACTAACTAAAATAAACAAGAATGTGGTATTAATATGCCACCTCAAACAATCAAGGAGAACTTATAGAAGGTTTGTTTTGTAAATCATCTGATGAGAAATTATTTTTTTTAAATGTATGTATTTTTGGCCAATGAAATAAATGTGACAACCTTTCATTGTTAGGCATGAATGTTTGCATGAAAAGCTTTCAAATTATTTTGGACAACAATTAGGTCATGTGAAATTTTTTTAAAATGTTGAGTATTCTTTAAAGGATGGAAGGATTTAAAGCATTGCGATATTTTAATCACAGATAAAATTGGTATGCATGCATTTATCACATAATTTAAGAGTAAGATTGTATCCAAATATGTCAAACACTTCCAACATTCTTGTTGGCTTGATGGATAGTTTTGCATATGCGAGAACACATTTCTCCCCTCACTCCATCCTCTTATGACCTCTTAAGTCGTCCTCTTTCCTCCCCTTAACAGATAGCCTTACCTACCCTTAAACCATCTCCTAATAATATATAACTAATTTTATCACTTGACACATACTTTGAGTCAAGGATCTTGTTTCTCCCCTTAAGCCATCCTCTTAGGAGCCCTTCAGTCATCCTCTTTGCTCCCTTAAGAAATAGTCTTATCGTCCCTTAAGCCATCTTGCCCTAACGATCATTCTCTTAAGACCCCTTAAGCCAGATCCTCATAGATCCCCTTAATCCATCATCTTATCAATCCTTAAGTTGTCTCCTAGTTATATCCAACTAATTTTATCACATAACACATAATTTTTGTCACCTTTTATGTAATCTCCCAATTATAGCTAATCATTTTTGTTTCAAGTCTCCCATAACTAGATGGTGTCAGTGATGAAGGGTGCTCCCCTTACAAAGCCAAACACATAACTAAAATAGAGAGATAAATAGAAAATAAAAGAAAGAAACACATTCCTTCTATTATCTCAAGGAAATAAAATTACAACATTTAGGAAATGACATGCTACAACCACATGAACTTTCTTATTACATAAATCTACAAGCTAGAGACACAATTTGCACTACTAGAGCTATGTTATGTAAAACCCATTCACCTCTTATTTGGAACCAATAATCACCTTAGAACATTCTGAAAAGTGTATTTTTTCTTCTTTTTGGAGCCAATGATCCATTGGTTCATTTTCCCACCCAAGTGAATTTTTCATTGAAACTTGAGTTTTGATGGCACAACTTCCAAAAACCATAACGTTTGACTTAGGCATCCGACTTGCTATTATAACGTATTGTTGGAAAAATCATGAAGAGTTCTACAACTATATATACATCTAATGATCTATTTGTTTGTATTTCAAACTTTTTTGGGGATTCTAACGTCCTCAATTTTGAGTTTAAAACTTCATTGGAGAAATTTCCCCTGACGAAAAAATTTAATATCTTCTAAATGACACATGATTCTTTCACTAGAACCATTTTATTTTTCACTAGAACCCTTTTATAGTTTGAGATGATTCTTCCACTAGAACCATTTTATTTTTTAATTTTTCTCCTTGGGGTCAGCTTTTATGTCCATTTGAACCCAAAGGCCAACTTACTAAAAATAGTATGTAAATATATTTTGTCATTTCAAGCTTCAATCTATCTAATACCTTGTAAGTGTCATCTTAGGCTAAAAAGTAACTAAAGAAAACTACAAATCAAGAGGAAATTTTAAATAATATTTTTGGGTGATGCAAGATTTTCCTTATACCATCGGATGCTCTTGCATCAATCGATGATTACTACAAATTGTGCATTCAACTCGTGAGAAAATAGCAATTCATATTATAGTAAGATTCAATTGTAGATATTTAAATTATAATTTTCTTGCATGATTGGAGTTATGATAATTTACTTACATTTATAATTATTTGCAAGTCCTCTACAAGAATATCCTCATGATTATCTCTACTAATTGTCACTATACAAATGCATTAAAATAATTTGTATTTTTGAACTATTTAAAGTGGACCCAGATTATTTAATTTATATACATGTGTATATTGTTTATTGTTGTGCACTTGTATTGCTTCAATTTAAATGTTTAATGTTATACTTCCATGCTACAATTTTCATGTTATACATGTTTAATGTTATATTTGTAAATTACTTCAATATTATACTTAATGATCAATTTGCTTCGATTTTAATGAAACATATGTTACTACATTAAATGATCATAGTGAAACATGTATTATACTTGATAAATTGAAAGTGATATTGACTATATAATCAATATAATGTAATAATTTTGTAGTGAATATAGTCAAAATTCATCTAATATTGAATATAATTTTTACACTTCTAATATTGAATATTAAAGAATCACACTATACTTCATAATAGGAGATCAACATACATCATATAGTCTTATTAAATTATATTATATTATGTCAATATCCTTCTATTGATAAGAAATGAATTTATATTTATAAAATACTTCAATATTATACTAAATGATCAAATTGCTTCAATTTTAATGAAACATGAGTTACTACATGGAACAATTATAATAAAATATATTTTATACTTGATAAACTGAATAAAATGTTGACTAGATAGTCAATATAATAAATATAATGTAAACTCTTTAGACAATACACTATTTAAAAAGGATTGATTAGAGTTGTAGAGTTTCACAATATTCCACATAATATGAACTATTATCAAGAATTATTAATTCACTCTAAGTTCAAAATAAAAATTCATGATTAAAGTGATGTCTATAGAGTATATAGATGATAACTAAGTTATATTGTTCAATGTTGCTTGAATCATAAAATATATATGAAGTATTTATTTCCATAGTTACTACAAATCGCTTCTACATATGTTATATTGTTTAATGTCAAGCAAAAAAATTAATGATTTTTTTGCTATGCTTCTATTGTTATGTAATTTAAATGTTATATATTTAATGTTATTGTTTTAAATCACTTCAATTTTAATGTTTAATGTTATGTACAAGTATATTGCTACTATAATGACCAACATTAAAGATCTTGTGTAAGATATAATTTAGTAAAAATTCTATGAAATATTAAAATATATATAGTCTATAAAAAACTAAAATAGAGTCCATGAAATGTGTATTGAAATATGTCAACATGATAAATAAACATAGATCATATTTCATGTAAAATCTAGTGAAATATACATCATAAGTCCTATTATCACTAAAATCTAGACTCACCTTCATCCACGTGAACTAGATTGACCTATCCCATGTTGTATAAGAGAAAGAAGTTCTTGAAATCAGATTTTGAATTAAATAATTTATATATAAGTGTGTGCATATTTCTATTTTAAACTCCCTAAAATTACTATATGCAACCGCTCATCACCTTTGACAACCTGCTCTACGTGTACTATCTCCAGTTGGGACCTATGTCATTGTGTACAATATAAAGAAATTCATGCATGCACACATGTATGATTAAAATTTGATTTAAATTTATTTATATGTAGAATTAATTTATAATTGCTTAAAATAATCAAGATTTAAATCATTGTATGAGGGTGCTCATCTGCTCCACCAATATCCTGTATAAGAGATATGTTGGCAATATGTGTTTACATTAATGTCAACATAATGTTTGACAATATATGTTGGTCTTGATTGTTTTTTTCATTGATGATATGGTGATTGGTTGGATAGAGAATTGTTGTAGCTGTTGAGGAATTGATGATGAAGTTTCATGTTCATGTTTGTCAGTGTATGAGGAGATTATTGGTAGCTGATTGGTAATTATTTCTATTATGATTTGTATGACTGATATGGAGATTGATATAGAGAGAAAATGGATATTGAATGCAGATGATTTATGTTGTGGATATCCACTTTGTTGGTGTCTAATGTCTACACTTAGTATGAGGTGTTGATAATTGATGATGTTGATAATGCGGTTGATGGTAAAGATAGAATGATGAGGATTAGATGGTTTGAGATATTCAGATAAGGATTAGATGCATGAAAAAAGAATAAATATGTTGATACTATGTATATGGTGATAAGTGAGAAAATGATGTTTTCGGGACATTCTGGTCCTTGGAAGGTTGATGAAGCAATTTGGTCCAAAAGTATATATTGATTTCTATTTGGAAGAATGCCTTGCTCTCCTCTAAATTTGATGATATGGTCTTATGGAATTGAGCATAATATTTATGGTGTATGGACATTAAATTCCTACCTCTTTTATGTAGGAGCATCCCTGGTTCACAGCAATCTTGCATGAACCAAAAATATTTTCCTTTTTTTTTGTTTTTGCAGTTTCAGCATTTCTTTCTATTTGTCTTGGTTTTGACTCAACAAATCTTTTGGATTTGGATTCTTCTTGAAGACTTTATCATCTTCCTTATTCCCAAACTGCACAATATTTGGATGTTTTTCCAGCAATTTATCGCTATCGGTTTCCATGACACTTTCCTGTTACCGGTTGACATTTTCCTGTTACCAGTTGCCTAGACCTATTTGCATTTGTGATCTACCGAACCACTTTTGTAGCTTGCGGAGCCCTGAGCATTGATTCTAATGTTTCTTGGCATGTGGACGACCTTTTCCCATGATCTACACTTCATCCTTTGGATTTTCTGGAGAAATCTTTTGGCAGAGACCGACCTTGTTGGTTTTACACATTAGGTCTTGTTCTTCAGGTTTTGATCTTTATTTGTGCCGACTAGATCCCCTTGGGTTGTATAAATCATTTTAATTAAGCATTAGAATGTAACGATCGAACAATCAAGTAGCTAGATTGAGCATAAAAGATAGATCTTAAGATTGAAGGTCCTGGTTGTGACCTATTTTGTACTTTGAGCATGTTTTAGCAGGCATGTGAGTTAGTTTCTGTAACCCGATTGTTACCATTTGGTTGTAATCAATTTTCATGTTATAATTCAATCCGTTTTGCATTGCCTCCATCATATCTTTGTATTTCTATTGTGTTTACTCTTGCTGACCAGTCCAGATTGATCTCTTTGAGGTCCCTCCTAACTGATGACTACTTCACTTCTTAGGTCCTTGATGTTGCAGTTGGTTGACAATCTTGTTGTCTATTAGAGTTGGTTTGAAAAATGCTCTGCATTTCTCTACATTGTTATTTTAAGTGTTGCAACTTGGAGGATATGTTTATAAAGTTTTTGTTGTGTCTCAGTTCAATTTTTAGAAGATAGTGTGGTCTACAAGTAGTGATAATAATGTTTTGTGTATGACTGGATCCCAAGTTTGAAGTGTTTTTTATTAGTTGTGTTGTGCAAGTATAATCTAAATATGGAAATAAGAAAGGAGGATTTGAGAATGATGTTGGATTTTCAAAGAACATTTTGGTATGCTCTGCATGGTGCTACATGGTTTGTTTGATGGTGCATTATGATTAGAATATATGTTTGTTGAGGTAACTATTCTAGTTCAACTAATAGGACTTATTCTTCATCTTGTGATGAATCCTTGGGTGTCTACACTTGCCTTGAAGATTGTATTGTATTGTTTTTGGGTCCTATCTTGGCATGTGGGGATCCGTATTGAGCTTGCTCATCCAGAATATGTATTTTGAGTCGACTAGTGATGTGTTGTTTGTGTTGAACACAAGATGCCACTGAGAGGGGTGGGTGAATCAGTGATTTCCAAACTTTAACCTTTTAATCCTAAGTGTGTGTACTGGTTAGCAGATCTAACATAAAGTAAACATACCAGTGAGATAGGGGAGGACATCAAGATGCAAGCACACACAAGTATTCGTTACATAACACCGGATATATGAGGAAAGCCCAACATGGGAAAAACCTCGGTGAGAAATGTTGTTGGAGTCTACTGCTCCAATCCAACCTCACAATAAACATTGTATTACAAAGTTTAGGGCACCAACCCAAGGATCACCAACCCTTGATTTAGGGCACCAACCCTTGCACCGAGATCCAACTCGATGATTACAAAATCTGTAAATAATGCAAAATTAATCTCCTGGTTACAAATGAGTTTTGTAACCTCTGCAATCTCTCTTCCAGTTAAGCCCTTCTCTGTTCTCTTCTTAACCAGTTCTATGTTCTTCTTTCCTCTTTGTTGCAACCTTACCGATACTCTGCACTCTATCAGTTCTAGTCTCTCCTCCTCTGGCTCTCCTTTACTCTATCTCTGTCGGTTCTCTTCTCACTTAGATCCATTGTTGTTTTCCACCATTGGTAATATTCACTTTATTGGTTCTCCTCACTCTGATCAATATTGCTTCTAAGCTTACCAGTCAAGTCCTTCTCTGATCTTGTCTTTTTGGATCTTCACTGACACTCCCACTACACTACAACACCTTTTGTTGCCTTCCTGCAGGTCCTAGCACCACCGATTCACTTGACTACATTAGACTTTGGATGTTACCAGTCACTCTAACCTTGTCAATTAAACCTTTGCTAAACCCTCTCACTGATTGCACCTCCAACACTCAGTCACCTTGATCTTTGATGAGCTCTCTAACTGGTTGGATCTTTGCTGCACTTTCACTCTCTATCCTTCAACATCCAGCCTGTAGCATCATCAAATGTTTGTGGCCTTTAGTCAACATATTTATATGTAATTTTCCTTGCCATGACTGACATTCAAATCTTTCTCGAACTGGTTTGACTGCAAACAGTGCAAATGTCTGACAGACAGTAACACCGGTCTGAAACAGAGTGCAACCGGTGAAGCTAAGAATGACTATGAAAAGCATTAACTGGTTAATCACTTAGCTTTCCACTCAACTTAATACTATACCCCCATTTCACCTTTACGCACGAATCAGTAACCTATCATCAGAAATATAATAACAACTAGCTCAGCATGATTTACCTTTAGACACAAATCACTTAAATCATCACATGAAAAATACTATACATGACACACAGATTTTTCACATGGAAACCCAACTGGAAAAAACCACGGTGGGGATGAATACCCACAAGTTACTTTTGAACTCTTTAGAAGTCCGCTCTGTTAGGAGCCTAGTCTGGTTAAAGACTGTTACAACAGGTTCTGCTAGGAACCGATCCTATTAGAGATCACCTGGTTAAGGGATGGCTAAATACTTGGTTAAGGGTTAAACCCTACTAGAGGTTACCTTGTTAGAGGATTTCAAGAACTCAATGAGTTTGAGTCACCCTGTTAAAGGATTTACAACAAGCTGATTAAAGCTACCCAGTTAAGGGATTTTCCAATTGTTGAAGTGGTTAAAGATCAACAGGTATTACAATGATCTGATAATAGCACTCAATGCCTAATACAGATCCACTTAAGTTCCTTCCTTCTGCACACACACTATGTAGGAATCAATCCTCTTATCTCATCTGGTCTGGCAAGAATCACGTATCTCTACACTTAGATACACACACACCATTTGGCAACAACCTCAACATGAAACACAACATCGACCTTATAGGAAATAGATAGGTTGGTAGCATAAACCCTAAACCCTAAACATTTAAGTTAATCAATTCAGGCAGTTCAAACCTGACCATTGAACACTTTGCATTTGCATACAACGGTCTTGAACATATCTCGAGACATCCTCCATCGCTCGTTCTTCACCGCTTCATGGAAGCGATAACCCAACACTCGTTCTCCACCGTTTACAGGGACTTCACACTTTCCCAAGGTAGATAGGATCAATCTCCTTCATGCAAGATCCTTTACGCGCACAAGGCTGACATGGCACCATGATCTGATCTTCATTACATTTATAACTCATCACACAATGTCATCGGTTGAATCACACAAGCTTGAAACACTTCAATCGGAAACCCTTAAGCTAAGACTACCAACCAATAGTCATACCATATTAAACCTTCATAGAAAACATTCCATATGCCAGTTCACATTTCATCATACTGGTTCTCTTGGACAAACATACCACTTCACCTATTGCTCAATATATCGGTTTATACCACTATACCGGTTCTCTTTACCAACTGTTTACCTTCAATATACCTGTTCACTTCTTTGCACATATACCGGTTCACCACATTGTATCGGTTCACATTTCAGCATATTGTTGGTTCACTCTCCAACATATTGACATCAATGACAACATAATATCAACATGTCAACATACTCAACACAAATGCCAACACCGGTATTGAGCTTAACTGGAACTGTACTCAGACATAGGAGATGTTATTCTTGTAGTTCACTCATCTTTCTGCATTGTAGTATGGATTTCTTTGTAGTCAGTGAGGCTCCTTTTGTGATGAGCAATGTGGTCTAAGCAGTGTTGCTTCCTACATGTGCAGTCCCCTCTTATTGTAATCACATACTTGCTACAGAAGTATTATCTAACTATGGGTAGGCTTCTCACTGTGGTTTTTCCCTTTACCGAGTTTTCCACGAACAAATCTTGGTGTTATCTATTATGCATGGTTGGTTAATTATTTTGTAATTTATATTCATGCTTAATTGTTACATCTGCTATTTTGATATTTGGTTTATGCATTTCGGTAGAAGGTTTTGTGAGCTTAAATTTTTATAATCTGTTGACACTGATTCACCCCCCCCCCTCCCCTCTCAGTTGTCCACCAATTATCCTAACAATTAGTATCAAAGCTTGGTCCTCTTTTGCAGAAGCTTAACTGCTTGAGGAAGATCCTATGGAAACTAATAATTCAATTGCATCTATTTTCGGGAGAGAAACCCCTAAGCTTGATTTGACAAATTACAGAGTATGGAAGATTCGGATGGAGACTCATTTGAGATGTATTAGGAAAGAAATTTGGGAGATCATGGAGAAAGACTATACTCCTCATAATCCGACATCTGGCAATCCTCCTCCGGCAAGCCTGGATAAGGACATTGAAAATGATTGTAGAGATAGAGAAACACTATTGAGCGCACTATCTGATCAAAAAATTATGGGATTAACTGACCAATCTAATGCGAAGGATATATGGGATAAGTTGGAAGCTTTGAATGAAGGTGACTCTAATGTTACAATTGCTAAAATTGATGGTTATCGGGTAAGGTATGAGAACTTGAAGATGGAAGAAGATGAAAGGATTAATGCTTTCATGGAAAAAGTTAATGAAATTGTTATGGGAATTCAGTGCTACGGTGGATCCCTAAGCAAAGATGAGATTGTTTCTAAAGATTTGAGAGCTTTGCCACTGACTTACAAGATGAAGGGTACTACAATTAATGAGCTAAGAACAATGGCTAACACTTCTGTTAACCGAGATACTTTGGTTAGAAAATTTTCTACTTTTGAGCTTGAAGAATTTGGTCCTCAAGGAGCTGCAAAGACTGAATCTTCTTTTCATGCACCTACATCATCAACTGGCAAGAGTGATTGGAAAGATTTATATGCGAAGGAAATAGATGAAATGAAGAAAGAAGATGAAGAGTTTGAGAAATTGGAAGCCCTATTTGCTAGAAGAGTACCTAAAGGTCCTACTGAAAGTAAGTATGAAGGGAAATCACCTTTTAAATGTTTTGCATGTAATAAGATAGGTCATTTTGCATCTAGATGTCTTGAGAGGAATTCAAGATTTGAAGAGAGAGCTAGAAGATCTTTTAGGCCTAACCATGATTATCAGAACAAGCATAAGTATAGGAGAAACAAAGACAAATCTTGTTACTATGCGGATGAGGAAGGTGTAACTGATTCTGATGATGAACCGACACAAGATTCAGCTAGTGGATCCGATAGTGGCAAGGAATGGGTATTTTTGGCTATTAAGGAAGATGCTCCACTACCTGTTATTCAAAATGAGGAAAAGGCCCTTGTTGCTAAAATTGAAGACAAGGATGAGTGGGTGATAGATAGTGGTTGTTCACATCATATGACTGGAGATAAAAGGAAGTTTTTATCTTTGCAAGAATTTAATGGTGGACTGGTTAGATTTGGAGATGACAAAGCATGCATGATCAGAGGAAGAGGAACTATATCATTGGATGGTAAGCATAATACTGATAATGTTTATTATGTTGAAGGTTTAAGGCATAATATCTTGAGTGTAGGATAGTTGGTGGATAGGGGATTTCAATTACAGTTCAAGGATGGAAAATGCAAAATCATTAGTATAATTGGTTTGGATATTGCAACTGGTACACGAACTAAAGGTAACATCTTTCATTTGAACTCCGATGAGAAAACATGTTTGATTGCACAAATTGATGAGAGTTGGCTATGGAATAAGAGGTTGTGTCATGTGAATTTTGATTGCATTGTAAAGATGAGTTCAACTAAGGCTGTTAGAGATATACCTAAGATTGTGAAGCCCTATAATCCAATATGTAAGGAATGTCAATTAGGAAAGTAGGTCAGAACTTCTTTTAAGAGTATTCAAGATAAATCTAATGATGTTCTTGATCTTATTCATACTGATTTATGTGGTCCTGCTAGAATAAAGAGTTTTCAGGGTGATAGATATTTTATGCTAATCATTGATGACTATTCTAGAATGATGTGGGTTACTTTTCTGAGGGAGAAATCTGAAGCTTTTGAAAAGTTTAAAATCTTTAAAGATAAAGTTGAGATAGAGACAAGGTTGAAGATTAAATTCTTAAGGTCATATCAGGGTGGTGAATTCACATCCAGTGAATTTAACAGTTGTTGTGAGAAGCATGGGATAAGGAGACAGCCGTCTGCCCCCCGAAAACCTCAGCAAAATGGTGTTGTGGAAAGAAAGAATAGAACTATCTTGGATGTGGCTAGAACTATGATGACGAAAGATAATCTACCTCATATCTATTGGAGAGAAGCTCTGAGAACGGCAGTATACACCTTCAACAAAGTTCATATCAAAGGAGATATTGGTAAGACACCTTATGAATTATGGTTTGGTCATACACCTTCAGTTAAGTATTTCAGAATCTTTGGTATTAAATGCTATATCAAAATAGATGATTCCATTGGAAAGTTTGGTCCTAGATGTGATGAAGTGATATTTCTTGGTTATTCTAGTGAAAGCAAATTATATAGATGTTATAACAAGAGATTGCAGAGAATTGTGGAGAGCGCTAATGTCAAGGTGGATGAGTTGTACAAAGGTCAAATCAAAACTTATGAGAGAGAATCAGAAGTGGAGATGATCATAATTGAATCGGTAGCACCTATATCAGAACAAAATGTTGAACCAATTACTTTGGTAGTATCAGAAAATTCAATAGTGACTAAAGATCGGAGCAAGGAAACAGAAAGTCAAAAGACTCCTCAATATGTAAGGTTAAATCATTCAGAAGATCAAATCATTGGAGACAAGAACAAAGGAGTAATGACAAGAAGAAGGTTGACAACTGATGAGGTATGTTTAATTTCTCAAGTTGAATCGGCACCAGTTATTGAAGCTTGTAAAGATGAATATTGGATGAAAGTTATGGAAGAGGAATTAGATCAGAGTGATTAGAACAACACATGGATTTTCGTTCCCCGGTCTAAAAATAAGAATGTTATTGGAACTAAATTTGTTTTTAGGAACAAATTGAATGACGATGGACAAGTTGTGAGGAATAAGGCTAGAGTGGTATGTAAAGGATATTCTCAAAAGGAAGGAATTGATTATGATGAGACTTTTTCTCTGATAGCTAAGATTGAAGCTGTAAGATTATTTCTTTCTTATGTTGCCCATAAAAAATACAAGGTTTATTAGATGGATGTTAAAAGTGTATTTTTGAATGGAGATCTTGAAGAGAAAAATCATATTGAGCAACCTAATGGTTTTTCACTTTCAGAGGATAACAACATGGTTTGTAGGTTAAGGAAAGCGTTATATGGATTGAAACAAGCCCCTAGAGCTTGGTATGTCAGATTGGACAAATATCTTTTTAAGCTTGGTTTCACTAAAGGTAATCCTAATAGTAACTTATATTATAAGAGCACTGATGATGACATATTTATTGTTGAAGTATTTGTTGATGATATCATTTTTGGAGGTGAGGATAAATTATGTATGGAATTCTCCAAAAATATGAAGAATAAATTTGAGATGTCTATGATTGGGGAGAAAAAAAAATTCTGAGGTTTGCAGATTACTCAGAATGATAAAGGTATTTTCATCTATCAAACTAAGTATGCTAGAGAGTTGTTGAAGAAATTTGGTATGGAAAATTCTAAACCGATTGGTACCCCTATGGTTACAAGTGAGAAATTGACAAAGAAAGATGTATCAGCTCCGATAAATCCTACAAGGTACAAATCTATGATTGGAGGTTTCTTATATCTGACTCAGACTAGACCAGATATAATGAACGCTGTTTGTATTGTATCAAGATATCAGAGTGATCCTAGAGAGAATCATGAGTGTGCAGTGAAAAGAATTTTTCAGGTATTGGCAAGGAACAACTAAGTATGGTTTGTGGTATCCTAAAGATGATGACTTTACACTATGTGCCTATACAGATGCTAATTGGGCTAGAGATAATCTTTCTTTTTTGGAAAGAAACTTGTTTCATGGATCAGCAAGAAGCAATCATGTACTTCTTTATCTACTGTTGAAGCTGAGTATGTTGTTGCTGCTACTAACTATATACAAGTTTTATGGATGAAGCAAATGTTGAAGGATATAAGGGCTGATTGCAATGAACTGGTAGTTATTCACTGTGATAACTCTGGTACTATTGATATATCAAAGAATCTGGTATTTCATTGTAAGACTAAGCACATTTCTATCAAGTATAATTTTATGAAGGAGAAAGTGGAAGCAAATGAAATCAGACTGGTTTATGTGAACACTAAAGAGAAGATTGTGGATATCTTCACTAAACCTTTGCCTAAGGAATTATTTGAGTACTACAGAGATAGATTGGAAGTTTCTACCCCTCTGGTAGAGACTTGAGTGATGTTGATTGGCATCGGTCTGGTATGCATTTATCAGTGCTATCATTCATTCTGGATTGATGTGTTAATGCTACTACTCAGGGGGAGTAGTCAGCTATGTGGTTCAGAGGTTTTATTATTTTTCTTTGATGTCAAAGGGAGAGAGATATATGTGAAAAACAGAGCTTTATAGTGATATCATTCTCAGGGGGAGTTTGGTTTTTGGTTCAGAACTTCATTGCCATATCATCTTGGAGAGTTTGTTGGATGTCTTCCATTTGGGGAGACTTGTTTGGCATTTTCTTGGCACTTGGATGTTTTTCACATCTAGTGTTGCCATCAATGCCAAAGGGGGAGATTGTTGGCAATTTGTAGGAATTGATTATGTTTTGCATTGATGTTTTGTCATTGATGTCACATTAGATGTTTTGATGTCTACCGACTTCCGGTAGAGTGGTTGGATTATGATAATTGATTTGGAGACCATCTCCGGTATGCTCTGATTTGGTCCGGCTTGTAGTATTGGCTTGGATTGGTTATTCATGTGTTCCTAATGCATATCACATTCAATTGGTTCAGAATTTGATGATTTGGATGCTATCATTTGTTCTAATAAGCCTTTTGGTCACCAGTAAGGGTTTTACTGGCAGCGCTTTGATGAAGATTTTTTGATGAATCTGATAAGTGGTGTTGGTGTGACTTCTAGAAGATTATCAGGATGCCAATGGTTAGCATGTTCGTGTTCCAGTTGATCGTGATGTTTCAATTAGCACCAGACCCATTCGGTGTTATTTTTCTAGGTTATGGACCGATTTGTGTAACGTGTTGGTTGATGCTCCCGATACGTCACCGGTTGGATTTATTGTTTGGATTATGTTACTTTCACCTTCACAAAGATAAGAATCATTTAATTATAATGAAAATGAAAAGAATATTTAATCAAACAAACTCAAATTGAATGATAAATGTTTTAATAAACTCAAGAACAACATCGTATGTACAAAGTTTTTCAAAACATAAAAGAGACATCTAATTTGGTTTTTTTAGAATTTAGATTGCATGGCTCAACAAAACCTATGCTCAGAGCACTAATTTATGGTCAAATTACAATTAATGGTAGGACACAAAAATCTAATCCGGATGTCATCTTCCTCGTCAGTCCTCAGAAGATATAATTTACAGTCAATTTGACGAGTCATGAGAATTTGGAAAGATCTCAAGCTTCTACATTATTTCATGTTGACATCCACTGCAGATGGAGAAACAGAAATAGATCTCAACGAATATTGCTAAAGCAATTTCCTGAAATCTTGATTTTAAATTACAAACTTTATTGTTTAGATTTTTCATGACTGCTACTTGAAAATAATCTTATTGTTTGTGGATGTCAGGGCAATGTTAGAATCTGGTCATAAAGCATATAGAGATCACTTGTCAAAAAAAAAAATTGGGCTTGAGGTTCATGAGGTAGCATTGTGGCTATTCTTAAGTGATCTCAAAGTGACGCTAATATCTATTTAATAGACATTTTCAATTGAAAAAATTGAAATATAATTTTTACCAGTAAACCAACATTGCAGAAAATTAATTTCTAATATTATACAATCTATCGACACTAACTTTTCTACAAACTTTTTCTACAAACTGTCTGTGGATGGCATATTTATCAGTCTTTTAGAATATATAAATTAAATAAAAAACTCTATTATGCAATCATGCAAACTGTACTGTACTATCTGTAATATTATTAATTGTTCTTTGAGTGATGCTGGATATGAATTTAGTACACATTATAAATTGAAAAAGTTGTAACTTATATAAATTAAAACAATCTTATCACTCAACCAAACTCTAACCATCAATAGTTAGTCATAATTGACACCAATGTGATATTATATATCTATTTAAAAAAATTAGATTCATATAAATTAAAAAAAATCCTATCATATAACAGTGCAACCTATAATATGGTGTAGTTATAGAAAATTTTCAAGACAGTAATACAAACTTCTGATTATGTTTTTCAATCAATATTTTATTAATTTTGAAGATGTAAACGATGAAACGCTTCCAGCTGTTCTACTTGCCACTTCAAATGACAAATATAATCGACTGCCTCTAACAGCACAGTAGCTTGGCTTTTCTGCCCCACCTGAAAATATCAATTTTCTTCATGAAAGTTTATGTAGCAAACATTTTATGATCAACTACATAAATATTAATGTACCAAACATATTATTATAATGTATCTAACAAATGCTGTTTTTTAATCGACAGTAACCCAGCTAATGTCTATCCAGAGATCAGAATGAATGTAACCCATCACAGTATTATATTGAGATTAAAGAAAACAAGAGAAGAATACCCACCTCGGGATCCATTGGCAGCACTGCACGCAGAGCAGAAAATGCTTCCTTCAGCTTTTCTCTTCGCTTACGTTCTTCATTTGCATGGCTGCTCGAACCCTTGTCATAAGTTTCATTGTTAACATTTATTCCAGCTTTTCTGCCAGTCCTGATAAGTAATAGACTTTTGTGATGACTGTTTATGCAATGCCAGAAATTTAGGCAGCGCTTCTGTTTTTCCAATCTACAAAGGCACTTCCACTATTGTTTACCCATGGGTTGATACTGATAGTATTCATGAATTGTTCAGTGCATGGAATGATTTCATCTTGTTGAATTGGGTTATCTGCTAACAACTCTGAACAAGATGGTGACGACCACAAGTCATATATATCCACGTCTTGGGAAATCATACAGTAAGTGTTATTAAGGGATGAATCTTCATATCCCGTCTGTACCTGCAACAAATTTAAAAGCCCATGTTTTAGCAATTTTCACTGGACAAGATGATTTCTTTGCTTTTTTACAATACTGTTCACACCATCCACAACTGAAAACTATGAAGAAAAATCAAGAGCACATATGTAACAAGATGAGCTTACAGAGTCTACAATTTGTTGTTCCATAACGTAGAACCCGTTGTAATGGTTTTGGAAAGTGGAATGATTCAATATAGGCTCATTAAAGATCAAGTTTTTGAGGTCGGATTCAAGATTATATTTCAGATAAATTTAGTAGAATGAATACATTTCAGCCATTCATTCTTAACTACAGAAATTTTAGACTTGCTGAATAATTACCCCTCCATACTTCACTCTTAACTGGAGATTTTACCTTAAAGATTTATTAACAATTGCAATCTTAAGAGATTTTACCTTAAAGATTTTTTAACAATTGCAATCATTATATTTCTAAATTAACAATTATATTTTAAATACAAAAATTTGATATGCAATTTCTAATTCAACAATAAATAGTGAAGACAAGTCTTAGGGTCATGACAAATAACAATTAATGCTAGAACACAAAAATATAATCTTTATGTCATCTTCTTAGTCAAATTTTATTTAGACTGCTAAGGAGATATAGTTCACAGTTAATTTCACAAATCTGGAGAATTTGGGAAGATCTCCACTTGTCTAGATTGTCCCACGAGATCTCACATCTACCCAAGTTAAATACCCAGATAAATCGTACAAGATTTTATCTACATTTAATTCCCAGCCACCCCACTAATTTGACATCCACTGATAATATCATTGCAGATGGAAAAACAGAAATAGATCTCAACAAATATTGCTAAAGCAATTGCCGGAAAACTTGATTTTAGAATTGCAAACTTTATTATGTAGATTTTCATATAACTGCTAGGCTATCTCTTGAAAATAATCGTATATATTCATATAACTGTCAGGACATTTTAAATTATAAATTTTAACATTATATTATACAATCTATCAACAATAATTGTGTTGTATGGAAGGACAAGATTATATTTGGAACAAACGTCTTTTGGATGGTATATTTATCAGTCAATTTAGAATATATAAATCTGAACTAAAATTATTATACAATCACATATAAATCTGACAAAAATTATTATACAATCATACAAACTGTATATATTGGATTAATCATAAAATGATGCTACACATGAATTTAAAAAAGCTATGATTCATATAAATTAAAAATTCTTATCATGCAATCAGATAATATCATTAATGAATATTCTTAATTGGTCTTAAAGTGGTACTACATATGTATTTAATAAACACTTCTAATTGAAAAAATTGTGGTCCATGTATGTTAAAAACAATCCTATCATGCAACAATGCAAACTGTCCCATAGTTAATGACTATGTTAATTGGTCCCAAAGTAGTATTAAATAAGTATATTTAATGAACAATTCCAATATAAAAGTTGTGCTCACATAAATTAACAAAAAAAACTTATTATGCAATCATGCAAACTATAATAAACAAAGAGACTCAGATTGAATGATGAAAAGAAGATGAAAACAAATATTTTACTAAACTCAAGAACAACACCATATATTCGAAATTTTATTTTCTTTTATCTCTAAAATCCAACATAATTCTCATTCTGTAACTGAAAAAATAAGATTAATTTTTATGAAATTTAGATTTTATACGACTCTACGAAATCTCTGCTCAAACCACCGAACTCTTGTTAAACTACAATTAATACTAGAACACAACAATTAATACTAGAACACAAAAATAAAATCTCTGCTCAAACCACCAAACTCTTGTCAAACTACAATTAATTCTAAAATACAAAAAGATAATCTTTGTATCGTCTTCCTAATCAAATTTGATTTAGACTCCTGAGAAGATCTAATTTAGAACAAATTTGCTTCCTTCTCTAGATTGTCCCACAAGATCCTCCATCTACTCAAGTTAAATACCCAGATAATTCATACAAGATTTTATGTACAAGTAGTTTCCATCCACCCCACTAATCAAGCTACTAGAATATTTCATGTTGCAGATGGAGAAATATAAATAGATCTCAACGAATATTGCTAAAGCAATTTCCTAAAACTTGATTTTAGATTAAAAACTTTATTGTGTAGATTTTCATAAGTGGTAGACTATCTCTTGTAAATAACCGTTAAGTTTTGTGTCTAGCTGTACTCCATGTAACCGTAATCATGTACTAGGACAAGCTATAAATGCTATAATCATGAGATCAGAATGAGTGTAGCCCATCACAGTCATTATACTGAGATTGAAAAAAACAAGAGAAGAATACCCACCTCGGGATCCATTGGTAGCGTATAGAAATTCCCTGTCAAAAATTTATTTCCTTAAAGGTTCATGAGGTAGCACTGGAGGGAACAGTGGCAAGATATTGGACAAGATTCTCACATGGCAAATGCAGAGCAATCACATATTAGTAAAAACTATATATACGCTATATTCAAAAGCTGAAATATAAATTTTAGCAATATTTTGAACACTGTAGAAAATTAATTTTTAGTATTATACAATTTATCAAGGAAAAAATGAGGGGTAAAATTATATCTGTAGATAGCATATTTATTTATCTTTTAGAACATATAAATTAAATTATAATATAATGAATAGTTATCATTAATTGACTTCAAAGTCTATGGATTGCATATTTATGAATCATTTTAGAACATATAAATTAGAAAAAAGTCTATAATGCAATCATGCCAACTGTAATATCATTAATAAATGTAGTTAATGGATGTTTTTTATTAATAAAGCAGTGAGAACAAGGACACTGACCCTTTACATAGCATAGCTATTAACGAAACCATAGTGCAGAAACAACACTATAACAACATTAACAACAACTAACAGCAAAAAGAGACCAAGTCTTTAGAAATCAGAAGCAACAACAGAAAACACAAAAACAAACTACAGGGGTGCCTTGCATACCCCAGTGGCATCCATGGCACTATTCCATTCATTGGACAGGAACTTGTAAAGGTCCCTAGCCTCCTGTTTATCCTCTTCTGTGTCCGCAGTACGTTCCTTCAACAGAGAGAGGATGAGCGTCGAGTTGTGTAACACCTGCAAATGAAATTTGTTAAGGCCCGCCATTTGGGCATTCGGGCCTCCATCTTGCTCTTGAGCCACTTGACATCATCCATGATAGCCTGTAATTCAAGAATGAGGCTTAGGTTCTCATTCCTTGGTGTGATGTCCAACATGTCCGTGTGTAGCTTTTCCATTTGTTGCAGAGTAGGGACACCCTAGGGGTTCACAACAGCCATGTGATCCGTAGTTAATGGATGTTAAAGTGTTGCTACATATGTATTTAATGGATACTTCAAGTCGAAAAAGTTGAAATATAAATTTTAACATTAACCCAACATTGGAGAAAATTAATTTATAATATTAAACAATCTATCAACACTAATTTCTCTGTATGGAAAGAAAAATGAGATAGAAAAATCATATTTAGAACAAACATGGCCGTGGATTGCATATTTATTCCTAATTTTAAAACATAAATTATATAAAATTATATTATGTAATGATGCAAACCTTAATATCATCAATAGCTTCCACTAATTGACCTTAAAGTAATGTTACATATGAATTTAGTAGACACTTTCAACTAAAATTGCTGTGGTCCAAATAAATTAAAAGAATCTTATCATGCAACCAAGCTGTAATATTGTGTGAATATAGAGAATTTTCAGAATAGAAACAAAAACATTTGATTTAAACTATGTATGTTTTTAAATTAATACTTTTAGGATGAAAATGGCGTGATGCTTCCAGTTCTTCATTCTGCTTCTCCAGTTTCTCTACTCGCCTCTTCAGTTGACAAATGTAATCGAATGCCTCTAGCAACACAATAACTTTGCTTTTCCATACCACCTGCAAACACTAATTTCCTTCATTAAAGTTCATGTAGCAAACGTGTTTTTGATTAAGAAAGAAGCAAGAACAAGGGCACTTGCCCTTTATAAAATGGTCCAAAGGTAGTAAGAGACAATAAAATAAGGGGCAAACCCCCAAAAAACATAGTTGAACAAGCCAAAGAAAACCCTATCAAACTAGTAAACAACTAGAACCCTAATCAAGGAAGGGAAGAGAACCCCAAACCCAGAAAAGAAGGGGTTTGGGGGAGGGAGAAGACTTTAACTTCCTCCTAAGACAAATCTTAGTCTAGGCAATATTGTCATTAGGACAATCAAAGGATAGATCAAGCGGGGAGGACCCCGTCGAAACACAATGAGAGGTGCCAGTAGAGTGTTGTTGCAAAATAGTAGCAGGTTGTTGTAGACTAGGACAAGGTTTTAGCAAAGGAAGAACATCAGGAATGGGTTAGGTAGGAGTGGGATAGAGCTTCAAAATAGGACCAATATGAATTGAATCCTCAGGAATAGAAGTAGTAGCATCAACAACAACAACATCATCGATAGTGAGCAACACAACTTCATCCCGGGGGGAGGACACATCTTCTTGAGAGGAGTCAGCAAAGTCAAAAGCATAGACAGTCAGGTGATCAATAGTGACATCATTCCACTAAGTAGTAGCACCCTTGTGATGAGGAAGGAAGCAATCTGATGCTAATAGAACCGTAGCGAAGCATTTTCGACAAGTAAAGAGGAGGCCCTCAAAATCCAATGCTTGAGTCCGAGGCCTATCCCCAACCATAAAAACCACATCCCCAGGGAGAGGCAAGGAGATGTCAATATCCACTAAGATGTAAGAAAAGGTGGAGTGACCCATGGAAGATGTGACATCATCAACCTTCAAGAATAGAGTTACCTATGGCCTCGTAGCTATAGCGATCCTAGAAATGAAGAGGAAGATTTGGAAGGAAAACCCAAACCAGATGCACATTAAATGGCTCGGTAAGGAGATTAAAATAAGTTGTCCCTAAATTGACAGAGAGGGGGTGAACTCCCCAAGCCTACAACTTTCCCAAAATCAGGTCACAATCAGATGAAGAAGTAAAGGAAGCAATGATAAAGCCTTTAGCACAAGGAAAGAGCTCAATACTATAAACAACTGAGACTTATATGAGTCACTTACTCTAAAATGTGTTATAATCAACTAGATAAAATTTAATGTACCAAACCAGCAGTAACCCGTCACAACCATTTTATTGAGATAGAAAAAAGAAAGAAAATGAGAGAAGAATACCCAACTGGGGATTCATTGGTCTCAGTGCACGCAAAGCAGAAAATGTGTCTTTCATCTTTTCTCTACACTTACGTTTTGCATTTGCATGGGGATTTGAATAGTTGTTGTACGTTTCATTTCTGTCATTCTCAGTGAGAAAAGTAATGGTTTTATATATGTTTATGCAATTCAAGAAATTTATGCAGCGCTTATGTAAGGACTGTGATTGCTTGTCCTGTAGGGAGACCACAGGAGGCCAATAACATTTCCAATCTACAAAGGCACTTCCGATATCATTTACCCATGGCTTGATACTGATTGTATTCATGAATTGTTTAGTGGATGGAATGATTTCATCTAGTGGCATTGTATCATTTGCTAACAGATCTGAACAAAATGGTGACGACCACAAGTCATATATATCCATGTAATTGGATGAATCTTCTTCATATTCTATCTAGACCTGCAACAAATTTAGAAATTCATGTTTTAGAAATTTTCATTAGTCAAGATGATATCTTTTCTTTCTTACAGTATTGTGGACCCCATCCACAACTCAAAACATTGAGGTAAAAATAAGAGCACATATATAACAAGATGGACTTACAGAATCTGTCACAATTTGTTGTTCCATGACTGATAAGTTGTAGAATTTGTTGTTAGAGTCTTTTGTTTGTTGATGAAATTGAATAGTTTTAAATGAAGCAGTCAAGAATCAAATCTTGTTGGATGCGAGATGTAATAACATAAAAAATGAGACTGGGAATTGTACTCTCGACGAATTTGATGAAACACTTCGATCTTTGACTCTCAATCGCAAAGATTTCAGCCTAAGAAATTGTACTCCCCTATCAAACAACTAATTTTTTTTTGGTGAAAGATATTATTAAAAAAAACTTATTGAACATGAACAGTTGTAGTGAACCATTATGCAGAGCCTTGTGAAAGCTCAAAGGGGAAATGGTGACGCTGTTTATTTTAGAGAAGTGTAGTCTTTGTTTTAGAAAAATAATGTTGTTTATTTATTTTAAGTGTTTTTCTTCTTATGTAGTTATTTTGATTGTTTTAATGGAGAAATGTAGCATTTGTTTTAGAAAAATGGAGCTACTTACTTATTTTAAGTGTGCCCTTTAGCTTTAAGCCTTCTCATGTAAAAGTCTCACTTTCGTAAATTTTCCAAAAAATAATCTTAGAATGAACATTTATAATTTTATTTTTTTATTTTTTTAATGTATCTTGTATTTTTTAGTTATATTGAAAAATAAAATCTATTATATGTAAGTCAAAGTTTATTTGTGAGTATTTTTATTTGGATTTTGATTTTTTTAAAATAATTATTAAATTTGTGATTTAAATCATTTCACAAAGATGAAAAGAAGGGTTTGGGTGATAAATGATCAAATTTGGAAACTATAAAAAATCTAACTTTTTAGTATTTTCTCTATCTTAGCAATTTGTATTTTTTAAAGATCTTCAATATGTTTTTGAGATCTTTCCAATACAGTCATCAAATTTCATTTTCACTTAATAGGCTAGATATGTGAACCTTTTATTTTTATCTTTTATGTATCTTGTATTTTTTTAGTTATATTAGAAAAAAAAAAATTTATTGTATGCAAGTCAAAGCTTATTTGCAATCACTTTTTTTTGGAGCTTTTTCTAATTTAAATAATTTCTTAGAGATTTAGTTTCATTTGGGTGGCATATACATGGTCAAACCAAAAAAATATCTATTATCCAATTGCTTAATATTTTCTCTATCTTCATAATTTGTACCATTTTTAAGATCTCTTCAATACAATCAAATTTGATTCTCATCCAATAGACTAAGTGTTATGACTCCACCAAATTATTGTATTGAAAATAAACATTTTTTTATAATTTATTTAAATATAAATTTAATATGTACTATATATTTCAATTTCCAGCTAGAAGATGTTAAGTGTATGTCTCAAAACAATAGTTTAAAAGTATTGATAAGCTTTCTATGTATAAGATAGAATTGAAAGCATGCCACTCTTCTACTAAGTTTGTCAACTTCTATAATCTCTCCATTGTGAATATTGCAAATTGCTTGTTACATTATAATATTGCAAGTTCATCACTTAGTATTGTCTTCCCATATCCCAAACTAATTTGGATATATAAGACTTCACTAGCACCAAAGAAAAATGATATAAAGATCTTTGTTTTGTGGGTTCTATTTCAAATGATGATTGAATATTCATCTATAGAGAACTCCTCAAGGCTTCATGTTCTAATTTTCAATTACTATGCCGCTTCTTATGATGACCAATATGAAAAATAACTTTAGGCATGATAATTCATAGCTTTGAAGGGGATAATTTTTTTTATTTGGTGTTTGCAAACTCTACCCAAACTAATTTGGATATATAAGACTTCACTAGCACCAAAGAAAAATGATATAAAGATCTTTGTTTTGAGGGTTCTATTTCAAATTATGAGTGAATATTCATCTATAGAGAGCTCCTCAAGGCTTCAAGTTCTACTTTTCAATTACTATGCCGCCTCTTATGATGACCCATATGAAAAATAACTTTAGGCATGATAATTCATAGCTTTGAAGGGGATAATTTTATTTATTTGGTGTTTGCAAACTCTACCCAAACTAATTTGGATATATAAGACTTCACTAGCACCAAAGAAAAATGATATAAAGATTTTTGTTTTGTGGGTTCTATTTCAAAGGATGAGTGAATATTCATCTATAGAGAACTCATCAAGGCTTCAAGTTCTACTTTTCAATTACTATGCCGCTTCGTATGATGACCAATATGAAAAATAACTTTAGGCATGATAATTCATAGCTTTGAAGGGGATAATTTTATTTATTTGGTGTTTGCAAACTCTACTAAAATCTGGAAATTTATACAACTAGGTTATGTAAAGATAGTAGATGCAACTACATTAAATGATCAAATTATCAATCACGAAGGGATATATAATTAAGATCAAATTGTAATAATTTTTTAAATTAGTGATCCCATTTATTCTATCGAAGCAAGGGAAATTCTTATTAAATCATATCATAGTACACTAACTATAAACTACAAATGTTATATATATATATATATATATATATATATATATATATATATATATATATATATATATATATATAAATATTTAATAATAAATTTGTGAATGTTTTTTTTTTACAAATGTGGAAGGTATAATCAATAAAATGAAGCTTTCAAGTGAATATATGGATGCAATGAGTAGAGAAAATATTAATTAACAAGCTTGATTCATATTTTTTTATTTTGATGTTTCTACTATTAAGATATCTGAAGGTCTCACTACTCTGATCCAAGTGAATTGAGCAAAAAAATTAAGTATTGAAGATAGGATGAGGAGTAATAAAGAAATATTAGGAAAACACTTTCCTCTAAGGAAAACTTAAAATATAAACAAACTGGATTTTCTAATAATCATAATAAAATTGAATCTAGCAATAACTCTAACAATAATATGAATCTAACAATTTGAGAGGAAGGATAACAATTTCATAGGAAAAAGCAACAATTTCAAAAGAAGAGAGATCTTTGTCTTCAAAATCAATCTAGTATTAACTATTAATTAATGAAATCAATAGTATTTGAAAATTTATAGAATTTAAGAGGTTGGTTGAAAAATGAAATAGTAATTATATAAAAGTAATTAGGTTAAATAATATAGTTGAGTAGAAGTCAAAATTACTTTATAAAATTTTACAAAAATTATGAAACCAAGAGTTCACTTCATCATGCACTCTAAAAAAATGGAGTTGGTAAAAAGAAGAATAGAACCATTATCAATATATAAGTATCATAAAAAATTGAATTATTTTTATGGAATGACTTATTATCTACAATAACATATTGTTTAAATATGAGTGCAAGTAAAATAATGAAAGGAATGACTTTAGTTAGGATGCAATATGAAATTGCCAAAATTTCCTTGAGTCCCATTTGCTTTCTACATCTAGACCTCATTAAATACTTATAATAATTGAGAAGAATTATAATTGGGTTAACCTTACCAAAATTTAATTGGAGATGACCTCTTGGTTCACAACATGAATCACAATCAGAATCTTCTCTTTGTGGGGTTGAACATGAGACTCCATGTAGTTTATATATATATATATATATGAAATATTTTCAATAGGAAAATTAAATTTTCTTTCACCCAGTGTGATAGGATTTATGACCCCATCAAGTTGGGGTACTGAAAATAAATAGTTTCCTATATTTTATTTTATTCTAAATATAACTATGATATCCATTTCAACTTCCAACTTGGAGAACTTAGGTGTAGTGTATCTTTTATTTCTAAAGGGAACAATAGTTTAGTAGTCTTACTAATCTTTTGGTTTATTTTTCAAGAAAAATGTATATATTGGTTGATTTAAAGTAAAGGATATTTAAGGGAATGTCACTCTTCCGCAAATTTTGTAAACTTGTATGAACTCTCCATTGTCAATATTGTAAATTGTTTGTGCACTACAATATTGCAAGTTTGTCAATTAGTACTATCGTCTCATGTTACAAACTAATTTAGATGTTGATATGGTTCTCATCATGGTGTGTGTAGATCCACATTGAGTTTTGTACATTGGAGGATGTTTTTGGGTCAACTGGTTGGTGTGCTACATTTTTTATCTACATATTTCATTTGATGTTGACTTTGGAGGATGTGTTTGCATGTGTGGTCCATTGGAATCATTTGGGAATGATTTATTATGATGTGTTTTGGTCCCCTTTATCTCTTGGAGTGGACTGTAATGGATGTTGTGGGTTCGAGTGGGTAAATTTATGTAATATTGTTTATTATGTCTATGGTCAACCTTCAACTAGGGTAATAATGAATAATCTTATATATATAGGAGTGCGGGTGTATGAATTTACTAAGCGATATGTGTGAATTCATTTGAAGTTGATTGCAAGAAGATTTGGTGTAGTAGAAGTGTGAAAGATGGTTTGTGAAGAGCTCTTAGACAATGATTGATGTTAGATGTGTTTGCCATGATATTTGTCAGATGATAAAATGGTTTGAGGATACTTTCATTATCAAGAGATCTTGTTCATTTAAATTCATTGATTCTCTACAACTGCCAGAAGAAAGTGTGTTCTTTTGGAAATTTGTGCAAGCATTTGTACCTTTCCCTGAAACATTGACTGTCAATATTGCAAGTTTGTTGTATCTTGCCCTAAGGTTGCGCACCTTAGCACTGCAAGTCCTATTAGGTGTTGTGAGCTCCTTGGTTTTGAGCCTAAAACATTATAATCAATTATTCATATTGTGAGTGTGATTCTCATTGTGGTTTTTCCTTAATTAGGGTTTTTCATGTAAATCTAGTGTGCATGTGTTGGTTGTTCCTTGTGTTTTCATATTTCATTATTACAATAATAATTTAATTATGTTTGAATTTTTATTGATCAGAATAAAAGTATTTTAAGGTTTGGAATGATTCACCCCCTCCCCCCCCCCCCCCACTCATTCTTGTGGTGTGTTCAACGAGAGGCTCTTAGGTAGGGCAAAGACATCAAACTAGCATAAATCCCTTAAACAAAAAACAAAAAAAATTCTCAATAAACACAATATTGATCTTGGAAGCTTATCTTTTTTGATGAAATTAGAAATATTGAGCACTATCATCTCATAAATCACATCTAGAACCAAATATTGAGAAGTAGTGGTGACATTCGTGCAAGGATTATGAGTTACAACACCTAACTCTACATGTTTTGGCAAAACTGGCTCAAGCACAAGACCCTTTCCCTTCAAGTCAATCTCATTGATAATAGGGTTGTGAAATGTATAAAACTACCACTAGGTAATATAAAATTAAAAAACACAAATAACAATGCACTTCATCTACCTTCGATTGGAGAGAAAATAACTTCTATAGGTGCCAATAAAGCCTCTTAAGTTTACATGGGGGATAGAAATTTTCCAAAGATAAATAGGGAGAACCAATCCTTGCATGAGATAAAAATATCCTACTATATAGATGCACGAAATACCCCAATCACAACTTCTATAATAGGAAATTAATCAAGATTAAAATACATTAGCCTAGAATTCATTAAAATAACATAACGCTACATAGAAACAATTAGACATAAAAAACCGTCAATAATCTTTCTTTAAATTAGAATCATAGATACCTAGGCAAAATTCAATTGTAAAACTTACATTTACAATTTTTCTTGCATATTGTCATGGGAAGGAAGAGAAATAATAAACATCTTCATAAGCTTTTGGGCCTCCAGTTGAATATCCCACAAGTGTTAATCCTCAAGATCTAATTTCTAATTATAGTTCCAATCATCCACATGATCACCCTCTTTATATCATCTTCATCCTCCTCCTTGCAATCACCAATAGCACTAGTCATTCTCCACTCCTATATTTTCTTTGGATAGCAAAGGTAAACTAGTATAATAAATTTTAGAATATCCTTTTGAGATTTAATAAATCAAAATTAGCTATATAAGAAATTAGCGAACCCCGCGAGAAATTAACATTACATAATATTTATGTGGAGAAACCCTTGCAAGAGAAGACTCTAGCATGACGAGAGGCTAAGCATGCATTATCTTAGTCAAAATAAAGTTCCACTACAACAAATTCCATTCACTCATTTATCTTCAATCTAACAAGACCTATAAACTCACAACAAAATGCTATTCTTATAACCATACCAAGGCTCTAGCTATTGGAGTAAATATCACTAGAGGTTTCCCAAATAAGAGGTGCTCATATTGTGCTAAAAAATGGAACCCAAAAGCCTCTTGCCAAATTCCCTAGAACGTTTAATCACTAAATTTAGCATTGCAAAAGACATTCCCATTCCTTTCCATCTATCAAACTTGGGAAGCTAAAAGGTAACCTACGTGGAACACTAAGAGACATGTATAAATCCTTTCCAAGTGCTCTATGTGAATAGTTGATTTTTTTTTTTTATGAAATTTTTTTACTATTGACAAATTCCTTCATCCCTTATGAACTCATTTTATAAACTATAAGTGAAATATTATTATGAATATTTTTTCAGTAACACCATTGGTGCCTAGATACACCTTGACAAGGATGTTGAAACAAATTGAAAAACATAAGATTTAAGAGGTTGATATTACCTATTCCTAACATATTGAAACATTTCACATTCATCTTGTTTTCTTTAATAACTTACTCCTTACCTTGTATTTTGTTATTCTTTTAGTTTTTAATTGATAATACAATAATGAAAGGTATTATTGATTCTCTAGTGAATCCAAGTGAAAAGAAAACTCAGATTGATGGAGTAGAAGAATCTAATTACCATTTTCTTTCCCTCCCACAACTTTCATTCACCAAATAAAGATTATTAAGTATAAAAACTAAATAATTTGTGTATTACTAAATATTTTTTAAATGTTATAAATTAGTTTATCCATGAAATAATGAGGTCTATATAACCTTTTATATATTTTATATTAATATCAAAAAATAGTTTCTAAATTTTATTATTGTGAAAACTGGAAAAATTAAGAATATTAAATATTATAATTTAATTGGTAAGGTTGATGGTATGTTCCTTAATAGCTTATTTATCAAGGTTCTTTGTAGAAAACAGAATAAATAAGAAATAAGGTCAGAGTTCTTTATTATCAACCAAAAGATTCAACTTAGATTCAGTCTAAATTTGAAATAATAACTTTGAACAAAAAATAAACTAATTTTTTTTACATGTAAATAATATTTTAATGCAAATTAAAAATTTATATATATATATATATGTGGTGGGCTTTGCAGAAATAACTGTAATTGTTTTTATAATAATTAAACGCTTTTAGCCATAAACTAAAGAGAGATTTTTAAAATGGCAATGATTTTAAACCACATGAATTTTATCATATTTAGTTGACAAAAAAAGTGGTAAGTGTAGTGTCATTTTTCACAGTAATCTCCATCTTTACAAAAAAAATCACTCAACCAAAATCAAATCAATTAAAAACGTTTCCATTTAAACAACTGTCATTTATAGTTGATGGGAACGGCGTTTGAATAAAATCGCGTGTTTTATATAATTTTATGACAATAATATTGAGGAAGTCCATTTTTAGTGTCACTGGTATCTTTTTCTTTGTTTCACGTGGTTATTTGCCCTAATTTCTTCCTTTCTTGTGAATCCAAAATTTGATGAGTGTGATGTTTTTGAATCCATAATTGCAGGCTAATAAGAGTTGAAAGTTGAGTATTGTCAACTTCAATCTTTTTCTCAGATTGCTGAATGAATATGACAAAAGATTCTAAAGGTATTTGTAAGGAGGTTTTTATTATTTATGTCAAGATTATACTATGTGTTTTGGTTTCACACAAGGATATGTTGTGTGGTTCAGTTTGAATGATATAATCTAATTTATGATTGATTTGATTGCTCTCAAAAGCATGGAGAAAAGATACTTAAGTATATCAATGACGCTTCAATCAAGATTATTCTAAAGGTATTTGTAAGGAGGTTTTTATTATCTAAGTCAAGATTATCTAAGGCAACATGTAGAGGAGCCTAAACACCATGACAAATATTTCATACCACATGCACCACATAAAGTGATTCTACCAGTACAAATAGACAAAGGGCTTAGGAGCACTAGTATGTACTAAACCTTAGGTCCTTAGGCATAGCTTAAGAGGCAATAGAAATGCATTACAAAAGTAGGAAAAAGTGTAAGTGTTATTCTAATGGAGTGTTACTTATGTGGATTTATTGGTGCTTGCACAAACCAATATAACAATTCCATGATGAAAGGTCATGAAGTGAAAGAATGCTTGCAAAGTGGAATCTCACTTGCATGAGGAAAAACTTGTTTGTGAAAAGAAAACTCACTTTGTGCATTATCACTTGTTTGTGAAATCATATTGGGTATAAAGATTAGCACACACATATGGGAAAAGGTCATTTATACATTGTATTTCTTGTGATAAGTATATTAGTGCTTTCATGAGTGGGTTATCACTTGTTCTTATAGTAAAAGTTTATAAACAAAGTAGTGCTTTTATAGAATATTTCTTACACAGATTAGTGTCTACATATTTTTTGTTAGATTTACTTAGGTTGATATTTCAAAGGGCTTATGTGTGTGTTAAGATGAATATAGGAATGATTGCCACCTCTACATTCATGAGAGAGGTGACTACCTACTATGATGTTGTGATCATAGTTGACGAAGATGGGAAAGGATTTCTTGGATGCCATTAGACTCTATGAGCTATCTTTTATTCCTAATATTTAAGAACATCAATCCATGGTGATAGCGATTGTGGATAGATCCTAGAGTGATATGAGCTTCTTCTTGTTTCCAATAAGTGAGATCTAGAATAGAGATAGAGAGAGGAACTTAGATTTGAAATCTAGAGCAAAAAGTATCAAACATGGGTGTTGGGAGTCATATTCTAAAGGTGTTCAAAACTAAAGAAGGTGATCAAGACTATAGTAAGGAGGCTTTGAAATATTGTCTCCCAAAAATTCAACTCTCAACAATAGGACAGAGGGGCTGGAAAAACCAGTCCTAAGTTATTTTTAGTTCAAAATATATTGCAACTTGTAATTGTTTACTCTACACTCATGTAGCCTTTTCAAAGGTTGAATGGACGCACTGACATATTATAAATTGAAAATGATTTAATTTACTTATTTTGGATGCCTATGAAGTTTTCATAAGGAAATTGACCTTTGTTATTATTCTCTTGTTCTATTCTTTCATTTTAGGTGTCTAAAATGGAGGGAAATGATAGTGTTTTTTGAGAAAGTAATTAAAGACTTTATTTTACAAAGGAGCACAAATTGATTCTTGTTTTTATTTATTTTTTAAATTAATATATAGAAAAATAACTTTTATATTGTGGAGAAATATTTTGAAAGCATTTAATGAGGAATTTTGAGCATATACAGAGGAATTTCAAAAGACAAATGGAGGGAAATGAAAGGCCAAATTTGGGTATCTCTTTGTGACGCCTCATAAGGGTTATAATATATATAAAAATTATCCTTAAATGGTGTCAAAACGAAAAAACAAAACAACATCAAGGTTGGAGAAATTATTTGCAGGTTCCTCCAAAGATTGAATGAAGAAAGGGTTATGAAATTAGCTTGAAAAGAAGAGAGTGATAGAGAAAAGAAAAGAATGAATTTTAAGGTGTGTTGATGATGTTAAAGATAGTCATGAGATCTGTAAGATGAATAAAAAAACACAAATTCTAAAAGAGGAGTGAAGACATGAGCATGAAATGATAAGTTGAAATCATGAAAAATTTAGAAATATTGTTGAATTTTGAATTTTGAATTTTGTTTCTTGTTTAAATCTTCTATGTATGTAATTGTTATTGAGGTATTTTGTTGCATGACTATATAAATGAAAGTATAAATAAATATATAGATTTCAGCTTGCATTTTAATATAGTGGATTGGATGACAAGTTAAGGTTGCGAGATTGGGTAGCTTGATAAGACCCCCCAATCTTGATTGCATAATCAAACTGGATGTTTTTTTTCATCATCATCCACAAAAAATATAATGATGAAAATAGTGTTTTCCCTCATAAGGACATAGGCAAAGCAAGTAATGCAATGTTGAATTGACAAGATATTACCTAAGTATGAAATTGTTTTATGGAATCTTGAACAAGGCTTGATGTGATGGATTAAAGTCCTATAATATGTTAATACATGCTTTCAACATGAAGAAACACAATATAATTGATCATGATTGTTTTACTAGACTTCTATGCTTGAATTATTTTCTCGTTGATTGTATATCTACAATTGAATAGTTTGTATTGGTTATTGAATGTGCTAGGCGATGTTAGACTTTTGAAATGAGGGAGTTATATTTATATACAACTTACATCTTTTTTAAATTAATTCTTAGGGAAGACTAACAAAGCAAGGTGAAATCCCACTATTTGTAAAGTTGAGATTTATTATTTAAAATTTAAACTCTAATTACTTTGATAGGAGTACTTAGTTCCTAGTCCTTGCAAAAAAAAATCCACAAAAGTGGTCATGAATAGGAAAATGGACCAATTTTATGGAAATGGTTCTAAAACTGAGTACAATTAGGCATAAATTATGCACATTTTCTAAAGTAGTTTTAAACCTAGTATGAAATTGTTAAGGTATATGATGCTATGATATAGATGGTTCTCATATTTAGGAAAAGGTTACCTCAATACCATAATAGAGGTAGTGTAGAGTGGATTAGATAGAGGTTTATCTCAATATCATGTATCATGTGAAAAAGAGAAATGTGCTTCAATAGGGGGAATAGTGATAAAACCTATACAAAGAAGTTTTGGGGTTTTTTTTTGCAATTATTAATGTTAGTTTATGGATAGATAAAAATAAATTATATGCACAAGAATGAATCATTAATTGCATGTTCTTCAAAAATTTCTTGTGTAAGAAGAGGAATAATAATAAAAATAGATACTAAGAGGGTATGTATGATGTGTTTTGAAGGATAAGAAAATTTTATGTAGGATTTATTGTGTTGTTTGGATGGAATAGAAGGTGTAATGCTTTCAATAGTTTTTTAAAAGTAGATTCAAGAGTAATTAACCTTTCATAATGAAGAGAAATGTGTAATTGATGAACATAAGAATCCATTGAAACATTAATTAATAGAGGAGAAAGTAAATAATCTAAATTTGTAGTATAAAGGTGTGGTGTAGGTTTCATAAGAAAATGAGCTCCTTTTTCTATGTATGGTAGATCATTTCTATTATATACATGTTTAAAAATAATTTGGAATCTAGGCTCATAGTATGTTTCCAAATTTTAGAAACAAAAGGAAGATTTACATCATTGGACCTCTCCCAAAATGAGATTTATAGCTAGAAATTGAAAAATAAATAGAAAAATATTAAAGCGATGATTTTAAATTACAAACTCTATTATCTAGATTTTCATAACTGCTAGACTATCCCTTGAAAATAATCTTTTTATTTCTAGGTGTCAGTACATTGTTAGAATTTGGTCCTGAAGCATATGGAGATGAGTTGTAAAAAAGTTTGGGCTTAAGGTTCATGAGGTAGCACTAAGCTATTCTTAATTGATCTTAAAGTGATGTTAATATGTATTTATAAGCTATTCTTAATTGATCTTAAAGTGATGTTAATATGTATTTAATAAACATTTTGAATTGAAAAAATTAAAAACTAAATTTTAGCATTAACTCAATATTGTAGAAAATTAATTTTTAATATTGTACAATCTATTAACACTAATCTTTTTGCATGGAAAGAAAAATGGAGGAAGATTATATTTGGAACAGACTGTCTGTAGGGCATATTTATCAGTCTTTTAGAATATATAAATTAAATAAAAAATTATACTATGCAATCATACAAACTGCAATATCATTAATTGATCTTTGAGTGATGTTACATATGGATTTAGTACACACTTCAATTGAAAAAATTGTGGGCTATATAAATTAAAAGAATTCTATCATGCAAACCAGCAAACTATAATATCATTAATAGCTTGTCATAATTGATCCCAAAGTGGCACTACATATCTATTTAGTGGACACATCCAGCTGAAAAAGTTGTGGTTCATATAAAAAAAATTTAAAATTCTATCATATAACATTATAGAAATTTTTCAACACAGTAATACAAGCTTCTCTTTTAAACTGTGTATGTTTTTCAGTCGACATTTTGTTAATTTTGAAGATGTAAATGGTGCAATGCTTCTAGCTCTTCATTTCGCTTCTACAGTTGCTCTACTTGCCACTTCAAATAACAAATATAATCACCCGCCTCTAGCTTTTCTACTCCACCTGAAAATACCAATTTTCTTCATTAAAGTTTATGTAGCAAACGTTTTATGATCAACCAGATAAAACTTAATATATCAAACATATTATAATAGTGTACCTGACAAATGTTTTTAATCGATAATAACTCAATTATTGTCTATCCAGAGATCAGAATGTAACATGTTACAGTAATTATATTGAGATTGAAAAAAGAACGAGAAGAATACCCACCTCGCTTGCGTTCTTCATTTGTATGGCTACTCGAACCCTTGTCGTACGTTTCATTGCTAACATTTATTCCAGCTTTTCTGCCAGCCTTGATAAGTAATAGACTGATTTTATAACTGTTTATGCAATGTCAGAAATTTAGGTAGGGCTTGTGTAAGAACTGTGACTGCCTGCACTGCAGGGGGGCCACAGGAGGCCTATATAACTTTTCCAATCTACCAAGGCCTATAATGATACTGATAGTATTCGTGAATTGTTCAGTGCAGTGGCACTAGGTTATCTGCTAACAAATCTGAACAAGATAGTGATGACCATAAGTCATATATATCCACGTCTTGGGGAGGCACATAATAAGTGGTACTAGGGGATGAATCTTCATATCCTGTCTGGACCTGCAACAAATTTGAAAGTCCATGTTTTGAGCAATTTTCATGTGAGAATAATGGATGAAGCAGAATTAATATCTGAATATTGGAAACAATATACGCCTCTGTTCATGTAGTTTTGTAATCAAACATATTGTTGAGAAAAGAACAAGATAAGTTAGGAATTGCACAACCCAAAGAGGTCAAGCAAGATGTGCCTTCTTCTAGCAATTTAACAAAGCAAGCATGTAAAACCAAAATGTATTTGAAGAATGGTATTGTGTCGCAAAGGCAAAGCCAAGACGTGCCTTACTTAGGAATCATGCAAACCGTAATACCATTGGCTATTGTTAATTAACCTTAAACTGATGCTACATATGAATTTCCTGGACACTTTCAATTGAAAAAGATGTGGTTCATATTTGATAAAAAAATCCTATCATGCAACCAGCAAACTGTAATCATTAATGTTTGTTCTTAATTGGTCCCAAAGCGGTACTACATATAAATTAAAAATATCCCATCTTACAAGAGTGCAAGTTGTAATACGATACCAATATTAAAAAAATTCAAAATAATAATACAAGTTTCTTATTTAAACTGTGTATGTTTTTCAATTGACACTAATTAACTTTCAGGATGCAAATGACACAACCCTTCCAACTCTTCATTCCGCTTCTCTAGATGCTCTACTCGCCCCTTCAAATCACAAATATAATCAACCGCCTCTAACAGCACAGTAAGTTTGCTTTTCTGCACCACCTGCAAACACCAATTTCACCAATTTCCTGAATTAAAGTTCATGTATGTAGCGAACGTGTTATGATCAACTAGGTAGAATTTAATGTAACAAAATATTATGAAAAAAACAATCTAGAAGAATACCCGCCTTGGGATTCATTGGTAGAAGTTCACGCAGAGCAGAAAATGCGTCCTTCATGTTTCTTCTCCGCTTATGTTCCGCTTTTGCATGGCGAGTCGAACCCTTGTACGTTTCATTAGGGTTTCCGCCATTCTCGGTAAGTATAGTACTGATTTTATGACTGTTAATGCAATTCAAGAAATTTAGGCAGCGCTTATGTAAGGACTCCGATTCCCTGCACTTCAGGGGGGCACAGGAGGCCTATAACTTCTCCAATCTACAAAGGCGCTTACAGTATCATTTACCCATGGGATAATGCTTGTTGTACTCATGAATTGTTCAGTGGATGGAATGATTTCATCTAGTGGCAATGGGATATCTGCTAGCAAATCTGAAAAAGATTGTGATGACCACAAGTCATATATATCCATGTCCTGGGGAGGCACACAATCAGTGGTTACAAGGGATAAATCTTCATATCCTGTCTGGACCTGCAAAAAAATTTAAAAGCAATTTTCATTAGACAAGATGATTTATTTGTTTCTTACAATACTGTCCACACCAACCACAACTGAAAACTTTGAAGAAAAATGAAGAGCACATATATAACAAGATGGACTTACATAATCTATCCCAATTTGTTGTTCCATGATGGACAGGTTGCAGTTGGAAGAACAGTTGTTATGGGTTTAAATGGAATGGTTCTAAATGAACCTGTCAAAGATCAAATCTTATTAGGTGTAAGGTCTGATATGATAAGAGATGAGATTGGGATTGTGCTCCCAACAAATTTGATGAAATAGATATTTCTTAATTCTTGACTCTTAGTCAAATAAAAGATATACTTTCCTATCGAATAATTAAAAAAATTTTATGAATGATATAAAATCTTCTATTACTGAACTGAACAGTTATAGTGAACCGTTTTACAAAGCAAGAAAGCTTACTGAATTGAACAGTTATGGTGAACCATTATGCAGAGCCTTGTATTAAACAAAACTTACTGAACTGAACAGTTATATGGTGAACCATTATGCAGAGCATTGTGATCAAAACTCAAAGGGGAAATGGTGACTCTGCCGACATTATAGAGAAGGGAAAGCGAGTTCCCAAGGATGGTAGTGACTTCGAAGAAATTGGGCCATCTATAATTAACGATCATCAGTCAATAGATAGTAGCTGGGCTATTGAAAACAAATAAATTTCTATATTTGGAGAGGCGTTAAGCAGTTTTTTTTAAACCAAAAAAGGAGCAGTTTGGAATTTGATTGTTTTAATGGAGCAATGTGGCCTTTGTTTTAGAAAAATAGAATTGTTTATCTATTTTAAGTGGTAAAGAGTTATGTAGCGATAGAATGGTTCTAATGTACCTTTTTTTTCATTTATTAAATAAATTGAAAATCACAACAGCTGTTTTATGATTTTGAATTTATTTCCTTTTAACTCTTCTCTTTAGCTTTGAACTTCTCTTTTCATCTATGTGATTTGATTTTTTTTAATATATCTTTTTTTTTTTGTTATATTAAAAAAAAAATTATATATTGTATGTAAGTTAAAGTTTATTTGTGAACACTTTTGTTTGTAGTATGAATTTTTTTAAATAATTATTAAAATTCTGATTTAAATCATTTTATAGAGAATTAGAAGGGTTTGGGTAGCATATGCATGATCAAATTTGGAAAATAACAAAAATATAACATTTTGATGTTTTCTCTATCTCAAAATTGGTATTCTTTTAGGTTTTCAAAATGTTTTTGAGATCTTTCCAATACAACCATCAAATTTGGTTTTCACTTAGTAGGCTAGATATGTGAACCTTTTATTTTTATATTTTATGTATCTTGTATTCTTTTAGTTATATTGAAAAAGAATTCATTTATTGTATCCAAATCAAAAATTATTTGTGAGCATTTTTGCTTGGAGCTTGAGTTTTTTTAGACAATTATAATTTTTTCAATTTAAACAATTTCTTAGAGGTTTAGGAGCATTTGGGTGGCATATACATGGTCAGATCTAAATAATATCAATTATCCAATTGCTTAATATTTTCTATATCTTTATATTTTGTAATTTTTGGAGATCTCTTCAATACACCTATCAAATTTGAATTTCACCCAACAAACTAGGTGTTATGAACTCACCGAATTGGGGTATTGAAAATAAACATTTTTCTACAATTTATTTAATTTTAAATATAATGTGTGCTATTTATTTCAACTTCCAACTAGGAGAACTTAGGTTTAGTGTCTCTTTGGTTTCAAAGGGAAACAAAAGTTTAGAATTATTAATAAACTTTTGATTTATTTTGTTGAATATATATATATTGACTATTTTTAAATAAATGAGATAGAATTGAAGACATGTCACTCTTCCAAAGAATTTTTTAGTGGCGAATCTTCGCCAATTGGCGAATTTCGTGTATTTTTGCCTTTTTTTTTTAGGAAATGGAGAATAGTCTGGGACAACATGATGGTCAAATCGCCTAGAATTTTGGGGTTAACGATACACTATATTATGACTTCACCATCGACCATACACCATTCGACATGCATGCCCATAATATTCGCCTAGAATCACTCGGACGTGGGTATTAGATCAGTTATTCGCCAACAATAGTAAAACGACCACGTACCCAGGACCTAATTCGCCAATGGTAAATTAAATGTTCATTGCACGCATCGGCCAAATTGGCCAATATCAATTAAAACATTATAAGCATTCGAGGACCCATTTCAACCCACTTAAATTAAATGTTCATTGCATGCCCACGCAATTTACCAAAAAAGAAATTAAATTAAATGTTCATTGCAGCCCACGCAATTCGCCAAAAATGTAATCATGGATTGATATAAATACTCTCTTTCTTACAATTTGTTTGTGTCTGATTAGTAAATTTGGGAGATCTCAATTCACATTCCACAATTTGAGTTGGAACGTCGAAGTTTGTTGTAGGGTAGAGGGCCAGAGTTGCAATCTTGCAACACAAGCCCAGACATTCCTGATTCCTGATTCAGAGAATTGAGAAGGCATAAAGGTGAGTAATCATTTCTTCATACTTGATAGTATTAGTTTTAACTTTTAATTCGTAGTGAGAGGTCAAGACTCAAGATGTCACAGTCAAACAATGGTGAGACTCCTTAGGGTGGTGAAGGGATTGAGATGTCAGACAAGGGTGAGAGTGAGACTCCTCAGGGTGGTGAAGGGATTGGGATGTCAAACAAGGGTAAGACTCCTCAAGGTGGTGAAACTGAAGGGATTGGGAGGCCATCAAAATGCCCAAAACTTAAACTTAAAGAAATTACCATTGGGATGTCAAACAAGGGTAAGACTCCTCAAGGTGGTGAAACTGAAGGGATTGGGAGGCCATCAAAATGCCCAAAACTTAAACTTAAAGATACTACCATAAAGTCTTTCTTTGAAATTAGCAAAGTTTTTGGTCCATCAACTTTTGCAGTTGTAGAAGCCATTCATAGTAGCTCACCACCACCACAAGGTGGGATTGTCATTGAGTTAAATGCATCAAATGAGGATGACAATACCAACATGGCAGAAGATGTTCTAAGGGATACACACAATGAGATAATTCACTCGGATGCAAATGCTAGTACTGAAGATGATGTTGGTAGGAAGAAAAGAAAAAGGAAAGTAAAACTGGGGCGAGAGTGGGAGATGACAAGGAGTTTTAAGATTGATTGGGTAGCAAAGTACCCATTCATTGAACCAGTCCCAAACAATGATGAACAACCAACAAAATGCAGGTGTAAGATTTGTAGTTGGAAAACTAAAAGAGAGAAGAAGATGCAGTTAAAGCTTGACACCATAGAAAAGCATATTGTTAAGGTTTATGAAAAACATATCATAGACGGAAAGGAAACACTAGTAGTAAGATGGAAATCAAAGGAAGAATGTCTTCATGTTAAGTATGTCGCGGAATATGATGAGCATAAGCACAAAATGACACTGATTGGTAATAGTGGATTTGGAAATATAATCAAGGTTGGGCTTGAACATGCAACGAAAGATGCAAACCTGGCAAAGACTGTTCAGATGAGTGTTATTTTTCATATTCTGTCGAGAGGGCATCCTATGAAAGATTTCCCAGAATTTAGTAATTTATCATTTTTTTTGAATGTTCCTCACTATCCTATGTCACATTGGTCAATAAATGCTGGATGGAAAATGGCAAACTATCTTGCTGAGGTGGAAAAGAAAAATTTACAAGAGAGTGTAAAAGAGCCAAATTTCATTTCATTATCCATAGATGAAGTTACTGTGGTAGATAACACTTCTTAGGTTTGTATGCATGTGTATACAATAAAAGAACACATCCGCCAAGCTCATCTACTCTATGTTCATAAAATGAGGGGCAATTCAATAGCAAAAAAATTATATTAGGAAGTTAAGAAATCTTTGAATGAAATTGCTGGTATGGATTACTTGACAATTGCCAAGAAGTTGGTGTGTGTTGGAGCTAATGGAGCTGCAGTAATGCAAGGTCAAAGGACCGGTCTTTGTGCAAGATTAAAAACTAGTATTGCACCATACATGGTTGGTATTCACTGCATGGCCCATCGAATGAATTTAGCATATAGAATTGTAAGCAATTTCCCTACAGTGTCAAAAGATGAAGATCTGGTCCACGAGCTCCACTCCTACATCTATCGAAGTCCTAAACGTTTTGCAAAATTTTAGATTTTTGTTAAGGGAGTAACAGCAGGAAACAAGCTTCTCAGGGATGTTGAGACCAGATGGATCTCCTTGCATGGACCAGCGGAATGAGTTCTAACATAATATCAATCCTTGATCAGACTAATGTATGAGCAATGCCTCATAGTAGACAAATCTCTTGATCTCTTACATAAGTTAAGTGATATAGAGACTCTGTTAACTTTAGCTAGTCTTCTCCCCATGTTGGATTCAATGAACAAACATGTTAAGAAAGCCCAAGACATAACTATGTATATCAATGAGTATAGCACTCTATGTAAAATGACATGCTTGAGCCTGGATGGTCTATATTCATATCTAACAGGGCGAAGCCCAAATTTTTTTAGGTGGCAGATAATTACAAATTTCAATCATACTGAAAAATTTTTACATTTCAATACAAAAAATGAGTTATGTGTCTTTATAAAAGGATTTCAGATACCAATTCACCAATCTAAGATGGGCAAGTGAGGCAGAGCACTACCAGTTAAAAAGGAAGATTTTGATAGGATTGTTAAATCTGTTAGTGATAATTTGAAGTCTATTGCATATGAACTTTCAACTGAGATTTGTGAAAGATTCCCTTGAGAAGAAATACTTGAAGCCATGGGTTGTGTGTATCCTCAATTTTGGCATTCAATTGGAGATAATCCAAATGACGCAAAGATGTTTTATAAAAAACTAGAGGAATTGATATTGACATTTTCAAAAGATGCATATTGCAATGGACAGCCAATAGAAGGAATTTTAAATTCAGATCATCTTAAAAAATAATGTAAACACTTTACATTGTTTATGAAATAGCAGTTGGTTAACTTGGAGAATTCATTTGAACCTGGATCAATCACAATGCTTTGGAAAAGGATAGATCAAAGTGAAGCATTGCATACTGCAATTCTAGAATATTTGAAACTTGTTGATTTATGTCAAACAATGATATTGGGGTCAGTGGAAGATGAGAGAGTTTTCAGTGCACTAGAGCTTTTGAAATCAAAGATCAGAAACAAATTAGACAAAAATTTGGAAACTTTCTTGAGGTTGTTTGTAACTCAGTATAATGTTATAGATTTTCCATATGATAGGGCAGTGACAATCTGGAATTCCATACGTGAAAGACGAGGGTTGTGCAACACTTCAAAAGCTAGTGGTGCTACTACTAGTGCTAGTGCTGAGACATATGATGGATCGCAGACTCAGAGTCAGCATGAAGATGAAGAAATCTTTGAATACCCAACTCAGAATGAAGATGAACCTGTTAGTACCAGTCAGTTTCTAGATCTTGAGTCCATTTGGGATATAGAAGCCTCGGACTGAATCATTGAAGTGAATTAGTAGTCAGTTTATAGGTATTTATAATTATACTACAGTTCTTGAGTCATATTACAATTTCAATTTGCAATACTATAGTTGTCATTGATGATTTTTGATATTGTATTCCTTGAATTTGTCAATCAAAATAGATACTTATTTCATATTTTTAATTGTGAATTTGAATTATTAGTAAATGATTGAATTATTAGTAAATTGGTTCCACATTATGTTGAACATGAAATGCAACAATTTATGTCACAAGATCCATAAAATTATTCATATTGCATAATTGTTAGAACCTTTGTATTTCTCTACATTAAATGCTTAACATGATGTTCATGGCAATTAGGGTTTTGTGTTTGTTTTTTGTCTTAGTTGGCTAGTAAACTGAAGTTGTCCTGCGTTGAAAATCTGAGTTGTCCTCTCTTTATTTGTCCATGTCAACGTCAAGTGTGGTCAAATGGTTAGTCAAACAATGAGACATGTTTAATGTTTCATCTCTAAGTCGTAGATAAATTTCATGTTTAACAATTTAAGTGGCGAGTTAGCGAGTGTTGGTTTGGGTTTAAATCGTGAGGTCTCTAGTTTTTTGAGTGTTAGCATTTTATGTTAGTGAGCTGGAGATTGTTAATGAAATTGCTTTGGTCGCGAGGTCTCGAATTGGTTTGATGCCATGCATTATAGCCACGAGAGTAAGCGAGTAATTCAGTAATGGTCTGTGTGCCACTGCTCGCACCTGTTTATGACGGTAATTAACATAAAATATTGATTTTTGTTGGTACTCGCTAGGTCGCTATGGTCAAGAGATAAAAAGTTTTGATATTTTATGGTTCTCGCTAGCTTGCAGGTCCTTTATCATAAAGTCAGTTTAAGTCGCGAGCTTGCGAGTACTAGGGGATTTTAGTTGTCGCTACCTCGCAAGATGTTTTTCACTTGACCATTTTATGTTGTGAGGTTGCGATTGGGTGTGATTTTATGTTATCACAAGGTCGTGAGGTGTTCGCAATTAAGTCATTTTAATTTGTGATCATGTGATGTGGTTGGTATCGCAGCTTAGCTGGTTTTGTCACTTGCTCGCAGGTTTTGAAGTTGTTTAGCATTTTATGTTGTGATCTGGCAACAGGTAAGTTTTGGTCAAAAAGTGTTGTGAGCATGCGATGGTGGTTAAGTCTCTTGTTGTTGCGACATCGCAAGGGTTTAAGTCAGGTTAAGTTTCAAGTCACAAGCTTGCGATGAAATAAGTTGTTTTGTTAGATTTGCAGTGGTTGCCAGCTTGTAGGTAAAGAAAGAATATTAGAAATGTTGTTGCGAGGTTGTGACTGAAAGGCTTGATGAAGATAAATGGTTGTTGCTCACTCATGATATTCTTTGAGGATTCGTAAAAGGGGTTGCGAGCTTGCGATTAAGAGGATTTGGTAGTATTGTTGCTAACTTACTGGTTACTTTCAAAATTCTTATAACTGGTTGCGAGTGTGCGATTAAAGATGGGGATTGACATGTGGACTTGTTTGCGCAGTTTTGTAAAAATTTTGAATGGCAATCGCCAATCAAATAGAAGGGCATGAATTCAAATTTTGCTCGAGTTCAGCTTTGAATTAATGTCACAGTAGCTAGTTCATGCAAGTGTGGCAATTAATGAGACTTAAGAGAAGTGACGGCACCCAAATACCATAAATTGCATGATCGAGCCGATATTTTGTATAATTGCATTAATGCATTCTATCTTTGGGTGTGGGAAAATTTTAGAAAATTGGTTGTTTTTTTTCCTGCAACTAAAATGAGCAAGGTGACGAGTGGAACTGGAGGTTACAAGACCAAGGCCATCACAAGTGGAGGACCTGGAGGTTGCAAGCCCAAGGCCACTGAGGAAAAGATGGTTAAGAAATACAAAGAAGAATTTGTAGATTTGCTGCCAGGGACTTCCGTTGCTTTGAATACAAATGATTTGTCATGGAAATATTTATGGAGCCAATGTAGAAACCCAACCATGCTTCATATGACTAGTTCTACTATGTTTCATTATTTATGGAATAATAGGGTTAAGGGTGTCCCGATGTCAAACCCTTGGGATTTAATTATGGCAAAGTTAATTGTGCCAGATGTGCATGTTGATGTGGATCTAATCAAAGAGTTGGACAAACACTGTTTCCCAGTATCTAGCGTAATCAGAAGAAAGAACTAGTCTACCCTAGTTTCAATTAATAGAGCTAGCTTTGTTGAAGCTTTCCAGATTACTGGTGTTGCATGTACAGATATAGATTTGGAGCAGATTGCAGAGGATTATGATAGATACAAAGGTGTTATCAAGAAGCATGCAATGCCCAGATACATGCCTAGGGTGAATAGGAAACCGTTTATAATTCCAGATAGTATCTAACCACCATTTGACATCACACCTTTCCACCATTATATGCATTGTACAATCTATGGATTATGCAGAGTGTTGGGTTTTGATGAAGATTCAACAATGTCAATTGAATTTCTGATGATGGCTATGGACATTCAACACCCAGATGTTAACAAAGATTATGATCATGTGGGCTATGTGGTTGAACACGTTCATAATGCTCTAGTTCAAATTCAAAGTGGTGCACCCAGCTCTACATTCAAGCATTATTCATTGTTGATGCATTTAATCTTGTTCTATAATGTTGATTTCATGGATAAATAAATGGATCTTTTCAAAGAATAATTGGGTGTCTTAATGCCAATATAAAGATGGACTCAGGTTTAGGACAGTAGTTCTCCCCATTCTTCTTTCCTTTTCTTTGAAAATTGGATTGTTTTACCAATTATGGAAATGCTAGGAATAAATACGGAACGATTGTCAATTAATGTTAGGAGAGTTTTGAGACCTTACCAGTATGTTCCAAACTGGTCTATTTCACATAATTGGGGGGACTTTTTCTTTTTTGATAAGTTTATTGTGATCAGAGTCTATGGGTGTCCTCAGCCTCCCCATATTTTACCAAAATTTGTTCCAATTAGGATTTCTTTTATGGAGTTTATTTGGCAATTGACCCTAGTTGAAAAAGAATACCTTGACAAACATAGGAAGGGTTCTCTTCTTCCTAGGCTTTGGGTTGTGTCTGATTTTACCATTGGTAGGAGTTCCTTTGATAAAGTAAACAATTTCCTTAAACAGTATAGGTTGGTTAATGTTGTGTCTAGATTCTGTGATCTTGAAGAATTTATTAAATGTGCATTGCCACAAATGACACCTTGGGCCATAATAAAGGAACATGAACCATTGGATGATAAAGACGTGGTTAGAAATCTGCTGAGAAAAGAGGAAGTACAAGAAAGGAGAAGAAAATGGAAAAATTTGATGAGAGTTGAAGCAGAATTGAAGGTTGTTGACCCTAGTTTCTCAAGTTTTTGCCCTAATAACCCGTACCTAGAGAGGATTAATAGAATGTTGAGTTTATATGAAACTCTGATGAAACAAATGCCTCAAATTCTAGAAGTAGTTACTTAGCAGCAAGACCCCAAAGATGGGCATTCTTCACATGGAAAGAGGCCACTTAGTGTGTTTGTTGATGATGTAGAGAGTGGGGATGAAGTTCAATCTACCCGAGTGCCAGCTGCAAAGAAACAAAAAACCAAAGAGGTCGGTACAATTGTGAGGAGAGAACCTGCTAGAGCAATTGTTACAAAACAAGGACACTACTTTCATCAAATAAGGACACATCTCAGAGAAGCAGGGTAGAATGAAGAATGGGGAGAAACAAACAAATCCCTTGCTCAAGGCTTTGATGAGCGTGTGATGTTGTCAAATGAGTTCATGAAAGATGATGACTTTGTTAAGACAGATGAATTTAAAAGTTTTTTGACAAGGCTGAAACAAAATCAATTAAGACAAAATCTGATCATAGAGGAAGGAAATGTAGAAAAGAAAGAGGAGATCATCAAGGCACTGCAGGAATATGATCCTGACAGGGAGAAAATATTTGTGGAACAAGAAAGACAATTGATTAAGAGTACTGGTATGATTATGATGCCTGACTGGGATATCCAGTCTATTTTTATTATTGATCAGATTAGGAAGCAAGAGGACCCAATGTTTAAAATTGAATTTGAAATTGGAGATGTAATAAGATGATCAAGATTTAATCCTAAGTCAAAGACACTTGTTGCTTGGTCTTTGGCCCCTTCCACTCAAAATCCCCACCTTCTAAATATCCAAGTAGAAAAGAAAGCTGACAGAATGATCTAGAATTTGCAGAACACAATTGACACGGAGATTGCCTCATTTTTTACTCAAGTTTCTTTCATGAATTTATCAAAAACAGAGGATTTGTCAAGAAGATACACAAAAACATATAGCCAATTGATTGCATTATCTAAAAAATATGAAGAGACACTGATGAAGAAGGGTTCTCTAGAGGAAGAGTTAGTGGAGTTGAAAGAAAAAATTGCAAATGAGCCCCCTCCAATATAGATTACAGAACAAGTACAAGAAATACCAGCTGATGTGATAGCAAAAATGGAGGAATACACAGAGAAAATTGAAAAGCTTGAAAAGGAACCAAATGTCAAGGCTATCTCTGTTGTGTAAGGAATTCTAAAACACAGGATTAATGTATTGAAATGAAAATTGATGGTAGTGCATGATTTGCACATTTCTTTGAAAGAGGCAAATACAACATCCTCTGAGGCTGTCACTTTTCTTGGACCTTTGTTCAATGTTTGGTCAAGAAGAAGCAGATTAATTGATAAGCTAGATACTGCAATGATGTATAGTGACGAGTTCCCTCCCAAGATCAGTGACACTAAAGACATGGTGGAGGTAATGAATGCAACTTATGATTTTCATAGGGAAGGATGTGCTTATAAATGAAAAATTGCAGACATTTGGGAAAGGTTATAGTAAATTGGTGCCTTCAATTTATGGTAGTAATGGAGATTTGAAATCAGTTTCTGATTGGACCAGCGAATTTGATTTGATTATGGAGCAAGAAGAAATAATCAAGCATATAGATGAACAGGTTGATGTTGATTCCTTAACGATATGCTTGATTCACTGTTCAAGGTTGAGGTTGACCATGCAAAGTTTATTGTTGAGGCCAGGTTAGTTACGAATGCTAGATGGACAAATTTAGTTGCAAAGTTGGAAGAGGTAAAGGCATTCAGTTGACCAATAGACAAAGAGGTGGACAGGTGGCAAGCCATGCTAAAGCAAAAGAAGAAATGTCAGGTTGCTATCCAAGATTCCTCACAGTAATTCTAAGCTTGTTGAATCCTCATCTTATAAAAGGATTCCAAGATTAATTTGAGAGGGATGGCCACTTTTTCTTTTTGATTGATAGAGAGGGATGGCCAGTTGGCCACTTTTATTGATGTTGAAAACTCTGATATAGTTATAATAGTTCAACTCTTCAAGAATTTGATAAGTGTATAGCTGAATCGCATTTTGAATTTACTTTCTAATATAATTAGGAATATAATATCAATATCATTTGCATTTTGAGATCTTCACATAATTTTATTTGTGTTGGATTTATGTTTTCACTGTGAATTTAATGGTCAAGGGTTTTGCATTTTACGTATGAATCTGGGTTGTGTATATAATGGCATATTCATTCCTATTTATCTACAAATGAATCTTATTGAAGTTTATTATCAGGTTGTCTTTGAAATGTAAGTGACTCTATGCCCTAAGATAAGGCACTGGTTTGTTGTCTTGATTTTGACTTGGTGAAGTGACCTTCCAATTATAGTAGTTGATTCATTGTGGGTGAATATGTTTTCTTGTTTTCTTCTGATTATGAAATTGTAATTTGTCTAGTACATCTATCATGGAATTGGATCCTCAAAAGATATTCCCTTTAATTGAGTTGCATGCATGTTTTACTAATTATGTTGTATTCCTATCTATTGTGGTGTTTGATTCTTTCATTCTTAATACTCTTATGATTTTATATGCTATGGTTGTTTATGTAATATCTATGGAGGTGTTCTATGACTATCATGTACATGTTTTCCCTCCTCCATAAAGTTGACATTTACTCATACCTATAATCCACCCACCAATTACAATGAGGTGAATCCTTAATATGATTCTAGACTAACAAAAATTTTGCATTCCTGGGCATAATAGGAAGCATTAAATGAAAATTTGCATACACCATAACAATGCAACAAATGAAAAAATTTAAAAATCATGATTCCGATCATTTGAAAGAGATATAATTATACACTAGAGAGAAATAGATCAGAACTTAATTTCTATTGAATAAAATTACTACTTCTGTCAACCATCACAAAATAAATTTATATATAACTCCTTCAAGAACCTACACAAAGCTTGACACTAAATGATTTTCATTTTCTCTGTAACTGACTATACAACTTTCTCCCTTCACCTAGAGTCTAGAATCACTACTGAAACCAGAAAAGGAACCCCAATGACTATACAACTTGCAAAACTGCTTGAGTCATGCCATTATCACCCTGATGCCTTCGGATGGAATGTGAGATGTTCTGTTCTATTCAATAGTTTGTTTCCAAATAGAGGAGGAAGCCTTCATGCCCAGGAACAAAGAAAATGGAAAAAGGAGCTTGAGCCTTCATGCCCATGATCGGGGAAAGTGGAAAGAGGAGCTTTAGTGTAAATGTAATAGTTTGGGGAGGGGTTGCAGCTTCCATGTCATCACAAAGATGACTGGCTGACACTCCCCACCAAAACAAATCCTTCTTTCATTCCTCTGCGGGCTCCTCCTTCAAAACCCCTGCCATCCTGTGGCAGACTAGAAGCAGAGGATGTACCATGCTTGGCCTTTCTTGATAAGAAAAGGCTTTCACACCCCCTCTGGCAATCCTTCTCACTTTCACAAGCCCTCTAACAATAAACAAACTCACATAGGAGAAAACAAAAAAACACCCATCCGGTATCATAGAGCACACAACAACTCCATGCATGATCCTGCTCAAACATCATCTTCCTTTTTGAGGAAAAAACCACTCTCAGAAAATGAAAAAGGTTTCTTTTCTCTTCTACCAATTAAGCCACCACTCCATTGTATTTATAACCTTTTAACACTTCATTTGGTGATGCTCATTCACATGAAAAATCATCATTTGGGTGTTTTTCAACATGACTATAGACTCTAGAAGTCATGCCTATCAAATCCACTGCATCCTACTAAGGCTCATCTATTGTGAACGATTTTGTTCTGATTTTATTCCTCCTTGATTGGACAAATTTTGCTTCAAAATCCCTGACAACAAGCAACCTGAGCTCTGATTTTTGAGAGAAATCCGTGATCTCCCATCTCTAACTCAGAAGCTATCCAATCCTTTTATGCCTCTAAAACCATCATCCTCACTTGTCTAATCAACCTCAACTTAGGAAAAACCTTCAAACTAGTCCCTCAGGAATGAGTCAACATCCAAGCCTTAAATATTCCTCGTACATACTAGCTTGTCACCATAGTTGTCGCTAGCTCTCATGTTTGTTTAAAGTTAGCATTTTTAGGTTGCGAGCTAGCGACCAGATAGTTTGTGGTTAAGTTTTATGGTTATCGCCACTCGCGAGGTAAAATGTCTAAAGACATGATCAAGCCGCGAGCTGGTGACAAGTTGGTTTGGGTTTACATCATGGGGTCTCTAGCTTTTTGGGTGTTAGTGTTTTATGTTACTGAGCTGGAGATTGTTAATGAAATTGCTTTGGTCGTGAGGTATCAAGTTGGTCTGATGTCATACATTATAGCCATGAGAGTTAGTGAGTAACTCATTTCATATAGTTGTCGCTAGCTCTCATGTTTGTTTAATGTTAGCAGTTTTAGATCACGAGCTAGCAACTAGACAGTTTGTGGTTGAGTTTTATGGTTATCGCCAGCTCGCGAAGTTAAATGTCTGAAGACTTGATCAAGCCGCGAGCTTGCGAGTGAAGTGCTAGCGGTTAAGAGGTAAACAATTTTATGGTGGCAAGTACACGACAAGGGTTAAAGTTACCACTATCTCCAAGTCGCTGCAATGACAAGGACTTAACATTTTGTGGTCGAGAATTGGCGAGTGGCAGTTCAGTTTCCCTTAGTCACTAGATCTCGAGGTTATGAAGGCTTAGCATTTTCAGCTTGCGAGTTGGAGATAGAGTCGTAAGGGCTTGTCACTAGGTCCCAAGATTTTCTAATGGGTAGTCTTTCAAGCATAGAGTTGACGACTATGTGCCACATGTTTTAATGACTTAATATCTTGAAATCCCCAATATATTTTTTTTATGGTTTGAAAATATCTTGAAATCACCAATATTTTATTTTTATGGTTTGAAAATAGGTTGAAATCGCCAATATTTTTTTTTAATGGTTTGAAATAGGTTGAAATCGCTAATGCAAATATTTTTCTAGTTTTAAAAACATTACAATTTGCCCATGCAAATATTTTGTTGGTTTTAAAAACATTACAATTTGCCAGGATTTTTCACAAACTTTGAGCGATCATGGCTAGTTCGCCAATGGAGATTATTATTTTTCTCCTTAAACCGCAAAAATTTACCAGTAAAATTAAAATTTTCCTTGGGAATTATACAGCTTTCGCCAAGTTTTTACACCTTGTCCAAGGGGGGGTTTCTTAAATTTTTCCCTGAACTCTTCCACAAAGTTTGTCAACTAGTATGATCTCTCCATTGTGAATATTGCAAGTTTTTCCATTAGTACTATCCTCTCAAGTCCCAAATTAATTTGGGTATATGAGACTTCACTAGCACCAAAGAAAAATGATATAAATATTTTTCTTTTGTGGGTTCCATTTCAAAGGATGGGGGATGTTCACCTATACATAACTCCTCAAGGCTTCACATTCTACTTTTCAATTACTATATCTTTTTTTATGATGACCAATATGAAAAATAACTTTAGGCTTATATGTAAAAAATGCAATGAGACAAGGTACAATTAAGATCAAGTTGTAATATTTTTTTAAATTAGTGGTCTCATTCATTTATGGAAGCAAGGGAAAGAATTATTAAATCATATCATAGTGCACAAACTATAAACTACAAAGAATATATTAAGAAGATTGGTTCTAAATCTTTTTATTATTTTTCTAATATTAAGATATCCAGAGATCTCACTTCTATGATACTAAATAAATTGAACAAAAATTTATTAACTACTAATAGTAGGATGAGGAGTAATAAAGAAATATTAGAACAAAGAAATTATAAAAGTTAAAATAAATGGATTTTCTTATAATCATATTAAAATTGAATCTATCAATAACTCTAACAATAAAACGAATCTAAATATGAATTGAACAAATTGAGAGGAAGGGATAATAATTTCATAGGATTTAGTAGCAATTTCAAAGGAAGAGGGAGATGTGACAATGATTGGGGAAGAATAATTTTAAATGAAATTTCTAAATCTTTCATTATAATAAGTTTGAACACTTTGAATCAAAAATTTTGAGTAAATAAATTGAAATAAAAATAATAATTTTCGCAATAAAACTGAATATAAGAAAAAAAAAATCATTTCATAGTTCAATATAGATACAAATCAAAATAATCTTAGATGATATGTAATGAAAATTTATTCACCAATTTAGATAAGAAGCATAATGACATAGGACTTTTAATAGATAATCAATCTTGTTGAACCAAAGCTAAGGGTACTATTATAGTTAAACTAAAAATGGTGAAATAAACTATATCGATGAAACAATTTTAGTTCCAACACTTAATAATAATTTTTCATCTACTAGGTAAATATCACAACAAAATTATCAAGTGTTTTTTTATGAAGATGAAGGAATAATCAAAGATTAATAAAACTAAATGTAGTTGTTGCAAAACCAAATATGGTAGGTGATAGGATGTTTCCTCTTTAATTTCTCAAGGAAATGATGCAATGAGTACTAGAGAAATGCATGAAAGTAGAATTTGGCACCAAAGATATGGGCATCTTAGTTTTAGTGGTTCAATTTTGCTCAATAAAATGAGATTGTTAGAAGGATTTCCCTTCATTGAAAATAAAACGGAATTGTATGAAGGATGTATTGTTGGCAAACAACAAAGATATAGTTTCAATTAATATAACTATAAGAGATAAATAATTTCTTAAAACGATTCATATAGATTTGTGTCATCTCATTAAAACACCTTCAAAAAAATAAAAGTATTTTCTAAAATTAATCAATTATTACTCATGCAAAACATGAGGACATTTTTTTTCTTCAAAATTAATAATATTTGAAAAATTTAGAATTAAGAGGATGGTTAAAAAATTAAATAGGAATTATATAAAAGTAAATAGGTTAAACAATATAGTTGAGTAGAAGTCAAATTATTTTATTAAATTTTACAAAAAATATGAAACCAAGAGTTCACTTCATCATACACTCAACAAAAATGGAGTTGCTCAAAAGAAGAATAGATCCATTATCAATGTGTCGAGTATGATGAAAAATTTGAATTACTTTGAATGAAGTAGTATCTACAATAACATATTGTTTAAATATGAGTTATAACCAAATAATGAAAGGAATAACTTTAGTTGGGACTCAATTTTAAATTGCCAAAATTTCCTTGAGTCCCATTTTAAATTGCCAAAATTAAATACTTGATGCACTGCAAAACAGGATAGATGTTAGGAAACACACCACAAGAAGCAATTCGAACGTTCGTGTTAGTGTCAGACACGGAAGACTATCCTAAGAAAGCATATCAAGAGAGATATTAAACATGTAATGGGAAGCATGCAAATACAAAAGAGATACACTAAACACCTCCAAATGCTAACCAATATGTTCATAGCTGCTCCTCCCTTGTTCCTCTCCTCTCCAAGTTCCACATGAGTGTAGCTCTCGGCTTTGCACTACTATGAAAGTCTTATGGAGATTCAAGATTGAAAATGATTATGAGATTATGCAAATACAAGCTTAATATGAGAGAAATGAGTTAATTTGAGCTATGTTAATTTTAACCAAAAGAAGAACAAAATTAATTATGTTCCTAAATGTTCTCTCTTCAATTCACTATAACTTAGATGCATACAAGATTTATGGATTATGGCTAGATGTTCTTAGATGATTGAAAATGAGACAGGAGAGCTCTATTTATAGGTAAAATGGAGCAATGGATGGTTGAGATTGAGTAATCTCAACAAGGGTCAGGATTGAAAGGTTTATGATCCATGTGAGGGCTTTCAACCCAATCCCAGGATGACAAATGTCTTTATGAGATGGCTTGAGAGGAGAGGGAAGAAGCATTAAATGCTTGAGATGACATGAAGGTTAGTTTGGGAGGTAAGGTCAAGCTTGAGTTGAATGAATAAATCCATTATCCAATGAATAATGCCTTAAATCCAATGGATAAACTCTTGTGCAAGAGTTAGTGGGGATAACCATGGTCAAAGCAATGAATGCTTGAGGAGACACATGAGTTAAATTGAGTTAGAGGTAAAGCCTCTAACCATGTGGGCAAGTGAAATTAACCATAAATGATTATGTAAGAGCCATTAATGGTCATGTAAGAGCCATTAGTGGTTTGGAAGACTTTAGGGGTTAACTTGTTGAATACATAAAGCATAAAATGCAATCCAAAGACTTTGGAGACTTTGAGAAGTGACTTCAAGTTTCTTAGGAATGTGACAATATTTAGGAGATGGATTAGGCTAATTAGGAGTGGTTAGAAGAATTTAGAAAGTGGTTAGAAGAGTCTAGAAGGGGATTTAGGATTGCAAGTGGGTTTGGTGGGTGAGGGAAAATAGGATTTTAATTAAAATAAAATTAATTTATTTTAATTGTGGTTGCAACTTGCATTTGTAGGAGAATGCAAGTGGGAGGTGGGGGGGGGGGGGGGGGGGTGTAGTTTAGGGATTTAAATAAAAGTTTTATTATTTATTTGAAAGGGGAAAGTGGGTTAAATTAAATAAATATGTTTTATTCATTTAATTGATTTAGAATGTAGTTTAATGAATTAATTTAAATAAATTGAATAATTTATTTAATTAATAGGAGGAGTTGAGGATGAATTAATTAAATATTAATTTAATTAACTGGTTATTGAGGGGGGTTAAATAATCAAATAAATAGTAAATATTCATTTAATTAAGTGGACATATTTATGTGACTACATTTGCCCCTCTTTGAGACTGTGTGGTTTATTGCGTCGTTTCAAAGAAAGAAAAATAGGTATGAAGAAATATGCCCCATAAATATTAATTTAGTGGGTGGTATGCCCCCTCAAGTGATGGGTTGAAATTTTTTTTAAAACTAGGCGATCTCTCGAAAAAGAGAAAGAAATTGGGGATAGGTAGAATAGAAGAAATAATGGTGAAAGAATGGGAGAAAATGGAGTGAATACGGAGAAACGGAAAGCCAATGAGTACCCTTAGGTCAGGTAGAAGATACGGTGCAAAGGTAGTGTGTTTTTTTTATTGATACTGTACAATTGATCAAAATTTGTTGGACAATCTGGTGCAATCGGTTGAATTCCCTCGGTTGAGTCAAAGCGTGACAATTGATGTCAGTTGTTCGCTTGGACATGATAAAGTCTGAGTAAGTGAATCAAAGTGACCTGTTGTGACTTAGACAATTGATGTAATTTCCCGATGAAGTCAAGGTATTTGAAGCAAAATACTCGTTGAGACTTAGACAATTGATGTAATTATCCATTTTGATTGTGTTTGATTGGTTGATAATTGATATTGTTTGTGTTGTAGGTTGTTTGTGATGAATCATAGCAGCCTCGTTGAGATTGGGTCATTATGAGAAATGTTTGTTGTAGTCTAGGTTTGTCATAATCGATTGCCTATTGAGACTTGAAGATACTTTGATCAAAGTATCTGTTGATAGTCTAGGTGTGTGTGAGTCGATGTTCCTGTGTAGACAAAATAATTGACTTGATTGGGTTGATGGGAACCGATGAAGGGATAATGATGAGGACCTAGATCGGGAGGGTGAGGGGGGGATTCAATGTTAGATAGAAGATATGGAGGACCTAGGACCCATTCCTATGGAAGAAGATAAAAAAAATAGAGTATTCATTGTCATTACTATGTATGAATGATATGCAGCTATATGGATGTATGGATGGATGGAATGCAATAGAATGCAATATATACAGATGAGATGAAATGGTGTTCCATAGAGTATTCATAGTTCTTTATTTTCCTCATCGAGCATGGTAGTATCGTTCTTGTCTGAGGTAGTAGGAACCAAGTTGGAGCATTGGACCTATAAGCAAGCATTTATAGACAAGGAAAAAGTGACCCTCCATTCTGGTTCATGTGCAGATGGTCGAGGTATATGTTATAGTCAATAAGGCATAGTGATCTATGACTAGGTTTTGCATAAGATCGTGTAGCTTAGTGAACTTCCCACGTAGACACCATTAGTACATGCCCCAGAACTTCATTGGAACAATTCGCAGACAGTAAACAATGAAAAAGATAGCAGGAGACATCTTGGCTACTCTAATCACTTGTGGATATCCCAGAGTAGTGTAGGAACCTGATATGAATAAACAAATAAATAAATAACCGACCAAGTACTTATCAGCTTAAACAGAATTTTCTTGTCAAAGAAAATGTTACCATGTCTTGTCTCTGAGGAAGGATGCATCCTTGTGAAGACAATTGTGTGTAGATGTTTTGATTGGTTGGTTGATTTGATAAGTGATCATCATTTAGGTAGCTCAAAATGTTTGTTTGGTGTCTATTGCGATGTGTATGTACAAAGGATTTATGCATTGCCATGTTTTTAATTTATTTTTGATGTTTTATCATGTTTTTGGATTTTGTGAGTGTTTTTGAATTTTTTTGGTATTATCTATTTGTACGAATATTTTTGGTATATTATTTCCAACCAATGTTGAATGAAGAACTCAATGAATCACCTACAATGTAGAATCCACTTCCATCAATAGGAAAAGAGTATTGCCCCCAGTTTAGACGCCACCATGAAAAGAAGGATGAAAGACGCATTAAGTACTAACCCTGGTTGCAGATCAATAACAAGCCATCATTTAAATGATGGATGAATGGATGCAATGGATGTGATCACAACAAGTCTAAAAGACACTGGAGCCATAACCCTTATGAGTGGTGCCTATTTGCAAGTTTTTCACCATCACACTTACCCAAGGTGCCACTAGAGTGGTTGTTCACCGTTTGGATGCATGATGTTTCTCTTTACTATTTTTATTTTTTTGCATTTTCCTCAGGACATTTTTTTGAATGTTTTTGTGGTTTTTCGGATATGGGATGGAGCTTGATGCTCTGTATAGCTTATGTATGAAACCGTTTGAGGTGCATTTTGTTGATTGGATCTGCTAGCGGTTCTCCTTCTGAAGTTGCCAACTGATATGCCCCAGACCCAAATACAGCAGTGATAACATATGGACCCAGTCAATTTGATTAAAACTTTCCCTAATGTTCTCTATTTGGTTGGTTGTGAGGATTCTCTCTGAGAAAAATATCACCTACCTCAAATGTACAAGGTTTAACTTGATGATTATAGCTTCTGCTCATTCGTTGCTAATAGCCTTTGAGGTGATTGTATGTAGCTTGTCACCTTTCATCAAGTAGTTCCAAGTCTTAAATATGTGAGACTCAGTATACTTCATCATCTGTCAGATTGTGCAAGGAAACCCATAGAGATGGTATCTCAACCTCAATAGGAAGGATGGCTTTTGCTCCATAGACCAGTGAGTAGGGAGTTGCGCCTGTAGGGGTTCGAATGCTAGTTTGATATGCCCATAGTGCTGGATTTAATTGAACATGCCAATCACAGCCAGAATCATTGACTGTCTTCTTGAGGATTCTGAATATGTTCTTGTTTGATGCTTCGGCCTAACCATTGCCTTGTGGGTAATAGGGGGTGGAAAAATGGTGTTGGATGTGAAACTTCTCACAAAGCTCACGGACATCCTGATTTTTGAAAGGAAGCCCATTATCTGTGATGATGGACATGGGTACACCATACCGGCAGATGATGTAATTAAGGATGAATGAGGCAATCTTCTTGTCAGTTACTTGGGTAAGTGGAATGGCTTCGATCCACTTTGTGAAGTATTTGGTGGCGGTAATGATAAATTTGTGGTCATTGGATGAAGATGAACGAATTATACCCACAAGGTAAAGTCCCCATTGACAAAAGGGCCATGGTGTTGTGATTGGTTGTAGTTCCTATGTTGGTGCATGTATCAAGTCTCCGTGAACTTGGCACTTCTTGCATTTTCTAACAAAATAGGAGTCCTTTTCCATGGAGGGCCAATAGAATCCAACGTGCATGATATTCTTTGCGAGTGAAGGACCGCTTAAGTGAGCCACAGAAATTCCTTCATGTACCTCTTCCAAGGACTTTTTTGTCTCGTCATGTTCTAGACATCAAAGGAGAGTACCATCAAGACTTCATCGGTATAGGGTTTCGACAATGATAGTATATCGAGCAGTTTGGCAGATGAAGGTTTTGCTTTGGTTATTGAATTGGTTGGGAGGAAGTGTGTGATCATGGAGGTAAGTGAAGAACTCACTGTACCATGGGGATTTTGAACCGACTAGGTGACATATCATTTCAGTTTTAGGGATATCATAAGCGGGGATCCAAAGATGTTCTACCAAGAACTCGTAACCTGTCGAATTTTGTGGAAGATCTAGGAGAGATGAAATTGTAGCCATTGCGTCAGCATCTCGATTCTGATCTCTAGGTACTGGCTGAAAGGTGATAGTTGTAAATAATTATTTGTCACTATTCACCATCCTTTTATATGGCATGAGCTTATCATCCTTAGTTTGATACTCATCGATGACTTGTTTGATGACTACCTGAGAATATCCATATACCTGTACCTCTTTTAGATGTCATTGTATAGCCAATCTGAGTCCTATGATCAAGGCCTCATATTCTGCTATATTATTGGTGCATGGAAAAGTGAGCCTGTATGACTTCGGGATGTTGTCACCTTGAGGTGTGATGAAAAGAATGTCTGCCCCCGGGCCATGTCTAGTATATGAGCCATCAAAGTAGCGCTTCCATGGTTGTGTTGTTGTGATCATGAAGATCTCTTCATCTATAAATTGGAAACAAGAGTATGGTCACCTATGAGGGGTGCATCCGCCAACTGATCTGCAATAACTTTCCCCTTGATAGCCTTGTAGTCCACATACTCAATGTCAAATTCACTTAGAATCATAACTCATTTGGCTAAGCAGCCTGCCAATGCTACCTTGTTGAGTAGGTACTTGAGTGGATCGATTTTACCAATGAGTTGTACCTTGTGTGTCAACATGTAGTGCCTTAGTTTGGTGGCTGCTAAGAAAACTGCTAGGCAAGCTCGCTCAATAGGTGTGTAATTGAGTTCATAGCCTACCAATGTGTGAGAGATATAGTATACAACACATTCTTTTCCTTTTGCATTGTGTTGTACCAATAGTACTCCTAATCTCGTATTTGTAGTTGAAATATATAGCAATAGAGGTCTACTTAGATCTAGTGGGATCAATAACGACGTATTCATGAGGTAGTCTTTAAGCATTTGGAATCCTTGCTAGAACTTTGTATCCCATTGAAAGAAGATATTCTTGTGTAACAGATGCATGAAGGGATGACACTTATCAGCCAATTGTGCAATGAATCTCTAAATTGATTGTCGTTGCCCTTGTAGTGTCCTTAACTGACTGATGTTCTTGGGAGGTGGCATGTCCATGATTTCTTTGAATTTTGTCGGATCTACTTCAATGCCTTTGCTTAAGACAATGTATCCTAGGAGCTTCCCGAAGGTCACTCCAAAGACACATTTCTTTGGATTAAGTCGTACATGATATTGCTCTAATATGTCAAAGATTTTACCCAGTATTTCCAGATGACATTCTCTTGTTAATGATTTAGCTAGTAAATCATCGACATAATCTTCCATTATAGTGTGGATCAGGTCATGAAAGATGGTAGTAATATCTCTTTGATAGGTTGCCCCTGCATTTTTCAGATCAAATGGCATCATGTTCCAACAGTAGGCTCCCCATGGGCATGTGAAAGCAGTTTTATGTTGATCTTCTAGAGCAATCTTGATCTGGTTGTACCCTGAAAAGCCATCCATAAGAGAAAGCATTGCATGGCCCTCTATGAGATTGACGATCATGTCAATTTTGGGTAAGGGGAAGTCATCCTTAAGGCATGCTTTGTTCAAATCTTTGAAGTCTGTATAGATACGGATGCCCGCATTAGGCTTGCTGATAGGTACAATGTTGGAGATCCAATCGGCATAATCGACTGGGTGGATGAAACTAACATCTAAGAGCTTTTTGAGCTCTGCCTTGACAAGCACAGCAATCTGTGGGTGCATCTTTCTGAGCTTTTGTTTTACCAGTTTATCTCATTTTGCTACGGTGAGGTGATGCATGACCAAATTAAGATCTAAGCCAAGCATGTCTGCATAAGACCATGGGAAGTTGATTTGACACTTCTGGAAGAATTCCAAACATTTTGGTTGTTCCTCTGGAGTTAGTAGAGATGCCAAATGTATTGGGTGAGGAGTCTCAGGGATCCCCACATTGAATTCTTTTGTTTCTTCGATTAGGATTGTCGATCTCTCCTAATTTGTACTAGAGGGGAGGATGTCAAACCTTTCATCCTCAGGTGCCTCAAAGAGGTTTTCACCTTTGGATACGCTCTTTATTTTTACTTTTTCGGGATCAACAAGTGCCACTGTGTGGCTTTCACCAGAAGATCCATGTTTTATTGTGATGTTTTTGCAGCTAAAATGTTTGGCATCTACCCCAAAGTATGTTGAGATATTAATTTTGATGGCAAATCCAACTTTGTGATCCCCGCTTGGTATGTGATCCCGTATTTCTAAAAAGTTGATGAGTGCCTCATCATTTTGGAAGTGGTCAAGACATGGGGGATTTGACTGGTTCTAGTCAAAGAGTTCAGGGTGGATGATGGGCATGACCTTATCGATTAAGTTAAGTTCAGAGGAGGCATTAGTGAGGGTTAATATAGATGAGTGAAGTTCGTCGATGGTACTCTCCTTGTTAGGTTCTGGTGTTGGATTTTATGTAGGGCTTGTGGAAGGTGTTTCTTGCTCATGACCCCAAAAGTTTTTAATCTAGGCCTCTCCATAAACTAGGATATCTTTATGAGGTGGTGGAGGTGATGTGTCTTCCTTGTCTAAAGTATTTAGATTCACTGTATCAAATTCCCACTCATGCGAGTCAGTCTCTAAATCACTCTCTAACATCCTATTACTGTACCAGTCTAGGGTGTCTTTTGTATTGAAGAGTGTATTTGTCACAGGTTTGTGCACTTTTATAGGTGGGATTACTGGTGTTGCTAGTAGGATTATAGAAGTTGTTGATGTTGTTGGTGTTGCTGGTAGGATTATAGGAATTGTTGATGTTGTTGGTGTTGCTGGTAGGATTATAGGAGTTGTTGATGTTTTTGGTGCTACTGTTGCTATTCTTAGTTTGGAAGGTGTGGTTGGTACAACTGTTGGGTGCATTGGTGTTGTTGGTTTGATGGTCAGTTTTGTGGGTATAGTGGGGTTTGTTGGTGTTGTAGAGATAATTAAGGATGGCTTCCTTGGATTATTTGTTTGATACATGGGGTTGTTGGGCTTACCTTTGAATCTGAGCTTAGGAAGAGATTCCTTTTGAAAACCTAATCCAGTGTTATCTTTGGGTTTCAACTCAGGCTGCAAGGGCTCCTGTCATCCTTGTTTGCAATGTCCCAAAGCATTCTGACCATCATAGCCCATTCTTTGCATGATAGTGAGGCTTTTGCCATATTTATCAATAGAAAGCTTAGCATGTGGGATTTTTGTGGTGATATGGTCTTTGTAGATCCATTCTGCTAGGTCCTCATCTCTGGTTTCCTCTTCCTAGCTTTTACCAGGAATGAACTGCACCAAAGTGCATGCTTGCTTGGCCAGTGGTGGTTGAAGCAACTTTTGAGGCTTTCCATAAGTTCTAGGGGAAGTGGGTAATTGCCCAATACAAAAGAGTTGGCTTAGATTATATTCCCTAGGACCTTCCTCTGCCATTTTCATTTTCAACTTCTCTTGCTTTGGTATAGGGGTGATTGAGCTGGAAAGAGAGGCTGGACTAACATATGATGTGGATGGGATAGCTTCTCTGTTGTTAGGAAGGGTGATCTTTGGCTGATGGTTAATATTGTTACAATATGCAAATGGATTTGCATCGCCAAGGATTGTGATTTCTACACCGTTATGGGGAAACTTGATACACTAATGATAGGTAGATGGAATGGCTTGCATGGTGTGTATCCAAGGTCTTCCTAATAACAGATTATATGGCAGGGGAAGTTCCAGAACTTGGCATATGATATGCTTTACCACTAGGCCCACTCTGATAGGTAATACAACAACTCCTTTGGAAGAACGCTCTGCATCATCATAGCCCTTAATGGTTATCTTTTTGTTGGGGTCCACTGATTCTACTGCATATCCCAATGCTATGACCAACTGGAAGGTGCATATATTCAGGTCAGCTCCATTATCAATCAAGACTCGCTTGATTATGTGTTGGTTTACAAATTCTTCAATGTGAAGGGATGTGTTATGTGGTTGTTGGAATGAAGCGTTGTCACTTTCGGAAAAAGTGAGGCATGGTGATGACCTGAGACTGCCAACCATGGATTAAAATTGATCTGTGTTAAGGTTGGCGGGGACTGGCGCTTCTTGGAGAGCTTGATCCAAGATTGTTTTGTGTGAAGGGGATAAGCACAAAAGCTCTAATATGGATATGAGTGCGGGCATTTTGTCCAATTTTTCCACAAGATTACATTGCTTGGGAAAGGGTGTCGTTCCTTGTGGTGCTGCTCGAATGGTAATTTTGCTACGGCATGTAACAACATTACATCCAAGATTTGGATATTTGATAGTGAGGGTTGCAACTTGTTTGTTAGCGTCATAGAGGTGATTCACAGTGTAATTATAGGTAGCTTGTGTATAATTAGTTGTAGTGTCTATGTTTCACCCTGCGGTGGAAGGACCCCTTTGATCATGTGATACAAGTAGATTCTTGAACATTAGATGATCGTCATTTGATGTTTTAGGGTTGTATCCTTTGATTTCAATTTCTCCTCTATCAATGAGATCTTGAACAAGATCTTTTAGTCGATGGAAATTACTCATTTTATGCCCTTTCCCTTGGTGGAATTCACAATGTTCATTATCTCTCCACCATGGAGATTTGACCTGAGGTTCATAGTTAGACATTTTTGGTAAGGCTGCAAGATTTGAAGAGACCAATTAACGCAATATTGTTTCGATGGACTCCCCTAAGGGTGTGTATGTGTGTTTTGGTTTATAGTTATGTTGTCATTGTCTTGGTTCCTCTTGTGGTGCATTGCAACCTTGATTTTGTGAAAGAGTGATGGTGTTGTTTTTAGGAGGGGTATTTTGCCCTGCGAATCTGACCACAGGTTGCGCAATCTTTATGGTCCTGGCATCTACGACCCCATCAATGACGAAGTTCTTGTTCTTGTTCTAGAAATTGGGTTTATCACTATTAAAATGTGAGTGAGGGCCATCTTTTGGTTCATTGTAGATTTTGATAAGTCCCTTTTTGATAAGGGCTCATTCACATTTTAATCCTTGAGTGATCATCTCTTCAAAAGATTCAGTACCCTTCATGTCTAAATGGAATTCCATCTCGTCATTCAAGTTGGAAATGAATATTTCCACTAGATCTTGTTCAAGCAAATGAAGAGAACGTCTACTAGATAGTTGCCTCCACCATTGCAGGAAAGCTGAAAACATCTCCCCTAGTTTTTGTTTGGTGTTGCATAGATCTACCATGGTAACATCTTGTTCTATGTTATATGAATAATGAGCGATGAACTTTTGGACTAGCTCCTCAAATGTTCTAATGCCACCTAGTATTCAGGAAAACCATTGCATGGTTGTGCCTCCCAAAATCTGAGGGAAGAGGTGCATTAGATAGGTGTCCTCATAATCCACCTCTAAACAAGCTAAGTGAAATTATCGGACATGATCTCTAGGGTCTCCTTTGCCCCTATAATTTTCAAACTTAGGTGTTTCAAAACCTCGCGGAAAAGGTGGCATATGCATGTTCCTATCAAAATGATAGGGACAAATATCGTTAAGTGAAAACTGGGTAGTATTCACACCACTTGTTGAGCGAGATTCTTGACTTGTTGTCTTAACATGTCTATTTTTGTAGGAGGAGGAGGTGGGGGATTTCCTTGATTAAGGTTATATTGGAAGTAATCTCTACCTCTTCCACCATTTTTATAGCTATGTTGTTCTGATGTATGTCACATATGTGCGGTGTCAAAATCAGAGGGTAGTTTAGCACCCTCTTGAGCAAGTCTCAGAAAATGAGCATCTATGTTGTTTCTAAGGATTTCGTCAAAAAGTTTGTTGAACTTGGGATTGTGTTGCGCTCTTTCTATAGCTTTAGGAGTTGGAGTGCTAGGATCTTCATCATTTGTGCCTCCTCCAATGGCCTTATGGAAATCATTGAGGTTTTCTTCCTCCTCTTCAATCTCTAGTTGTCTAGTTTTCGATCTGGTTTGAGCCATTTTGTTTGACACTTTTGTGGTTTTTGGTGAAAGCGTTATGAAGTGGTGATGAAATGTTTTGATGAGAGATAAGTGTTTTGTGAAGTGTTTTTGGAAGATGGATCTCTAACACTGAAGGTTGTATGTTAACAAAGTTTTTTGTGAATTGCTCTTGTGTTTTCAATAATTTTGATATGATAAGGTATAGAAAGGTTTGAGATGTGTTACAAACCAAGCTACCTAGTAATGAGAGGATGCACTCATAAACTAGTTTTAACCTATGTAGAAATGCCTCTTAGGATGATTGATCCTAGATGTAGAGACACTCTAAAAAGGTGATTTGTTTGGTTTGATTAAAGAAATATGTAAAAAGAACTTAGGACAAGACCTTTTTGTGGTTTGAGAGTAGAATGGTTTTTGTGATGTATGAAGGTGAAAGTGAAATATGAAACTCAATAAAAACTTTGTGTCACAAAGGGGACTTCTTCTTCCTCTTCTATCTCAGGAGTTGGTGGTTCTTCTCGAGCTACGTTATAGGTAATGCAGATGTTTGGAAATAAAATAGGGTTGATTTTGTCTCCTTTGTTTTTGTGATAACTCAAGGCTCTATACTGAGTAAAGGCTCTGTTTTTTAAAGGCTCTTTATCGAACTCGTTGGATTTGCCTTGAAGATATAGATGCATATGATGCAAGAAGGCTTTGTGTGAGATAAAAATTTGTTTATTGAGATAGAAAAATTTCCTTCTTTTGATAAAAGCCTTTGAACTCAATGGTCTGTTCTTCAAGTTGATATGTTGATGAAGATTCCCTTTTCTCAAGATTTGAATGTGGTCATATAATTTGATATCTTGTTGCACTTTGTTTCATGTTTTTTTGTTGGTCAAATGTTTGATGAAAAATTGTGTTGGATGAATACTTGGTTTGAAATTGTTTTGAATTTATTTGACAAGAAAACAAAGCAAGCACAATAATTTTGCCTCAAAAGGCACAAATAGGTGTGGGTCTAAATCAACCCAATCTTTGAACTTTCTGACCCCTTTTCAAATGTTTTTTTTTTCAAAAATCCTGAAGTCGGCTTAGATTACTGGTCTTACACAAAATGAAGACACTTCAAACACGCTTTATCCCTAAGGTAAAATGGCCAATTATGATAATTTCAGCCCACATCTTGATATTTCTTCAACTTTGGTACTACATAACTTATGAATCTCGTCATGGCAAGTAAGGATGTGATATACTAAGTCTTGCGGGAGCATAACAGATAGATGATCCCTATGATGGGGGAGTCACCACTTTTATCAAGCTATAAGTAGCCCTTCAAAAAGCCATGTTTCTACTCAAGGAAATATGTATGATGAGTATCTTGGGAGAAAAACCATCTATTCTCTTGCACTGAACTTCTCACAAATATTCTCAATCAATAGAACGGATGGGTTTCTATAATAAAAGTTGTCTAGTAATGTTCGATGTTTTTGGACATAAGTTCATTCTGCAGTGACTCACTTAAGAGCCTTGTAACTTTTGGTGGGGCCCATATGTCCTTTCTGCAAGTTACACTGTAGGAACATCTATACCCAAGGCTACAGCTTTCGCTCTCACCTAATTTCTCATAGCGGCTCGAAGGATTTACCGCGCAAGGTCGTTCCCAAGAGTGATGTGTCTCTTGGCAGGCCTCTCTTAAAAAGATAAAATTTTGAGCGTTACTTACACTTTTCTCTTGCACCTAGGACCACGAAAGCCAAGGGAGAGGATAGTGTGTGTTAGAAGCAGGACCACTCTACAGATTTTTGCACAAGTGTGCCAAACACTAAAAACACTTGTTCTTTGTAACTGATTTTATTGCAATGTGATTTAAAAGCTATTCGGAGATGTTGCTCCAACAAACATGGTGTTCTTTTTAACTTCAAGGCAAAATGTTGTTTACTCTATAAAATTGAAATCCTGGTCAACCAAAATGAAGCACGTTTTTTCTTGAAGTTAAATCGATTTGGAAATAGAACTTTGACAAGTTGTTTGTCCTTTTTAACTTGCAAAAATGAAAATTGATTGTGGTTTTTCGACTTTTGCAAGAAAATGAAAGTTTTTTTGTCTTGTTTTAAGCCCAAATGAAAATTTGCCCCTAACTTGCAAAAAAGAAAATTGTTTGATGTGAGTTTGTGGTTCTTTTTAACTTGCAAAATGAGGTTCTTTTAAAAGCCCAAACTGAAAATTTTGATTTATTTTATGACCCAAAATGAAAGGTGAAGTTGATTTTTAACCCAAGAGAGAAAGTGAATTCTTTTTAACCCAACATTAAAAACAAAGTTAGTAAAAAAAGAATTTAAACTTCCTAATCTAACTCTTCAAATCCTATAATGGAGTTAGCAAAAACCTGCATAAAAACCAAACAAATAGTGAAAAAGAAGTTTTTGGTGGGCTTCTACAAGCCTAATTTTTATTTTTTTTCGGTTACAATAAAAAAAATTTACAACTCTCTGTTACAATAGTGCTACTCTATGTAAGCACAGATACGCTATTTAACATGAAGATGCTTAGAAATGACAAACAAAAGAACCAAAAGCAAAACAATTGTGCTATAAAATGGACAAAAGCGCTAAAAGAACCTGTCGAATAGAATAAAAATTATGTCAAACAGAGAGCGGGAAAGTGCTATTTAAATTACAATAGCACTAAAACAAGTACAAAAGCGCTAATTAAAAGATGAAAGCGCTACTTTAGCTAACGAAAGCACTAAAACACCAACTTTTGAAGGCGCCAAAGTGAGTTCAATAGCGCTAAAGCATGACCTATGTGTCAATTTCAACAAGCAAAATGTTAGTAGTTTATCAGATTTCTACCAAAAGGTTGTGTGTTTGATTCACATCAGGTTCACCAAATGATGCACTGCAAAATAGGATAGATGTTAGGAAACACAACAGAAGAAGCAATTCAAACGTTAGTGTTAATGTCAAAAATGAAAGACTATCCTAAGCAAGAATATCAAGAGAGATATTAAACATGTAATGGAAAGCATGCAAATACAAAAGAGATACACTACACTCCTCCAAATGCTAGCCAAGATGTTCATAGTTGCTGCTCCCTTGTTCCTCTCCTCTCCAAGTTCCACATGAGTATAGCTCTCAGCTTTGCACTACTATGGAAGTATTATGGAGATTCAAGATTGAAAATGATTATGAGATTATGCAAATACAAGCTTAATATGAGAGAAATGAGTTAATTTGAGCTATGTTAATTTTAACCAAAAGAAGAACAAAAGTATTATGTTCCTAAATGTTCTCTCTTAAATTCACTATAACTTAGATGCATACAAGATTTTTGGATTATGGCTAGATGTTCTTAGATGATTGAAATGAGAAAGGAGAGCTCTATTTATACGTAAAATAGGGAAATGGATGGTCAAGATTGAGTAATGTCAACAAAGGTCAGGATTGATGGGTTTATGATCCATGTGAGGGCTTTCAACCCAATCTCAGGATGAAAAATGTCATCATGAGATAGCTTGAGAGGAGAGGGAAGAATCATTAAATGATTGAGATGACATTAAGGCTAGCTTGGGAGGTAAGGTTAAGATTGATTTGAATGAATAAAGTCATTATCCAATGAATAATGCCTTTATCCAAGGGATAAACTCTTGTGCAAGAGTTAGTGGGGATAACCATGGTCAAAGAAATGAATGCTTGATGAGACACATGAGTTAAATGGAGGTTGAGTTAGAGGTAAAGCCTCTAACCATGTGGGCAAGTGGAATTAACCATAAGTGGTTATGTAAGAGCCATTAATGGCTATGTAAGAACCTTTAATGGTTTGTAAGACTTTAGGGGTTAACTTTTTGAATACATAAAGCATAAAATATTTTTCAAAGACTTTGGAGGCTTTGAGAAGTGACTTCAAGTTGCTTAGGAATGTGATAATATTTAGGAGATGGATTAGGCTAATTTAGGAATGATTAGAAGAATTTAGAAATTGGTTAGAAGAGTCTAGAAGGGGATTTAGGATTGCAAGTGGGTTTGGTGGGTGAGGGAAAATAGGATTTTAATTAAAATAAAATTAATTTATTTCAATTGTGGTTGCAACTTGTATTTGTAGGAGAATGCAAGTGGGGGGGGGAGTAGTTTAGGGATTTAAATAAATGTTTTATTATTTATTTAAAAGGGGAAAGGGGGTTAAATTAAATAAATATGTTTTATTCATTTAATTGATTTAGAATGTTGCTTAATGAATTAATTTAAATAAATTGAATAATTTATTTAATTAATAGAAGAAGGAGTTGAGGATGAATTAATTAAATATTAATTTAATTAACTGATGACTGAGGGTTAAATAATCAAGTAAATAGTAAATATTCATTTAATTAAGTGGACAGATTTATGTGACTACAACTCCATTTCGTAGTCTCAGGGAATAAATTTTCTCTTTAATCTAGGAACCATTTGATTCCATCTTGTTATCCTAGGGTCTCCACTCATTACCCTCTCTTTTTGGAACTCTTTCCACCATAATGCAGCACGCGCTTTCAAATTTGTTTGAGCCAAGTTTAACCTTTGTAGATCTCTTATTTCCTCCACCTCAAATTATTCTTTGAACTCCCCTCTCGAATCAATCAACTCATCTAGATTTAATGTTCCAAAAAAGCTTGCCACATCCATTTTGTTACTTTTTGTGATTCTCGAAAGAGCTCTCAAAAATATTTCTTCTCCAGCATCTATAGGTTGTTCTTCTTTTTTGTCGTGTTCTTGTTCTTCCAATTCACTTCCTTCATCACTCATATGATCTCTTGCATTCCTTGTGGCTAACCTCACCTTATTTCAGATATCTTTTAATATCATTTCACATAATCTCTCAAGATCGCTCCAACACCTCCTCAATTCTGGGGCATTCCTCTTGGAGATGGCAACTTGATCACCTTTCCAATCAAAGAATTCAAGCTCCTGTTGTTCAAGACTTTTGTCTCACATGAAACATTTATTTCAATCTCTTCTCTATCATGATTCCTTTATCCATCCACCAGTTCTAGCATAGGCCGCATCACATTTGGCACTCTTCTTATGCACTTGAAACCTTTGGCTCTAATAGCATTTGATGTAAAAGGAAAACTCACTTATCCTTCTAACACAAACTAACTACACAACTGCAAACACTCTCTGCATCTTAAATTTTAGTAATAATAACATAAGATTGTGACTTACAAACACCCTTTATTTCATATCAAATCTATTTATAATTAGGGTCTTACACTGACCTCCATCACACTCACACACAAATTCATTCTCTCTCACACAATCTAGAACCTGCAACTATTCATATTCTTAAAGGTCTTCTTCAAACAATCTTTGCACCCTTCCTTTGTTCTATTATTCTCATTGCAACTTCCCACACCTCTCTTCTTCTTTCCAAGTCAGTTCTCCCTCTATTCTCTTATATCTCGTGCAACACACACTTGGTTGATGAACAATGTCTTCCAATAATATCACCTCTACAAATTGTTTCAACTTCTTATTGATGACTTTCACATTCTTTGCAACTCAATAGATATTTTTATAATTCTCAATATATTTTCAATTTATCATTTGACGCCTTAACATTTTTACATTGCTCACAAATCGATTTTCAACTTGTATTTTATTACATCGATTCATCTCCTCTTAGGCTAACTTGCTAATGCATCAAATGTCTTTTTGAAGCCTCTTGTCTTGTGTTTAGCTATATTTATATTTTTTCTATGTTACCCTGAGTTTTCTCGACAGGGGAATATATATATATATATATGGAAATCTGAAATTTTAAATATATTCATCAATTATATATTTATATAACATTGTAACACAGTAACATTCATCATAGCAACGTAATAACATTTATAAATCAGAATCTAGATTCTAAAATCATTGAATCCTAGGCGCTGGACTAAAACGTTAAATAAAACACAAATCCTCAATGCTCATTGATGCCAGAAAATGGACTATCGTTTGGTGGGGCCTAAGCTATAAACTAATAGTCTCAAGCTAAAACTGTGTAAAGAAATCATTCCTGAACACAAATACTAGGGTAAAATGAATAAGGCATATGCTAGGCACCGGGGCATTCACTAGCTGGTAGTGTCCTCTAGGCCGGATCGACACCTACGATTTGCTTGGCTCGGTCGAAAAAAATATGACTAGTTGCTTCCCTTCAAGATAGAATCGCTTCACTAAGTTCACTCAATTAAGTCTAATCATAATGGAATCATTTTAGATCTGTATTTAGGTTTACCGTGTTAATATTAAATATAGATTTAATAAAAAAATATTTTTTTAATCCTTCCTACTACCCGAAACGGTCTTTTGTCCCTAGGACAGTCGGGGGATGGCTTGGTCGTCCCCAACCGTTCAGCGGACAATCAACGGTCTCTAACTACATAGTTGACTATTTTTGCATTTCTGATATCGTTTCCAGAAATTTTGCTTGATCGGGGACGGCTTGGAAACGTTTCTAGTCGTCCCCCGTACCCGAAAGTGTTTCCATTTCTGAAACATGTGCCTTTAGGGTGGAAACACGTTTTCGAGTAACACTGTATTTTTTTTAATAATTTAGATTTTGTTTACTTTCATTTTTCTGATGATAGCTTGATGCCACTAATGTGTTTCTTTCTTTGGACGATCCCTGTCATTTATAGAAACAAAAATTTTTAAAGCCTTTCATTTTTTATATAAGCTTCCACATCGTTTTTCATTTATGGCAATGGATGTTTATACAGGTTGAGAGTATGTTGGTAATGATTGCAAAATGTGGCTTTACGCCTGCCAATTTAGTCGCTTGAAAGTAATTAAAGTCATTCTGAAATCTATTTTGAACATATCTTGCAATCTTTGCAATCTGTGAGATTTCGTTATGTCAAACATTATACATGCCTATATATGCTTCCACAACATCTGACAAAATTCATGAACAAATTTGTATTTTAAACTTTTTGTTTCATGTTCCACATAGTCGAGCTTTTGCAAGTTGAATGAGAGATGTCAAACGAAACCAAAATAAAACAAACCACAAGAAAATTGGGAAAACAAGTTGACAATTATTTTTTGTGGTGTTGATTTCTCATTCGCCCATGTGCTCCTGTATCAACAGCCCTCTCCTCTCACAAATGGAATTCCACATTGATAGTACTCTTTCATAAGGAAAACTCTGGATCATATCATATGTACCTACTTCAGTACAATCTCAAACAATTTTTCAAATTCTTGTCTAGTTTATTTCTTGTCTTTGATTTCAAGTACTCCAATGCACTGAAAACTCTCTCATCCTTAACGGATCCCAATATCATGATATGACATAAATCGGCAAATTTGAGGAATTCTTACAGTGCATCACTCAATCCTGGGCTTTGAGTTATTTTACGTCAAACTGTTGTTATTGATCTTGGTAGGTGGGGACTTTCCAAGTACTTACTTTACTCCTTCATTGTTGTTGAATATTCAGATGCTTGCCATGGGAGCCTATATTAATTTATAAATAAATAAATTAGATTAAATAATTTTATAAAAATAAAATAATATAAACAAAAAGGTATTTAAAAGTCTAGTATTAATATATTACATCATCCACTAAAATATAAATTTGTTAAAATACATTTGAAATATAAATTCCTTAAAATACAGTTGATACCTGATTCCATCTTCGTATAAAGATCATATTTGATCCTTTTATAACCAAGTTATATCCCTAAAAAAATTCACACGCCCATATATTTTTTGAGATATGAATTGCAATCCAACAATATATAAACAAGTTTTTTTTATTGAATAATGTATTAATAAATAAAAAAATACATTGATGAAGAGCAGTCAAAAGACTGCTAGTAAAAAATAGAACCTAAACTGAACAACGAGACACTAAAGAACTAACTAGATAACAACTAGTAAAAAGACTAGTATAAGGACCAAAATCCACATCATCGTTACATAATAACTCAAATACATTCAGATTAAAGTCCACATGAAAGACCAAACCAGCAAAACAATAGAATGCTGAAATTAACAGCTATAATTTGAACTTCGACAAATTATGAAGCAACATGGAGCACACAATATATAAAAAAGTTAATATATAATTAATATTTTTTTTTTTTTTTTTTTTGTTAAATTTAAGGTTTCTATATCAAATCTATATAGCTGATTTAGTCTTCAGAAATTGGAGCATATATCTTATGCTGAAATTTCTTTGGCTATAAGTTAAGGATTGAGGTGAGGAGTGTCCATTTTATCAAACTCATGGGAGTAAAAAGTCTTGGGCTGAAATCCATTTGGTCCAAACTCAAATTCTGAGATGTATCCATTCCATCAAAATCATTAAAACACAAGTCTTAAGCCCATATTCTTTGGTTTAACTGAGAGTTATCTATTCCATCAAACTAAGAATGTAACATCCTTTATTTATTATGCATTCCAAATTTAAAACCTTAATAAATGACATAATTAAGAAACATAGGATTACTCTCAATTAATTAAACAACCACGTTTTTCATACCAATGAACTTTTGATTATTAAAATATATAATATCATATCCAAAAAGAAAAAAAAAAAATTAGAAGTCATATTCTGACGTAGAATGAATATACAGAAGTCATCAGCGCGTGGTTGAAGTATATCAACAAGTCATTTTCTGAGGATGAGAAATTGGATTAGCAAGTTTGAAGTTCCATTCCTTTCAAATTCATTGTGACTGATGATACTTACGTAGTTATAATGGATGATCTGCAACAAAATCATTTTAATTACCAAGCCTCAATTTTAGTATTTGTTTTGTTATACGTCTTTGTTCAATTCTTTCCAATTTCTATTTAAGTCCATTTGTAGGTACCTAGCATCTCTAGGTAAGATCTCACATTATCTATCAAATATCTCTTTACATATACTCTGCTTCTGTCGAGAGGCATAATTTATATATTTTTTATTTAAAAATAAATAAAAATTATCATTCGTGTATCTTATCAAATATATCTAGATGTATTCTTCATAGATAGATTTTGAGATATATATTCTAGTATTAGTTACAATGTTTACAGGTATAATTGAATAGTTAATACTAAAAGTTTTAATTATCAAAAGAGTATATTTATGTTTTGTAAATAGAGTTATTTGATAGGTTTATAAATATTAATGTCTTTAAGTCAAGGTATTTTTATTAGGTTTTAAGAATCTTATTGATGTAATAATTTAAGAGATTTTCGATGGTTTAATTTTAAAAAATAGTTTTTTAATATTTGTGATAATGTATAAAGATATTCAAGTTTGATTTTAAATACATCAATTGAAAGATCTTTGTTAATTTAATTATTTATATTGTTCTTTGACATGAATCGTATAATGATAGCATCTCTCATAGCCCATGTGCACGCACAATTATTAACTAGTGCTTGTTGATAGATCAGGTGACACATTCATACTACTCACCAAATCAAGAGATGGCAAACCAACTCCTCTCTTGAAAGGAGACACAAGATTCTCCCTAATGTCTAATGATCTGCCAAGTTTTAGCTATGTTAAGATAATACAAAGGCAACCATATGTTGTTGAAACAAAATACATATGTTACATGTTTGATTGATTAGTATTTCAAGAATTTATTGCACACAAATAATCGATTCTCCCTCATAGGAGATAGCTATAGATACCTATAAGTACCTTGAGCTCTAACTACAAGGTGCTACAAGTGCTCTTCCAACAAGGTATGGAAATGAAGCACAAAGAAAACTTAGAATTGAATCTTAAATTATACCTAATCTAGGCTAATATATTTGAAAGAAAGAAAAGGAAAAAGATAAAAGGGAAGGAATGAAAAATTGTATTGTAAAAGGAATGAAGAGGGAAAGGAAATTATAGGAACAAGAAAATGAGTATATTGATATGAGAAACAACCATAATCTTAATGAGTTTCACATGTAAATGTAAATTAAGTCACACACAGTAATATTCCCACTAATTTTTTTTTTTTTTTTATCACAATAAATACTACAATGCACCCATTAAAGTTAGGTGAGAGCATACAGTCATAAGGGGTTCGTTAGCTCACTGATCTACTAGAAATTACAATGCAAGTATAGGGTTAGTGTAGGATCAAGGGGGCCAAAAAGTGGCAATATAAAAAAATAGCCTTCCTCACTCGCCTAAAAATGCGAAAATCCGTGTTGACTTTTTGCTAGGCCTGGGTGTCAGTGCACCTTGGCCTGGTAATTACCTATGCAAATCGAATATCCGATAAAATCGGATATCTGATTGTTATTTGTAATTTTAATTTAAAAAATATATTATATGTTACATATTATGTAATATATAATATATAATGTATATTATATAATATATTATTACATTATATATATATTATATAATACGTATTATATAATATATTATTATATTATATATAATATAATATGATATAATATTATATTAGATTATGTATTATATAATATAATATTATATTGTATTATATTATATATTATATATTATAATATAATATAATATTGTATTATATGATATATTATAATATAATATAATATAATATTATATATAATATAATATAATATAATATTTTATTATATTATATATTATAATATATAATATAATACAATATTATATTATATTATATTATATTATATTATTATATTATTATATTAATATATAATATAATACAATATTATATTATATTATATTATATTATATTATATTATATTATATTATATTATAATATATTATATTATATTATAATATATTATATTATATTCTAATATTATTATATTATAATACAATATAATATAATACAATACAATACGTATTATATAATATATTATTATATTATATATGTTATTTAAAAATAATTTAAGTATAGAAATCGAATATCCGATTTTCTGAGACTTTTATATTTCGAGATGGTCGCACTGATTAGCAAGCGGTCATGCTAATGTAGCAAGCAGTCATGCCAATATGCGTGTGCTCGCGCTGAAGCATGAACCTGCGAGAAACCTTCACAAAAAACTCAAATTTTTTGTTAAATTATGGATGTGGGTCCCACTGGGCATGCCAAAATGAAGATAAAATGAGCAATGCAGGATTAATGGTTAGTATTCAAATGAAGCATTCAAACACATAAAACACAAAGAATAACCATTTATACCTTGCTATTTTTACCTCTCCCTCAGATTGAGCTTGATGAAGTGGATGGATGGGGATGCGCCCTTGATGCTCCACTTGATGTGCTCTTTGCTTGATATGGATGTGGATTGATCTCCTTTGCTCAACAAGATTAATGGATTGGATAGGATTATTGGATGGATTTTGGATGGATTTGAAATTTAATGAAGGATTATGAGGACATGATAGAGGGATGATTAGAAGAGGATGAGAGAAGAAATAGGCAACATGGCAATGCATGAGAAGTTGATGATTTGTGAGGAGAAGAGGCTCCAATTTATAGATTGGAGGAGGCCAATGGAGGGCCAAGATTGATTTGATCATGAAGGGTTGAGATTGATTTCAAATAGAAGGCATGGATCAAGGGTGCCTTGGGAAAATAAACAAGAATATAAAATTCCTTGGGAAAAAGGGGGGGAGAAATTTGAATTTCAAATATGAGGAATTAAAAATTCCAAAATAAGAATGCATTGAGGGATTCAAAGAAATTTGAGTTTCTTTGAGAAACTCAATGTTGATGTAACATGAGTGGGAATTAAAAATTTAGGGATAATGATAAGCATGATTATGAGAGATTCTAGAAGGATTAATTAGATTGAGTGGGATTAGGAAAAGTGATTTGTAGGAATCACATGACTAGGTTAATTAATTAGAATTAATTAACTGAGTGGGTTTAGAGGAAATAATTATTGGAGGGGACTTTAGAAGAATAGGGGAATAATTAATTTATTTGGTAAATTAATTATTGGACAATAGTGATAGAATTAATTAAATTATATTTAATTAAGACTGAGAAGAATAAGGATAACACAATTAAGTCAATTAATTATGTTGACAGGCTTAAATTGATTAAATATTAATTTTAGGTGTCTACAATAGGGAATATATCATAAGTTGGAATCATCATCATATAAATCAAAAGATTCTCTTACACGGTTTCATAACTACTCTTCCATGCTATTGAATAGGAATCTATCATAGCTATCATAGATGTCATTGGTGGTTTTCAATAAAAAACAGGTAGAATAATATAATTTCATGCCCTCTTATTCAATGCCACCTTACAACATTTTTTCCAAATAATTAGGAGAATAATATAAAATATTTATCCATCTTCCTCATCTGGGGCATCCAAATTACTCTCTCTAGGATTCTTAAAGATACATTTAAATCATGTAACTATATAATAAAATAAATTACCATAGTCCTACTAATTGCAAGGTGAATATCACCTAGTCCTAACAAGCATAACTTAAACTCAAAACATGCAAACATGTAGGAGATTGTTGGCTCTTCTATGGGCCAATGTTAGAAGATGGAAAGCCAATACCGCTCTTGAAAGGATATCCATGAATTGAATCTCCCCAAGATTTTGTCTCACCAAATATTTTTGTTGCAAAGATATCCATGTAATAGATGTGTACTTTTTAACAGGGGAAATACTAACATCCTTGTCTAAAATAAAGTAAATTAATTATTCTAAAGAGAGGCTTGGTCATTTATTATATACTTGTGTTTTCATAAAAAAGAGATAAGAGAAAAGTCTAAACTACCTCCTAAAATAACCTATTCTAACCAAGGGCTTAAAAGAAAGAAAGAAAAAAAAAATGAATATAAAGTAAAATGAAATTAAGGAGAAAAAAAAAAGAGAGAGGAGGAGAGAATTCTCATCAAGAACTATATCACTAGTTTGTGATAACTTCCTTGTGAAATATATGTAACCATCCAAATGACAATATATTGGACACAAGAGAAGTGTAATCTCCAAAAGATCAAGAAGGAAGGACTGAGGAGATCACCATGTTTTATGACTAGGTCTACTGGTACGTAATACACAATTATTCATAAATTAGGGAAAGATATGGTTCGATGCTCAATGTTACTTTTACCTTCACAAAGATAAGAATCATTAAATTATAATGAAAATGAAAAAAAAATTTAAACAAACAAACTCAAATTAAATGATTAAAAAAAAAAGATAACAAATGTTTTAATAAAATCAAGAACAAAAACGCATTAATGGGCTCTGCAACTAGGCGACGGTCCTAGGTGGGAATTTTTTTCAAAACTCCCATAGGAATGGTGGTAGAGGACAAAGAAGTGGGTGCCAGAGGTATGATCTGCAAGGGAAGAATAGTGGTACTTCAGAAAGGGAGGACTTTTTTCATCGGCCTTATAGACCACTTCAAAACAAATTCAGATTCTCCAAACCTAATTGAAAACCATTCACGTGGCTGAAAAAGTTAAACAAGGGGAAACAAGAAATCTTTAATATATGTAAAGATGACAGGATTCCTGACGAAGTTAGCCAGATTCATTCAGAAATAAGCCCTAGACATCGAGAAACTCATTCGAAGTTTTTTAATAGGCTTTACATTGATAGTCTCGAGGCTTTCAATAAGAAGCAAAGTTGTCTGACAACCCCTAATAATATTCCGCTACAAAACATATATGGGCACTGGGGGGCCGGGGTTTACAGGTCATGTGGGGATCCTAGAGTGCTCACATTCCCAAATAATATTCCTCTGAGAACTCCATTAAGGGGAAAATCTCTGTCTCCAAAGGTGAATCTTCCCAAATCGACCATTGGGCCTAGGGCATGGGACTCTCTTTTAAGGTCTGGAGGTGGGAGTCTCAATCCTCCACATTTCAACAATTCAAAGAGATTTAGGGGTCGATGGGATGGGGAGTTTTTCAACTTAAACACCAACTCTCACAGAAATGGACATATTCATAGGTCGAGGAAGATTGGCATGGGTTTTACTAAATATTGGAGAAAGAATCATTCCTATAATGTGCAAGAAATACCTAATCCAACAGATCCTAAACTGAATGGAATGGAACACCAAACCAGAAGGAGAAAGGGAGAAGATCAGTCATCAAGGATTCCAAATCTGGCGGGAGGAAAGGTTTCTATTAAAGTATCGGATCACCTCCTTGATTCACAAAGCTTAGATCTGCATGAAAGAGCGATGATAGGTAAATTTTGGGGCTCTTCTCCCAAATCTGCTGATTTATGCATATGGGCTAAAAAACATTGGGAGGGAGTGAAGGAAATTTTTTTCATAGATTAGGGTTCTCAATTTTTTATTGCCATATTTTCTTCAAATATGTGTAGAGATAAGATTCATATATCTAAGGGTTGGTTATACAAGGGTTTTGGTTTATATACATTGCCTTGGTATCCAAATTTTAACCCTCAGGGCACAAATATAAAATATGTGTCATTCTGGATAACCTTCCCTGGGATCTCAATAGAATATAGAGATTTAGACATTACAGAAATCTTAGCTAATCATTTGGGGATTTTTGTAAAGAATGATTTAATTCCATTTGAAGATCCACAGCTTCCCTTAAGGGTATGTTTACTATTGGATCTTTCAAAACCATTTCCTAAGAATCTTTCAATCATTTCGAAAGCTCGAGAATGGGACCAGCAGATCATTCTTCAGGATCCAAAGCCAATGGACTTGCATTCAGATTACCTGGCTCATCTAACCACAGAATGTCAAGGATCTCTTTGCCAAGATATAAGAGTCTGTGAAGACCATTCTTCTATCGCGGATCAATGTTCTAGAAACCCACCACATGCTAGAGAACCCGTTTTAGAGTGCTTGACATCAGAATCCAAAGGAGTAATAATAAAAAATCTACATGTTGTTGACAAATCTCCCTCTGATTCAACATTGAATAGTGAGGGAACAAATTTGGAGCCCTCAATGGAGGAAAATAAGGGAAAGTTCCCGCTAAAGAAAATTTCTCAAAGAGACGGGATAGTAAAGCAAATAGAATTTAGTAGCATTCCCGTTTGTAATCCTTCAGGGGAGGATGAGGCCCAAAGTAGTAAGAATCCAAATACTAAAATCATACAATTGGAGACCTTACTGGAGGAAAACCAAGAGAAATCCCTGTTGGAAACGGAAAATCAAAAAGATGGAGAAGTAATGCAGAATGGAATTAGAAGCACTTCTGTTTACAACCCTTCAAGGGAGATAGAGGTCGAAATTAGTTAGATTCCAAGGAATGAAATAGGTAGTTCTTAGCCCTTAGTGAATATCTCTCAGATGGGAAAAACAACAGTGAGAAAGAGAGGGAAAATGGTGGAAATCACAACCTCTCTTATTTGATATTTCATTAACTCTTTCAGTATAGATACTAGAAGAAGAAAGATCACAGTGCCCCCAAGCGCTATTCCATGGATACAAAGCCTTATCTCCTTTCACCACATCTCGGTGGATAAGTCAATAACAAATCTGTGCTATCCCAATGTAATACCGTCAATCCCAATCTCCCCTTTGAAAGAGAATAGGTTATTTTTAAAACACTACAAATCCTCTTTTCTGAAGGGTAAACTAGATCATTTTGATCAATTTGTAACAAATAAGATCCATAAAGCATGTTCTATATTTGTGGACAAGATCATAGATCAGCTAGACAATATGGTTGTTATTGAGGACTTGATGGGTTTTTTTAAGCATATACTAGATCAGTAGTTTGCTGCTCCTGCAACACTAGCAATAGAAGAGATCCTTGGAAATTTGTAGCAACAAAGTAGTGATGTACTCAAAGATCAACAGGAGGGAGAAAATCAAGATCTCCCTGCAGTAGTATCCTTTATATACCAGATGAGATCTTAAAAAGAAGTCATGATGATCAAGTCTAAAGGAAGAGTGGGGAGACCACCAAATAAGAAGAGATTAGCCAAAAAAACCAAAGAGGAGGTCAAGGCAAGAATTCAAACTACACGAGACGGTCAACTTGGATCTTGCAGAGTGGATGACTATCTGAGCCAACAATGAGAATAGTGTCTTGGAATGTTAGGGGTATTAATGCTCCTAACAAAAGGTGCCTTATCAAATCTCAAATAGAGAATTGTGGGGCTGATCTCTTTTTAATACAAGAAACTAAATTCTCAGAAACCATTGAAGATCAACCTTTTAAAGGATGGAAAAAGTGGAAGTATGTTGCATCCCAATCCATTGGGGCCTCAGATGGGTTGGCCATATTATGGAAGCAAAGTGTGAGAAGGGTAGATGTTATCTCAATCAAATAAAACTTCATCCACATCAAAGTAGTAGCTTCTTCAATATCCTTTCACTTGATCTCAGTCTGCGGTCCAAATTCATCAACAGGGAAGAAAGTAGTGTGGGACACACTGGCCCAAATCTGCCTTAATTTTCAAGAGGATCCGATTATCGTAGGAGGAGATTTCAATGCTATCCTTTCCCCAAGGGATAAGTCAGGAGGCATCATCTCCCCCCCAAATTCAATGCAAGATTTTAATGATCTTGTCTCCTCCAATGCTCTCATAGATTGTGTGCCATCCAATAGCTCCTTCACCTAGTCAAACAAAAGACAAGGTTTTTTTCATATTGTAGAGCGCTTAGATAGGTTTTTTGTGAATCCTATTTGGAACGCTTCATTCAGTACTCCAGCCTCCAAAATACTTCCTTTATCAGGTTCAGATCACTTTGCACTTCAACTGGACATTCCCTTGTTTACCAACACAAATAAGGGATCTTTTATTTTCAAATTCCAGCACATGTGGTTTAGAGATATCTCCTTCCTTCCACAGTTGTAGAAATGGTGGTTGAATGCTCCATTTACCCTAGGCTCTATGATGTTTCAATTTTGTAAAAAGCTTCAATGGATCAAAGCTAGAATCAAAGAATGGAATACATCAGTTTTCAAGAATATTTTTCACTCTAAGGATCAACTGGAAGATAGTATCAAACTGCTAAATGAAGGCATTATTCAAAACTGTATAAATGAAGAGTCTTATAAACAACAAAATTCCCTGAACTTGCAATTACAAGAAGTTTTCAAAAGAGAAGAACTCTTCTGGAAACAAAAATCTAGGGAGACATGGTTGCAAGAAGGGGATAGGAACACAAAATTCTTCCATGCTTCGGTTAAAATGAAGAGAGAAACCAACCAAATAACACAAATTAGAAATGAAGTAGGGGAAATTCTTTTGGATAATCAGAAAATTCAAGACGAAGCGGTTAATTTTTTCTCTTCCCTTTTCTCAAATTCAGTTGTTGAGAATGAAGATATTAGAAGAAACACTCAGGACATTCTTCACCACATACCATGCTTAATCACACATCAGGACAATATATCATTGTTGAAACCCTTTTCTCTGGAGGAAGTTAAGAATGCAGTTTTTTCCATGCACCTGGATAAAGCCTCGAGACCGGATGGGTTCCTTGCCCTTTTTTTTCAAAAGTGCTAGAATTTCTTGGGGTTAGATGTTTGGAAGATGGTGGAAGATTCTAGGAAACATGGTAATATGTTGAAACAATTTAACACTACCCTCTTTGTACTAATTCCCAAGCTATCTAATCTAGAATCTTCTGTAGATTTTAGACCTAACTCTCTATGCAACACAATCTACAAAATTATAACTAAGGCCATCTCTCTTAGATTGGCTCCATTGATTCCTAAGATCATATCCAAGCAGCAAGGTGGTTTTGTGCCAGGTAGAGAAACAACGGAAGGAGCTTTGGTAGTGCATGAAATCATGCACTCAGTAATGACGCATAAGATAGAAGCAATTATGGTCAAGATTGACATGTTGAAAGCATATGATAGGGTCAATTGGGTTTTTTTGCATCGAATCCTTCCCAAGTTTGGTTTTTCCAATTTATGGTGTAAATGAGTTCTTTCTTGTCTGTCAAGAGCAAAATTTTCAGATTTGGTTAATGGCAGCCTAGTGGGTTTCTTTCTGTCCTCCCAAGGAGTCAGACAAGGTGATCCTTTGTCCCCCTCTCTTTTTATCATCATGGTAGAGGCTCTAAGGAGATTGATCTCAGCCTTTCAGGGTTTGTCCATATGGAAAGGAATACAAATTCCACAAACTCAAATTATTATCACACATTAATTATTTGCTAATGATACTGTCTTCTTTGGGGAAGCCTCGGTGAGAGAAGCTAAGGTTATTAAAAGAGCCCTTAAATTATATAGTGAGGTTTCAGGGCAGAAAGTGAGTGAGACTAAATAAAAAATATTCCTATTTCATTGCTCTCCGATTCTATCAAAAAGCTTGATAAATATCTTGGGCTTCAAGCAAGAGAACTTACCATGGAAGTATCTTGAAGTTCCTCTCTTCTCAGGAGCGATAAAAGGATGCCATTGGGAATCCATAGTATTGTCGATCAAGAATAAGGTAACTTCATGGAAGAACAATTGGTTATCACTAGCTGGGAGAATCTTGCTAATCAAATCTGTCTTGGCAACAATTCCAAACTATATTATGTCAATCCTCCCCATGCCATTCAAGATCCAAGAGCAACTGAAATCTCTCCTTAAGAAATTTCTATGGAAGGGTGGCAAAGATCCAAAACATAAAATACACTTATTGGCCTGGGAAAAAGTTTGTTTTCCCAAAGTGTATGGGGGGGTAGGAATACCTAATTTCCAAGATAGGAACATTGCTTTAGGGGATAAACTTGTGTGGAAATTGTACTTGGACTCTTCGTCTATTTGGACTGCTAGTATTAGAAGTAAGTATCTTGATTAAGAAGATCTAGAAAAAAATTTCACAGTTCTGGATCCTCCAAAAGGGTCAAGGATGTGGAATTTCCTAATAAAATGTAAAGGGATCTTGTTGCATAATCTAACATGGATTGTGCATGATGGTAGGTCAATAATATTTTGGGAGGACTCATGGATCAACTATCTACCTTTAGATAGTATTCCAAATCTGGATGTCATCAAGGAAGTTTTACAGGTCTCTTGGGGACACTTTATAAGCAACTATTTCCACGCGGTTCTGGTTAATGGCTTTTGGGAAGTGAAATGAAAAGACTTGGATAATATACCTACCCCTCTTCAGCAAAAATAGGTGTTAATGATGGAATTAAGAAACAGGTTGATTTTTCACAAAGGGAAATGAGACAAACTGATTTGGCTTCCTTCTAAATCAGGGGTATATTCAGTAAAGGAGGGTTTTAAGCAGCTAACATCTCAGGAGATAGATAATCTTCCTAGAAAGTTCTCATTTTGCTGGAAGGGATGTGGATTACAAAAGGCATGATCCTTTGCCTGGCTAGCATTAAAGGGTAGAATCCTACCTAGTGACAGGTTAGCTCTACTTAAGATTGTACAACCCTTTGATTGTGTGTTGTGTAATAAGTCCATTGAAACAACTAATCACCTTCTTTTAGAATGTACAGTGGCACAAGATTGTTGGAAGTGGCTACTTAACAAACTACAATGGAACTCTCCATTACAAGCTACTTTACCAGAATTATTTGAATCATGGCCAAAGCTCTTTGCATACTCTTTTTTTGCAGTAACTTGGGATATGGCTCCTACCATTCTCATATGGAACATTTGGTGGGAAAGGAATAGGTGCATATTTAGGAAGGAATTTCATAGTGTCCAGGATATGCTTATCAAATTAGAATTGACAATTTCAGAATCAGTTAATGATCACACAGCTAAATTTAAGAAGTTGGAATCCCCTTTCACCTCGTGGGATAATGAGCTAATGACAGGTTGGAAAATCCTACAAATCCCAGTTAAAGGAAGTTTGATGATAAATGCTCATAAGAAAATCAATAGAAAAGGAATTAGATGGAGATCCCATTCAAAGAATTTTGTGAAACTAAACTTTGATGGGGCTACGAGGGGTAATCCTAGAGTGTCCAGAATTGGAAGTGTTCTCAAGGATCAACCAGGTCAAGTATTGAGAGCATGTTATGCAAAAATTCCAAATGGCACAAATAACATAGCAGAGGCTAGACCCTTGCTATTTGGGATTAACTCAGCCATTAAGGAGCAGGTTGAATACTTAGAGATTGAAGGGGATTCCTTGAGCATCATATCAGCTTTGAAAAAATTCCAAGCTCCCAATTAGAAAATAGATTATATTATTCAAGAAGCTAGAGAGAAGATTTCAAGTTTTCAAGGATATAACATTACTCATTGTTATAGGAAAGCAAATAAGTTAGCAAACTTATGAGCTAACATGGGATGTGATTCAAATGAGGAAGGTTTTTTCCTTTCTCCCAAGCAGGTTCAGGAAGACGAGTGTCTTAGAGTACAAATGACTTCTAATGCGACACTTGGTCCCATTCAAATTGATTAAACTAATGTTTGGTTTTCTATGGATGTAGGGATCCTCACTCTTCATAGCATTGGAGTATCTCATAATTTCTCCCAAAGCCCCAAGTTATGAAATTATTTGAGGTTTAAATTTAAATGGTTTTTTTTTCAGAATCGTCTTGTAGCTTGAGCGGTGGGAAGATCTTCGTGCCATGGTTAGCCATGTCACTGCTGATCATACTGCGAGGATGTTTCTATCCTGGCAAGGCTTTTATGTGGAGTAGAAGGGGTTTGTTATTAAAGCATTCATTTTTGGTGGCATGTAGTATGGGATGAGATCAACTTGTCGATATTGGATTTTCACATGCTCTGGGTACCATTCCAATATCCTCACACATGGGGTAAGGACGAGTATCCTTTGGCTTGGGATAGATCGACATACTTCAAGCATGTGGAATTGAAAGACAGGCCACATGTTCTCTCTCTTCTGCATTCCCAATCCGTTCATACCTGCGGAGGATCTCAATTAGAGGAAATATCAGGGCTCCCACATAGCCGCAAGCTTGCACGTCATTTCTTACAATAAATGTGATCATTTATGGTCATTGAAGAGGACTTGCATGGAAGCTCAAGGACAAGGAATGAATGCAACTGCGATGGTTTACACAAGCTACAAAGAATCCATCGTATCACTTCCTCATCGTTTTCTCTATAATTTGGGCATTGGCAGCATGTCTCACCAGAATTTCAGGTCTGAACTTCGCTCGACCAAGTACAAGCTTTCCTTGCTGGTTGTGGTCATGCGACAGTTATGGCCCTTCGAATTTATTTGGTGGGAGGTCGTCATGGCCAGAGATAGAACGTTGTCACTCATCCTCTGAGATTAGCAGACTCTTTGGCAATCCCATGTGAAATTTGTGAGTGGGCGGTGAGGAGTATCCTTTGGGAAGAATGGATTGCAGCAAACCCAATGGCTTCTCCAAACCTGATGGCTTCTAGATTTGCATCGATGGTGATGGACCTCATACAGTCTCAGGACTATACAAAGATGGTGGTGGGGGCTTTTGCACATCCAGCGTTGTTTACTTGGGAGGAATTGGACCTGTAGTTGGAGAAATATGATTTGTTTACAGGGGAGGTGTGGTGGGAAGGTTTTTTAAATAGTGATCTCTTCGTATTTGACTCAATGCCAAGATTAGTTTTCCTCTCCTTCATCTATGGCTTGGGCTATGCATCTCATCACACTTTTCTCCACTGGGTTCAATAGTTTGCATTTCAAATAGGAGAGCCATTGGCTTCAATTGTAATGGCTAAATTCAGGCCTATGTGGGAAATTTGTGAACATGCTCAGGTTGATCCTCACAGGTATCATTCGTCTTTTCCAACTCCAATGGAAGCCGCTTCATCTCAAGAATCAAGAATTGTAATATGAAAGTTTCTCTAACTGGGGTGGTGGGTTAATGTTGGTAGAATTAGGGTAGATCCAAACAAGGTATTTTTAAGCTTGTAGTCTCTTTGTTTTTGATAATCTTGCTTCATCGTTTGTACAGGTTTAGTTGTGTTGCTATCCATATCTGGAAAGGTTTTGTCTCATTCAGTCTCTGTTTAAGGCTTTTTCCAAAGACCCCATGATCCAATAAATGGAGACTGCTCTTTCAGAAATATATCTAATAAGGGGAAGGAGGTAGTGTCATTTTCTTTTAATTAAATATATGTAAATCTTCAATTATTATTAATATATTATAGACCATGACCTTTTCCTCAAAAAAACAAAAAACAAAAACAAACTCAAGAACAACATCGTATGTACAAAGTTTTTCAAAACATAAAAAAGACATCCAATTTGGTTTTTCTAGAACTTAGATTGTATGGCTCCACAAAACCTATGCTCAGAGCACTAATTTCTGGTCAAATTACAATTAATGGTAGGACACAAAAATCGAATCCGGATGTCATCTTCCTCGTCACTCCTCAGAAGATATAATTTACAGTCATGAGAATTTGGAAAGATCTCAAGCTTCTAGATTATTTCATGTTGACATCCACTGATAATATCCTTGCAGATGGAGAAACAGAAATAGATCTCAACGAATATTTCTAAAGCAATTTCCTGAAATCTTGATTTTAAATTACAAACTTTATTGTTTAGATTTTTCATAACGGCTACTTGAAAATAATCTTATTGTTTCTGGATGTCAGGACAATGTTAGAATCTGGTCGTAAAGCATATAGAGATCACTTATTCTTAAGTGATCTCAAAGTGATGCCAATATCTATTTAATAGACATTTTCAATTGAAAAAATTGAAATATAATTTTTACCAGTAAACCAACATTGCAGAAAATTAATTTCTAAGATTACACAATCTATCAACACTAACTTTTCTACAAACTGTCTGTGGATGGCATATTTATCAGTCTTTTAGAATATATAAATTAAATAAAAAACTCTATTATGCAATCATGCAAACTGTACTGTACTATCTGTAATATTATTAATTGTTCTTGGAGTGATGCTGGATATGAATTTAGTACACACTATAAATTGAAAAAGTTGTGACCAATATAAATTAAAACAATCTTATCACCCAACCAAACTGTAACCATCAATAGTTAGTCATAATTGCTCTTAACGTGATATTATGTATCTATTTAGTAGACACTTTCAATTGAAAAAATTGTGATCCATATAAATTTAACAAAATTAGATCCATATAAATTAAAAAAAATCCTATCATATAACAGTGCAACGTATAATATGGTACCGTTATAGAAAATTTTCAAAACAGTAATACAAACTTTTCATTTAAGCTGTGTATGTTTTTCAATCAATATTTTATTAATTTTGAAGATGTAAATGATGAAAGGCTTCCAGCTCTTCATTCCGCTTTTCCAGTTGTTCTACTTGCCACTTCAAATGACAAATATAATCGACTGCCTCTAACAGCACAGTAGCTTGGCTTTTCTGCCCCACCTGGCTTTTCTGCCCCACCTGAAAATATCAATTTTCTTCATGAAAGTTTATGTAGCAAACATTTTATGATCAACTAGATAAAAATTAATGTACCAAACATATTATTATAATGTATCTAACAAATGCTGTTTTTTAATCGACAGTAACCCAGCTAATGTCTATCCAGAGATCAGAATGAATGTAACCCATCACAGTCATTATATTGAGATTAAAGAAAACAAGAGAAGAATACCCAACTCGGGATCCATTGGCAGCACTGCACGCAGAGCAGAAAATGCTTCCTTCAGCTTTTCTCTTCGCTTACGTTCTCCATTTGCATGGCTACTCGAACCCTTGTCATACGTTTCATTGTTAACATTTATTCCAGCTTTTCTGCCAGTCCTGATAAGTAATAGACTTTTGTGATGACTGTTTATGCAATTCCAGAAATTTAGGCAGCGCTTATGTAAGGACTGCGATTGCCTGCGCTGCAGAGGGGCCACAGGAGGCCTGTAACTTTTCCAATCTACAAAGGCACTTCCACTATTGTTTACCCATGGTTTGATACTGATAGTATTCATGAATTGTTCAGTGCATGGAATGATTTCATCTTGTTGAAGTGGGTTATCTGCTAACAAATCTGAACAAGATGGTGACGACCACAAGTCATATATATCCACGTCTTGGGAAATCATACAGTAAGTGTTATTAAGGGATGAATCCTCATATCCCGTCTGTACCTGCAACAAATTTAAAAGCCCATGTTTTAGCAATTTTCACTGGACAAGATGATTTCTTTGCTTTTTTACAATACTGTTCACACCATCCACAACTGAAAACTATGAAGAAAAATCAAGAGCACATATGTAACAAGATGAACTTACAGAGTCTACAATTTGTTGTTCCATAACGTAGAACACGTTGTAATGGTTTTGGAAAGTGGAATGATTCAATATAGGCTCACTAAAGATCAAGTTTTCATAAGTGTAAGGTTCAATATCATAGGAATGAGGTCGGATTCAAGATTATATTTCAGATAAATTTAGCAGAATGAATACTTCAGCCATTCATTCTTAACTACAGAAATTTTAGACTGGCTGAATAATTACCCCTCCATACTTCACTCTTAACTGAAGAGATTTTACCTTAAAGATTTATTAACAATTGCAATCATTATATTTCTAAATTAACAATTATATTTTAAATACAAAAATTTGATATGCAATTTCTAATTCAACAATAAATATTGAAGACAAGTCTTAGGTTCATGACAAATAACAATTAATGCTAGAACACAAAAATATAATCTTTATGTCATCTTCTTAGTCAAATTTTATTTAGACTGCTAAGGAGATATAGTTCACAGTTAATTTCACAAATCTGGAGAATTTGGGAAGATCTCCACTTGTCTAGATTGTCCCACAAGATCTCACATCTACCCAAGTTAAATACCCAGATAATTCGTACAAGATTTTATCTACATTTAATTCCCAGCCACCCCACTAATTTGACATCCACTGATAATATCATTGCAGATGGAAAAACAGAAATAGATCTCAACAAATATTGCTAAAGCAATTTCCTGAAAACTTGATTTAGAATTGCAAACTTTATTATGTAGATTTTCATATAACTGCTAGGTTATCTCTTGAAAATAATCGCATTGTTTCTAGGTGTCAGGACATTTTAAATTATAAATTTTAACATTATCTGAACACTGTAGAAAATTAATTTTTAGTATTTTACAATCTATCAACAATAATTGTGTTGTATGGAAGTAAAAATGAGGGGCAATATTATATTTGGAACAAACATCTTTTGGATGGTATATTTATCAGTCAATTTAGAACATATAAATCTGACAAAAACTGTATATATTTGATTAATCATAAAGTGATGTTACACATGAATTTAAAAAAGTTGTGATTCATATAAAATAAAAATTCTTATCATGCAATCAGATAATATCATTAATGAATATATTTAATTGGTCTTAAAGTGGTACTACATATGTATATGATAAACACTTCTAGTTGAAAAAGTTGTGGTCCATATAAATTAAAAACAATCCTATCATACAACAATGCAAACTGTCACATAGTTAATGACTATGTTAATTGGTCCAAAAGTGGTATTAAATAAGTATATTTAATGAACAATTCCAATAAAAAAGTTGTGGTTCAAATAAATTAACAAAAAAAACTTATTATGTAATCATGCAAACTATAATATCGTTAATATCGTGTTAATGGAATGAATTTTCTTAGTAAAGGAAGAGACTCAGATTGAATGATGAAAAAAAGATGATAACAAATATTTTACTAAACTCAAAAACAAAACCATATATTCTAAGTTTTAGCCTCTTTTATCTCTAAAATCCAACATAATTCTCATTCTGTAAACTGAAAAAATAAAATCCAATTTAATTTTTATGAAATTTAGATTTTAGTCGACTCTACAAAATCTCTGCTCAAACCATCGAACTCTTGTTAAACTACAATTAACACTAGAACACAAAAATAAAATCTCTGCTCAAACCACCAAACTCTTGTCAAACTACAATTAGTGCTAGAATACAAAAAGATAATCTTTATGTCATCTTCCTAATCAAATTTGATTTAGACTCCTTAGAAGATCTAGTTTAGAGCAAATTTGCTTGCTTCTCTAGATTGTCCCACAAGATCCTCCATCTACTCAATTTAAATACCCAAATAATTCATACAAGATTTTATGTACAAGTAATTTCCATCCACCCCACTAATCAAGCTACTAAAAATATTTCATGTTGCAGATGGAGAAATATAAATAGATCTCAATGAATGTTGCTAAAGCAATTTCCTAAAACTTGATTTTAGATTACAAACTTTATTGTGTATATTTGCATAAGTGCTAGACTATCTCTTGTAAATAATCGTTATGTTTTGTGTCTAGTTGTACTCCATGTAACCATGGCAAGATAATGGGCAAGATTATAAAATGGCAAATGCAGAGTAATCATGTATTAGGACAAGATATAAATGCTATAATCATACATTGAAACATTAAACCAAAATTGTAGAAAACTAATTTCTAGTATTATACAATCTAACAACAATAATTCTTCTATATGGAAGGAAAAATAGAAAGGAAAAATGAGAGGGTAAGATTCAATGTGGATAGCATATTTGTGTCTTGTTTAAGAAGATATAGATTTTTAAAAAATTATGCAATCATGTAAAGTATAATAAGAGGGGAGCCTCGGTCTCCCCTCGAGAGCAATGAGGATTATATCATGGAATGTTAGGGGCTTGAATGCCCCTAACAAGAGGTGCTTAATTAAGTCCCAGATGGACTTAGTTAAGTGTGATATTTTCATGTTGCAAGAGACAAAATTGTCAAAGGAGTCTGCTGATTTGGTTTTTCTTCTTGGAGAAAGTGGGAATTCCTCTCCTCTCCAGCTTGTGGTGCGTCAGGGGGTTTGGCATTGCTTTGGAATAACTATAACATTGAGGTTGAGCTAGTTGCTTCTACTGTAAACTGGATGTTGGCCTTAGTTAAAAGAAAGCTTTTGAAGGTTAAGTTTTGGCTTTTTAATATTTATGCTCCTTCTGGTATTCAAAGGAAGACTAAATTATGGGGAGATCTTAAGAGAATTTCCTCCCCTTTAAGGCATGACTCCTTTATAATCTTTGGGGGGGATTTTAATGCTATCACTGACTTGGGAGAAAAGAAAGGAGGTATTCTTCCTAATAAAAAAATTATGGAAGACTTTCGGATGTTCATTAAGGATATGGGTCTTTTTGATTGTCAGTTTCAGAATGGGATTTTCACATGGACAAATATGCGAAGAGATTTTTCTCAGATTGCAGAAAAGTTAGATCGGTTTTTGTTATCAGATGTTTGGATTGATTCAGAGTTTGAATTTTTTTCCTCTATTCTTCCAGTTTCGGGGTCAGATCATTTTCCAATTTCCCTATCAATTATGGAAGATAAAGCTCCTTTTAAGTCACCTTTTAAATTTGAACCTATGTGGTTTAGAGATTCTTCCTTTTTGCCTTTGCTCAATAAATGGTGGAGTTCTGCTCCTTATTGCTTTGGATCCCAAATGTTTCAAATTGCTAAGAAGTTGAGATTTTTTAAATTTAATATTAGAGAATGGAATATCTTGCATTTTAAGAACATCTTTTAGGAAAAACAGAGGATTCAAGATATGATTGAATGTCTTAATTCACATGTGATTCAACATGGTATGGTGCCTCTTGTTTTTGATGTACTAAAATTGCTAAAAGTAGAGCTTGAAGAAGTTTTGTCCAAAGAAGAAATCTATTGGAGACAGAAATCGAGGGAGATCTGGCTTTCAGATGGTGATAGAAATACAAAAAAATTTCACTCTTCAACAAAAATTAAGAGAAGTAAAAATAGGATATCTTGTATTAAGTGTCCAAATGGTAGACTTTTAACAGAACAGGAGGATATTACTTCAGAGGCAGTTAGGTTTTTTAAGTCACTATTGTCTTCGGAGCATGGAGATCTTCATAATAACATTTCTTCTAATATTCCTTCTTTGGTATCTTCGGAAGATAATAAAATGTTGATGTCTCATTTTTCTTTGGATGAAGTTAAGAATGTTGTTTTTGCAATGAACCCTAATAAGGCTCCAGGACCGGATGGCTTTACTCCTTTATTTTTTCAAAAATGTTGGGATTTTGTGGGAAATGATGTTTTATTGGCCATTAAGGAAGCTAGAAGGAATAGGTCTATTTTGAAAGAGCTTAATAATACAATGTTTGCAATTATTCTTAAAAAAGAGGTTACCAAAACATTTTCTGATTTTCACCCTATTGCTTTATGTAATACTTTGTACAAGATTTTTACCAAGGCTATTTCTTTAAGGTTGGCTAAGATTCTTCCTAATATCATTTCTTTAGAACAAGGTGGTTTTGTTCCAGGAAGGGAGACAGCAGAGGGAGCTATAGTGGCACATGAGGTTCTGCATTCTATTTCTACTCAGAGAATCCCGGCCATGATCCTCAAATTAGATATGACGAAAGCATATGATAGAGTAGAATGGGGGGCGTTGTGTGTTGTTCTACTTAAATTGGGCTTTTCCAAGGCATGCGTCAAATGGATTCGTGCTTGTATTTCTTCTGCAAGGTTCTCCATTCTAATTAATGGCTCCCCTTGTGGTTTTTTCTCCTCTTCTAGGGGTTTGAGGTAGGGGGGATCCCCTGTCTCCTTTCTTGTTCATTCTTCTAGCTGAAACATTCAGTTGGGCTATAAGAGCCGCTAAGTTGGGAGGGCTTTGGAAGGGAATTAGGATTCAGAATGTTCCATAAAGCATTTCGCATTGCTTGTTTGCAGATGATACCTTTTTATTTGGTCAGGCCTGTTTGGGTGAGGCAAGAGTGATAAAGGGGGTAATACACAATTATGCATCCTTTTCTGGTCAAAGAGTCAATGTTGATAAGTCAAAGATTTTTTTCCTTCATGCTTCACAATTGGTTCAGGATAGATTGAATATTTTTTGGAGATTTGCATATGGAAATCTTCCTTGTTCTTATCTTGGTATACCTTTCTTCATTAAGCAGAATAGAGTTGAATTTTGGGATAAGATCATTTCAGCTATCTCTAGAAGGATCCTATCTTGGAATCATAGATGGTTATCTTTGGCTGGTAAGATTGTTCTTATTAAGTCTATCTTAAATGTTGTTCCTATTTATCTCATGTTTGTTTTGCAGTCTCCAAAAGAAACTCTTGTTAGTTTGCAAGATACTCTTAGGTCCTTCCTTTAGAGTAATAATAAAGATGGTAAGAAGAAACTCCCTCTGGTAGCATGGGATAAAGTTTTTTTGCCTAAAAACCTTGGGGGCACATGTAATGTCCCCACTCTAGCAGATTGACCAAGTATATGTGCGTTAGCCTAGCTCTACATGGTCCCGAGGGATAACGAAGGGTTTAAAGGGATCCTGGAGTGTTTTGGCCTAGTCATTTCCAGTTTGGGCCAAAACGAAGTTGATTTACTTAGTTTCAGGCATACTTACTATTTTTAGTAAGTCAGCAGGACACAACGGGGGCTAGTTTTGGTGATTGGATTTGATACTCCTTGGCGAGAGCTTTTCGACGAGCTATCACTCACGCTATTCGGAATCCGATTGCTAATATATTTTAATGCCTGAAGTTTGATTAAAGTAACATTTAATTTAATTGTAAAATATTAAAGTGTTACTTTAATATTTATTTTATGGAGATATGTGTAAATCAAAGGGGCAACCAAGGGAGACATAAGTGAATATTTTAATATGTTTTATATTGAACATGTTTTATCCCAAATTGCTTGAGTGAGTTGGGTCGCCCCTTGGAGAAAGAATAAAAGGGAGCTTTTGTGGCTTCATTGGGCATGTGGAATATGAGAAGAATTTGGTGTGTGAGTTGCAGATCCGTTCTTGGCATTAGAGGATGTCTATCCTCTCTTGTGACATTCTAGACGTCATTCCCTTGGGGTTTGGCCTTTGGAATCCTTTGCTATCAGCTTCATTTACAGGCAGATTGGGTGCTTTTCCAGCTACAAGCAGCAGCATTATTTGGTTGCATTTCCAGTTATAGGCCGCGACACTATTCACGTGGGTACTATTCACGTGACACTATTCACGTGGCTACTATTCACGTGGCACTATTCACGTGGGTACTATTCACATGGCACTATTCACGTGGGTACTATTCACCTGGCACTATTCACGTGGCACTATTCACCTGGCACTATTCATGCAGCACTATTCATGTTACTGTAGCAGCAGAATTAGAAACTTTGGTTGGAACATTATGTCAAAATGCTGGAGTATTTAGTGAGTTGAAAACAACCTGCTATGTATTTGATTTTTGTTAATTCTGGAAATAATATTATAATAGTAGTAGTTCAATTTCCAGCTTGCCTATTATTGTAAATTCTTTTTAGTTCATGTTATGTGGTTTTATACCTGTGCAAAGACTTAAAAACAAAAAAAAACATTGAAACATTAAACGGAGGAATAAGGCGTTGGCTGCAAACTATTTGACTAAATTCCTATCAGCAGTGGGGTTAGTTTTTGGGCATTCTAGGGTGCCCATTACAGTGGTATCAGAGCAGAAGATTCTGCCATCTTGTGGGAAACTTTCACCAAAACATATTGCAGAAATAAAACAGGTCCAGAATGTATGATTGAGCATGCGACAGGGGCATTATAATTTCCGCAATACCAAGGCCAGACAAAATAGAAATCCGGATAGACAGAGTGAGCAGTCTAGTTCATCTGTGCAGGTGGACATAGAATCCAGTCATACAGACATAGAGGAAATATTCTTCGATCAGGACAGCAGTATGGGTGACCGAGATGAGAGGAATATCGTTCCAGATCAGGGGGAGGTAATGTTCAGACAGTTGCTGGGTACGTTAGAGCAAGGGCAGCGTATGCAGCAAGAGCAGAATAGGCGAATGGACATGATGTTGCAGCTTATGGCTAGACAGATGGGCATTAATATTAATCCAGGTGATGCCAACAATGGAAACAATAACAATGGGGGAAACGATAACAATAGGGGCAATGATAATAATGGAGGCCGAGGCAACAACAATGGCCTTGAGAATAACATTAATGGTAATAATGGACATGGCAACAATGGGATTGAGGTGGATAACTTTAGACACATTGCACATCCAACTCGAACAGCGAGCTCGAGACCTCTTCTACCCACCTTTCCACCTAGGGATCCGGTTCAACCAGTGAACAAACCACAGATTACTGAGTTATAGGGTCAGTTCAGGAGGGACTGGGAGGCCAGTGGACCTGAGTTTCAGGCAGATATTTCCCTCAGAGATTATATGGACTTGAGGATGAGACATATGCCTAGAGCAGGAGGGAGTAATCAGAATTTTGAGCTGAGGAAGAAAGTTGGAAAACTTTCCTTGCCTTATTATGATGCTTCAGGGAAGATGACTGCACGAGCTTGGGTGCAGAAGGTAGATACATACTTACAGCTTAATCCTATGCCTGAGGAGGAGGCTATCAAGTATGCGGCTATGCATTTGGATAGCGTTGCGCATGAATGGTGGCATCATGGCATGGTGACTCTGGGGCATAATCAGATTACATCCTATGAGGAATTCACAGAAAGATTGATTGAGAGATTTGACACTAGAGATCCCGAGTTACATTTCAAGGAGCTAGCACAGTTAAAACAGACAGGTTCGGTGGATGCTTACATCGTCGAGTTTCAGCGGTTGTCTGTACTTGTTACTGATATCTCTCCTAGGAGATTGGTGGTGTTATTTTGTGATGGGCTTGCTGATCCATTACGTGGTTGGGTGAAGGGACATGATCCACTCACCTTAGCAGAAGCAACTAAAAAGGCACGAGATTTAGCCCCTTCGGTATACAAAGGAAAATACCATTCAACAGATTCTTCCTACCACAAGGACAAAGACAAAAAACCATTTCAGAAAGAGTATAACAAACCCAAAGAAGGATCAAAAGGACTAGACAGCGAAACCTTGAATGAACTTCGAAAGAAGAAACTGTGCTTCCAGTGTAGAGAGCCTTGGGACTTATCTCATAAATGCCCTCTCAAGGCTAAGGCAAATCAAATGGAGTATTTTTCAGCAGAGGAGTCAGAGTCAGAGGGGGCGGATCAGCACTCTGATTCAGATGAGAGTAGTACTAGAGAGAGGAGCAGAACTGCTGAGGATGACAGATCATTGGCACGGTTAACCGGGGCTCAGAAGGCAATCACCTTTAAGGTGAGAGGTACTATCCAGGGACAGAAGGTGATTTCCCTTATTGACACTAGGGCTACGCATAACTTTATTGATACACAATTGGTAGCCAGGAGAGGCTTACAGACAGAGGAGCATGATTGTTTTAGAGTCATGGTGGCTAATGGCCAAAAGCTATTATGTACTCAGAAGGTTTCGGATCTTCACATCAGATTTGGAGATGGTTATGAGTTGGAAGATGATTTCTATGTTGTGGACATGGGAGATTACGACGTCATCCTCGGTATGACATGGATGGCATCGCTGGTTGAGTTCACTTTCAATCTAGCGAAGTTGGAGATGAGGTTTCAGCATGAGGGTAGGACTGTTGTGCTCAGGGGACTTTCAGATGGGAGTTGCAGGGTAGTGTCTTTGAGGAGAATGGAGAGACTTTTTCGACATAATGACATAGAGTGGGCAACAGAGTGCTTAGTTATGCCAGCTTCACCGGAGCCTCGAGTGAAGAGTCATCCACCAGATATACAGGAGATACTTGACAGGCATGCCAAGGTATTTGGTGATATTCCTCATGGGGTTCCTCCCGATAGGGGTGCAGAGCATGTTATTGAGCTCAAGGAGGGAGCCAAACCAGTAATGATCACTCCCTATCGTCATCCTAAGAAACATAAAGATGAGATAGAGAAGGCAATTAAGGAGTTGTTGGAAATGGGGCACATCAGGCCCAGCAAAAGCCCCTTTGCTTCCGCAGTTGTCTTGGTTAAGAAGAAGGATGGAACAATGCGCATGTGCATTGACTACAGGGCCTTGAACAAAAAAACCATTAAGAACAGGTACCCCATTCCACGGATAGATGAGCTAATAGATGAGCTACATGGGGCATGTGTCTTCACAAAGATAGATTTGAGATCAGGGTATCATCAGATCAGTATGAGGGCAGAGGACATTGAGAAAACAGCTTTTCGGTGTCACTATGGTCATTTTGAGTTTCTGGTTATGCCATTTGGGCTAACCAATGCTCCTGCTACTTTTCAGAGTTGCATGAACCAGGTGTTTAGGGGGCAATTGAGGAGATACGTTTTGATTTTCTTTGATGATATTTTGGTCTTTAGCAAGACATGGGGGGAGCATTTACAGCATCTTGAGGAGGTGCTATATATTTTGGAGAGAGAGTCCCTGTATGCCAAGGAGTCTAAGTGTGAGTTCAGGATGACAGAGCTTTTGTACCTTGGTCATATTATCAGTGCAAAGGGAGTTCGGGTGGATCCTGAAAAGATTAGAGCTATTGTTGATTGGCCCACACCTACGAACCTTACTCAGCTTAAGGGGTTCTTTGGCTTATGTGGTTTTTATAGGAGATTTGTTAAGGGGTTTTCTCAGACAGCTGCTCCCTTGACAGATCTTACTAAGAAGGGGGCCTTCATGTGGACAGAGGCAGCACAGAGGTGTTTTGAGCATTTCAAGCAGGTGATGTCTTCGTGTCCAATTCTAGCTCTACCAGACTTCACGAAGCCCTTTGAGCTTCATTGTGATGCATCGGGTGATGGGATTGGAGCAGTATTGATGCAGGAGAAGCACCCCATTGCTTTTGAGAGTAGGAAGCTCCGAGGTGTGGAGAGGAGCTATTCTATTTATGATCGTGAGATGTTGGCCATCATGCATGCCTTGGCCAAATTCCGATCCTACTTGGTTGGAGGGAAGTTTGTGATCAAGACGGATCACAATAGCATAAAGTATTTCATGAGCTAGCGAGACTTGAATGACAGGCAGCAGAAGTGGGTCACTAAATTGTAGGCTTATGACTTCGACATTGAGTTTGTCAAAGGGAAGAGGAATGTAGTAGCTGATGCCTTATCCAGAAGACCTCACATTTGTGCTCTTGCAGAGATTACAGGAGATTGGAGGGATGAGATTATAGCAGAGTATGTCGGGGATACTTGGGCGTCTAGTTTGATTTCAGGTACTATGCAGGATGGTCGCTATGAGGTGATAGATGGATTGATCAGATTTCAGGACAGAGTTTACTTGATTCCGTCATCACAGTTGAGAGAAGCGATACTTAGGGCATTTCATGATGCACTTACGGCTAGGCATCCGGGGGTCTTCAAGACCTATAGGTAGATCCGAGAGCGATTCTCATGGAGAGGGCTCAAGGATGATGTTCAGAGGTATGTCAGGGAGTGTGCAGTTTGCCAGTAGAATAAGGGAGAGCACACGTTCCCTGCGGGTTTACTACAGTCCTTGCCCATCCCAGATAGGAAATGGGAAAGTATTTCAATGGACTTTATCACTGGGTTGCCACGAGTGCAAGGGAGGGATTGCATCTATGTGGTGGTAGACCGCTTAACGAAGTTCGCTCACTTCTTTGCTATTCCGTCCACTTACACAGCAGCACAGGTGGCAGATCTTTTCTTCAGAGAGATATTCAGGTTACATGGGCTACCTAGATTCATTGTCAGTGATCGGGATAGTAAATTTATGAGTATTTTCTGGCAAGAGTTGTTTAGGTTGTGTGGCACAGATCTTACACCCAGCACTAGTTATCATCCGCAAACAGATGGGCAGACGGAGATTGTGAATAAATGGGTGGAGGGATATTTGAGGAACTATGTGACTACACAGCAGAGGGCTTGGGTTAGATGGTTGCATATGGGAGAATACTGTTACAACACTACATATCATATGTCCATTAGGATGACACCCTTCATGGCACTTTATGGTTATGAAGCACCAAGCTTCATGGATCTAGTTTTGGGGGACAGTAGGGTGCCCAAAGCCAAAGACTTATTGCAGGATAGTCAGGATATCCTGAGAGTGCTCAACAAAAGTTGTATGCTGATCAGCACAGGGCAGAGCGCAGTTTCGAGGTAGGGGATATGGTATACTTGAGGCTACAGCCATATAGGCAGTCATCTCTCAAGAGGAGTGGGGTAGAGAAGCTGAAGCCTAGATTTTATGGTCCCTACAGGGTGATTTGCAGAGTGGGCGAAGTTGCCTATGAGCTTCAGCTTCCAGAGGGCAGTCGAGTACACAATGTATTTCATGTGTCTAGGCTTAAGAAAGCTATTGGTCAGAGTGTAGTACTTTCTGCAGATTTACCTCCTTTGGATGAGGAGGGGAAGCTCGTGTTAGTACCTGAGGCTATTCTAGACACTAGAGAGAGGAAACTCAGAAACAGGATAGTGAAGGAGTATTTGGTCAGATGGAGAGACCTGCCGGAGGAAGATGCTACATGGGAGAATGAGCAGGTGATACAACAGGCTAGACTGAGATTGCTTGAGGACAAGCAATTTCAAGGGGGGTGAACTGTAATGTCCCCACTCTAGTAGATTGACCAAGTATATGTGCGTTAGCCTAGCTCTACATGGTCCCGAGGGCTAACGAAGGGTTTAAAGGGATCCTGGAGTGTTTTGGCCTAGTCATTTCCAGTTTGGGCCAAAACGAAGTTGATTTACTTAGTTTCAAGCATACTTACTATTTTTAGTAAGTCAGCAGGACACAACGGGGGCTAGTTTTGGTGATTGGATTTGATACTCCTTGGCGAGAGCTTTTCGACGAGCTATCACTCACGCTATTCGGAGTCCGATTGCTAATATATTTTAATGCCTGAAGTTTGATTAAAGTAACATTTAATTTAATTGTAAAATATTAAAGTGTTACTTTAATATTTATTTTATGGAGATATGTGTAAATCAAAGGGGCAACCAAGGGAGACATAAGTGAATATTTTAATATGTTTTATATTGAACATGTTTTATCCCACATTGCTTGAGTAAGTTGGGTCGCCCCTTGGAGAAAGAATAAAAAAGAGTTTTTGTGGCTTCATTGGGCATGTGGAATATGAGAAGAATTTGGTGTGTGAGTTGCAGATCCATTCTTGGCATTAGAGGATGTCTATCCTCTCTTGTGACATTCTAGACGTCATTCCCTTGGGGTTTGGCCTTTGGAATCCTTTGCTATCAGCTTCATTTACAGGTAGATTGGGTGCTTTTCCAGCTACAAGCAGCAGCATTATTTGGTTGCATTTCCAGTTACAGGCCGCGACACTATTCACGTGGGTACTATTCACGCGACACTATTCATGCGGGTACTATTCACGCGGGTACTATTCACGTGACACTATTCACCTGGCACTATTCACCTGGCACTATTCATGCAGCACTATTCATGTTACTGTAGCAGCAGAATTAGAAACTTTGGTTGGAACATTATGTCAAAATGCTGGAGTATTTAGTGAGTTGAAAATAACCTGCTATGTATTTGATTTTTGTTAATTCTGGAAATAATATTATAACAGCAGTAGTTCAATTTCCAGCTTGCCTATTATTGTAAATTCTTTTTAGTTCATGTTATGTGGTTTCATACCTGTGCAAAGACTTAAAAACAAAAAAAAACATTGAAACATTAAACGGAGGAATAAGGCGTTGGCTGCAAACTGTTTGACTAAATTCCTATCAGTAGTGGGGTTAGTTTTTGGGCATTCTAGGGTGCCCATTACAGCACAGGCATTAGGAGTCTAGAAAGTCAAAATTTAGCCTTAAGGTGCTAAGCTAGTTTGGAAATTGTATGAGAGACCATTCTCCTTTTGAGCACAGATTATGTTTGCTAAATATTTAAATAACGGACCAAGAGAATATGTTTTTCAAGTTTCTAATTTACCGTCTAGTTCAGCTATTTGGAATTTTCTATGTAAATGTAGATCAGTGATTTTGCCTCATCTCTTATGGATTGTACATAATGGTAGAAAGGTCAGGTTTTGGGAGGAAGTTTGGAATGGACATCCCCCTCTAGTGAACTCGAGGGATTGGTCTCCTTTAATTTCCACTCTTTCTTCCCTTTGGGGTGTCTTTGTGGCTGATTATTTTGAAATTGAGTATAGTGGGAATCTTAAGGTGGTAAAATGGAAATCAATTGAGTTTTTAGATATTGATCAAAAAGTGAAATTGGAATATGAAAAGATGTTGGTGGAGAGAGTAATAATTCTTTCTGATGCTGACGATGAGCTTATCTGGACAAGGAATATCTCTAGTAAGTACACAGTTAAGGATGGCTATAATTCTCTCTTAGTTGCTAAAGATTTATCTACTTGGCCATACAAGTTGTTTTGGCGTATGGCTTGCCTCCAAAGGCTGGTTCTTTTGCTTGGTTAGCAGTGCAGGACAGGGTCCTTACAGGATTGAGGTTGGACAGGTTGGGTATTACTGCAGTATTTTCTTGTGTCTTTTGTAATAAAAAATTAGAATCCTCTACACACTTGTTTCTTCACTGTGATTTTGCCTATGCTTGTTGGCAGTGGTTGTTTGAAAAGCTTAATCTATCCTTTGTTATTGGTAAGGATCTCCTTTCCCACTTTAGAGCCTGGCCTCTCCTGTTTGCCTCATCTTTCTATGCATGTCTTTGGATTATTTCTCCATCTATTGTGATTTGGACTATTTGGTTAGAGTGTAATAATAGGATTTTTAAACAAACAAGTTCTTTCTTGGCTGAGGTTTTATTGAGGATTGAATCTTCCATCTCTGAAGTTGCTTTGTCTTTTATCTATAAGAATTTGGAAACCCTTACCTCTTTTTCTCATTGGGATGGTAGGGTAACTCGAGTTTGGAGAATGTTATCAGTCTTACCTTCTCATGGATCTATTTTAAATAAGACTAATGCTACAAGTAAGAGAAATTTTGCTTGCTAGAAACCTCCTCCGCAAGGGCACTTTAAATTGAATTTTGATGGTGCTTCTCTTGGGAACCCTGGCCTGGCAGGGGCAGGTATGGTAATTTATGATCATAAGGTAAGATTTATTCAGGCTCGTTGTCATGCCATTGGTTTTAAGTCTAACAATTGTGTAGAATTATTTGCTTTGTCCTTTGGTTTGGATATGGCTATATTTTTGGGAATTAAGGACTTGATAATGGAGGGTGGTTCTATGGTTATTATTCAAAGTGTCATGAAAAAGAAGTCAAATTGTTGGCAATTACAATATATACTTGATCATATTTTGCAAAAATTAGACTTTTTTATTCCTTCTTGATTTCCCACTGTTATAGGGAAGTGAATAAGATTGTAGATTTATTGGCTAACTTAGCCATTGATAGTGATGCTAATATGCGGGAGGTAAGTGTGGATGAGATCCTTTCCTCGGTTTTGGAATATTTGAAGTAAAGAAGGGCATAGTTGTAGTCTTCATCAACCTCCTTATTTGGTGTGGCTTTTCTTTGGTGTGGGTTCTGCTATGCTTGATCACAATTTTTATTTTGACAGGGTGTCTGATTATGGTTTCATTTCTATTATGTGGTATAATTCTAACTAGTGGTTGGAGAATTGTGTTTCATAGACAAGGGTGGTTCAGACTGGTGTTTTTTGGCAGCAATGGATATGCATCCTTCGGTGATCATACTTTAATCTTCCTTCTATATGCTTCTATTGACGGCTTCCAAAATATCTAATGTGGCTTATGTAATTGGGATGGGTTTTTTGATGTACTATGCCAATGGGCATTTGGTATTGGGTAGAATAGGCTTGTGTTACTTAAGCAATACTAAAGGGATTTCTTACTGGTTCTTTCCCTTCAGTGCTTTTTGAACCAAACACTGTAAAAAACTTTTAAAATTTAATATAGTTCAGTGGTTCTATCCACTTTTATCAAAAAAAATATATATATCATGAATAACTATTATTAATTGATTTCGAAAGTGATGTTATATGTATATATTTTACTGATATATTTTGTTGAAAAAATTGAAATTATATAAAATTTAATATTATAGAAAATTAATTTCTAACATTGTATAATCTATCAACAATAAAAAAAATTTATATAAGAAAAAATGAGGGATCAAGATTATATTTAGAACAAATGTGTCTGTGGGTTGCATATTTATCAGTAGTTTTAGAACATATTAATTAAAAAAATATATATTCCATAGTCATGCATACTGTAATATCATTAATAACTATTGTTAAATTATCTTAAAATGATACTACTAGTGAACACTTTCAATTGAAAAAGTTGTGACCCATATAAATTAAAAGAATCCTATCATGTAAACTATAATATGTCTTCAGACGTGTAGTGAAGATGTCACCAACATTCAAATCTCTGTTAGGCCATTGAGCTCACATGCCTTGTGCTTTCTCTAGATCGTTGAGCTCGTGGATTTGATCAAGTGAAGTGTGGGATGAGGTCCCACATTTGTGGCCTGACCAGTTCATAACTCCAGGTCAAAAGTGTTCATATGGAGCCGGAGGACATGTTGTGCCAGCATCATTAATCACGTTAAATAGTTTGCCATAGTAAAAAAAAAAAACAAGCAAACTCTAATATCATTAATGACTATTCTCAATTTATCCAAAGTGGATACTTTCAATGGATCAGCCTCTCCAATTGCTCTGCTTGCCACCTCACATGACAACAACTTTACATTTCTGCACCACTTGCAAACACCAGTTTTCTTCATGAAAGTTTATGTAGCAAACGAGTCATGATCAACAAATTAAAATTTAATGTACCAAATGATCATAATGATAGTGCATGTACCAAAAACTCCTGTTTACCCATGATAACCCAATTATTGTCTATCCAGATATCAGAATGAGTGTAACCCATCACAGTCATTTTACTGAGATTGAAAAAAAAAAGAGAAGAATACCCACCTGGGATCGATTGGTAGCGTATAGAAATTCCCTGTCAAAAATTTATTTGCTTAAGGTTCATGAGGTAGCACTGGAGGGAACAGTGGCAAGATATTGGACATGATTCTCACATGGCAAATGCAGAGCAATCATATATTAGGAAAAACTATATATACGCTATATTCAAAAGCTGAAATATAAATTTTAGCAATATTTTGAACACCGTAGAAAATTAACGTTTAGTATTATACAATTTATCAAGTTAAAAATGAGGGGTAAAATTATATCTGTAGATAGCATATTTATTTATCTGTTAGAACATATAAATTAAATTATAATATAATGAATAGTTATCATTAATTGACTTCAACGTTTATGGATTGTATATTTATGAATCATTTTAGAACATATAAATTAGAAAAAAAGTCTATAATGCAATCATGCCAACTATAATATCATTAATGACTGTAGTTAATGGATGTTAAAGTGTTGCTACATATGTATTTAATGGATACTTCAAGTTGAAATATAAATTTTAACATTAACCCAACACTACAGAAAATTAATTTCTAATATTGTACAATCTATCAACACTAATTTCTCTGTATGGAAAGAAAAATGAGATAGCAAGATTATATTTAAAACAAACATGTCCGTGGATTGCATATTTATCCCTAGTTTTAAAACATAAATTAAATAAAGTTCTATTATATAATGATGCAAACCTTAATATAATCAGTAGCTTCCACTAATTGACCTTAAAGTGATGTTACATATGAATTTAGTAGACACTTTCAGCTAAAATTGTTGTGGTCCAAATAAATTAAAAGAATCTTATCATGCAACTAGCAAATTGTGATATCATTAATGGTTATCTTAAAGTGTTGTTATATATATTTAGTGGACACAAAAAGTTGTGGTCCATATAACTTTCAAAATTTCTTATCATGCAACCAAGCTGTAATATTGTGTGAATATAGAGAGTTTTTCAGAATAGAAAGAAAAACTTCTGATTTAAACTATGTATGTTTTTCAATTAATATTTTTAGGATGCAAATGGCGCAATGCTTTCAGCTCTTCATTTTGCTTCTCCAGTTGTTCGACTCGCCTCTTCAATTGACAAATGTAATCAACTACCTCTAGCAACACAACAACTTTGCTTTTCTGCACTACATACAAACACTAATTTCCTTCATTAAAGTTCATGTAGCAAATGTGATTTTAATTAAGAAAGAAGCAAGAAAGGGGGCGTTGACCCTTTATAAAATGGCCCAAAGGTAGTAAGAGACAACAAAATAGGGGGCAAACCCCCAAAAAACACAGTTGAATAGGCCAAAGAAAACCCTGTCAAACTAGTAAACAACTAGAACCCTAATCAAGGAAGGGAAGAGACCCCCAAATGCAGACAAGGAGGGGTTTGGGGGAGGGAGAAGATTTTAGCTTCCTCCTACAACAAATCAGAGTCTAGGCAATACTATCATTAGGATCATCAAAGGATAGATTAAGCGAGGAGGACCCCATCAAAACACAATGAGAGGCAGCATTAGAGTGTTGTTGTAGAACAATAGTAGGCTACTGCAAACTAGGAGTGGGTGAGTTGAATCCTAAAGGATAGAAGTAGTAGCATCAACAACTCAGTAGTGAGCGACACAACTTCATCCCGAGGGGAGGACACATCCTCTTGAGATGAGTCAGAAAAGTTAAAAGCATAGACAATCAGGTGATCAATAGTGGCATTCTTCCACCAAGTAGTAGCACCCATGTGATGAGGAAGGAAGCAATCTGATGCTAAAAGACCCATAGCGAAGCATTTTCGGCAGGGAAAGAGGAAGCCCTCAAAATCCAATGGTTGATTCCAAGGCCTATCACCAACCATAAAAACCACATCCCCGTGGAGAGGCAAGGAGATGTCAATATCCACTAAGATGTAAGCAAAGGTGGAGTGGCCCATGGAAGACGTGACACCATGAACCTTCAAGAATAGGCCAATAGAGTTACCTATGGTCTCGTAGTTAGAGTGCTCCCATAAATGAAGAGGAAGTTTCGAAAGGCAAACCCAAACCAGATGCACATTAAGTGGTCTAGTAAGAGGGTTAAAAGAAGTTGTCCCTAACTTAACAGAGAGGGGGTGAACTCCCCAAGCCCACAACTTGCCCAAAATCAGGTCACAATAAGATGAAAAAGTAAAAGAAACAATGATAAAGCCTTTAGCACAAAGAAAGAGCTCGATACTATAAACAACCGAAGACTTCTATGAATCACTTACCCTAAAACATGTTATGATCAACTAGATAGAATTTAATCTACCAAACCGGCAGTAACTCATCATAGCCATTATACTGAGATAGAAAAAACAAAAAAAATGAGACAAGAATACCCACCTAGGGGTTCATTGGTATCAGTGCCCGTAGAGCAGAAAATGCGTCCTTCATCTTTTCTCTACACTTACATTCTGCATTTGCATGGGGATTTGAACAGTAGTTGTACGTTTCATTTCCGCCATTCTCGGTAAGAAAAGTACTAGTTTTATAACTATTTATGCAATTCAAGAAATTTAGGCAGTGCTTATGTAAGGACTGCGATTGCCTACCCTGCAGGGGGGCCATGAGAGGCCTATAACATTTCCAATCTACAAAGGCGCTTCCATTATCATTTACCCATGGGCTGATAGTGATTGTATTCATGAATTGTTCAGTGGATGGAATGATTTCATCTAGTGGTATTGGGTCATCTGCTAACAGATCTCAACAATATGGTGACGACCACAAGTCATATATATCCACGTATTTGGACGAATCTTCTTCATATCCTGTCTGGACCTGCAACAAATTCATGTTTTAGCAATTTTCATTAGTCATGATGATATCTTTGTTTTCTTACAGTACTGTGGACACCATACCAACCACAACTCAAAACATTGAGGAAAAATTAAGAGCACGTATATAACAAGATGGACTTACAAAATCTGTCACAATTTGTTGTTCCATGACTGGCAAGTTGCAGAATTTGTTGTTAGAGTCTTTTTGTTTGCTGATAAAATTGAATGGTTTTAAATAAAGCAGTCAAGAATCAAATCTTGTTGGGTGCAAGATCTGAAACTGAAAATTGTACTCTAAACGAATTTGATGAAATGCTTGGGTGCAAGATCTAATAGCATAAAAGATGAAACTAAGAATTATACTCTAAACGAATTTGACGAAACACTTTGATCTTTTGACTCTCAATCGCAAAGATTTCAGCCTAAGAAATTGTACTCCCCTATCAAACAGCTAATTTTTTTTTGATGAAAAATATTATTAAGAAAAACTTACTGAACATGAACAGTTGTAGTGAACCATTATGCAGAGCCTTGTGAAAGCTCAAAGGGAAAATGGTGACTCTGCCAACATTATAGAGAAGGGAGAGCAAGTTTCCAATGATGGTAGCGACTTCGAAGAAATTGGGCCATCTATAATTAATGATCACTAGTCAAAACATAGTAGTTGGGGTATTGAAAACAAATAATTTTCTATATTTAGAGAGGCCTTAAAGCAGTCCCTTTGAAACCAAACAAGGAGCAGTTTAGAATTTGATTATTTTAATGGAGAACTGTAGTTTTGTTTTAGAAAAATAGGGTTGCTTATTTATTTTAAGTATGTCTTTTAGTTTTAAATGTTTCTGTAAATATTTTGATTGTTTTAATGGAGAAGTGTGGCCTTTGTTTTAGAAAAATAAAGTTGTTTACTTAGATTATTTGTGTATTTTAGTTTTAAGTGTTTCTTTTTTTATGTATTTATTTTGATTATTTTAATGGAGAACTGTAGCTTTTGTTTTAGAAAAATAGAGTCATTTATTTATTTTTATCTTTTATGTATCTTGTATTTTTTTTTTATATTGAAAAAAAAATTATTTATTGTATGCAAGTCAAAGTTTATTTGTTATCTTTTTTTTTTGTAGCTTGACTTTTTTAAGATAATTATAATTTTTTTAATTTAAATAATTTCTTAGAGATTTAGTTGCATTTGGGTGGCATATACATGGTAAAATCGAAAAAATATCAATTATCCAATTGCTTAATATTTTTTATAACTTCATAATTTGTACCATTTTTAAGATCTCTTCAATACACTATCAAATTTTATTCTCATCCAATAGAATAAGTGTTATGACTCCACCAAATTATTGTATTGAAAATAAACATTTTTCTATAATTTATTTAATTATAAATTTAATGTGTACTATATATATTTCAATTTCCACCTAGAAGATGTTAAGTGTAGTGTCTCAAAACAATAGTTTAAAAGTATTGATAAGCTTTCTATATATAAGATAGAATTGAAAGCATGCCACTCTTCTACTAAGTTTGTCAACTTCTATAATCTCTCCATTGTGAATATTGCAAATTTCTTGTTGCATTACAATATTGCAAGTTCGTCACTTAGTACTATATTCCCATGTCCCAAACTAATTTGGATATATGAAACTTCACTAGCACCAAAGACAAATAATATAAGGATTTTTGTTTTGTGGGTTCTATTTCAAAGGATGAGTGAATATTCATCTATAGAGAACTCCTCAAGGCTTCAAGTTCTACTTTTCATTACTATGCCACTTCTATAATCTCTCCATTGTGAATATTGCAAATTTCTTGTTGCATTACAATATTGCAAGTTCGTCACTTAGTACTATATTCCCATGTCCCAAACTAATTTGGATATATGAAACTTCACTAGCACCAAAGACAAATAATATAAGGATTTTTGTTTTGTGGGTTCTATTTCAAAGGATGAGTGAATATTCATCTATAGAGAACTCCTCAAGGCTTCAAGTTCTACTTTTCATTACTATGCCACTTCTTATGATGACCAATATGAAAAATAACTTTAGGCATGATAATTCATAGCTTTGAAGGGGATAATTCTATTTATTTGGTGTTTGCAACTCTACTAAAATCTGGGAAATTATACAACTAGGTTATGTAAAGATAGTAGATGCAACTCGATTAAATGATCAAATTACCAATCACAAAGGGAGTATAAAATATATCTTAAAAAAATACAATGAGACAAGGTATAATTAAGATCAAATTGAAATAATTTTTTAAATTAGTGATCCCATTTATTCTATAGAAGCGGGGGAAATTCTTATTAAATCATAATATAGTACACTAACTATAAACTACAAATGCTCAAGAAAAATATATTAAAATATTTAATAGAAAATTTGTGAATTTTTTATTTTTCTACAAATGTGGAAGGTATAGTCAATAAAATGAAGCTTTCTAGTGAATATATGGATGACATGAATGAGGAGAGAAAATATTAATTAATAAGCTTGATTCCTATTTTTTTATTTTGATGTTTCTACTATTAAGATATCTGAAGGTCTCACTACTCTGATACTAGTGAATTGAGCAAAAAATTATTAAGTATAGAAGATAGGAGTAAGAAAGAAATATTAGGAAAACACTTTCCTCTAAGGAAAACCTAAAATATAAATAAAATAGATTTTCTAAAAATCATACTAAAATTGAATCTAGCAATAACTCTAACAATAAGATGAATCTAAATATGAATCTAACAATTTGAGAGGAAGGATAACAATTTCATAGGAAAAAGTAACAATTTCAAAAGAAGAGAGATGTTTGTCTTCAAAATCAATCTAGTATTAACTATTAACTAATGAAATGAATAGTATTTAAAAATTTATAGAGTTTAAGAGGTTGGTAGAAAAATGAAATAGTAATTATATCAAATTAATTAGGTTAAATAATATAGTTGAGTACAAGTCAAAATTACTTTGTAAAATTTTACAAAAATTATGAAACCAAAAGGTCACTTCATCATGCACTCAAAAAAAATGGAGTTGCTAAAAAGAAGAATAGAATCATTATCAATATGTAAGTATGATAAAAAAGTTGAACTATTTTTATGGAACGACTTAGTATCTACAATAACATATTGTTTTTGATAAAGATAAACGGGTTTTACATGGACCTGAAACCAAAAGTTTTACAACAGTCGGCCATCAGCCAAACAGACATGAAACAACATCAAAACAGGGGAGAAACCCCGAGCAGCCACGAAAACTAAGAAAACATAGACAAACAAGACAAAACAAAAGAAAAAGCTCTCAGTTAAGAGAGAGCACTAGATCCTTGTTCTTTTGGATGGAAATCCTATTGATTTCCTCCAGATCGTCCATAATGAATTTGGAGGTACCCTTGTTGTTGCTTCTGCTCCTGGTTCTAGAACTAGGTCTAGTGGTTTTGCTATCTCCAGTAGCCATATCATCTCCTCCAAGATCTTTCACCAATTCACTGTGGTAGGATCTATAATCAACAACCATGGCATTAATTTTTTCAAGCCCCTCAATATTGTTGTTCATGGCTTCTTTTCTTATGTCGACCAGGTTCTTGAGATTTTTCTTAATCTCTGCAATGGATTGTTCAACCTTATCAATCCTTTTTTCATGATTGCATTTCATCACCTCAACGTCCTGGGAGAGTTTTTGTGTCATAATCATGAGTTTCTCCGGTTTGTTGGGCCCAGGGGAAGCAATGAAAATATCAATTATCTCTTTAACCCCCATTTTGAGGGTATCAATTTCACGCTCAACCCACTTCCAGTAGCTCTCCTGGCTTCTGGTATCTTCCATAACCAGATTCATCAGATTACCAGTCTTCTGATTCCCATTGTTCTCTTCATTGGCTATGGTCCCCTGTTTTTCTTTCAGGACATTGATAGGAATGTCTAGTTTAATCCCCTAGTGTGTAATCTTTGTGTTGTGGTCCTTAGACGCCAGCTTTTTCTTTTTGGTGAGGAGCTCGGCCTTGGAGATCAGTTTGCTAGTGGTTTTGTATTTGCTAGCCACCCATCTAGGAGGCTTCTTGCTTTCGAGCATCCCAGGGGTGATCATCATCTCCCCTTCATCCGCAAGTTCATATTCAAGGTCATCAACAGGAATCCCACTTTCTTCTAGGTCCATTTCTGAGTCAGAGACATCCTAGATATCAGTCTACAGGCCAGCCTCAACAAGAGGGGGCACAATTTCAAGGGATTTAGCATGCTCCATGATAAGGATAATAAGTCCCTCGTGGAGAACAGGGTTGTTAGGGTTTTCCAAATGTTTTTCTAGGCTATTTTCAAGGGAAGAGGCTAGATAGAAGGGAATAGAGATGATTTTACCGTGCCTAAAATGATTTAAGATAGTGAAATGATAGAAAAAGATGCTAGCATACCTGCCATCAAGAGTAATATACCTCATTATAAACTTAGTCATGTCAGCCTAGGGGGCCATGAGGTCTTTCCTATTATAGCCGCCATCGGCCATCTTGGTGACTCTAGAGGATCATTGTCTTTGTCAAAGAAACTCGACAAGTCCTCCTCCCCAGTTTTCCTATCCAGGTATTAAATCTTCTACCAGTCGTAGCCAAACCAGTGACCGTCGCCACCAAAGTTTTGTCAATCTGATAATCAATTCCATAAGCCCTGAGACTCCCTTTTTTCTATCCATTAACAAAGGCCTCAGTAAACAAAGGAGAGGAGTCGTGAAGTTGGTCCAAGTAGGGGACGAGACCTCCATTGATGACTTCCTGTCGGACATCTTTGTTCTTCTTCCACTTCTCACAAGTAGAGGGATCTTCTTTGTTCTTATCCCCTCCCATTATGCTCCTGGTCGCCAAATAGTAGGAGATGGGGCTCACCAAGGAAGGCACCAACCAGTTGTAGAAAATGGGCCACACCCACAAAATATCAAAACAGTAGCAAAAAAGCACACAATGAGGTAGGAAATCCTGTCGCCGAGGAGGTTTCTAGATCTTTGATTAGGAAAAGCCAAAAAGAGTCATTTCCCCATCAACTCAGTCATGTCATCATGAGAGATCATTGATTGATGCATTAATCATTACATGCCAGCTCACACAGATCTTTGGGGAAAGCATCCCTACTACTCCACCAATTGGTTGCCATGTATCCCACCACCAGATTGGCTAGTAGATCCACCGCCTTGTTGCCTTCCTGGTATATGTGCGAGATTTTGAAATCTGCCAGCTCATTAATTATATTTTGGCAGTCCTTGATCAGGCTAGCAATCGTCCAGCTAGGATCCGTGCGTCCACTCAAACAATTGATAATGTTTAGCGAGTCAGACTCCAGCCAGAATTTAGTAAAACCTTCTCTTTTAGCAATGTGTAACCCAATGTGGGTAGCACTGGCTTCTGTGTAGTGGAGTGGAGGTAAAATAATGAAAGGAATGACTTTAGTTAGGACACAATATGAAATTGCCAAAATTTCCTTGAGTCCCATTTGCTTCTGCATCTAGACCTCATTAAATACTTATAACTAATTGAGAAGAATTCTAATTGGGTTAACCTTACCAAAATTTAATTGGAGATGATCTTTTGGTTCACAACATGAATCATAATCTTTTGCTATCCATTTCAACTTCCAACTTGGAGAACTTAGGTGTAGTGTTTCTTTGATTTCTAAAGGGAACAATTTTAGTACTCTTACCAATATTTTGGTTTATTTTTCAATAAAAATGCATATATTGGTTGATTTCAAATAAATGATATTTAAGGGAATGTCACTCTTCCACAAATTTGTAAACTTGTATTAGCTCTCCATTGTCAATTTGGTAATTGTTTGTGCACTACAATATTGCAAGTCCATCAATTAGTACTATTGTCTCACGTTATAAACTAATTTAGATGTTGATATGGTTCTCATCATGGTGTGTGTAGATCCATATTGAGTTTTGTACATTGGAGGATGTTTTTGGTCGACTGGTTGGTGTGCTACATCTTTTATCTACATATATCATTTGATGTTGACTTTGGAGGATGTTTCTGCATGTGTGGTCCATTGGAATCATTTGGGAAGGATTTATTGTGATGTGTTTGGGTCCCCTTTATCTCTTAGAGTGGACTGCAATGGATGTTGTGGGTTCAAGTGGCTAAATTTATGTAATATTGTTTATTATGTCTATGGCCAACCTTCAACTAGGGTTTCAATGAATAATCTTATATATATAAGAGTGAGGATGTATGAGTTTACTAAGTGATATGTGTGAATTTATTTCAAGTGGATTGCAAGCAAATTTGGTGTAGTATAACTGTGAAAGATGGTTTGTGAAGAGCTCTTAGACAATGATTGATGTTAGATATGTTTGCCATTATATTTGTCACTTGACAAAATGATTCAAGGATAATTTCATGATCAAGAGATCTTGGTCATTCAAATTCATTGATTCTCTACACCTGCTAGAAGAAGGTGTGTTCTTTTGGTAATTTGTGCAATCATTTGTACCTTTCCCTGAAACATCGAGTGTCAATATTGCAAGTTTGTTGTATCTTTCCCTAAAGTTGTGCACATTAGCATTGCAAGTCCTATTAGGTGTTGTGAGATCCTTGGCTTTGAGCCTAAAACATTATAATCAGTTATTCATATTGTGAGTGTGATTCTCATTGTGGTTTTTCCTTGATTAGGGTTTTTCATGTAAATCCAATGTTCATGTGTTTGTTGTGCCTTGTGTTTTCATATTTCATTATTGCAGTAATAATTTATTTATATTTAAATTTTTATTGATCATAATTAAAGTATTTTAAGGTTTGGAATGATTCAACCCCCCCTCTCAGTCTTGTGGTGTGTTCAACAAGAAGCTATTAGGTAGGGCAAAGACATCAAACTAGCATAAATCCCTTAAACATAAAAAAAATTCTCAATAAACACAATATTGATCTTGGAATCTTATCTTTTTTAATGAAATTGGAAATATTGAGCACTATCTTCTCATAAATCACATCCAGAACTAAATATTGAGAAGTAGTGGTGACATCTATGCAAGGATTATGAGAAACAACACCCAACTCCTCATGTTTTGGCAAAATTGGCTCAAGCACTAGACCCTTTCCCTTCAAGTCAATCTCATTGATAGTAGGGTTGTGAAATCTATAAAACTACCACTAGGTAATATCAAATTAAAAAACACAAATAACAATGCACTTCATCTACCTTCAATGGGACAGAAACTAACTTCTATAGGTTCCAATAAAGCCTCTAAAGTTTACATGGGGGATAGAAATTTTCCAAAAATAAATAAGGAGAACCAATCCTTTCATGAGAGAAAAATATCCTACTATAAAAATGCACAAAATACCCCAATCACAACTTCTATAATAGGAAAATAATCAAGATTAAAATACATTAGCCTAGAATTCATTAAAATAACATAATGCTACATAGAAACAATTAGACATAAAAACACAATAGGGAATATAGTAAAATGTCATCAATGATCTTTCTTTAAATTAGAATCATAGATACCTAGGCAAAATTAAATTGTAAAATTTACATTTACAATTTTTCTTGCATATTGTCATGTGAAGGAAGAGAAATAATAAACTTCTTCATAAGATTTTGGGCCTCCAGTTAAATATCCCACAAGTGTTAATCCTCAAGATCTAATTTCTAATTATAGTTCCAAACCTCCACATGATCACCGACTTTATGTCATCTTCATCCTCCTCCTTTCCATCACCAATAGCACTAGTCATTCTCCACTCGTATATTTTCTTTGGATAGCAAGGGTAAACTAGTATAATAAATTTTAGAATACCCTTTTGAGATTTAATAAATCAAAATTAGCTATATAAGAAATTAGCAAACCCCACAAGAAATTCACATTACATGATATTTATGTGGAGAAACCATTGCAAGAGAAGGCTCTAGCATGAAGAGAGGCCAAGCATGCATTATCTTAATCAAAATAAAGTTACAGTACAAAAAATTCCGTTCACTCCTTTATCTTCAATCTAACAAGACCTATAAACTCACAACAACAAAATGCTATTCTTATAACCATACCAAAGCTCTAGATATTGGAGTAATTATCACTAGAGGTTTCCCAAATAAGAGGTGCTCATATTGTGCTAAAACATGGAACCCAAAAGCCTCTTGCCAAATTCCCTAGAACGTTTAATCACTAAATTTAACATTGCAAAAGACATTCTCATTCCTTTTCATCTATCAAACTTGGGAAGCTAAAAGGTCACCTACGTGGAACACTAAGAGACATGTATAAATCCTTTCCAAGGGCTCTATGTGAATAGTTGATTAATTTTTAATGAAAATTTATTTACTATTGACAAATTCCTTCATCCCTTATGAATTCATTTGCAAACTATAAATGAAATATTATTGTGAACATTTTTTCAATAACACCATTGGTGCCTAGATACACCTTGACAAGGATGTTGAAACAATTTGAAAAACATAAGATTTAAGAGGTTGATATTACCTCATTCCTAACATATTGAAACATTTGTTTCACATTCATCTTGTTTTCTTTAATAACTTACTCCTTACCTTGTATTTTGTTGTTCTTTTAGTTTTTAATTGATAATACAATAATGAAAGGTATTACTAATTCTGTAGTGAATCCAAGTGAAAAGAAAACTCAGATCGATGGAGTAGAAGAATCTAATGGTCATTTTCTTTCCCTCATACAACTTTCATTCACCAAATAAATATAATTAAATATAAAAACTAAATAATTTGCGTATTACAAAATATTTTTTAAATGTTATAAATTATTGTATCCATGAAATAAGTAGGTCCATATTACCTTTTTTACATTTTTATATTAATATCAGAAAAGAGTTTCTAAATTTTATTATTGTGAAAACTGGAGAAATTAAGAATATTAAATATTATGATTTAATTGGTAACAATGATGGCATGTTCCTTAATAAGTTATTTATCAAGGTTCTTTGTAGGAGACACAATAAATAAGAAATAAAGTCAGAATTCTTTATTATCAATCAAAAGACTCAACTTAGATTTATTCTAAATTTGAAATAATAAGTTCGAACAAAAAATAAATTAATTTTTTTTAAACATATAAATAATATTTTACCATTATATTTTAATGCAAATTATATATATGTGTGTGTAATTAATTAAATGGTTGGTTTTGCAAAAATAACTGTAATTGTTTTTATAATAATTAAACGCTTTTAAACATAGACTAAAAGAGATTTTTAAAATGGCAATGATTTTAAACCACATGAATTTTATCATATTTAATTGACAAAAATAAGTAGCAAGCGTAGTGTCATTTTTCAGAGTAATCTCCATCTTTACAAAATAAAAATTAAAAAAATCACTAAACAATTGTCATTTATATTTGATGGGTACGGCGTTTGAATAAAATCGCGTGTCACTGGTATCTTTTTCTTTGTTTCACGTGGTTATTTGCCCTAATTTCATCCTTTCTTGTGAATCCAAAATTTGATGAGTGTGATGTTTTTGAATCCATAATTGCAGGCTAATAAGAGTTGAAAGTTGAGTATTGTCAACTTCAATCTTTTTCTCAGATTGCTGAATGAAATATGACAAAAGATTCTAAAGGTAATTTGTAAGGAGGTTTTTATTATCTAAGTCAAGATCATACTATGTGTTTTGGTTTTAGACAAGGATATGTTGTGTGGTTCAGTTTGATTGATATAATCTAATTTATGATTGATTTGATTGTCTACAATGTATGTATTTATGTCTAATTATTATTAATAAGTGTTTGTTTTCAAAAGCACGGAGAGAAGACATTTGACTTAAGTACATCAATGAGGTTTCAATCAAGAATGCAATACTATTGTCCTTAAGACTAACATGACTAAAACTAAATGATTTTATAATCAATTTTAATAATTGTGTTTATATATACCGTGTTTTGATACTTGGTGATCCAAATGACTAATACATGTTCCTAGATGCTAAACTCAAAATGAAGATTGGGATATTCTCTATAGTGGTCTTGTCCTAGGTAGATAATGTTGATATTGATGAGGGAATATGTTGTGAAGGTCAATTGTCAAGTTCAAGGTTAACTGTTAGTTTGTATGTCAAATATGTCAAATTAAATACTATAATCATATACTAAAACCATATTCACAAAGAGATGTCAAATATGGGCATCAAAGTGTATCATATGCACTTTAAACTCGTAAAATATTAATAGGCATTAGGTATTTTTATCATAAAAGAAGTGACATAATAATTTGTGAAGGTAATATTATTAATTAGCAATATTTAGTCTAAGAATATGATCAAATAATTTATATTAAAAGGTGTAAAGAAATGAACTATCTCTTTACATAAATTGAAGAGAAGGAAATCAAATAAGGAGAATAAGATAAAAGGAACAACAAATAACCAAATCTTTTATCTCAAATGAATCTTGCTCCTCAATTAGTGCATAAATGGAGCACACTCTTACTCCACTTGTTATGCTCTTAAAAATGTTTGCTTAACTATTGTTGATTATAACGTGAATTGCTCAATGTCAAAACTAGTAGAATGATGATATGATCAATGAATTTTTTGATAATAAAATTGTAGCATATACTTAGTTCCAAGTCAATTAATTGATAATGGATGGGTAAGGCTCCTATTTATAGATTCTCCGTTGCAAAATAGAGGGTTGAGATGCAATTCAAGGATCAAGGACTCACAATAGATGAGAGATCTCAAGAAATAGGGACTAGAAAAATGTCATGAAGGGATTAATAAGGAAAGGATGATTAATGATGAAGATTGGAAAAATAAAAGTGAATCTTGGGAGGATGTCTAAGAAAGATAGATTTTTATTCTTTCACATTCCAAAGGATGTGGATGAAGTTAAAATTAAGGTTTATTAGAAAGAGGAAGATGGTCATGTGCTTAGTCATACCTTAAAGTACCACTTGTAGGTAGATTTATGAGGGGTGAGATATAGCATAATTGGAGGATTATCCATGCCCTTACATGTGTGAGCATTGAAGAGAAAGGTTCACACTTCATACAGGATGGCAAGTTTGAGGATTACAACTAATATTAAATTAGAAAAATCAGTAATGAAGAATTAAGGATGATTAATTAATCAATTAATCATTAATGAAATAAGAAATTGGCATTAGTAGAATTATTGAGTTGGGGACTATGGTTGAATTAATTGAATTAATTAACCTTAGTATAAATATAAATAATTTTAAAAAATTAATTACCACAATATGAAAATAAGTTAAATTGTGAAATGGGGTTCTTCCCATAGTGTGTTGGTTAAGTGTTGTTGTTGTTGTTGTTGTTACCAACAAGGGTCGATCCCTCGCTAGGGCATTGTAATTGCAAGCTTGTGCCTTTGCTAATCAAATGTGCTCGTGGTTTTGAACCTTAGCATTGTTATAAGGGGATGATGTCCCCTATTTGTGACCTCACTGGTTCATATCTCTGAGTCAAAAAAGTTTCACATGGACCCAAAGGGTGTGTTGTGCCAGTGTCAATGGTTAAGTTAAAAATTTTACCCAATTCAAAAAAAGAACGTGAATTGTGAAAAATAATTAATTACTTAATTTTAAAATGGGTGAAAAATTTTAGGGTCTCTAAATTTTCCCCCTCTAATGCAATCTCATGACTAATAATAGCAACATCATGTCAAAGAAAATTAAAATTATGCCTTGATTAGCTACAAGAAATAGTGGAAGGACAATGGAGGAACAATGCCACCTAAAGAGGTATCTTGAAAAAAATGGATTAAGGCAACATGCAGAGGATCCTAGACACCATGACAAATATTTCATACCACATGCACCGCATAAAGTGATTCTAATAGTACAAATAGACAAAGGGCTTAGGAGCACTAGTATGTACTAAACATTAGGTCCTTATTCATAGTTTAAGAGGTAATAGAAATGCATTACAAAAGTAGGAAAAAGTGTAAGTGTTACTCTAATGGAGTGTTACTTATGTGGAGGTATTGGTTATTGCACAAACCAATGTAACAATTCCTTGATGAAAGGTCACTTACAAAGTGAAAGAATGCTTACAAAGTGGAATCTCACTTGCATGAGGAAAAACTTGTTTGTGAAAAGAAAACTAAATTTGTGCATTATCATTTGTTTGTGAAATCAGATTGCCTATGAAGATTAGCACATGCATATGAGAAAAGGTCACTTATACATTGTATTTCTTGTGATAAGTATATTAGTGCTTGCATGAGTGGGTTACCACTTGTTCTTATAGTAAAAGTTCATAAACAAAGTAGTGCTTTTATAGAATATTTCTTACACAGATTAGTGTCTAAATATTTTTTGTTAGATTTACTTAGGTTGATTTTTCAAAGGGCTTATGTGTGTGTTTAGATGAATATAGGAATTCTTGCCACCTCTACATTCATGAGAGAGGAGACTACCTACTATGATGTTGTGATCATAGTTGGCAAAGATGGGAAAGGAGTTCTTGGATGCCATTGGACTCTATGAGCTATCTTATATGCCTAATATTTAAGAACATCAATCCATGGTGATAGAACTTGTGTATAGACCCCAGAGTGAGATAAGCTTCTTCAAGTGAGATCTAAAATAGAGATATAGAGCGGAACTTGGATTTGAAATCTAGAGAAAAAAGTATCAAACATGGGTGTTGGGAGTCATATTCTAAAGGTGTTCAAAACTAAAGAATGTGATCAAGACTATAGTAAGGAGGCTCTAAATTATTGTCTCCCAAAAATTCTACTCTCAACAATAGGACAGGGGGGTTGGAAAAACCAGTCCTAAGTTATTTTTAGTTCAAAATATATTGAAACTTGTAAAATTGTTTACTCTACACTATTGGTAATGAACCTACACACATAAAAAATTTCGGAAAAAGAGTTTTCCTATATAGGGGCTTTCCTTAGTCAAATGATGCAAGATCATGTAGGCTCACAATCAATCCTGCATAACCAAAATAATAATTTATTTTCATGTTCATGTTTTTTATTTTTGATATAGGTTTGAGCTTGAAGAGAATCTTCTAGAGCGTTCAAGGGTAAATCTATTAGTTTAATCAAGACTTGGCTTCCATTTCAAAAATCAGAGGCAAATACAGTGTTTAATGTGATTTTAAAAGTATTATATGACATAATTTAAAGGTTTCAAAGGTTGAATGGATGCACTGACATATTATAAATTGAAAATGATTTAATTTACTTAATTTAAAGTCCTATGAAAGTTTTCATAAGGCAATTAATCTTTTGTATTATTCTCTTGTTTTATTCTTTCATTTTAGGTGCATAAAATGGAGGGAAATGATAGTGATGTTTGAGAAATTAATTAAAGACTTCATTTTACAAAGGAGCACAAATTGGTTCTTATTTTCATTTAATTTTTAAATTAATATATAGAAAAATAACTTTAATATTGTGGATCGATATTTTGAAAGCATTTAATGAGGAATTTTGAGCATATAGAGAGGAATTTCAAAAGACAACTGGAGGGAAATGAAAGGCTAGATTTGGGTACCTCTTTGTGATGCATCATAAGGGTTATAATATCTATAAAATTTATCCTTAAAAAGTGTCAACAAGAAACAAAAAATCAACATCAAGGTTGGAGAAATTATTTGCAGATTCCTCCAAAGATTGAATGAAGAAAGGTGTATGAAATTAGCTTGAAAAGAAGAGAGTGTTAGAGAAAAGAAAATAATGAATTTTAAGGTGTTTTCATGATGTTAAAGATAGCCATGAGATCTGTAAGCTGAATAAAAAAATAGAAATTCTAAAAGAGGAGTGAAGACATGAGCATGTGAAGGCATCAAGGTTTGATAAGTTGAAATCATGAAGAGCTCAGAAATATTGTTGAATTTTGAATTTTGAATTTTGTTTCTTGTTGAAATCCTTTATGTATGTAATTTTTATTGAGGTGTTTTGTTGCATGAATGTATAAATGAAAGTATAAATAAATATATAGATTTCAAATTGTATTTTAATATAGTGGATTGGATGACAAGTTAAGGTTGCAAGATTGCGTAGCTTGATAAGACCCCCCAATCTTGATTGCATAATCAAACCCGATATTTTTTGTCATCATTATCTATGAAAAATATAATGATGAAAATAGTGTTTGCCCTCATAAGGACATAGGAAAAGCAAGTAATGAAATGTTGAATTGACAAGATATTACCTCAAGTATGAAACCATTTTATGGAATATTGAACAAGGATTGATGTGATGGATTAAAGTCCTATAACATGTTAATACATGCTTTCAACATGAAGAAACACAATATAATTGATCATGATTATTTTACTAGACTTCTATGCTTGGATTTCTTTCTCCTTGATTGTATATCTACAATTGAATAGTTTGTATTGCTAATTGAATGTGCTAGGAAATCTTAGACTTTTTAAATGAGGGAGTTATATTTATATGCAACTTACACCTTTTTTAAATCAATTCTTAGAGAAGGCTAAAAAAGAAAGGTGAATTCCCACTATTTGTAAAGTTGAGATTGATTATTTAAAATTTAAACTCTAATCACTTTGATAAGAGTGCTTAGTTCCTAGTCCTTGCAAAAAAAAAAGCCACAAAAGTGGTCATGAATAGGAAAATGGACCAAGTTTATGGAAATGGTTCTAAAACTGAGCATAATCAGGCAAAAATTATGCACATTTTCTAAAGTAGTTTCAAACCTAGTATGAAATTGTTTTGGTATATGATGATATGATATAGATGGTTCTCATATTTAGGAAAATGTTACCTCAATACCTTAATAGAGGTAGTGTAGAGTGGATTAGATAGAGGTTTATCAAAATATCACGTATCATGTGAAAAAGAGAAAGGTGCTTCAATAGGGGGAATAGTGATGAGATCTATACCAAGAAGTTTTTTTGGGTGCTTTTTGCAATTTTTAATGTTAGTTTATGGATAGATAGAAAAATAAATTATATGGACAAGAATGAATCATTAAGTGGATGTTCTTAAAAAAATTCTTTTGTAGGAAGAGGAAGAATGATAGAAATAAATACTAAGAGGGTATATATGATGTGTTTTGAAGGATAAGAAAATTTTATGTAGGATTTATTGTTAGAATGTTCTGATACTGGAGGAAAACTAAGAGGGGGGGGGGGCGTAGTGAATCGTTTTTCCACAAGTTTAACAGTTAAAGAAAATTATAAACCTTTTATTGAAGAAAGATAAGAACTACACAATGAAAGATAAAACATGAAAGCACAGATCACACAACACCAATATTTTTGACATGGAAAACCCAGTAAAGGAAAAAACCATGGTGGTAAACCCTACCCACAATCAGATAATACTTATGCAATAGTATGTGAAATAATTACAATGGGGATTGTACTTGCAATCAGGCCAACTGCCCAGAGCTCATTGCTCATCACAAAAAGAAATCTCATTGACTTACATAAACATCGGACTACAATCCGGAAAAAATGAACTGTGAAAGTAGCATCTCCTAATGCTTGATACAGTTCTCATTAAGCACTAATATCTGCCCTGCAACACCAAATCCTTCACAACCCTTTGTTGAATGATCTAACCTTGTTTGCACATAAACCTCTCTTTGATAATGCAAACATAACCATACCATACCAAATTACCTAAATAAGTCACCTATAAATATAGATCATCAACCTTGATAACAAGGTCAGCTAATCCCTAAACCCATAAACCTATAATTACAAAAATTACATCACACAATACCACGGGACCAATATTATAATTTACATTACATAGCATGGACCTAGTTCAAATTCCCAAATAATTATATTTGTTGGAAATCACGTTAAGATCAATCTCCAACACATTTCACCAACCGGTAGAAACCCTCAGTGAAATAGCACAGAATAATCAACCAAATCCAAATAGGAACACCAAATCATCACACCAGCCAATGCGAAGCCACCAAACAATTAGGAAACAATCAAGAAGCACCTTCAGCACGTTAGGAACCAATACAGTAAGTCAAACCAAATCATCAAATATCGCCAATCGGTAAAGTTAACCGGTACCAAGAATATCAACTGAGAAAATAAATGATAGCTTCTAGAGCACCAAATCATGAACCAACTGAATGTGATAAGCATATAACTAACCTAAATAACCATCCAAAACTGAATCCAAGGATCTGATCATACCAAATTAGAATCAACCAAAACCAAGTCCAACCGAGATCAGGAACCAACGAGGATAGTAGTAACCAACCGGGAAAGAATCATATCCAACTGGGATACAGTGTTGACATCAATGACAACACATAATCAATATTGCCAACACCTATTGCGTTGTTTGGATGGAATAGAAGAAGGTTTAATGATTTCAATAGTTTTTTAAAAAGTAGATTCAAGAGTAATTAACCTTCCATAATGAAGAGAAATTTGTAATCGATGAACATAAGAAGCCATGGAAACATTAATTAATAGAGGAGAAAGTAAATAATCTAAATTTATAGTAGAAAGTTGTGGTTTAGGTTTCATAAGAAAATGAACTCCTTTTTCTATGTATGGTAGATCTTTTCTATTATATACATGTTTAGAAATAATTTGGAATCTAGGCTCATAGTATGTTTCCAAATTTTAGAAATAAAAGGAAGATTTACATCATTGGACCTCTCAAAATGAGATTTATAGCTAGATATTGAAAAATAAATAGAAAAATATTAAAGCGATGATTTTGAATTACAAACTCTGCTATCTAGATTTTCATAACTGCTAGACTATCCCTTGAAAACAATCTTGTTGTTTCTAGGTGTCAGGACATTGTTAAAATTTGGTCCTAAAGCATATAGAGATGAGTTGTAAAAAATTTTGGGCTTAAGGTTCTTGAGGTAGCACTAAGCTATTCTTAATTGATCTTAAAGTGATGTTAATATGTATTTAATAGACATTTTGAATTGAAAAAATTGAAATTAAATTTTAGCATTAACTCAATATTGAAAATTAGTTTTTAATATTGTACAATCTATTAACACTAATCTTTTTGCATGGAAAGAAAAATGAGGGAGGAAGATTAGGAAGTTTATATTTGGAACAAACTATCTATAGGGCATATTTATCAATCTTTTAGAATATATAAATTAAATAAAAAATTCTACTATGCAATCATACAAACTGCAATATCATTAATTGATTTTTGAATGATGTTACATACGAATTTAGTACACACTTTCAAATGAAAAAGTTGTGGCCTATATAAATTGAAAGAATCCTATCATGCAACCAACAAACTATAATATCATTAATAGCTAGTCATAACTGATCCCAAAGTGGTACTACATATCTATTTAGTGGACACATCTAGCTGAAAAAGTTGTGGTCCATATAAATTTAAAAAAAATCCTATCATATATGGTGCCACTATAGAAATTTTTCAACACAGTAATACAAACTTCTCATTTAAATTGTGTATGTTTTTCAATGACATTTTGTTAATTTTGAAGATGTAAATGGTGCAATGCTTCCATCTCTTCATTCGGCTTCTACAGTTCCTCTACTTGCCACTTCAAATAACAAATTTAATATATCAAACTAGATAAAATTTAATATATCAAACATATTATAATAATGTACCTGACAAATGTTGTTTTCTAATCCATAATAACTCAATTATTGTCTATCGAGAGATCAGAATGTTACATGTTACAGTAATTATATTGAGATTGAAAAAAGAAAGAGAAGAATACCCACCTGGGGATCCATTGGTAGGACTGCACGCAGAGAAGAAAATGCTTCCTTCAGCTTTTCTCTTCGCTTACGTTCTTCATTTGTATGGCTACTCGAACCCTTGTCGTACGTTTCATTGCTAACATTTATTCCAGCTTTTTTGCCAGCCTCGATAAGTAATAGACTGGTTTTATGACTGTTTATGAAATGTCAGAAATCTAGGTAGCGCTTGTGTAAGAACTGCGATTGCCTGCACTGCAGGGGGCCCACAGGAGGCCTATATAATTTTTCCAATCTACTAAGGCCTATACTATATAATTTTTCCAATCTACTAAGGCCTATAATGATACTGATAGTATTCATGAATTGTTCAGTGCACGGAATGATTTCATCTGCTAAAAAATCTGAACAAGATAGTGATGATAATAAGTGGTACTAGGGGATAAATCTTCATATCCTGTGTGGACCTGTAACAATTTTGAAAGCCCATGTTTTTAGCAATTTTCATTAAACAAGGTGATTTCATCTACTAAGGCCTATAATGATACTGTGTAGGAGGCCTATATAACTTTTCCAATCTAGTAAGGCCTATAATGATACTGATAGTATTCATTAATTGTTCAGTGCACGGAATGATTTCATCTAGTGGCACTAGGTTATCTGCTAACAAATCTTGATGACCATAAGTCATATATATCCACGTCTTGGGGAGGCACATAATAAGTGGTACTAGGGGATGAATCTTCATATCCTGTCTGGACCTGCAACAAATTTGAAAGCCCATTGTTTTTAGCAATTTTCATGTGAGTAATCAAACATATTGTTGAGAAAAGAATTGCACAACCCAAAGAGATAAAGCAAGATGTGCCTTCTTCTAGCAATTTGACAAAGCACGCATGTAAAACCAAAATGTATTTGAAGAATGGTATTGTGTCGCAAAGGCAAAGCCAAGACGTGCCTTAGTTAGGAATCATGCAAACCGGAATACCATTGGCTATTGTTAATTAACCTTAAACTGATGCTACATATGAATTTCCTGGACACTTTCAATTGAAAAAGCTGTGATCCATATAAGATAAAAAAATCCTATCATGCAACCAGCAAACTATAATCATTAATGTTTGTTCTTAATTGATCTCAAAACGGTATTACATATATTTAGTGGACACTTTTAATTGAAAAAGCTACGCTATGATCAATATAAATTAAAAATATCCCATCTTACAAGAGTGGAAGTTGTAATACGATACCAATATAGAAAATTTTCAAAATAATAATACAAGTTTCTGATTTAAACTGTGTATGTTTTTAATTGACACTAATTAACTTTCAGGATGCAAATGACACAACCCTTCCAACTCTTCATTCCGATTCTCTAGATGCTCTACTCGCCCCTTCAAATCACAAATATAATCAACCGCCTCTAACAGCACAGTAAGTTTGCTTTTCTGCACCACCTGCAAACACCAATTTCACCAATTTCCTGAATTAAAGTTTATGTATGTAGCAAACATGTTATGATCAACTAGGTAGAATTTAATGTAACAAAATATTATGAAAAAAACAATCTAGAAGAATACCCGCCTTGGGATTCATTGGTAGAAGTTCACGCAGAGCAGAAAACGCGTCCTTCATGTTTCCTCTCCGCTTACGTTCCGCGTTTGCATGGCGAGTCGAACCCTTGTACGTTTATGCCATTCAAGAAATTTAGGCAGCGCTTATGTAAGGACTCCGATTCCCTGCGCTGCAGGGGGGGCACAGGAGGCCTATAACTTCTCCAATCTACAAAGGCGCTTACAGTATCATTTACCCATGGGATAATACTTGTTGTATTCATGAATTGTTCAGTGGATGGAATGATTTCATCTAGTGGCAATGGGATATCTGCTAGCAAATCTGAAAAAGATTGTGACGACCACAAGTCATATATATCCATGTCCTGGGGAGGCACACAATCAGTGGTTACAAGGGATGAATCTTCTGTCTGGACCTGCAAAAAATTTAAAAGCAATTTTCATTAGACAAGATGATTTCTTTGTTTCTTACAATACTGTTCACACCATCCACAACTGAAAACTTTGAAGAAAACAAGATGGACTTACATAATCCATCCCAATTTGTTGTTCCATGATTTCCAGGTTGCAGTTTGGTTTGCTCATGAAATTGAATAAGATCAAATCTTATAAAGTGTAAGGCCTGATATCATAAAAGATGAGACTGGTATTGTGCTCCCAACAAATTTGATGATAAATATTTCTTAATTCTTGACTCTTAGTCGAATAAAAGATATATTCTCCTATCAAATAATTAAGAAAAATTTATGAATGATATAAAATCTTCTATTACTGAACTGAACAGTTATAATGAACCATTGTACAAAGCAAGAAAACTTACTGAATTGAACAGTTATGGTGAACCATTATGCAGCCTTGTACTAAATAAAACTTACTGAACATGAACAGTTGTAGTGAAAACTCAAAGGGGAAATGGTGACTCTGCCGACATTATAGAGAAGGGAAAGCGAGTTCCCAAAGATGGTAGTGACTTCGAAGAAATTGGGCCATCTATAATTAATGATCATCAGTCAATAGATAGTAGTTGGGCTATTAAAAACAAATAAATTTCAGTTTGGAATTTGATTGTTTTAATGGAGCAACATGGCCTTTGTTTTAGAAAAAGAGAATTGTTTATCTATTTTAAGTGGTAAAGAGTTATGTAGCGATAGAATGGTTCTAATGTGACAATTTTTTTCATTTATTAAATAAATTGAGAATCACAAGACAGCTGTCTTATGATTTTGAATTTAATTTTCTTTTAAGTGTGCTCTTTAGCTTTGAGTTTATCTTCTCATGTAAGAGTTTCATTTATGTGATTTGATTTTTTTTAATATTTCTTGTTTTTTTTGTTATATTAAAAAAAATATTATATATTGTATGTAAGTTAAAGTTTATTTGTGAACACTTTTTTTTGTCATTTGAATTTTTCAAAATAATTATTAAATTTCTGATTTAAATCATTTTCTAGAGATTTAGAAGGGTTTGGGTAGCATATGCATGATCAAATTTGGAAAATAACAAAAATATAACATTTTGATATTTTCTCTATCTCAAAATTTTTATTCTTTAAGGTCTTCAAAATGTTTTTGAGATGTTTCCAATACAACCATGAAATTTGGTTTTCACTTAGTAGGCTAGATATGTGAACCTTTTATTTTTATCTTTTATGTATTTTTTTTTCGTTATATTGAAAAAGAATTCATTTATTGTATGCAAATCAAAGCTTATTTGTGAGCATTTTTGTTTGGAGCTTTAGTTTTTTTAGACAATTATAATTTTTTTCATTTAAACAATTTCTTAGAGGTTTAGGGGCATTTGGGTGGCATATACATGGTCAGATCTAAATAATATCAATTATCCAATTTCTTAATGTTTTCTATATCTTCATATTTTGTATTTTTTTGGAGATCTGTATTATGAGCTCACCAAATTGGGGTATTGAAAATAAACATTTTTCTATAATTTATTTAATTTTGAATATAATGTGTGCTATTTATTTCAACTTCCAACTAGGAGAACTTAGGTTTAGTGTCTCTTTGGTTTCAAAGGGGAACAATAGTTTAGAATTATTAATAAACTTTTGATTTATTTTGTTGAAAATATATATATTGACTAATTTTAAATAAATGAGATAGAATTGAAGACATGTCACTCTTCCACAAAGTTTGTCAACTTGTATGATCTCTCCATTGTGAATATTGCAATTTTTTCCATTAGTACTATCCTCTCAAGTCCCAAATTAATTTGGGTATATGAGACTTCACTAGCACCAAAGAAAAATGATATAAATAGCATTTTTTTTGGGTTCCATTTCAAAGGATGGGGGATGTTCACCTATACATAACTCCTCAAGGTTTCACATTCTACTTTTCAATTACTATACTTTTTTTTTATGACCAATATGAAAAATAACTTTAGGCATGATAATCCCCAGCTTTGAAGGGGATAATTTTCTTTATTGGTGCCTTGCAAACTCTACTAAAATCTAAAGATTTATGGAAAATTATACAACTAGGTTATGCAAAGCTAGTAGATGCAATTGCATTAAATGATCAATCAAAAGGAGAGTATAATGTATATATTAAAAATACAAAGAGACAAGGTACAATTAAGATCAAGTTGTAATATTTTTTTTAATTAGTCATCTCATTCATTAATGGAAGCAAGGGAAAGACTTAATAAATCATATCATAGTGCACAAACTACAAACTACAAAGAATATATTAAGAAGCTTGGTTCTAAAGCTTTTTAGTGTGTTTCTACTATTAAAATATCCAGAGATATCACTACTATGATTCTAGATAAATTGAACAAAAATTTATTAACTACTGACAATAGGATGAGGAGTAATAAAGAAATGTTAGAATAAAGAAATTATAAAAGTTAAATAAATGGATTTTCTTATAATCATAATACAATTGAATCTAGCAATAACTCTAACAATAAAATGAATCTAAATATGAATTGAACAATTTGAGAGGAAGGGATAATAATTTCATAGGATTTAGTAGCAATTTCAAAGGAAGAGGGAGGTCTGAGAATGATTGGGGAAGAATAATTTTAAATGGAATTTCTAAATATTTAATTAGAATAAGTTTGAACACTACAAAACAAAAATTTTGAGTAGATAAATTGAAATAAAAATAATAATTTTCACAATTAAACTGAGTATAAGAAAAAAAATTCAGTTCATAATTCAATATAGATACAAATCAAAATAATGGACAGTACTTTTATTTCAAATATTTTTCTCGGATGATAATGAAAATTTATTCACCAATTTAGATAAGAAGCATAATGACATAGGACTTTTAATAGATAATCAATCTTGTTGAACCAAAGCTAAGGGTACTATTATAGTTAAACTAAAAATGGTGAAATAAACTATATCGATGACACAATTTTAGTTCCAACACTTAATAACAATTTTTTATCTACTAGGTAAATGTTACAACAAAATTATCAAGTGTTTTTTTTATGAAGATGAAAGAATAATCAAAGATAAATAAAACTAAATGTAGTTGTTCAAAAATCAAATATGGTAGGTGATAGGATGTTTCCTCTTTAATTACTCAAGGAAATGATGCAATGAGTACTAGAGAAATGCATAAAAGTAGAATTTGGCACCAAAGATATGGGCATACTAGTTTTAGTGCTTCAATTTTTCTCAATAAAATGAGATTGTTAGAAGGATTTCTCTTCATTGAAAATAAAAAGGAATTGTATGAAGGACGTATTGTTGGAAAACAACAAAGATATAGTTTCAATTAATAAAATTATAAGAGATAAATAATTTCTTAAAATGATTCATATTATAGATTTGTGTCATCTCATTAAAACACCTTCAAAAAATAAAAGTATTTTCTAAAATTAATCAATTATTACTCAAACAAAACATGAGGACATTATTTTTCTTCAAAATTAATAATATTTAAAAAAATTAGAATTTAAGAGGTTGGTTAAAAAATGAAATAGTAATTAAACAAAATTAATTAGGTTAAAAAATATAGTTGAGTAGAAGTTAAATTATTTTATTAAATTTTACAAAAATTATGAAACCAAGAGTTCACTTCATCATACACTCAAAAAAATGGAGTTCCTCAAAAGAAGAATAGATCCATTATCAATATGTTGAGTATGATGAAAAACTTGAATTACTTTGAGTGAAGTAGTATCTACAATAACATATTGTTTAAATATGAGTTCTAAAACAATAATGAAAGGAATGACTTTAGTTGGGACTCAATTTGAAATTGCCAAAATTTCCTTGAGTCCCATTTTCTTTGTGCATGTGGACTTCATTAAATACTTATAAGTAATTTGAGAAGAATTCTAATTGGGTTTCCCTTAGTCAAAATTTAATACAATTTGTTCTTATTAGGTAAAGTAGGAGAGGACCTAGGCCCTTACATAAAAGCCAAATTATGGATGAAACGGGTCTTGTGAGGTGTGAGAAAACCCAACATTAAGACCAACAACCATAACAAAAAACCGGAACTAGACTAAAAAACCACAAAATAACACACAACTAAAACCAATCAAAATCAAAAACCAACCCTTGGGATACATGAACAAATGATCTATAAATTGAGAATTTTAACAGCCTGTTACTTCTAGCTAATCTCCTTAGTTTAATTCATATGCACATATATGGTCAAGGCTTCATATTCTACTTTTTAGTTATTGTGCCATTGTTTATTATGATCAATATGAAAAGTAACTTTAGGCGTGCTAATTCATATCTTTGAAGAAGAGAATTTTATTTATTGATGTATTGCAAATCCTACTAAAAGCTCTATATTTATTTGAAATTATACAACTAGGTTATGCAAAGCTAATTGTTGTGGCTACATAAAATAATAATAATAAAAGAGTATGAGGCATATATTTTTTATTAAGGGTCAAACAAGTTTTGAGGGGACCCAAAACCCTTTGTACTTAGCAAGAATCCAGATACCATAAAAAGTGTGCTGCTAAAAGATACACCAAACACTACCTATAGCCAACCATCAGCTAAACATCAACAACTAGGCATCAAAGATCTAGCTAAGACATCCACAAGGCCTAAGCCATCAAATAATTGATGTAAAATACACGTTAACATAGGGTTTTTCAAGGCTCCCATAACTTGAAACATGGGTTTTGGCAAGGCTCCCATAACCTTTGTCTCTAGTAACAAAATGATATTATATAAAAAAAATACACTGGAATAATGGGTTTTGTAAAGGCTCCCACAACCTTCAACAAGTTTTAAGGGGACTCAAAACCCCATACAATAGGTTATGAAGGGACCTAAAACCATTGGATTTTACAGTGATATGAAACTAACAAATAGAACATTGTCACAAGATAAGACACATATAACCTATCAAACACCAAAATCATGAACCCCACCAAGGTCTCCACCTCCATAGGAGAAATTTGATACAGAAATAAAAGCAAGGTGTTCACAACATCAGTGCAATTTCCCATCAAGACTAAGGAAGAAAAATCGCCCTTGAAGCTCCTTCCAACTTCACCCTCCATGCCATACTCCACCTCAAGAGGAGATCCATTGACCTTAATAGGATCAACAAAATGGGAAGATGGGAGGAAAGAAATCCAAACCCTGGCCAACCCCACAAATAGGATATCCACCTCAATAAAAGACAACTCCACCTCAATATGAGAAAAATGGGAGAGAAATAAAGTAACAACATCACAAGACCTTGAAATAAATTTGTAAGTAGAACACTAGAGAGCTCCAACAATCTGCACAATGATGGATATCACCTCAAAAAAAAAAAAATCCCTTAATAAAAAGTAAGAGGCAACACCAAAAAATGTTTCATAAAGAATGGAATCCAACAACTCAAACATGGTAATAACAACAAAATATCCATCATGAGTAGCTAAAAAAGGAATGAGAGGATGAGAAAACCAAAAACCCATGTACCCCACAAACCAAGAGGGAGGTAAACCCCACAAACAAGGAAGCCTCAAAACCACCAAATAGGGACCAAATCCTTGCATTGCTGCCATCAAAAACATTGACCAAAGGAAAACAAACAACTCCAATGAAGAAGCTCGACAAATAAGCAAACCCCCATGGAACAAAGTCCCCCAACAACACCACAAAACAAGGGAGTAGAGCACCAAAATCCTCGAAACAAGAATACATGCAACAATAGGCCGATTCCAAAAAAGAGAATCTGGGCTCTAGAGTGGTCATGCAAGCCATGGAAGAACATGAAAGCATCTAGAAAGGAAGCCCCAAAAAGGCCAAATTGACAAAACCAAAACCCAAGTCCCTGACACCTCTAGTAAGCAAGGAACCAACCCCAACCACCTCAGAGAAGGACATAGGAGCGACAAAAGTACCACCTCCCTGCACACCCACTAAATTTTCCTTCTCCGCCACAAAAACACCAACATCTGCCCCAAAAATAGTAGGGGCAATGGATCCTAACAAAGAAGCAGGAGCAAGAAGGACATTCAAAATATGCAAAGGTACCCTGACCCAGCCTAAACCCTCCATAGAAGAGCTAGGAAACAAAGAGATCCCTGGAACCCATGCAAAGGGAAATATGAACCAAACCCTCGATGCCACCCAAACATCCTTGTCATTAATTGAATCATAATTTTCCACACTATTTTCCTCAACAGAAGCCAACCCATTAACAACCCTAACCCTACCACCACTTGACATGCTAAAGCTCTTGCCCATGTGCAACTCTCCCAAAAGTTTTAGTATCAAGAATATGTTAAAAAATACAATGATAATTTATTATTTGTTTAAGGTATAATTAATCAAGTATTAAAATTAGCAATGTCATTCACTTTATGGAAGAACCAAAAATACTTTAAGAATATTAAAGTGCACAATCGATAAACTATAAACATTCAAGAAAAATATTAAAAATATAAAAAATAGTTAATAGTGCATTTGTGAAGGACATTTTGACAAATGTGGAAGGTCCAGTCAGTCAAAAGAAGGTTTTAGGTGAAGATGTGGATGACATGAATGAGTAGAGAAAATATTAAGAAGGTTGGTTCCAAAGTTTGATGGTGTTGTTTCTACTCTTAAAATATCTAGAGATCTCACTAATATGATACTAGATGATTTGAGAGAATATTTTTTAACTATTAAAAAATGGATGAAGAGTAATAAATAAAACTTGCAACCAATTTTTTTTTCTCTAAATAAATCCTAAAAGGTAAAAGAAACATATTTGCTAATAATCATTATAAAAATTTGTTGGCATTATTGGCATTAAGTTGTCATAGATGTCAACCAGTTTGGCAAGGTCACCGGTAAGTAAGAAGTGGTGACCGGTATGATGGCAATACACATGAGAGTGAGCAGACAGAAGGAAGGCTACTAGTACACATGACTTGTGTCATCTACCGGTAAAGCAAGCTTACTGGTAAAGCATAAACTAGGATGAAGGTTGTACCGGTAAGATGATCTAAACCAGTAGTCTACCTTGGTCGATAAAGAATGTCAAACCGACATAGGAATCCAAGCAGAGGTGGATGTTGACAAGCATGACAGCTAGATGCCAGGTGGAGGGATTGCATAGGTTAGTGGAGTGTGCATTGATGTAACAAATCTGTAAGCAAGTCAACTTTAATGAGGAACCCGCAAGTCACGGATGATGCCAGATGATTGCAGCTCGAGGAAGGAAAGTTGGCAAACCGATCCTGTAAGATGATTTGATCTTCATACCCATTTGGTGAAGGAAACAGCAAAGCCACAAATGGTGAATGAAATAGAAAATCAGAAAAGCATGTGGTGCAAACCTCTAGATTTTGAAAATGCACATTGGAATGTGAAGCTTTGCTGGTGATTAATCGATGTCATGAAGATCTTATCCCTAGAAAAGCATATCAAATCAAATCTGATTCGGATCGAGTTGGAGAAGGAAAAACCTAACACGACAGTGATTGAATGCGTTCTTGATGGGAATCCACGATTATAAATACATGAGCTCAAAACAGAAAAGATGGATGTTGGAGGAGAAGGAGAAGAGTGAAAAGAGCTTGAGTGTAGAGAAGGATTATCTCTCTTAGAATTTATTCTAAGAAATTTGCAAAGTGAGTGTGCAAGCAAACCAGTGAGAGGGTTCGACTGGTTGAGATTGAGTATCGGTAAACTGTAGCTGGCCTAATAGTTGAGCTAACCGATGAGGTGTGATTGATCAAGACAGCGTCCTAGTGTGACGTAGTGTGTTGAGAGGCTATGAGAAAGAGAGAAGAGAGACCAAGAAGTAGAGAGCGATTTGTTAACCAGTAGTGTGAGAACCAGTAAAGAAGAAGAAGACTATTAACTGACAGAGACCTATTTGGTCAAGAGTTGCATAACTCATTTGCAACAAGAAGCTATAACTATATCAAAATTGTATTTCAATATGCATCGCCAAGTTGGAGCTTGGTGCAGGGGTTGGTGCTCCTTGGGTTGGTGCCTTAAATCTTTGTAATTCAGTGTTTCATTTGTGAGGTTGGATTGGAGCAGTAGTTTCCAACAACATTTATCACTGAGGTTTTCCCCATATTGGGTTTTCCTCATATATCTGGTGTTGTGGGTTGCATTTGTGTGATTGTCCCTTTTGATATTCTCTTTTGTCTTACCAGTTTGATTTTTTAGAGCTTAGGATAACAATCAGTATTCTGAGGTAGCTTTAAAAGGGAAAAGATTAGAAACTTATGATTCACCCCCCTCTCAGTGGTACATTATGTTCAACAATTGGTATCAAAGCTAAGGTTCTCAGTTGATTTAAAACCTTGGGTAGATTCTGGACTTAGAACACAATGGCAAGAAATGAGTCTGTCTCCTCAAAAGCCCCCATGTTTGCCTTCTGGAGCAAAAGAATGGAGACCTATATTTCCTCTCTTGGTTTTGATGTGTGGATGTCTGTCAAGAATGGGTATATTTTCCCTAGTGTTCCTTCCACTGATCTTGATGCCAAGAAGGAGTATGAGAATAATGCAAAAGCTAAACATTCTATCTTGTGTGAATTGTCTGATAATGAGTTTGTCAAGGTCATGCACTATGCATCTGCCGAGGAGACTTGGGATAAAATGTAGAGGTTATTTGAAGGAGATGCAAAAGTTAAAGAGGATAAGCTACAAGAACTAAGGGGGCCAACTTGAAGGCATCAAGATGAAGGATGATGAAAAGATTGTAGACTAGCTTCACAGATTTGGTGAAACTGTGAATACCATCAAAGGTCTTGGGGAATAAATTGCAGATGAGATCCTTGTCAAGAAGGTACTTAGGTCTCTTGCACCTAAGTATGATACAAAGGTTTCTACCATATAAGAAACCAAGGATCTGAAGATCTTTACAATGGATGAGCTTTTTGGGTTAGTGATAGCCTATGAAATGAGAACAACCCATGATGCATCCTTAAGGAAAGAGGTGGCATTCAACACCACCCAAAAGGGAAAAGAAGTAGTTGCTCTTAAAGGATCTAGTGAAGACTCTGATGTAGAGGTAGCAAACCTTGTCAGAAATCTCAAAAGAGGATCCGACAAGTATAAAGGAAAGCTACCACTCAAATGTTTCAACTGTGGTTAAATTGGACACTTTGTTGTAAAATGTCCTTATAATAAAACCGGTGGATATGAGTCAAGAGGGTTCAACAAATCTACTAGAAAAGATAAAGAAAGAAATGTCTATTGGCAAGGAAGAAAAGGCTACCAGAAGCAAACCAACCTCTATACTATTGAGGATGATGCCACAGATAAAGAAAGTGCATCAGAAGATGACTACCATGAGAATGACAGAAAGTTAATCTCTTTATGGCACTTGATGAATCAGTTGGTGAAGATGAGGAAGAAGAGGATATTAAGGTTGAAATGGATTTAGAAGGTGAGCTTATAAGTGCTCTTAAGGAACTGAGTAAAACAAGAAGAGAACTCAAGAAGGTCAAGCTTGTTGCAATAAATGAACAAGGTCTCTTGAAGCAATCCCTAGATGAGTCTAGTCAAGTTATATCTAACTTGAAACTGCAGCTAGAAGAAACCAAGAAAAATAAAAATATTTACATGTGGCAGAAGGAAAAAGAACATATGGCAATATTTACAACTTGGAATGCTATGAGTCCCAATGCATGATTAGACAGGTTGATGAAAGCTGGTTGTGGTACCAAAGATTAGGCCACATAAACTTTGATAACTTAGTTGCAATAAGCAAAAAGGTGTGTGTGAGGAATATTCCACCCATTATAAAACTGATAAGCACATTTAATGATGAATGTGTGAAAGGAAAGTGGACTAAGGTGAACTTCAGGACAAAAGAGCATAATACCTCAAGACCACTTGAAATTGTGCATACAGATCTGTGTGGTCCAACTAGGACAAGAGCACTTGCTGGTGAAAGATATTTTATGCTCTATATTTATGATTATTCAAGAATGACATGGGTCACTTTCCTGCAAGATAATTCACAAGAATTTTACAGATTCAAGATCTTTAGGAAGATGGTGGAGAAAGAAAGTGGGTGCAAGCTAAAATGTCTAAGATTAGACTAGGGTGGAGAGTTCACACCAAATAAATTCAAAGATTATAGTGAAAAACATGGAATTAGAAGGCAATACTCAGCCCCTAGGACACCACAACAAAATGGTGTGGTAGAAAGGAAGAACAAGACAATTAAGGAGATGGCCAAAACCATGTTAAATGAGGCCAGTCTGCCAGATGCATATTGGAAGGAAGTTGTTCATACTGCTGCATATATGTTGAATCGGGTCCAACTAAGAACAAATAGCAAAATGACACCTTATGAGTTGTGGTATGACTGGAAACCATAAATCAAATACTTCAAAGTATTTGGAAGCAAGTGTTTTATCAAGAGAGACATGGATGGTGTAGGTAGTTTTAATCCAGGAGTGATGAAGGAATCTTCCTTGGTTATTCATCTAATAGCAAGGCCTACAAATGCTACAACAAAAGACTAAGAAGAGTCATTGAAAGTGTGCATGTAAAAGTTGATGAGGATATGCACAAAGGAAGTCAACCATAGGTAAACTGGTATGATGATTCCAGTGATGAAGGTGAGGAAGCTCAGTCAAACAATGAACCAAAAGAAGCATCCAAGAAGGCTCCCAACCAGTATATGTGGATGAATCACTTGGAAGAACAAATTCTAGGAAATAAGAGTGATGTTGTGCAGACTAGAAGAAGACTTGCCCAGAATGATGAACAAGTCAACTTCTGCCTCATGACTGAAGTAGAGCCTAAAACATTCAATGAAGCCAGCAAAAGACAAGAATGGATGAATTCCATGGAGGAAGAACTGCAACAGATTGAGAAGAACAAGACTTGGGAATTAGTCCCTAGATCGGAAGACAAGAACATAATTGACACAAAATGGGTCTACTAAAATAAGATGAATGAAGAAGGTAAAATTATTAGGCATAAAGTTAGACTAGTGTGCAAAGGATACTCTCAAGTAGAGGGAATTGACTTTGAAGAAACATTTGCATCGGTAGCTAGATTAGAAGCAATTAGGATGTTTCTAGCCTTTTCTGTCTACAAGGGTTATAAAGTATATTAGAGGGATGTAAAATCTTCCTTCCTAAATGGAAATTTGGAAGAAGAAGTGTACATGGAGCAACCACAAGGGTTTCTACTACATGATGATGAAACCTTTGTGTGTCGGTTGAAGAAGGCCCTATATGGCTTAAAGCAAGCTCATAGAGCATGGTATTAAGATTGGATCAATACCTGAAGGAGAAAGGATTTAAAAAGGGGAGTGCTGATAGCAATTTATACATAAAGATAGATGGAAACCATATGATCATTGTGGTTGTGCATGTAGATGACAGTAATTTTGGAGGCAATAAGGACATCCTATGCAAAGAATCTATTGATTAGATGCAGTCAGAATTTGAGATGCCAATGCTTGGTGAATTGACATACTTCCCTGGTTTGCAGATATTACAGCAAGATAAGGGAATCTTTATCTCACAAACCAACTATGCAAAGGATATGTTGAAAAAATTTCAACTGGAGGATTGTAAACCGATATGTACCCCCATGGTGATCGGAAGAAAATTAAGCAAGAATGATGAATCAACAGTGGTGGATCAAACATTGTATAGATCCATGATAGGCAGTCTATTGTATCTAACTGCTTCTAGACTGAATATAGTACAGGCAGTGTGCATGGTGGCCAGATTTGAAGTTGCACCTAAGCAGTCACATTTGAATGTTGCAAGTAGAATATTTAGGTACCTCCAAGGAACACTCAGTTATGGATTGTGGTACCCTAAACAAGGGGAATTCATCTTGGAAGCATACACTGATGTTGATTGGGCAGGTTTCATTGATGATCAGAACATCACAAGTGGTGGTACATTCTTCCTAGGTGATTGGTTGGTCTCATGGCATAGCAAGAAGTAGGACTCAGTCTCTCTATCAACTACTGAAGCAGAATACATTGTTGCTGCTACATGTTGCTCTTAGGTTCTTTGGATGAAGCAGACCCTCAAAGACATACAGGTGAACATCACTAATCCTATTCTCATCTAGTGTGATAATTCGAGTGCAATCAACATAGAAAAAAATCTGGTGATGCATTCCAGAACAAAGCACATTGCCATAAAGTGTCATTTTCTCAGAGATAAGGTTGAAGGAGGGGAAGTAAAGATGGATTATGTCCCCACCGGGGAACAATTACCAGACATTTTCACCAAACCATTACCAGTAAGCACCTTTGAGTACCTACGACACAAGTTGGGAGTTGTGTCATCTACCTTATGCACTTAAGAAAGGAAGGTTTGATATGGTTCAGGGGGAGTTCATAACAACATCTATAACTCTTGAACCACATCTCAATACCGGCCGCAATCATTGGTAGCAGCCAAAGGGGGAGCTTGGTATGGATCAAAGGGGGAGTGTATAGTACCCTTTGTCATTGTGTCAAAGGGGGAAAAATCTACCGGTATGAAGTGTCTTGCAATAAGTTGACATTAATGCCAAAGGGGGAGATTCTTGGCATTATTGGCATTAAGTTGTCACTGATGTCAACCGGTAAGTAAGAAGTGGTGACCAGTATGATGGCAATACATGTGAGAGTGAGTGGACAGAAGGAAGGCTACCGATACACATGGCTTGTGTCATCTACCAGTAAAGAAGGCTTAGCAGTAAGACATAAATCGGGATGAAGGTTGTACCAATAAGATGATCTAAACCATTAGTCTACCTTGGTCGACAAAGAATGTCAAACCAACATAGGAATCCAAGCAGAGGTGGATTTCGACAAGCATGATAGCTGGATGCTAGGTGGAGGGACTGCATAGATCAGTGGAGTGTGCATCGACGTAACAAATTTGCAAGGAGGTCAGCTTTAATGAGAAACCCGTAAGTCATGAAGGATGCCAGAGGATTGCGGCTCGATGAAGGCAAGATGGCAAACTGATCTTGTAAGAAGATTTGATCTTCGTACCCATTTGGTGAAGGAAACAACAAAGCCATTAATGGCCAATGATAGAGAAAAGTAGAAAAGCACGGTGCAAACCTCCAGATTTAGAAAACGCACATTGGAATGTGAAGCTTTGCTGGTGATTGATCGATGTCATGAAGATCTTATCCCTAGAAAAGAAAATCAAATCAAATCTAATTCGCATCAAGTTGGAGAAGGAAAAACCTAACACGACAGTGATTGAATGCATTCTTGGCGAGAATCCACGATTATAAATACATGAGCTCGAAACAGAAAAAGTGGATGTTGGAGAAGGAGAAGAGTGAAAAGAGCTTGAATGCAGAGAAGGATTATCTCTCTTATAATTTATTCTAAGAAATTTGTAGAGTGAGTGTGCAAGCAAACCGGTGAGAGGGTTTGACTAGTTGAGATTGAGTACCGATAAACTGTAGTAGGTCTAACAGTTGAGCTAACCGTTGAGGTGTGATTGATCAAGAGGGCATCCTAGTATGACGTAGTGTGTTGAGAGGCTGTGAGAAAAAGAGAAGAGAGGCAAAGAAGTAGAGAGATAAATATGTTAACCGGTAGTGTGAGAACTAGTAAAGAAGAAGAAGATTGTTAACTGGCAGAGACTTATTTGGTCAAGAGTTGCAGAACTCATTTGCAACAAGAAGCTATAATTGTATCAAAATTGTATTTCAATATACATCACCAAGTTGGAGCTTGGTGCAGGATTTGGTGCTCCTTGGTTTGGTGCCCTAAATCAGAAGAGGTTGGTGCTCCTTGGGTTGGTGCCCTAAATCTTTGTAATTCAGTATTTCATTTGTGAGGCTGGATTGGAGAAGTATTCTCCAGTAGCATTTATCACTGAGGTTTTTCCCATATTGGGTTTTCCTCGTATATCTGGTGTTGTGGGTTTCATTTGTGTGATTTTCCCTTTAAATGATATTCTCTTTTGTCTTACCGGTTTGATTATTTAGAGCTTAGGATAACAATCAGTATTTTGAGGTAGCTTTAAAGGGGAAAATATTAGGAACCATCGATTCACCCCCTCTTAGTGTTACATTGTGTTCAACAAAATTAATCTAAGCTTGAATATAATAATTTGAGAAGAAGGGATGAAAATCTCACAAGAAAAAGTAGCAACTTCAAAAGATTAAGATGTAAAAATAATTGAGGAGAGACTAATCATAAATGGAATTTCTAGTTCTTTCATTACAATATGATGTAGTAGCATTCATGGCTATATGGAAATCTTGCACATCCAAAATAATTTATATTATTTTTTTCTTAATCATTTAGTCCTTAATGTTGATAGAGAATAAATTTTTGTTATAAGGCTTGAAATATTTGATGAATATTCGGTAAAGTTCTAATGTTGTATCCTTATGGCGATTTGGACATACAAAGGTGGCATCCACATAGCATATTTTAAGTGTCCAAGATGGGAGTGAAAAAATATTGAATATTCCAATCTTACATGTTTTCATTTGTCATTAAATATTCTTACAAGATCTATTTCTAGATTCGAGGTGAGTTATGGGTTGTCATAAGTTGACCAATTTGATTAGTTATTAGCGAAGGTGGCTACGTGAAACATAAATGTAACATTCTATATTTTTTATCAATTTTATTAGAGACCCCTATTAATGGCATGAGATTTGGAGAGAATCAATTTTTATTTTAATATTTAATTTATTTTTTGATAGGCGAAAGTTGAGGTGGGTTTGTTCTTGCTTTTGAAAATTAATTGCAAATTTTGAATGATTTTGGAGGGAACTTCATTCTTGGAATTGGATTTGGAGGGGTTACCCATCTAGGGGTTGTGGTAACTATAGAGGTTATTTATTTCATAAAAATGAAGTAGAAGTTAATGGTTTCAATTTTTAATTTGTAGGATTAGAGTTTGTAGTGTAGCTGGTTGTAGCCCAAATTTGGAGGATTAATTTCCAAATTTGAAGGTGGATGAATTACATGTAATATTATCTTGCATATGTAATAGATTATATATCATATGTTTCTCATTTTAAAATTATATTTTAAATTATTGTATGATGCTTATGAGGTTGGAAGATTGAAGAGCTAGTTGAAGAGCATAAAGCATAGTTGAGGGAGATAGTTTTTGTTTAAAGTTCTTGCTTGAATATGTTTATATTTTTATAAAATTTACATTGATTTTAAATTCTAATACATTCCTATAAGTCTTCCATTATTTATAATATCATATTTGCAAAGTATTTTGCATATTCAATGAGTATTTTAATACAGATCAAGAATGTTGTCTTACTGATTTTTTGATATTTTCTTAGCAATTTGAGTTGTTTATTCATGTTTTTTGGTCAATGGCTGATTGGATGGATGGTTTATTAAAACCACCCACCCTTCATGTGCATCAAATGGTATCAAAGCATGCTTATTTGTTGGGAGATTTGTTAAAAATAAGAGTTTAAGACAAGTGTTTGACACAATGTTTGGGAAACAAAAAGAATGTTTGATAATGAGGAAAGTATTTTTGAAGCCACAAAAAGAGAAGAAAGAGGCTATACAAAGAAGTAATTTATTTTAGACTATATGTAAGTCAAGTAGAAAGTGTTGCAATATTTTGGTGGATAGCATCAATTCAAATAATTTTGTATTTTTAGAAATGGTTAAAAAGTTGATATTCGAGACAAAGAAGCATCTTAAACCTTATTGCATTTCATGGTTGCAAGCATATCATCAAATTTGGGTAAATGAGAAATGTGTTGTTAATTTCTATATTGGTAATTATAAAGAAGATATTGTGTGATGTGGTATCTATGGATGTACATGTCATGTTCTTTTGGGTCAATGTTGGATTTGGGATAGAGAAGTTGTGTATGATAGCAGAATTAAAACTTACACCATAGTAAAAGATGGAAAGAGATATGTTATGACTCCATTACATGATAGGCAAGAGGAAGCGACAAAGGAAGTGCTAGTAGATGAGAATCTTGAAAAGGAAAAAACAAATATTAGGCAAAGAGTACAACAAAAAATGAAAGATAAATTGCAGAGTTGTGGCCCTTTGATGGAACGGACATGGAAAGAACATGTGGGAACAACCCACATAGTTATTGATCAAAGAAAGAAACTAAGGAAAGAAAGGAATGGATAAAGAAAGAGAAAAGGGAAGAGAAATTTGACTATGAGAGCCCTAAGTTTGATAAAGAAATGGGGGTGCCTGCAAGAAGTTGAGTCCCTAAAAAGTGCCTAAAGTGGATGTTATTTTATTGATTTCCAAATTTTGTCACAATTGATCTAAAAAGTTGAAACACTTAAAGATTAAATCTATAAAAATATCAATAATATGAAATGTATTACTCTAAATCTAGTTTTCAAATATGTAATTTATTTTAACACCCAAATGATACAAAAAAATTTAATAGGCAAGTCTAAAAACCATTGTTTAAAAGTGCATGTTTCAGGACCATATCATGCATGTGTATGGATGTCATACTTTAAATTAAATTAAAAAAAGATTTAAATACTCTTGGGAAAATATGTATAAGACACTAAAGATTGATGAGGATATTTCTTGTGATTTTTTCTAAATATTTTTTTATTAATTTTTATTGGCCCTAATTGTTGTTTTGAAAACTCCTCATGTACGAAATTAATAATTAGACTTTAAAAAAAAAAAAAAAATCTATTATTAAAATAATTGTGTGTAGATTGATGGCATATATTTTTTCTCAAAAAATGTAAAAGATAAAAAGTTATTAAAAAAAAACCTGATATTTTAAGTTTATAGACCAATATCATTCAAAATTAATTGATTTTTTTTTAAATAATCAAATATTTAAAAAAATTACATATTTGAAATTTTCACACCATAATTTATAATGGGTTTTAATTTTGTGAAAAAATTCAATAGAAAAAAGTATCATACATATGCCAAAAGTCAATATTTTTTATTAACATTGACATGGCCTTGTACTTGCAGCTCCAAGGCTAATGTTTAGGCTCACCATTCCTTTCCCAAGTTTAAATCAAAACAAAAGAGTAGGTTGGGATTCCAAAATTATATTTAACAAGCACCCATTATTTAAACGTAACGGGTACCCATTATGTAAAAATAATGAGCAATTAGGGGAAGAGCACCAGTAGTTGAGCACCCTAACTTCGCGCTTCTCAAAATCCTACGTGGAAATTTCAAATCACTCTCATTTTTTTATAGTAGCTTACTTGGCAAGTCCCCTTCTTATGACTAAGCTTTCAGCACCACATAATCAAGTATGGTGCCACATCAGCATGCTTTTTGCCAAGGTGTCCAAAATAGCCCCCCAAAAAAGTGAGACCAATAGGTGTGCAAAAGAGGCCCTAGTAGTTGTGCAGCTGATATGGCATCACCTGATTGGTTACTTTTTACAATATTAGTACATTTCCTAACAACTATTGGTACATTTCCTAACAAAAATTGATATTTTATGTTTCAAACAATAGGATTTATTTGTTCAATTTTCGGAACAAAAGGTATCAACAACCCTCACAACAATTGGTACATGCTCAACTACTGGTGCTCTTCCCCTATGTAACATGGGTACCCATTCTTAAAATGGGTTCTCGTTCTAGTCTATAATGGGTGCCCATTTCTTTTATAGCTTTTACCTATCAATTTTGTTAAATAACAATTGAGGATAATGATTTTGTATCTTAGTGTTGGAAAACATATGGCTGAAGGTGACCTTATACAATTTTTTATTCATACGTGTCTTATGTAGCATCTCGGCATGTCATATTCTATTGGAATTTAAAAGAAGTCAACCATTGGAATAATTTTGAAGCTAAATATTAAATCATGTTTTATTTTGAAGAGGAATAAAAAAGGTATAAATCGGAGATAGTTTTGTACTTCATAATTTTAAAGAGATACCAAATGGAGATTAGATTAAATATCATTTTTTTTTTTATCAAGAGGATTTTGTGTTCATGGGATTAAAAAAATTTCAAAGAAAGAGAAATAGGAAGCTCATGACACCTAAAGAAATTGAAGCAAATAGAGAGATGGACGCAAAATGACAAAGAGATAAAAGAACAATTATTTGAGAATTGAAGAATATTGAAGCATCTAGTTCCATGATTGTTCAAGATGAGAACATTCAATTCATCATGATGGATGGGATGAATGTAGATTATGCAAATGTCAAAGATTTGAATATGGAAGAAAATATGATTATAGAAAAAAATCAAGGTGTGTCTTTAGATATAACTCTTAATGATAGGGAAAATGTTACGATAGGTACAAATCCAAGTATGTCTTCAAATCCACATTTTTGTTATATTCAAGTTGATGACTTCAAAGAATCTAGATATTCTTTGAATGGTATCAATTCTATTCTTGGAGAAATATAAACAAAAATTGAAAATGAAACCCCTTGTTTCAGTGAAAATGAAATTTTAGTTCATTTTTAATTGAAAGCAATGTCTTGGATAATGTTTGTGGTTTGGTTTCTTGGAGAAAATTAAGAAAAAATGAAAATAAATTGTATAAATAATTTTTTTTAATAAAAACCTAGGATTTCAATGTCAACTCATCTTACAATTGATAAAAATATTCACACTGCAAAAAGTGATGAAAAAGGTAGGCATTTATGTGAAACCAAACTAGAAATATGAACCACTTAAACAAGTTATATTTACCATTGCTAGTGCCATTGATTCTACTGGAAAAAAAAATTCAATCTAAAGATAAGAAAGTGATATGGCGAGCTATAAAAAATGCTTTAGTTAATAAAACAACTTCAAATAAAAGAATGTTAAGTAACATAAGTGGATATCTAAATTTACATTGTAAAAATTTGACAAAAGAAGAGAAAATAAAAGTTGGCATTAAAAATGACACAACAACCAATGTTAGGTTTTTTGTGGAAGCCATCCAAGGTTTGATATGAAACTAAATGATGAAATCAAATCTTTGATTAAGAAATAGTGGCATGATAATACAAGAGCGTCATCTAATGCTAGAGATGTTTTGAAATTAAGACATTCATGATCCTCATCCAAAACACCTTTTAGACATGACCAAAAACATAATTTTATTAAAAAAACTAGATGATTCGGTGTTAGCAAATATTAGCATTAGTCAAAGATCATTAGAGAAATGTAAACCTTGTTATGTAAATATTAATAAGCAAAGAATCTCTTGTTTTTGTAAACCTCGATTTTAATTTCATTATTACTATGATGTTTTTCAATATATATGTTGTACAAATATACAAGAATGTGGTATTAATATGCCACCTCAAACAATCAAGGAGAACTTATAGCAAGTTTGTTTTGCAAATCATCTAATGAGAAATTATTTCTTTTAAATGCATGTATTTTTGGCCAATGAAATAAATGTGACAACCTTTCATTGTTAGGCATGAATGTTTGCATGAAAAGCTTTGAAATTATTTTGGACAACAATTAGGTCATGTGAAATTTTTTTTAAATGCTGAGTATTCTTTAAAGGATGGAAGGATTTAAAGCACTACGATATTTTAATCACAGATAAAATTGGTATGCATGCATTTATCACATAATTTAAGAGTAAGATTGTATCCAAATATGTCAAACACTTCCAACATTCTTGTTGGCTTGATGGATAGTTTTGTATATGCGAGAACACATTTCTCCCCTCACTCCATCCTCTTATGACCCCTTAAGTCATCGTCTTTCCTCCCCTTAACAGATAGCCTTACCTACCCTTAAACCATCTTCTAATAATATATAACTAATTTTATCACTTGACACATACTTTGAGTCAAGGATCTTGTTTCTTCCCTTAAGCCATCCTCTTAGGAGACCTTAAGTCATCCTCTTTGCTCCCTTAAGAAATACTCTTATCTTTCCTTAAGCCATCTTGCCTTAATGATCATTCTCTTAAGATCCCTTAAGCCAGATCCTCATAGATCCCCTTAATCCATCATCTTATCAATCCTTAAGTTGTCTCCTAATTATATCCAACTAATTTTATCACATAACACATAATTTTGGTCACCTTTTATGTAATCTCCCAATTATAGCTAATCATTTTTGTTTCAAGTCTCCCATAACTAAATGGTGTCAATGATGAAGGGTGCTCCCCTTACAAACCCAAACACATAACTAAAATAGAGAGATAAATAGAAAATACAAGAAAGAAACACATCCTTCTATTATCTCAAGGAAATAAAATTACAACATTTAGGAAATTACATGCTACAACCACATGAACTTTCTTATTACATAAATCTACAAGCTAGAGCCACAATTTGCACTACTAGAGCTATGTTATGTAAAACCCATTCACCTCTTATTTGGAACCAATAATCACCTTAGAACGTTCTGAAAAGTGTATTTTTTCTTCTTTTTGGAGCCAATGATCCATTGGTTCATTTTCGCACCCAAGTGAATTTTTCATTGAAACTTGAGTTTTGATGGCACAACTTCCAAAAGCCATAACGTTTGACTCAGGCATCTGACTTGCTATTATAAGGTATTGTTGGAAAAATCATGAAGATTTCTACAACTATATATACATCCAATTATCTATTTGTTTGTATTTCAAACTTTTTTGGGGATTCTAACGTCCTCAATTTTGAGTTTGAAACTTCATTGGAGAAATTTCCCCTGACGAAAAAAATTAATATCTTCTAAATGGCACATGATTCTTTCACTAGAACCATTTTATTTTTCACTAGAACCCTTTTATAGTTTGAGATGATTCTTCCACTAGAACCATTTTATTTTTTAATTTTTCTCCTTGGGGTCATCTTTTATGTCCATTTGAACCCAAAGGCCAACTTACTAAAAATAGTATGTAAATATATTTTGTCATTTCAAGCTTCTATCTATCTAATACCTTGTAAGTGTCATCTTAGGCTAAAAAATAACTAAAGAAAACTATAAAACAAGAGGAAATTTTAAATAATATTTTTGGGTGATGCAAGATTTCCCTTATACCATCGGATGGTCTTGCATCAATCGATGATTACTACAGATTGTGCATTCAACTCGTGACAAAATAGCAATTCATATTATAGTAAGATTCAATTGTAGATATTTAAATTATAATTTTCTTGCATGATTGGAGTTATGATAATTTACTTACATTTATAATTATTTGCAAGTCCTCTACAAGAATATCCTCATGATTATCTCTACTAATTGTCACTATACAAATGCATTAAAATAATTTGTATTTTTGAACTATTTAAAGTGGACCCAGATTATCTAATTTATATACATGTGTATATTTTTTATTGTTGTGCACTTGTATTGCTTCAATTTAAATGTTTAATGTTATACTTCCATGCTACAATTTTAATGTTATACATGTTTAATGTTATATTTGTAAATTACTTCAATATTATACTTAATGATCAATTTGCTTCGATTTTAATGAAACATATATTACTACATTAAATGATGATAGTGAAACATGTATTATACTTGATAAATTGAAAGTGATATTGAATATATAATCAATATAATGTAATAATTTTGTAGTGAATATAGTCAAAATTCATCTAATATTGAATATAATTTTTACACTTCTAATATTGAATATTAAAGAATCACACTATACTTCATAATAGGAGATCAGCATACATCATATAGTCTTATTAAATTATATTATATTATGTCAATATCCTTCTATTGATAAGAAATGAATTTATATTTATAAAATACTTCAATATTATACTAAATAAGCAAATTGCTTCAATTTTAATGAAACATGAGTTACTACATGGAACAATTATAATAAAAGATATGTTATACTTGATAAACTGAATAAAATGTTGACTAGCTAGTCAATATAATAAATATAATGTAAACTCTTTAGACAATACACTATTTAAAAAGGATTGATTAGAGTTGTAGAGTTTCACAATATTCCACATAATATGAACTATTATCAAGAATTATTAATTCACTCTAAGTTCAAAGTAAAAATTCATGATTAAAGTGATGTCTATAGAGTATATAGATGATAACTAAGTTATATTGTTTAATGTTGCTTGAATCATAAAATATATATGAAGTATTTATTTCCATAGTTACTACAAATCGCTTCTACATATGTTATATTGTTTAATGTCAAGCAAAAAAATTAATGATTTTTTTGCTATGCTTCTATTGTTATGTAATTTAAATGTTATATATTTAATGTTATTGTTTTAAATCACTTCAATTTTAATGTTTAATGTTATGTACAAGTATATTGCTACTATAATGACCAACATTAAAGATCTTGTGTAAGATATAATTTAGTAAAAATTCTATGAAATATTAAAATATATATAGTCTATAAAAAACTAAAATAGAGTCCATGAAATGTGTATTGAAATATGTCAACATGATAAATGAACATAGATCATATTTCATGTAAAATCTAGTGAAATATACATCATAAGTCCTATTATCACTAAAATCTAGACTCACCTTCATCCATGTGAACTAGATTGACCTATCCCATGTTGTATAAGAGAAAGAAGTTCTTGAAATCAGATTTTGAATTAAATAATTTATATATAAGTGTGTGCATATTTCTATTTTAAACTCCCTAAAATTACTATATGCAACCGCTCATCACCTTTGACAACCTGCTCTACGTGTACTATCTCCAGTTGGGACCTATGTCATTGTGTACAATATAAAGAAATTCATGCATGCACACATGTATGATTAAAATTTGATTTAAATTTATTTATATGTATAATTAATTTATAATTGTTTAAAATAATCAAGATTTAAATCATTGTATGAGGGTGCTCATCTGCTCCACCAATATCCTGTATAAGAGATATGTTGGCAATATCTGTTTACATTAATGTCAACATAATGTTTGACAATATATGTTGGTCTTGATTGTTTTTGTCATTGATGATATGGTGATTGGTTGGATAGAGAATTGTTGTAGTTGTTGAGGAATTGATGATGAAGTTTCATGTTCATGTTTGTCAGTGTATGAGGAGATTATTGGTAGCTGATTGGTAATTATTTCTATTATGATTTGTATGACCGATATGGAGATTGATATAGAGAGAAAATGGATATTGATTGCAGATGATTTATGTTGTGGATATCCACTTTGTTGGTGTCTAATGTCTACACTTAGTATGAGGCGTTGCTAATTGATGATGTTGATAATGTGGTTGATGGTAAAGATAGAATGATGAGGATTAGATTGTTTGAGATATTCAGATACGGATTAGATGCATGAAAAAAGAATAAATATGTTGATAATATGTATATGGTGATAAGTGAGAAAATGATGTTTTTGGGACATTCTGGTCCTTGGAAGGTTGATGAAGCAATTTGGTCCAAAAGTATATATTGATTTCTATTTGGAAGAATGCCTTTCTCTCCTCTAAATTTGATGATATGCTCTTATGGAATTGAGCATAATATTTATGGTGTATGGAAATTAAATTCCTATATTTTTTATGCAGGAGCATCCCCGGTTCACAGCAATCTTGCATCAACCAAAAATATTTTCCTTTTTTTTTGTTTTTGCAGTTTCAGCATTTCTTTCTGTTTGTCCTGGTTTTGACTCAATGAATCCTATGTATTTGGATTCTACTTGAAGACTTGATCATCTTTCTTATTCCCAAACCACACAATATTTGGATCTTTTTCCAGCAATTTATCGCTATCGGTTTCCATGACACTTTCCTGTTACCGGTTGACAATTTCCTATTACTAGTTGCCTAGACCTATTTGCATTTGTGATCTACCGGACCCCTTTTGTAGCTTGCGGAGCCTTGAGCATTGATTCTGATGTTTCTTGGCATGTGGACGACCTTTTCCCATGATCTACACTTCATCCTTTGGATTTTCTGGAGAAATCTTTTGGCGGAGACCGACCTTGTTGGTTTTACACATTAGGTCTTGTTCTTCGAGTTTTGATCTTTATTTGTGCTGATTGGATCCCCTTGGGTTGTATAAATCATTGTAATTAAGCATTAGAATGTAATGATCGAACAATCAAGTAGCTAGACTGAGCATAAAAGATAGATCTTAAGATTGAAGGTCCTGGTTGTGACCTATTTTGTACTTTGAGCATGTTTTAGCAGGCATGTGAGTTAGTTTCTGTAACCCGATTGTTACCAGTTGGTTGTAATCAATTTTCATGTTATAATTCAATCCATTCTGCATTGCCTCCATCATATCTTTGTATTTCTGTTGTGTTTACTCTTGTTGACCGGTCCAGATTGATCTCCTTGAGGTCCCTCTTAACTGGTGACTGCTTCACTTTTTAGGTCCTTGATGTTGCAGTTGGTTGACAGTCTTGTTGTCTATTAGAGTTGGTTCAAAAAATGCTCTGAATTTCTCTACATTTTTATTTTAAGTGTTGCAACTTGGAGGATATGTTTATAAAGTTTTTGTTGTGTCTCAGTTCAATTTTTAGAAGCTAGTGTGGTCTACAAGTAGTGATAATAATGTTTTGTGTATGACTAGATCCCAAGTTTGAAGTGTTTTTCATTAGTTGTGTTGTGCCAGTATAATCTAAATATGGAAAGAAGAAAGGAGGATTTGAGAATGATGTTGGATTTTCAAAGAACATTTTGGTATGCTCTGCATGGTGCTACATGGTTTGTTTGATGGTGCATTATGATTAGAATATATGTTTATTGAGGTAACAATTCTAGTTCAACTAATAGGACTTATTCTTCATCTTGTGATGAATCCTTGGGTGTCTACACTTGCCTTGAAGATTGTATTGTATTTTTTTTGGGTCCTATCTTGGCATGTGGGGATTCGTATTGAGCTTGCTCATCCAGAATATGTATTTTGGGTCGACTAGTGATGTGTTGTTTGTGTTGAACACAAGATGCCATTGAGAGGGGGGGGTGAATTAGTGATTTCCAAACTTTAACCTTTTAATCCTAAGTGTGTGTACCAGTTAGTAGATCTAACATAAAGTAAACATACCAGTGAGATAGGGGAGGACATCAAGATGCAAGCACACACAAGCATTTGTCACATAAGACTGGATATATGAGGAAAGCCCAACATGGGAAAAACCTCGGTGAGAAATGTTGTTGGAGTCTACTGCTCCAATCCAGCCTCACAATTAACATTGTATTACAAAGTTTAGGGCACCAACCCAAGGATCACCAACCCCTGATTTAGGGCACCAACCCTTGCACCAAGATCTAACTCGATGATTACAAAATCTGTAAACAATGCAAAATTAATCTCCTGGTTACAAATGAGTTTTGTAACCTCTGCAATCTCTCTTCCAGTTAAGCCCTTCTCTGTTCTCTTCTTAACTGGTTCTCTATTCTTCTTTCCTCTCTGTTGCAACCTTACCAATTCAGCCTCCACTTCTTCCCTGTTGCTACTCTACTCTCTGTCAGTTCTGGTCTCTCCTCCTCTGGCTCTCCTTTACTCTATCTCTATCAGTTCTCTTCTCACTTAGATCCATTATTGTTTGCCACCACTGGTAATATTCACTTTATTGGTTCTCCTCACTCTGATCAATACCGGTTCTAAGCTTACCAGTCAAGTCCTTCTCTGATCTTGTCTTTTTGGATCTTCACCAACACTCCCACTACACTACAACACCTTTTGTTGACTTCCTGCAGGTCCTAGCACCACCAAATCACTTGACTACTTTAGAATTTGCATCTTACCAGTCACTCTAATCTTGCCTATTAAACCTTTGCTAAACCCTCTCACCGATTGCACCTCCAACACTCAGTCACCTTGATCTTTGATGAGCTCTCTAACTGGTTGGATCTCTGCTGCACTTTCACTCTCTATCCTTCAACATCCGGCTTGTAGAATCATCAAATGTTTGTGGCCTTTAGTCAACATATTTATATGTAATTTTTCTTGCCATGACCGACATTCAAATCTTTCCTGAACTGGTTTGACTACAAACAGTGCAAATGTCTGACAGACAGTAACATCGGTCTGAAACAGAGTGCAACCGGTAAAGCTAAGAATGACTGTGACAAGCATTAACCGGTTAATCACTTAGCTTTCCACTCAACTTAATACTATACCCCCATTTCACCATTATGCACGAATCAGTAACCTATCATCAGAAATATAATAACAACTAGCTCAGCATGATTTACCTTTAGACACAAATCACTTAAATCATCACATGAAAAATACTATACATGACACATAGATTTTTCACGTGGAAACCCAACTGGAAAAAACCACGGTGGGGATGAATACCCACAAGTTACTTTTGAACTCTTTAGAGTCTGCTCTGTTAGGAGCCTAGTCTGGTTAAAGACTATTACAACAGGTTCTTCTAGGAACCGATCCTATTAGAGATCACCTGGTTAAGGGATGGCTAAATACTTGGTTAAGGGTTAAACCTTGCTAGAGGTTACCTTGTTAGAGGATTTCAAGAACTCAATGAGTTTGAGTCACCCTGTTAAAGGATTCACAGCAAGCTGATTAAAGCTACCCGGTTAAGGGATTTTCCAATTTTTGAAGTGGTTAAAGATCAACAGGTATTACAATGATCTGATAATAGCACTCAATGCCTAATGTAGATCTGCTTAAGTTCCTTCCTTCTGCACACACACTATGCAGGAATCAATCCTCTTATCTAATCTGGTCTGGCAAGAATCACGTATCTCTACACTTAGATACACACACACCATTTGGCAACAACCTCAGCATGAAACACAACATCGACCTTATAGAAAATAGATAGGTCGGTAGCATAAACCCTAAACCCTAAACATTTAGGTTAATCAATTAAGGTGGTTCAAACCTCACCATTGAACACTTTGCATTTGAATACAGTGGTCTTGAATAGATCTCGAGACATCCTCCATCGCTCATTCTTCACCGCTTCATGGAAGCGATAACCCATCACTCGTTCTCCACCGTTTACAGGGACTTCACACATTCCCGAGGTAGATAGGATCAATCTCCTTCATGCAAGATCCTTTACGCGCACAAGGCTGACATGGCACCATGATCTGATCTTCATTACATTTATAACTTGTCACACGATGTCATCGGTTGAATCACACAGACTTGAATCACTTCACCAGAAACCCTTAAGCTAAGACTACCAACTAGTAGTCATACCATATTAAACCTTCATAGAAAACATTCCATATGCCGGTTCACATTTCATCATACTGGTTCTCTTGGACAAACATACCACTTCACCTATTGCTCAATATATCGGTTTATACCACTATACCGGTTCTCTTTACCAACTGTTTACCTTCAATATACCTATTCACTTCTTTGCACATATACCGGTTCACCACATTGTACTGGTTCACATTTCAGCATATTGTTAGTTCACTCTCCAACATATTGACATCAATGACAACATAATATCATCATGTCAACATACTCAGCACAAATGCCAACACCGGTATTGAGCTTAACTGGAACTGTACTCAAACATAGGAGATGTTATTCTTATAGTTCACTCATCTTTCCGGATTGTAGTATGGATTTCTTTGTAGTCAGTGAGGCTCCTTTTGCGATGAGCAGTGTGCTCTAGGCAGTGTTCCTTCCTACATGTGCAGTCCCCTTTTATTGTAATCACATACTTGCTGCAGAAGTATTATCTGACTATGGGTAGGCTTCTCACTGTGGTTTTTCCCTTTACCGGGTTTGCCACAAACAAATCTTGGTGTTATCTATTATGGATGGTTGGTTAATTATTTTGTAATTTATGTTCATGCTTAATTGTTACATCTGCTATTTTGATATTTGGTTTATGCATTCCGGTAGAAGGTTTTGTGAGCTTAAATTTTTATAATCTGTTGACAACTGATTCACCCCCGCTCCACCCCTCTTAGTTGTCCACCAATTATCCTAACAATTAGTATCAAAGCTTGGTCCTCTTTTGCAGAAGCTTAACCGCTTGAGGAAGATCCTATGAAAACTAATAATTCAATTGCATCTATTTTTGGGAGAGAAACCCCTAAGCTTGATTTGACAAATTGCAAAGTATGGAAGATTCGAATGGAGACTCATTTGAGATGTATTGGGAAAGAAATTTGGGAGATCATGGAGAAAGACTATACTCCTCATAATCCGACATCTGGCAACCCTCCTCCGGCAAGCCTGGATAAGGACATTGAAAATGATTGTAGAGATAGAGAAGTACTATTGAGCGTACTATCTGATCAGCAAATTATGGGATTAACTGACCAATCTAATGCGAAGGATATATGGGATAAGTTGGAAGCTTTGAATGAAGGTGACTCTAATGTTACAATTGCTAAAATTGATGGTTATCGGGTAGGGTATGAGAACTTGAAGATGGAAGAAGATGAAAGGATTAATGCTTTCATGGAAAAAGTTAATGAAATTGTTATGGGAATTCAGTGTTGCGGTGGATCCCTAAGTGAAGATGAGATTGTTTCTAAAGTTTTGAGAGCTTTGCCACTAACTTACAAGATGAAGGGTACTACAATTAATGAGTTGAGAACAATGACTAACACTTCTGTTAACCGAGATACTTTGGTTGGAAATTTTTCTGCTTTTGAGCTTGAAGAATTTGGTCCTCAAGGAGTTGCAAAGACTGAATCTTCTTTTCATGCACCTACATCATCAACCAGCAAGAGTGATTGGAAAGATTTATATGCAAAGGAAATAGATGAAATGAAGAAAGAAGATGAAGAGTTTGAGAAATTGGAAGCCCTATTTGCTAGAAGAGTACCTAAAGGTCCTACTGAAAGTAAGTATGAAGGAAAATCACCTTTTAAATGTTTTGCATGTAATAAGATAGGTCATTTTGCATCTAGATATCTTGAGAGGAATTCAAGATTTGAAGAGAGAGCTAGAAGATCTTTTAGGCCTAACCATGATTATCAGAACAAGCATAAGTATAGGAGAAACAAAGACAAATCATGTTACTATGCGGATGAGGAAGGTGTAACTGATTCTGATGATGAACCGGCACAAGATTCAGCTAGTGGATCTGATAGTGGTAAGGAATGGGTATTTTTGGCTATTAAGGAAGATGCTCCAGTACCTGTTATTCAAAATGAGGAAAAGGCCCTTGCTGCTAAAATTGAAGACAAGGATGAGTGGGTGATAGATAGTGGTTGTTCACATCATATGACTGGAGATAAAAGGAAGTTTTTATCTTTGCAAGAATTTAATGGTGGACTAGTTAGATTTGGAGATGACAAAGCATGCATGATCAGAGGAAGAGGAACTATATCATTGGATGGTAACCATAATATTGATAATGTTTATTATGTTGAAGGTTTAAGGCATAATATCTTGAGTGTAGGATAGTTGGTGGATAGGGGATTTCAATTACAGTTCAAGGATGGAAAATGCAAAATCATTAATATATCCAGTTTGGATATTGCAACTGGTACACGAACTAAAGGTAACATCTTTCATTTGAACTCCGATGAGAAAACATGTTTGATTGCACAAATTGATGAGAGTTGGCTATGGCATAAGAGGTTGTGTCATGTGAATTTTGATTGCATTGTAAAGATGAGTTCATCTAAGGCTATTAGAGATCTACCTAAGATTGTGAAGCCCTATAATCCAATATGTAAGGAATGTCAATTGGGAAAGTAGGTCAGAACTTCTTTTAAGAGTATTCAAGATAAATCTAATGATGTTCTTGATCTTATTCATACTGATTTATGTGGTCCTGCTAGAATAAAGAGTTTTCAAGGTGATAGATATTTTATGCTAATCATTGATGACTATTCTAGAATGATGTGGGTTACTTTTCTGAGGGAGAAATCTGAAGCTTTTGAAAAGTTTAAAATATTTAAAGATAAAGTTGAGACAGAGACAAGGTTGAAGATTAAATTCTTAAGGTCATATCAGGGTGGTGAATTCACATCCGGTGAATTTAACAGTTGTTGTGAGAAGCATGGGATAAGGAGACAGTCGTCTACACCCCAAAAACCTCAGCAGAATGGTGTTGTGGAAAGAAAGAATAGAACTATCTTGGATGTGGCTAGAACTATGATGATGGAAGATAATCTGCCTCATATCTATTGGAGAGAAGCTCTGAGAATGGCAGTATACACCTTCAACAAAGTTCATATCAAAGGAGACACTGGTAAGACACCTTATGAGTTATGGTTTGGTCATACACCTTCAGTTAGGTATTTCAAAATCTTTGGTAGTAAATGCTATATCAAAAGAGATGATTCCATTGGAAAGTTTGGTCCTAGATGTGATGAAGTGAAATTTATTGGTTATTCTAATGAAAGCAAATTATATAGATGTTATAACAAGAGATTGCAGAGAATTATGGAGAGCACTAATGTCAAGGTGGATGAGTTGTAAAAAGGTCAAATCAAAACTTATGAGAGAGAATCAGAAGTGGAGATGATCATAATTGAATCGGTAGCACCTATACCGGAACAAAATGTTGAACCAATTACTTTGGTAGTATCAGAAAATTCAACAGTGACTAAAGATCGGAGCAAGGAAACAGAAAGTCAAAAGACTCCTCAGTATGTAAGGTTAAATCATTCAGAAGATTAGATCATTGGAGACAAGAACAAAGGAGTAGTGACTAGAAGAAGGTTGACAACTGATGAGGTATGTTTAATTTCTCAAGTTGAATCGGCACCAGTTATTGAAGCTTGTAAAGATGAATATTGGATGAAAGTTATGGAAGAGGAATTAGATCAGAGTGATTAGAACAACACATGGATTTTCGTTCCCCAATCTAAAAATAAGAATGTTATTGGAACTAAATGGGTTTTTAGGAACAAATTGAAGACAAGTCTTAGGGTCATGACAAATAACAATTAATGCTATAACACAAAAATATAATCTTTATGTCATCTTCTTAGTCAAATTTTATTTAGACTGCTAAGGAGATATAGTTCACAGTTAATTTCACAAATCTGGAGAATTTGGGAAGATCTCCACTTGTCTAGATTGTCCCACGAGATCTCACATCTACCCAAGTTAAATACCCAAATAATTCGTACAAGATTTTATCTACATTTAATTCCCAGCCACCCCACTAATTTCACATCCACTGAAAATATCATTGCAGATGGAAAAACAGAAATAGATCTCAACAAATATTGCTAAAGCAATTGCCAGAAAACTTGATTTTAGAATTGCAAACTTTATTATGTAGATTTTCATATAACTGCTAGGCTATCTCTTGAAAATAATCATATATTTTCATATAACTGTCAGGACATTTTAAATTATAAATTTTAACATTATATTATACAATCTATTAACAATAATTGTGTTGTATGGAAGGACAAGATTATATTTGGAACAAACGTCTTTTGGATGGTATATTTATCAGTCAATTTAGAACATATAAATTTGAACAAAAATTATTATACAATCACATATAAATCTGACAAAAATTATTATACAATCATACAATTTGTATATATTTGATTAATCATAAAATGATGCTACACATGAATTTAAAAAAGTTGTGATTCATATAAATTAAAAATTCTTATCATGCAATCAGATAATATAATTAATGAATATTCTTAATTGGTCTTAAAGTGGTACTACATATGTATTTAATAAACACTTCTAATTGAAAAAATTGTGGTCCATGCAACAATGCAAACTGTCGCATAGTTAATGACTATGTTAATTGGTCCCAAAGTGGTATTAAATAAGTATATTTAATGAACAATTCCAATAAAAAAGTTGTGCTCACATAAATTAACAAAAAAAACTTATTATGCAATCATGCAAACTATAATATTGTTAATATCATGTTAATGGAATGAATTTCTTAGTAAACAAAGAGACTCAGATTGAATGATGAAAAGAAGATGAAAACAAATATTTTACTAAACTCAAGAACAACACCATATATTCTAAATTTTATTTTCTTTTATCTCTAAAATCCAACATAATTCTCATTCTGTAAACTGAAAAAATAAAATCCAATTTAATTTTTATGAAATTTAGATTTTATACGACTCTACGAAATCTCTGTTCAAACCACCGAACTCTTGTTAAACTACAATTAATACTAGAACACAAAAATAAAATCTCTGCTCAAACCACCAAACTCTTGTCAAACTACAATTAGTTCTAGAATACAAAAAGATAATCTTTGTATCGTCTTCCTAATCAAATTTGATTTAGACTCCTGAGAAGATCTAATTTAGAGCAAATTTGCTTGCTTCTCTAGATTGTCCCACAAGATCCTCCATCTACTCAAGTTAAATACCCAGATAATTCATACAAGATTTTATGTACAAGTAGTTTCCATCCACCCCACTAATCAAGCTACTAGAATATTTCATGTTGCAGATCGAGAAATATAAATAGATCTCAACGAATATTGCTAAAGCAATTTCCTAAAACTTGATTTTAGATTAAAAACTTTATTGTGTAGATTTTCATAAGTGGTAGACTATCTCTTGTAAATAACCGTTAAGTTTTGTGTCTAGCTGTACTCCATGTAACCGTAATCATGTACTAGGACAAGCTATAAATGCTATAATCATGAGATCAGAATGAGTGTAGCCCATCACAGTCATTATACTGAGATTGAAAAAAACAAGAGAAGAATACCCACCTCGGGATCCATTGGTAGCGTATAGAAATTCCCTGTCAAAAATTTATTTCCTTAAAGGTTCATGAGGTAGCACTGGAGGGAACAGTGGCAAGATATTGGACAAGATTCTCACATGGCAAATGCAGAGCAATCACATATTAGTAAAAACTATATATACGCTATATTCAAAAGCTGAAATATAAATTTTAGCAATATTTTGAACACTGTAGAAAATTAATTTTTAGTATTATACAATTTATCAAGGAAAAAATGAGGGGTAAAATTATATCTGTAGATAGCATATTTATTTATCTTTTAGAACATATAAATTAAATTATAATATAATGAATAGTTATCATTAATTGACTCCAAAGTCTATGGATTGCATATTTATGAATCATTTTAGAACATATAAATTAGAAAAAAGACTATCATGCAATCATGCCAACTGTAATATCATTAATAAATGTAGTTAATGGATGTTTTTTATTAATAAAGCAGTGAGAAAAAGACACTAACCCTTTACATAGCATAGCTATTAACGAAACCATAGTGCAGAAACAACACTATAACAACATTAATAGCAACTAACAGCAAAAAGAGACCAAGTCTTTAGAAATCAGAAACAGCAGCAGAAAACACAAAAACAAACTACAGGGGTAGCTTGCATACCCCAATGGCATCCATGGCACTGTTCCATTCATTGGACAGGAACTTGTAAAGGTCCCTAGCCTCTTGTTTATCCTCCTCTGTGTCCGCAGTACATTCTGTAGCTAGGAAATCGGAAATCATCAAAGCAATATCAAAAATACTAATCTAGCTCAATCACGAAAACTAAAATGCAATTATCTATCCTAAACACACTCAATAAAGACATGAAAATGAAACATTCAAAACTAAAGATTATGCAAACCAAATGTAGATTTGAATGCTTCCTTCATGTGGCTCCATTGTCCTTCTTTCTTCTTCAAATAGCTTGGTTGTGGATCTCACCTACTAGTGCATGACCAAGATATGAAAGCAAGTAGACAAGATGATTGCTCAAGAGCACTCGAAGCGTGTGATCAGGGGATTTGATTGAAGAAATTCATCCAATTTATAGATAAATTGGAGAAATGATCAAATTAGCATGATTCAACTCAAATGGAAATTGCAAATCAATATGACAAATTATGACAAATTATGCACTTTCTATGCAAAATTTGATTGATTGATAATTTATGACAAGATTATGACAAATTGCTATGTAAGGATTTATGACAAGATTTTGAAATAGAAATAGACCTTTAGGAGAAATTAGAAAATTAAGTTGGAAATAATGACTTGGAAATTAGGAAATTGATGAAAAATAGGTAAATTAATTAATAATTTCTCATTCATTAATTAATTTACAAAAATAGGAGGAAATTAGTTAGCCAATTAAATAAACATTTAATTGTGACAAGAAGACTTAGGATAAATAAATAAATTATTTAACCTAGAGGGAAAATGCCAAACAAGATTAAATGAACAAATCATAAAACCTTGGAAGATGAATTAGAAATGCAAGGATGACAATTAGGTCTTGACAAAGGATAGTTGATATCGATTCGATCATGATTTTGAATTGATAAATGACCAGTGTTGATAAATGATTTGATTGAGATTGGTTGACAAAAATCAATGACAAATTGACCAAATTGACATGATTGAAAAGGACAAGGATCGATGACGAATCGATCGCAATATGACAAGATTGACAAGGACAAAGTTCGACCAAAATCATGACTGAAGATTGTTGTCGACAAGACCAAATTCGAAAGCGAAATAGATGAAGAATGTAGAAGAATGACTCGATGCTCGCAAATGATAAAAAACCAAGTGTGTGACATAGGAGAAATGTTAATGCGACGCAAAAAACCTAAAATGAGGCAATGTGCAAATGTTAAAGTATGATTCCGCAAGCGTTGACCAGTTTTAGGTGTCTACATTTTGCCCCTCTTTGAGACAATGCGATTTTAAGCGTTGTTTCAAAGAACAATAATGAAAATGCCCCAGACAATAATAATGACATATGCATGCCCCCTCGAGGAATTGGCCGGAAACATGCAGAAAAGAGGCCAATTGATCGATAAAAATGATAGGATCGAACGGACTGACAATCAAAGATTGGATGCATGAAGGACAAGCAATTTAAGGTGCACAAAAGACCGCGACCAACATGAGATGGATAGGGTGCACGTCCATCTATGCACTGACAAAGATCTATAAATGAGACCAAGAGAGTGAAAATTGCTCATTTTCACTAGCCAAAGAGGAGGATTTGTTGCTCTGGAAAAGGACACTTGTAGAGATATGGTGAACATTTCAAGGGTAGATCACCTCAGAGAATGTGTATGCACATTCAGATGACCGGATGACGCAGGAGCAGCGGTATGTATCTCAAAAACCCATGTTTTCAATTTAATGAATTTGACTTGCTTGCAGGACATTGTAGGGCCCATAGGAGATGCAGAAAGGGACTCCTGCGCTTGTGTAGGGTGAATCCTACGCTTGTGTAGGGAGACACAGGTGCAAGACATGTAACACAGGTGCAGGACTTGTCACACAGGCGCAATTGTGCAATGAAAACCCTAATTTTGGTCAAAACAGCATGCAAATAAGCCGGAAAGGGGGGATAAGGGTAGGATAGGTCAGATTAGATGAAAAACACGTTGATTGGACATGAAAATGAGGAAATGCAACCCGTAGGAGCAAACCCTAAAACTGACAAAATGTGCCCCAATTGTGATGTAGAGTCGACAGTATCCATTGATCACACGGGAGAACCAACCACACTGCTTCATGCTACGACATAGACTCAGGAGCATGGACAGAGATACATTAGCAGGACTTGGGATATACTATGTCACATTCATGCCAGAGATTAGGGCAAACACAAGACTGCTTACCGCATTGGCAGAGCGATGGCATTCAGAGACTTCCTCATTCCATCTGGTGACTGGAGAGGCGACGGTGACACTAGAGGATGTATGGCGTATCCTCCGCATTCCAATTCATGGAGAGATGGTAGAGTATGACCCAGTGATAGGGAGAGACGTGTTGTGCAGATTGTTTGAGTGCGACGCAGATGATTTGGATATCGTGGAGAGGGAGATTGGCTGGGAGACCATGGCATCAGAGTATGATCGACGATATGTGGTGATAGCAGTGGTGATAGCATGCCTACTAGTAGGGGACAGACGAGGACATGGATTCCCTATTGGATGGGGAAGAGTGCTAGAGCGGATAGCGATAGAGGGGACGGTGTATGCATGGGGACCATGTGTACTAGCTATGCTGTATTTTTAGTTGCATCAGATAGCATATCAGGGAGTTCAGACTTTGAGCTGTGGAGTCACATTGTTACAGGTATGGGCATTCGAGCACATAGCCATATGTCGACCAATTACAGTGAGATAGGTAGTACCACATTGACCATATGTGTATTGTTATGGGGGAGCACTGAGATAGGGTCCTTTTGGATACATATTGTATTGGCGACACGAGCTAGACAGACTGAGAGAGTTCACATGGAGACCATATCGTGATTGCCCTGGATGGTCAGATGATAGTGAGGAGCTACCATATTGTAGACAAGAGAGGTACCTGATTGGGCGACCAGTGAATTGCCAGAGAGTGATTGAGATGTACCTGCCAGAGAGAGTCAGACGATAGTTTGGAGAGAGGCAGGATGTACCCAGGAGGACTGCACACTTTGCCCGATCTCACAGAGAGATGAGTCAATGGGGGAGTATGATTCAGCCACACATAGCATATACTGACTTTACACAGCTACAGCAGAGACAGTGGGATTGGAGATCAGATGTGGCGGACGTCGGGATGACAGAGGAGTATGAGAGATGGTTTGCACGACGACGGCCAGTGCCATTGACAGATCCGGACATTCCAGTACCTAGGCGACAAGAGGACTTCCCACTCACTAGAGAGGAGGAGGGAGATGAGGAGGACGAGGAGGATGAGGGTGGTGATGAGGATGAGGAGGATGAGGATGATGACGAGGACGAAGATGAGGATGGGGATGACGAGCAGGAGGCATTGCAGGATATACCCATAGAGCCGGAAACAACTAGGACAGAGGAGATGGAGATGTGCAGGGCTATCATAGCGAGTCAGCAAGATCACATTATGACTTTAGAGAGAGAGCATGAGCAATTTAGAGCGGAGATAGCCAGACTCACAGTGGCTCGAGATACAACAATAGCTCAGGCACGGTGAGAAGAATAGAGAGTCACTGAGTATATTGGGTCGATTCGGGATGCCAGTGCATAGGAGATGGCACAGATGTTGGTAGAGACCGGAGAGGAGATATGCCATTGGAGGACACTATATGAGAGTGCAGTTCCACCAGAGCAAAGAGAAGCTTCATATCGGGCATGATCGAGGACAGAGAGTCAGGCACGCTCTCGGAGATCACTGAGCAGCATGGGGGTGAGTGGACCTATGAGACCACCATAGCCAAGACCAGGAGGGACATCATCCGTGAGACATGGCAGGGATGAGGAGGACAGAGGGAGCACCCAGTGATAGAGGCACGTGCTCCGTATGACGGACAGTGGACATTATGTAGTGTGACATTTTGTAGTCAGCCTGTAGGCCATACTTAGTCTGATATTTTTGTGACATATGATATGATATGCATCGATATGATGGGATGCAATGTGTTATGACTTATGTTATTTTCCATGTATGGATGACTTATGCACTGTTTATTGTGGAGCATGTATGGATGTATTTTTATGTGTTTTTGATGCATTTATAATATGAAATGGATAAAATGCTTGATGTGATGCTCGATGTAATGCAAATGTACTAACCAAATTGATGCAGGATGCAGCATATGTGGTTGGAGAAATCGGAGCACTAGACTGAACTGACTATCCGAACTGACGGAAGAAATGTTAGTAAGAAGAAATGAGACAAAGAACAGTTAGAGATGAAGAAAAACTTGCTTTCAGTAATGTACTTTGTAGGTGAGAGCCTTTATTTTTATGTAGCAAAATGGATGCGTAGCATCATGGCATTGAAGGCCAGAGCTGAAATGCAACCCTTTTTTCAAAAGACATACACATCATAGACAAACAACAATCACAACCAAAAAGAAAAGGACCATGATCCATCCTGGTCACTCTAAATCACTCAATGACATCATCGAGCAACATAGGAACATGATTGAAGCCAAAGATAAATCAATAAAAAGATAAGATGCACAAATTCCAACAAATCAAACTAACATCTTGATCTTCATTGTCAAAAGTTGAAAGTGCTGATAGGACGATCATGTTGTCTGGTTTCAGGACATGTGGTACCCCGTCTAAGACAGGACACAGTCTGGTTTTGAGTATACCACACCCTGTATAAGACCCATGATAGTAGAGACAAGGACAAATAATAGTGATGCTGATGTTCGATTGATAAGACAATTGTGATCAGTTTGAATGTCAGGTTTGAATGAAAAAGTTCATCTGTTTATGCATGATTTCATTAAAGCACAGTGTTGGATTGCGAGTCATTGGATGTATACTCAGTGAGCTGTCTATGCACAGGGGGGATCATTTATTGCAAAATGCTTTTCGAGTTTTTACAATTTTTTTGTGTTCATTTTTTTCAGGACTTTATATGATGTTTTTTTTTTTTAGATTTTTTTAGGACATTTTCCAATTTTTTTGTTTTTAGTTCAAGACATTTTTCAATTTTTTTTGTTTTTATTTCAGAACATTTTTCAATTTTTTTGTTTTTATTTCAGGACATTTTTCAATTTTTATGAGATTTTTTCAGGACATTTTTCAATTTTTATGATTTTTTCAGGACATTTTTCAATTTTTATGAGATTTTTTCAGGACATTATTTAATTTTTTTTTTGGATTATTTCAGGACATTTTTCAATTTTTATGATTTTTTCAGGACATTATTTGATTGTTTTTGATGATTTTGCCCCCAGTGTCTAGCAAGGCAAGGAATATGATAGGTGAATAAGTAGGCTTTCTGAAATGTTGGTGGATAGAGGGAAGACAAAGGCCTTTTATTATGGGGACAATATGGATGCAATTTGCAAGGGCTATTGCGTGATGGGACAAGAGACTGGATATGACAATGTAAAGCAGGAACATGGCATGAGGGACATGTCAAGAGGTTTTTGAAACCATGTTTAAATTTTGCATCCTTATGTCAGATCAAGATCAAGGAATGAAAAAGAGTGTATGGATAGTGATAAGATATGGATAGGATAAGCAAGACCAAGAATGGATAAGGGATAGTGGCAGAAGGTTGCAATAAGCCAGGGAATATGGATGAAAGGTTGTGATAAGCAAATGGATAAATGACCAAAAGCTATGATAGACTGAAAGCTACAAACAAGATGCATGATGCTCATGATGATCCTCAGCCTTGTCAAGATCAAAGGTGGAAAAAGGAAATGGACATGAGGGACAATAGGATATGAAGGGTAATGACAAGGGTTCGATAGGATAATGAAGGGCAATAGGATATGAAGGAGGAAACCTGCCCCCAAGTGTGGTGTGAAATAAGTTCATAGATTACGCATGACGCTTGTTTGCTAGGTTTTCATCACAGTACTTTCCCAAGGCGCCTGTTTGCCAGGTTTTCACCAGTGGTTGAATTATTTTTTCTTTACTTTTTTTTTGTATTTTGACTTTTTCAATAGAAGATGGACACATGATAGGGGATGGAAGAAGGACTCAAGCGTCTTTTTGTTTGGATAGTAGCCTTGAAAAAAAATGGACCATGACCTTTAAAAGCATGCTCAAAGACGTTGGTAGGATAAGGACATGGAAAAAGAGATGAAACTAAGGCGAGGATTTATGCAAAGGATTGGACCAGAGGGATCGAAGGATGGAAAATATGCATTGGATAATGGATAGGGTATTGGAAGAATTGGGCTTCACTGGACAGAAATGTTGGCAAGATCGACATTGGCACACACCTTGAGGGGTGATGGACTAATGGAGGAAAGATGCATTTTGGATATTGAGATTTTCACGAAGGAAATGCTATGGATTTTGGGACATAAGGGCCCAAAACGGATGGAGGAATAGACTTGGACGGTTTGGATGGAGGAATAGCAATTTTGGATGCCAAGTTGGATGTTTCTTTAGGCTTTTGTGCTTCAAGGAGCTGCTTAGGGATCCACATGGTTTTTGATTTTTCATGCTTTTGTGGTTCCTTGGAGTGCATTGCTTGCACAAGGGATTTAGGAACCCATATAGATTTTGACTTTGATTTATTTTTCTCAGTGGGCCTTTGTGGCCTTTCGGATATACTTTTTTCTTCATAGATCAATTTGATCTTTGTTTTGACATGTCGATTATATTGGACATGTTGATCCTTGAATATATGTGGATTGCTAGACTTATGACTTTTATACTTGGCATCCAAATTGCTTGGAGGGGGAAAGGAATGCATGGATGGATATGAATGAAATGGACTTCCTTTGGATTGATGAAATTTACTCAAGGATGTGTGCCTTTGCTGACCTTGCATAGAGGATGAAGGGATATAAGGACCTAAGATGGATGGAAGGTATGATGGGGAAGGTGTATGTTTTGATTTTGATGGAGGGATACCAACGTCTTGAGAGTGAGTTGTGTAGACATGACCCCTAAGATCTTCTTTGATATGGAGGGGTTCTTTCTCATGAAGGTCTACTCCTTTGCCTTTATGAATATCTTGACTTGTAGGATACTCTTTTCTTTGGGAAGAAGACGCGAGTCCATTATGAGGTGGATATGATATGACAGAAATAATGAGATCTTGAAGTGGATCGGATTGCACCAAAGTGGAAGAACCCATTATGCATGTCGAGGGTTCATGAACATTTTGCACTGACATGTTAGAATCATGAGGGGGATTAGGATCATGTAGGGGACTAGGATTGTGTAGTGGACATGGTTCAATGACAGGCTCTTCAAGAGATGGAATGGGAGAAATAATGGGATCATCAAAAGAAATGCGATCTTGGAGTGTATATGGAGCATTAAGACAAGGAGATGGAGGAACAAAAGGATCTTGTGGTGGATCTGAAGGAATGATAGGGTCTTGTGTTGGAAATGAATTTGGAAGGATACTTTGATCTTGACAAGGAGGAAGATCATTGGACTCCTCTTTAAAGGTGCTTTGCTCTCGACTTTCAATGGGATCATCATAAAGGATGGAAAGGATATCTTGATCTTTCTCAGGAAGTGGAATGTCAATGGGATTTGAAAGGACATTGTGTTCATGAAATGGAAGGGGATCGTTTGGGATTGGATGAACTGGGATATCTTGATCTTTCTCGGGGAAGGGAGTATCAATAGGACTTTGGATAGGATGGACAAGAATAGGGGAATCATCATGAGTGTCTTGGAACATGGAGTCCTGGCCAACAATTGGATGGGATGATAAGGTTTGATCTTGATCTATTTTAAGACACGTTTCTTCATGCTCTAAATTATCCTCTTGACATGGGGTTGGACTTTGGATATGCATGGGGGATTCTGACAAGGAATCAATGTTTTGGCATGAAGGAAATGCACTTTGAACCTTTGTGATGGATTCTGGCAAGGAATCAATGCTTGAACATGAGGAAGAGGAACTTCGAATGGGGTCCTCTAAAATAGGTAATGGCAATAAAGTGCATGGTGGCATTGGGTCTTTTATTTCTGAAACATGACAAGAATGTGCATCATGAATGGGATTATCATGGCAATCAATTATGGATAGCCCTTGGGTAATTTCATCCTTGGGTGTATTGTTTGATGAAGACAATATGGAAGGTTCTTGTGAAACTTCTAGAGGTGTAGGGATAGATGCCACCGGAGAGTCAATTTGCTTGCGAGGGGATGAGGCATTGCTAGACATAAGTATATTATTTTGATCTTCCTCAAAGAACTCACTTGGTAATTTCCTTAAGATCATTGCAATAAAGCCACCTTTCTTTTGAGGTTTTGACATAGTTGTATCTGGAATTTGAACTTGTTTGGCAAGGAGTTGGTTCTGATCTGATGTCATGTTTTGATATTGGACTTGGTTCAATTGTTCTGACATGTTTGAAACTTGGGTTGGTGTGTGCTGCAACCTTTGTTTTTGAATGTTTGGTTGTGGTTGTTGACATTGATATGTTGATTGAACTTGCTGATATTCCACCATTGGTTGAACTATTTGTTGACATTGTATAGTTGGTTGGACATATTGTTGAAATTGGATCATTGGTTGTGTTGGTTGTATATGTTGGACCATTAGTTGTGTCTGTTGGAAATGTTCGAACTGTTGAACAATTGGTTGTGATGGTTGAAAATCTGATTGATAGTAAACACCTTCTTGTTCTTGTTGTGGAGGCACATAATGTTGAAATTGATGTTGTCTCTTTTCTTGAAATTGTTTCATCATCTCTATTTGTGAGAGGAGAGCTGGTATGTCTGATCGTTCAAGAAGAGATCTTACATCAATTGGCTCAATCTTTGGATTTCGACCTGGAAATTTTCAAAACATTTTGGACATTTGTGATCTATTCTTCTCAATGTCTTTCACTCTTTGTTCCAAAATCTCATTTTCTTGAGCTAGTTTCTCCTCTAGTTTTTGTATTTGGAGACTTGTTTCATCATAAAAAGTTTGATCGATATTGCCTTGTTGTTGGGTTGGATATAATTGTGATTGCATTGTCGGTTGATATGTCAAACTTTGTTGCATCATTCGTGCTTGGAACCTTGTTTCAATAGACATGTCACTATGCAATGTTTTTGGGATTTTTGATTTTAAAAGGATGATGTATGATATGCAACTAAATGCAACCTAAATAAATGAAAATGCAATCTATGGCAAGAATGCAACCTATGTTTTTGTTGTTTTTCAAGATTTTGACAAACTTTTGAAATGCAAATCTAAAAAGAGACCCTTAGGAAATTGAAATGATGACTAGACCTCAAAAGGACAAAAGGACCAAGTGACAAAAGGACAAAATGACAATGTCTCCCCTATATGCTTGGATACTAAGCTAGGTTTGACCAAATGACAATAATGACAAAAAGAGAAAAGGTTTGATAAGGTCTAGACTTCTTAACAATGACTTAGGGTTTATCAAAGATTTGCATTACTCAAGTATGACAAAACCTAGTTTTGACACTATATCCAAAGGGACAATTACTATGCAAGTGACCCTAATATGATATGATAATGACCTAAGCTTAATGAAGGGACCTAGGGTATGCAAATATAAATGTATGACAATGGTATGACTTTAATGCAAGAGGACACATGCAAATGGATGACTCTTATTGATATGCAAAGGAGTATGACTTAGGTGAAACCTAACCTTGGTACTTGACAATGAACTTTGCAAAATGCAACCTAGGATGAACCTAAATCTAAGTGACATGAATGTTGAGACAAGATTTTGAACAATGTTTGACAAGGTGTTTTTGAATTTTGTTGGATGAAATGTTCTTGTGTTTAACCTTGTTTTGAATCAATTTGTCTTGTTCTTGAAATGAGATGCAATTCAACTTTTGACAAACAAAGAATACAAGATATTTCAACTTAGACTCAAGACAATCATGCTCATTCCCACATTTCTTATGGTAGGCAAAGACATTAGGTACTTGAGAGGTAGACTTGTTGTGGGATTCAAGGAGAATACATAGATGCTTGACCCCATGGGCTCCCCTCCACGGCACTCACTTCTCAGGGCAGCCAAGCATCAGTCCCCATGGAAATCTCCCCATGGCGAACTTAGTATCTCTTCCAAGTATCCGAACTTGTCCTTCTCAAGCAACTAGAAGGGTTTTTGGCTTCTAAAAACAAGGTGTTTAGTAGGGATTTCTGTTAAGTGTTACTCCTTGATGTCACGCAAGCGTGATTGAGATATTAAGCCCATCAAGATACCAAACAAATGTAGTCATGCAAGCATGATTTAGACCATGAGGCCCTACTTAGATGTTGATATGAGAAAGAGTTCAAGGGTCATCACTTCCCAAGTAACTACAATTCCCATGTAACCCTTCCTTTAAAGCTTTCGCTCATCAAGTATTTGTTTATAGTGAGTTAGAATGCCAAGGTATTCTAGCCGTACTCACTTTGGGTTGTTCCCTTCTCATGATTATCACTTGCTTGCAAAAGCAAATGGTCGGGAAGGCAGGCCCTCTAAAGGTGACAAACAATCAAAGACATGAGCATGGTATTGAAGATCTGGATTTTTGATCACCCTAAGAAGGATGAGAGCATACTCTCCTACTCCAATGTCAAACTCAACAATCAAATCAAGCATAGATTCATTCCATCCTATTTAGAAATCACTAGGTGCCTAAACATTAATTGCAAACACAAAGTTTAGTTGTAGTCCAAGGCAACCTACAAAACCCAAGTCAGAAGTTTGATTTTCTTAGTCTTTGACTATCGAACCTGCACAAAATGTGTTAGTGGTTTCATTTATTGTCTTTGTCATGCGTATGCCAATGTTCTGCACAGAGAATCAGTACCAAAAACCAAAAAGCGGAAAATAGAATGCAAAATAAACAATTTTCAAGTAAAACACTACTTTTTTTTACCTCTATTTCTAGACTTTACACAGGCGCAGAATGCAAGACACAGGCGCAAAATGTCTGACACAGGCGCAGAATGTCCTTGACATAGGTGCAGAATATCTGACACAGGTGCAGGATGCTTGACACAGGCGCAGAAGTTCCCAGAAAACACTGCACTACCCTGTTTCTGGTTTTTTGGCCTACAAATCAACTCAAAAGCACTCAAAAACACAGTTAAGGGGTTAGATGGTTAGTTTCATGTCGGGTTCACCAATTAATGTAGCTAGGAAATCGGAAATCATCAAAGCAATATCAAAAATACTAATCTAGCTCAATCACAAAAACTAAAATGCAATGATCTATCCTAAACACACTCAATAAAGACATGAAAATGAAACATTCAAAACTAAAGATTATGCAAACCAAATGTAGATCTGAATGCTTCCTTCATGCGGCTCCATTGTCCTTCTTTCTTCTTCAAATAGCTTGGTTGTGGATCTCACCTACTAGTGCATGACCAAGATATGAAAGCAAGTAGACAAGATGATTGCTCAAGAGTACTCGAAGCGTGTGATCAGGGGATTTGATTGAAGAAATTCATCCAATTTATAGATAAATTGGAGAAATGATCAAATTAGCATGATTCAACTCAAATGGAAATTGCAAATCAATATGACAAATTATGACAAATTATGCACTTTCTATGCAAAATTTGATTGATTGATAATTAATGACAAGATTATGACAATTTGCTATGCAAGGATTTATGACAAGATTTTGAAATAGAAAAAGACCTTTAGGAGAAATTAGAAAATTAAGTTGGAAATAATGACTTGGAAATTAGGAAATTGATGAAAAATAGGTAAATTAATTAATAATTTCTCATTCATTAATTAATTTACAAAAATAGGAGGAAATTAGTTAGCCAATTAAATAAACATTTAATTGTGACAAGAAGACTTAGGATAAATAAATAAATTATTTAACCTAGAGGGAAAATGCCAAACAAGATTAAATGAACAAATCATAAAACCTTGGAAGATGAATTAGAAATGCAAGGATGACAATTAGGTCTTGATAAAGGATAGTTGATATCGATTTGATCATGATTTTGAATTGATAAATGACCAATGTTGATAAATGATTTGATTGAGATTGGTTGACAAAAATCAATGACAAATTGACCAAATTGACATGATTGAAAAGGACAAGGATCGATGACGAATCGATCGCAATATGACAAGATTGACAAGGACAAAGATCGACCAAAATCATGACTGAAGATTGTTGTCGACAAGACCAAATTCGAAAGCGAAACAGATGAAGAATGTAGAAGAATGACTCGATGCTCGCAAATGATAAAAAACCAAGTGTGTGACATAGGAGAAATGTTAATGCGACGCAAAAAACCTAAAATGAGGCAATGCGCAAATGTTAAAGTATGATTCTGCAAGTATTGACCATTTTTAGGTGTCTACACATTCCTTCAACAAAGAGAGGATGAGCATTGAATTGTGTAACACCTGCCAATGAAATTTGTTAAGGCCCACCATTTGGGCATTCGAGGCCTCCATCTTGCTCTTGAGCTGCTTGACATCATCCATGATAGCCTATAATTCAAGAACGAGGCCAAGGTTCTCATTCCTTTGTGTGACGTTCAACACGTCCGTGTGTAGCTTTTCCATTTGTTGCAGAGTAGGGACACCCTAGGGGTTCACAACAGCCATGTCATCCGTAGTTAATGGATGTTAAAGTGTTGCTACATATGTATTTAATGGATACTTCAAGTCGAAAAAGTTGAAATATAAATTTTAACCTTAACCCAACATTGGAGAAAATTAATTTCTAATATTGTACAATCTATCAACACTAATTTCTCTATATGGAAAGAAAAATGAGATAGAAAGATCATATTTGGAACAAACATGGCCGTGGATTGCATATTTATTCCTTCATTTTAAAACATAAATTATATAAAATTCTATTATGTAATGATGCAAACCTTAATATCATCAGTAGCTTCCACTAATTGACCTTAAAGTAATGTTACATATGAATCTAGTAGACACTTTCAACTAAAATTGTTGTGGTCCAAATAAATTAAAAGAATCTTATCATGCAACCAGCAAACTGAGATATTATTAATGGTTATCTTAAAGTGTTGTTATATATATTTAGTGGACACAAAAAGTTGTGGTCCGTATAACTTAAAAAAATTCTTATCATGCAACCAAGCTGTAATATTGTGTGAATATAGAGAATTTTCAGAATAGAAACAAAAACTTTTGATTTAAACTATGTATGTTTTTCAATTAATACTTTTAGGATGCAAATGGTGTGATGCTTCCAGTTCTTCATTCTGCTTCTCCAGTTTCTCTACTCGCCTCTTCAATTGACAAATGTAATCGACTGCCTCTAGCAACACAATAACTTTGCTTTTCCATACCACCTGCAAACACTAATTTACTTCATTAAAGTTCATGTAGCAAACGTGTTTTTGATTAAGAAAGAAGCAAGAACAAGGGCACTTGCCCTTTATAAAATGGCCCAAAGGTAGTAAGAGACAACAAAATAAGGGGCAAACCCCCAAAAAACATAGTTGAACAAGCCAAAGAAAACCCTATCAAACTAGTAAACAACTAGAACCCTAATCAAGGAAGGGAAGAGAACCCCAAACCCAGAAAAGAAGGGGTTTGGGGGAGGGAGAAGACTTTAACTTCCTCCTAAGACAAATCTTAGTCTAGTAAATATTGTCATTAGGACAATCAAAGGATAGATCAAGCGAGGAGGACCCCATCGGAACACAATGAGAGGCTCCAGTAGAGTGTTGTTGCAGAATAGTAGCAGGTTGTTGCAGACTAGGACAAGGTTTTAGCAAAGGAAGAACATCAGGAACGGGTTAGGTAGGAGTGGGATAGAGCTTCAAAATAGGACCAATAGGAATTGAATCCTCAAGGATAGAAGTAGTAGCATCAACAACAACAACATCATCGATAGTGAGCAACACAACTTCATCCCGGGGGGAGGACACATCTTCTTGAGAGGAGTCAGCAAAGTCAAAAGCATAGACAGTCAGGTGATCAATAGTGACATCATTCCACCAAGTAGTAGCACCCTTGTGATGAGGAAGGAAGCAATCTGATGCTAAAAGAACTGTAGCAAAGCATTTTCAGCAGGTAAAGAGGAGGCCCTCAAAATCCAATGCTTGAGTCCAAGGCCTATCCCTAACCATAAAAACCACATCCCCGAGGAGAGGCAAGGAGATGTCAATATCCACTAAGATGTAAGAAAAGGTGGAGTGACCCATGGGAGATGTGACATCATCAACCTTCAAGAATAGTGTTACCTATGGCCTCGTAGCTATAGTGATCCCAGAAATGAAGAGGAAGATTCAGAAGGAAAACCCGAACCAGATGCACATTAAATGGCTCGGTAAGGAGATTAAAATAAGTTGTCCCTAAATTAACAGAGAGGGGGTGAACTACCCAAGCCCACAACTTTCCCAAAATCAGGTCACAATTAGATGAAGAAGTAAAGGAAGCAATGATAAAGCCTTTACCACAAGGAAAGAGCTCAATACTATAAACAACCGAGGCTTATATGAGTCACTTACTCAAAAATGTGTTATAATCAACTAGATAAAATTTAATGTACCAAACCAGTAGTAACCCATCACAACCATTATATTGAGATAGAAAAAAGAAAGAAAACAAGACAAGAATACCCAATTGGGGATTCATTGGTCTCAGTGCACGCAGAGCAAAAAATGTGTCCTTCATCTTTTCTCTATGCTTACATTTTGCATTTGCATGGGGATTCGAATAGTTGTTGTACGTTTCATTTCCGTCATTCTCAGTGAGAAAAGTAATGGTTTTATATATGTTTATGCAATTCAAGAAATTTATGCAGCGCTTTTGTAAGGACTATGATTGCTTGTCCTACAGGGAGACCACAGGAGGCCTATAACATTTCCAATCTATAAAGGCACTTCCAGTATCATTTACCCATGGGTTGATATTGATTGTATTCATGAATTGTTCAGTGGATGGAATGATTTCATCTAGTGGCATTGCATCATTTGCTAATAGATCTGAACAAAATGGTGACAACCACAAGTCATATATATCCACGTAATTGGATGAATCTTCTTCATATTCTATCTAGACTTGGAACAAATTTAGAAATTCATGTTTTAGAAATTTTCATTAGTCAAGATGATATCTTTTCTTTCTTACAGTATTGTGGACCCCATCCACAACTCAAAACATTGAGGTAAAAATAAGAGCACATATATAACAAGATGGACTTACAGAATCTGTCACAATTTGTTGTTCCATGACTGATAAGTTGCAGAATTTGTTGTTAGAGTCTTTTGTTTGTTGATGAAATTGAATGGTTTTAAATGAAGCAGTCAAGAATCAAATCTTGTTGGATGTGAGATGTAATAACATAAAAAATGAGACTGGGAATTGTACTCTCGACGAATTTGATGAAACGCTTCGATCTTTGACGAATTTGATGAAATCCTTCGATCTTTGACTCTCAATCGCAAAGATTTCAGCCTAAGAAATTGTACTCCCCTATCAAACAACTAATTTTTTTTTGGTGAAAGATATTATTAACAAAAACTTACTGAACATGAACAGTTGTAGTGAACCATTATGCAGAGCCTTGTGAAAGCTCAAAGGGGAAATGGTGACGCTGTTGACATTATAGAGAAGGGAAAGTGATTTTCCAAGGATGGTAGTGACTTCGAAGAAATTGGGACATCTATAATTAACGATCGTCGGTCAATAGATAGTAGTTGTGGTATTGAAAATAAATAATTTTTAATATTTAGAGAGGCCTTAAAGAAGTCTCTTTGAAAGCAAACAAGGAGCAGTTTGGAATTCCATTGTTTTAATGGAAAAGTGTAGTTTTGTTTTAGGAAAATAGGGTTGCTTATTTATTTTAAGTCTGTCTTTTAGTTTTAAATGTTTTTTTTATGTAAATAATTTGATTGTTTTAATGGAGAAGTGTAGTCTTTGTTTTAGAAAAATAATGTTGTTTATTTATTTTAAGTGTTTTTCTTCTTATGTAGTTATTTTGATTGTTTTAATTTAAGTGTGTATTTTAATTTTAAGTGTTTTTCTTCTTATGTAGTTATTTTGATTGTTTTACTGGAGAAATGCAGCATTTGTTTTAGAAAAATGGAGCTACTTACCTATTTTAAGTGTGCCCTTTAACTTTAAGCCTTCTTTTCTCATGTAAAAGTCTCACTTTTGTAAATTTTCCAAAAAATAATCTTAGAATGAACATTTATAGTTTTATTTTTTTATTTTTTTAATGTATCGTGTATTTTTTAGTTATATTGAAAAAAAAAATCTATTATATGTAAGTCAAAGTTTATTTGTGAGTATTTTTAATTGGATTTTGATTTTTTGTAAATAATTATTAAATTTATGATTTAAATCATTTCACAAAGATAAAAAGAAGGGTTTGGGTGATATATGATCAAATTTGGAAACTATAAAAAATCTAACTTTTTAGTATTTTCTCTATCTTAGCAATTTGTATATATTAAAGATCTTCAATATGTTTTTGAGATCTTTCCAATACAATCATCAAATTTCATTTTCACTTAATAGGCTAGATATGTGAACCTTTTATTTTTATCTTTTATGTATCTTGCATTTTTTTAGTTATATTAGAAAAAAAAATATTTATTGTATGCAAGTCAAAGTTTATTTGCGATCATTTTTTTTTTGGAGCTTTTTCTAATTTAAATAATTTCTTAGAGATTTAGTTTCATTTGGGTGGCATATACATGGTCAAACCAGAAAAATATCAATTATCCAATTGCTTAATATTTTCTCTATCTTCATAATTTGTACCATTTTTAAGATCTCTTCAATACAATCAAATTTGATTCTCATCCAATAGACTAAGTGTTATGACTCCACCAAATTATTGTATTGAAAATAAACATTTTTCTATAATTTATTTAAATATAAATTTAATATGTACTATATATTTCAATTTCCAGCTAGAAGATGTTAAGTGTAGTGTCTCAAAACAATAGTTTAAAATTATTGATAAGCTTTCTATATATAAGATAGAATTGAAAGCATGCCACTCTTCTACTAAGTTTGTCAACTTCTATAATCTCTCCATTGTGAATATTGCAAATTGCTTGTTACATTATAATATTGCAAGTTCATCACTTAGTATTGTCTTCCCATATCCCAAACTAATTTGGATATATAAGACTTCACTAGCACCAAAGAAAAATGATATAAAGATCTTTGTTTTGTGGGTTCTATTTCAAATGATGAGTGAATATTCATCTATAGAGAACTCCTCAAGGCTTCATGTTCTAATTTTCAATTACTATGCCGCTTCTTATGATGACCAATATGAAAAATAACTTTAGGCATGATAATTCATAGCTTTGAAGGGGATAATTTTATTTATTTGGTGTTTGCAAACTCTAGCCAAACTAATTTGGATATATAAGACTTCACTAGCATCAAAGAAAAATGATATAAATATCTTTGTTTTGTGGGTTCTATTTCAAATTATGAGTGAATATTCATCTATAGAGAACTCCTCAAGGCTTCAAGTTCTACTTTTCAATTACTATGCCGCTTCTTATGATGACCAATATGAAAAATAACTTTAGGCATGATAATTCATAGCTTTGAAGGGGATAATTTTATTTATTTGGTGTTTGCAAACTCTATCCAAACAAATTTGGATATATAAGACTTCACTAGCACCAAAGAAAAATAATATAAAGATTTTTGTTTTGTGGGTTCTATTTCAAAGGATGAGTGAATATTCATCTATAGAGAACTCCTCAAGGCTTCAAGTTCTACTTTTCAATTACTATTCCGCTTCTTATGATGACCAATATGAAAAATAACTTTAGGCATGATAATTCATAGCTTTGAAGGGGATAATTTTATTTATTTGGTGTTTGCAAACTCTACTAAAATCTGGAAAATTATATAACTAGGTTATGTAAAGATAGCAGATGCAACTACATTAAATGATCAAATTATCAATCACGAAGGGAGTATAAAATATATCAAAATAAAAACAATGAGACAAGGTATAATCAAGATCAAATAGTAATAATTTTTTAAATTAGTGATCCCATTTATTCTATCGAAGCAAGGGAAATTCTTATTAAATCATATCATAGTACACTAACTATAAACTACAAATGTTAAATATAAATATATATATATATATATATAAATATATATATATATATATATATATATATATATTTATTTAATAATAAATTTGTGAATGTTTTCTTTTTTACAAATGTGGAAGGTATAATCAATAAAATGAAGCTTTCAAGTGAATATATGGATGCAATGAGTAGAGAAAATATTAATTAACAAGCTTGATTCATATTTTTTTATTTTGATGTTTCTACTATTAAGATATCTGAAGGTCTCACTACTCTGATACAAGTGAATTGAGCAAAAAAATTAAGTATTGAAGATAGGATGAGGAGTAATAAAGAAATATTAGGAAAACACTTTCCTCTAAGGAAAACCTAAAATATAAACAAACTGGATTTTCTAATAATCATAATAAAATTGAATCTAGCAATAACTCTAACAATAATATGAATCTAAAAATTCGAGAGGAAGGATAACAATTTCATAGGAAAAAGTAACAATTTCAAAAGAAGAGAGATCTTTGTCTTCAAAATCAATCTAGTATTAACTATTAATTAATGAAATCAATAGTATTTGAAAATTTATAGAATTTAAGAGGTTGGTTGAAAAATGAAATAGTAATTATATAAAAGTAATTAGGTTAAATAATATAGTTGAGTAGAAGTCAAAATTAGTTTATAAAATTTTACAAAAATTATGAAACCAAGAGTTCACTTCATCATGCACTCTAAAAAATGGAGTTGGTAAAAAGAAGAATAGAACCGTTATCAATATATAAGTATCATAAAAAATTGAATTATTTTTATGGAATGACTTATTAGCTAAAATAACATATTGTTTAAATATGAGTGCAAGTAAAATAATGAAAGGAATGACTTTAGTTAGGACACAATATGAAATTGCCAAAATTTCCTTGAGTCCCATTTGCTTTCTGCATCTAGACCTCATTAAATACTTATAATAATTGAGAAGAATTATAATTGGGTTAACCTTACCAAAATTTAATTGGAGATGACCTCTTGGTTCACAACATGAATCACAATCACAATCTTCTCTTTGTGGGGTTGAACATGAGACTCCATGTATATATATATATATATATGAAATATTTTCAATAGGAAAATTAAATTTTCTTTCACCCAGTGTGATAGGATTTATGACCCCATCAAGTTGGGGCACTGAAAATAAATAGTTTCTTATATTTTATTTTATTCTAAATATAACTATGATATCCATTTCAACTTCCAACTTGGAGAACTTAGGTGTAGTGTATCTTTTATTTCTAAAGGGAACAATAGTTTAGTAGTCTTACTAATCTTTTGGTTTATTTTTCAAGAAAAATGTATATATTGGTTGATTTAAAATAAAGGATATTTAAGGGAATGTCACTCTTCCGCAAATTTTGTAAACTTGTATGAACTCTCCATTGTCAATATTGTAAATTGTTTGTGCACTAAAATATTGCAATTTTGTCAATTAGTACTATCGTCTCATGTTACAAACTAATTTAGATGTTGATATGGTTCTCATCATGGTGTCTGTAGATCCACATTGAGTTTTGTACATTGGAGGATGTTTTTGGGTCGACTGGTTGGCGTGCTACATTTTTTATCTACATATTTCATTTGATGTTAACTTTGGAGGATGTGTTTGCATGTGTGGTCCATTGGAATCATTTGGGAATGATTTATTGTGATGTGTTTTGGTCCCCTTTATCTCTTGGAGTGGACTGTAATGGATGTTGTGGGTTCGAGTGGCTAAATTTATGTAATATTGTTTATTATGTCTATGGTCAACCTTCAACTAGGGTTTTAATGAATAATCTTATATATATAGGAGTGCGGGTGTATGAATTTACTAAGTGATATGTGTGAATTTATTTGAAGTCAATTGCAAGAAGATTTGGTGTAGTAGAAGTGTGAAAGATGGTTTGTGAAGAGCTCTTAGAGAATGATTGATGTTAGATGTGTTTGCCATGATATTTGTCAGTTGATAAAATGGTTTGAGGATACTTTCATTATCAAGAGATCTTGTTCATTTAAATTCATTGACTCTCTACAACTGCTAGAAGAAAGTGTGTTCTTTTGGAAATTTGTGCAAGCATTTGTACCTTTCCCTGGAACATTGACTGTCAATATTGCAAGTTTGTTGTATCTTGCCCTAAGGTTGCGCACCTTAGCACTGCAAGTCCTATTAGGTGTTGTGAGCTCCTTGGTTTTGAGCCTAAAACATTATAATCAATTATTCATATTGTGAGTGTGATTCTCATTGTGGTTTTTCCTTAATTAGGGTTTTTCATGTAAATCTAGTGTGCATGTGTTGGTTGTGCCTTGTGTTTTCATATTTCATTATTATAGTAATAATTTAATTATGTTTGAATTTTTATTGATTAGAATTAATGTATTTTAAGGTTTGGAATGATTCACCCCCGCCCCCCGCACTCAGTCTTGTGGTGTGTTCAATAAGAAGCTCTTAGGTAGGGCAAAGACATCAAACTAGCATAAATCCCTTAAATAGAAAAAAAAATTCTCAATAAACACAATATTGATCTTGGAAGCTTATCTTTTTTGTTGAAATTAGAAATATTGAGCACTATCATCTCATAAATCACATCTAGAACCAAATATTGAGAAGTAGTGGTGACATTCGTGCAAGGATTATGAGTTACAACACCTAACTCTACATGTTTTGGGAAAACCGGCTCAAGCACTAGACCCTTTCCCTTCAAGTCAATCTCATTGATAATAGGGTTGTGAAATGTATAAAACTACCACTAGGTAATATAAAATTAAAAAACACAAATAACAATGCACTTCATCTACCTTCGATTGGAGAGAAACTAACTTCTATAGGTGCCAATAAAGCCTCTTAAGTTTACATGGGGGATAGAAATTTTCCAAAAATAAATAGGGAGAACCAATCCTTGCATGAGAGAAAAATATCCTACTATATAGATGCATGAAATACCCCAATCACAACTTCTATAATAGGAAATTAATCAAGATTAAAATACATTAGCCTAGAATTCATTAAAATAACATAACGCTACATAGAAACAATTAGACATAAAAAACACAATAGGGAATAAAGTAAAATACCATCAATAATCTTTCTTTAAATTAGAATCATAGATACCTAGGCAAAATTCAATTGTAAAACTTACATTTACAATTTTTCTTGCATATTGTCATGGGAAGGAAGAGAAATAATAAACATCTTCATAAGCTTTTGGGCCTCTTGTTGAATATCCCACAAGTGTTAATCCTCAAGATCTAATTTCTAATTATAGTTCCAATCATCCACATGATCACCCTCTTTATATCATCTTCATCCTCCTCCTTGCCATCACCAATAGCACTAGTCATTCTCCACTCCTATATTTTCTTTGGATAGCAAAGGTAAACTAGTATAATAAATTTTAGAATATCCTTTTGAGATTTAATAAATCAAAAATAGCTATATAAGAAATTAGCGAACCCTGCAAGAAATTCACATTACATAATATTTATGTGGAGAAACCCTTGCAAGAGAAGACTCTAGCATGATGAGAGGCCAAGCATGCATTATCTTAGTCAAAATAAAGTTACACTACAACAAATTCCATTCACTCATTTATCTTCAATCTAACAAGACCTATAAACTCACAACAAAATGCTATTCTTATAACCATACCAAGGCTCTAGATATTGGAGTAAATATCACTAGAGGTTTCCCAAATAAGAGGTGCTCATATTGTGCTAAAAAATGGAACCCAAAAGCCTCTTGCCAAATTCCCTAGAACGTTTAATCACTAAATTTAGCATTGCAAAAGACATTCTCATTCCTTTCCATCTATCAAACTTGGGAAGCTAAAAGGTAACCTATGTGGAACACTAAGAGACATGTATAAATCCTTTCCAAGTGCTCTATGTGAGTAGTTGATTTTTTTTTTTACGAAATTTTTTTTACTATTGACAAATTCCTTCATCCCTTATGAACTCATTTACAAACTATAAGTGAAATATTATTATGAATATTTTTTCAATAACACCATTGGTGCCTAGATACACCTTGACAAGGATGTTGAAACAAATTGAAAAACATAAGATTTAAGAGGTTGATATTACCTCATTCCTAACATATTGAAACATTTGTTTCACATTCATCTTGTTTCCTTTAATAACTTACTCCTTACCTTGTAGTTTGTTATTCTTTTAGTTTTTAATTGATAATACAATAATGAAAGGTATTACTGATTCTGTAGTGAATCCAAGTGAAAAGAAAACTCAGATCGATGGAGTAGAAGAATCTAATGGCCATTTTCTTTCCCTCCTACAACTTTCATTTCACCAAATAAATATTATTAAATATAAAAACTAAATAATTTGTGTATTTCTAAATCTTTTTTAAATGTTATGAATTATTTTATCCATGAAATAAGTAGGTCCATATTATCTTTTATACATTTTATATTACTATCAAAAAATAGTTTCTAAGATTTATTATTGTGAAAACTGGAGAAATTAAGAATATTAAATATTAGGATTTAATTGGTAAGGGTGGTGACATGTTCCTTAATAAGTTATTTATTATCAAGGTTCTTTGTTGGAGACACAATAAATAAGAAATAAGGTCAAAATTCTTTATTATCAACCAAAAGACTCAACTTAGATTCATTCTAAATTTGAAATAATAACTTCCAACAAAAAATAATTTAATTTTTTTAAACATTTTACCATTATATTTTAATGCAAATTACAATTATATATATATATGCTTTGCAGAAATAACTGTAATTGTTTTTATAATAATTAAACGCTTTTAACCATAAACTAAAAGAGAGATTTTTAAAATGGCAATGATTTTAAACCACGTGAATTTTATCATATTTAATTGACAAAAATAAGTAGTAAGTGTAGTGTCATTTTTCACAGTAATCTTCATCTTTACAAAAAAAATCACTCCACCAAAATCAAATCAATTAAAAACGTTTCCATTTAAACAACTGTCATTTATATTTGATGGGAACGGCGTTTGAATAAAATCTCGTGTTTTATATAATTTTATGACAATAATATTGAGGAAGTCCATTTTTAGTGTCACTGCTATCTTTTTCTCTGTTTCACGTGCTTATTTGCCCTAATTTCATCTTTTCTTGTGAATCCAAAATTTAATGTGACTGATGTTTATTAATTACTGAAATAAAAATAAAAGTGTGGCCTTTTGAATCCATAATTGCAGGCTAATAAGAGTTGAAAGTTGAGTATTGTCAAATTCAATCTTTTTCTCAGATTGCTGAATGAAATATGACAAAAGATTATTAAAAAGAGTTTGCTCTCAAAAGCATGGAGAGAAGATACTTAAGTATATCAATGACGCTTCAATCAAGATTATTCTAAAGGTATTTGTAAGGATGTTTTTATTATCTAAGGCAACATGTAGAGGAGCCTAGACACCATGACAAATACTTCATACCACGTGCACCACATAAAGTGATTCTACCAGTACAAATAGACAAAGGGCTTAGGAGCACTAGTATGTACTAAACCTTAGGTCCTTAGGCATAGTTTAAGAGGCAATAGAAATGCATTACAAAAGTAGGAAAAAGTGTAAGTGTTACTCTAATGGAGTGTTACTTATGTGGATTTATTGGTGCTTGCACAAACCAATAAAACAATTCCATGATGAAAGGTCACTTATAAAGTGAAAGAATGCTTGCAAAGTGGAATCTCACTTGCATGAGGAAAAACTTGAAAAACTTGTTTGTGAAAAGAAAACTCACTTTGTACATTATCACTTGTTTGTGAAGTCATATTGCGTATAAAGATTAGCACACGCATATGGCAAAAGGTCACTTATACATTGTATTTCTTGTGATAAGTATATTAGTGCTTTCATGAGTGGGTTATCACTTGTTCTTATAGTAAAAGTTCATAAACAAAGTAGTGCTTTTATATAATATTTCTTACACAGATTAGTGTCTACATTTATTTTTTTGTTAGATTTACTTAGGTTGATATTTCAAAGGGCCTATGTGTGTGTTTAGATGAATATAGGAATGATTGCCACCTCTACATTTATGAGAGAGGTGACTACCTACTATGATGTTGTGATCATAGTTGACGAAGATGGGAAGGGAACTTTGATTTGAAATCTAGATCAAAAAGTATCAAACATGGATGTTGGGAGTCATATTCTAAAGGTGTTCAAAACTAAAGAAGGTGATCAAGACTAAAGAAGGTGATCAAGACATATAGAGAGGAACTTTGATTTGAAATCTAGATCAAAAAGTATCAAACATGGGTGTTGGGAGTCATATTCTAAAGGTGTTCAAAACTAAAGAAGGTGATCAAGACTATAATAAGGAGGCTTTGAAATATTGTCTCCCAAAAATTCAACTCTCAACAATAGGACAGGGGGGCTGGAAAAACCAGTCCTAAGTTATTTTCAGTTCAAAATATATTGCAGCTTGTAATTGTTTACTCTACACTAATCTAGCCTTTTCAAAGGTTAAATGGATGCATTGACATATTATAAATTGAAAATGATTTATTTTACTTATTTTGGATGCCTAATTGAAAATGATTTATTTTACTTATTTTGGATGCCTATGGAAGTTTTCATAAGGAAATTCACCTTTGTTATTATTCTTTCATTTTAGGTGCCTAAAATAGAGGGAAATGATAGTGATTTTTGAGAAAGTAATTAAAGACTTTATTTTACAAAGGATCACAAATTGGGTCTTGTTTTTATTTATTTTTTAAATTAATATATAGAAAAATAACTGTTATATTATGGAGAAATATTTTGAAAGCATTTAATGAGGAATTTTAAGCATATATAGAGGAATTTCAAAAGACAATTGAAAGGAAATGAAAGGCCAAATTTAGGTAGCTCTTTGTGATGCCTCATAAGGGTTATAATATATATAAAAATTATCCTTATATAGTGTCAAAAAGAAAAAACAAAACAACATCAAGGTTGGAGAAATTATTTGTAGGTTCCTCCTCCAAAGATTGAATGAAGAAAGGTGTATGAAATTAGCTTGAAAAGAAGAGAGTGATAGAGAAAAGAAAAGAATGAATTTTATGGTGTGTTGATGATGTTAAATGTAGCCATGAGATCTGTAAGATGAATAAAAAAACATAAATTCTAAAAGAGGAGTGAAGACATGAGCATGTGAAGGCATGAAAGTTTGATAAGTTGAAATCATGAAGAATTTAGAAATATTGTTGAATTTTGAATTTTGAATTTTGTTTCTTGTTGAAATCCTCTATGTATGTAATTGTTATTGAGGTATTTTGTTGCATGACTATATAAATGAAAGTATAAATAAATATATAGATTTCCGATTGTATTTTAATATAGTGGATTGGATGACAAGTTAAGGATGCAAGATTGGGTAGCTTGATAAGACCCCCCAATCTTGATTGCATAATTAAACCCGATGTTTTTTTTCATCATCATCCACAAAAAATATAATGATGAAAATAGTGTTTTCCCTCATAAGGACATAGGCAAAGCAAGTAATGCAATGCTGAATTGACAAGATATTACCTCAAGTATGAAATTGTTTTATGGAATCTTGAAAAAGCCTTGATGTGATGGATTAAAGTCCTATAACATGTTAATACATGATTTCAACATGAAGAAACACAATATAATTGATCATGATTGTTTTACTAGACTTCTATGCTTGAATTCTTTTCTCCTTGATTGTATATCTACAATTGAATAGTTTGTATTGCTTATTGATTGTGCTAGGTGATGTTAGACTTTTGAAATGAGGGAGTTATATTTATATGCAACTTACGTCTTTTTAAAATTAATTCTTAGGGAAGGCTAACAAAGCAAGGTGAATTCCCACTATTTGTAAAGTTGAGATTGATTATTTAAAATTGAAACTCTAATCACTTTGATAGGAGTGCTTAGTTCCTAGTCCTTGCAAAGAAAAATACATAAAAGTGGTCATGAATAGGAAAATGGACCAAGTTTATGCAAATGGTTCTAAAACTGAGCACAATCAGGCATAAATTATGCACATTTTCTAAAGTAGTTCCAAACCTAGTATGAAATTGTTAAGGTATATGATGCTATGGTAGAGATAGTTCTCATATTTAGGAAAAGGTTACCTCAATACCATAATTGAGGTAGTGTAGAGTGGATTAGATAGAGGGTTATCTCAATATCATGTATCATGTGAAAAAGAGAAAGGGGCTCAATAGGGAGAATAGTGATGAGACCTATACCAAGAAGTTTTTTGGGTTTTTTATTGTAATTATTAATGTTAGTTTATGGATAGATAAAAATAAATTATATGCACAAGAATGAATCATTAATTGCATGTTCTTCAAAAATTTCTAGTGTAAGAAGAGGAAGAATGATAAAAATAGATACTAAGAGGGGATGTATGATGTGTTTTGGAGGATAAGAAAATTTTACGTAGGATTTATTGTGTTGTTTGGATGGAATAGAAGGTGTAATGCTTTCAATATTTTTTTAAAACGTAGATTCAAGAGTAATTAACCTTTCATAATGAAGAGAAATGTGTAATTGATGAACATAAGAATCCATTGAAACATTAATTAATAGAGGAGAAAGTAAATAATCTAAATTTGTAGTAGAAAGGTGTGGTGTAGGTCTCATAAGAAAATGAGCTCCTTTTTCTATGTATGGTAGATCATTTCTATTATATACATGTTTAAAAATAATTTGGAATCTAGGCTCATAGTATGTTTCCAAATTTTAGAAACAAAAGGAAGATTTACATCATTGGACCTCTCAAAATGAGATTTATAGCTAGATATTGAAAAATAAATAGAAAAATATTAAAGCGATGATTTTAAATTACAAACTCTATTATCTAGATTTTCATAACTGCTAGACTATCCCTTGAAAATAATCTTTTTGTTTCTAGGTGTCAGTACATTGTTAGAATTTGGTCCTAAAGCATATAGAGATGAGTTGTAAAAAAGTTTGTGCTAAGGTTCATGAGGTAGCACTAAGCTATTCTTAATTGATCTTAAAGTGATGTTGATATGTATTTAATAGACATTTTCAATTGAAAAAATTGAAATTAAATTTTAGCATTAATTCGATATTGTAGAAAATTAATTTTTAATATTGTACAATCTATTAACACTAATCTTTGTGCATGGAAAGAAAAATGATGGAGGAAGATTATATTTGGAACACTGTCTGTAGGGCATATTTATCAGTCTTTTAGAATATATAAATTAAATAAAAATTTGTACATGCAATCATACAAACTGCGATATCATTAATTGATCTTTGAGTGATGTTACATATGGATTTAGCACACACTTCAATTGAAAAAGTGGTGGCTTATATAAATTAAAAGAATCCTATCATGCAACCAGCAAACTATAATATCATTAATAGTTAGTCGTAATTGATCCCAAAGTGGTACTACATATCTATTGAATGGACACATTCAACTGAAAAAATGGTGGTCCATATTTTAAAATTCCTATCATATAACAGTGCAACCTGTAATATGGTTGCAGCCACTATAGAAATTTTTCAACACGGTAATACAAGCTTCTCATTTAAATTGTGTATGTTTTTCAATCCGCATTTTGTTAATTTTGAAGATGTAAATGGTGCAATGCTTCCAGCTCTTCATTCCGCTTCTACAATTGCTCTACTTGCCACTTCAAATAACAAGCTTCTCATTTAAATTGTGTATGTTTTTCAATCCGCATTTTGTTAATTTTGAAGATGTAAATGGTGCAATGCTTCCAGCTCTTCATTCCGCTTCTACAATTGCTCTACTTGCCACTTCAAATAACAAATATAATCACCCGCCTCTAGCAACACAGTAACTTGGCTTTTCTACTCCACCTGAAAATACCAATTTTCTTCATTAAAGTTTATGTAGCAAACGTTTTATGATCAACTAGATAAAATTTAATATATCAAACATATAATAATGTACTCTACAAATCAAAAAATTTAATATAATTTCAGTGGTTTCATCCATTTTTATAAAAAAAATACCTGACAAATGTCGATAATAACTCAATTACTGACTATCCAGAGATCAGAATGTAGCATGTTACAGTAATTATATTCAGATTGAAAAAGAAAGAGAAGAATACCCACCTGGGGATCCATTGGTAGCACTGCACGCAGAGAAGAAAATGCTTCCTTCAGCTTTTCTCTTCACTTACGTTCTTCATTTGTATGGCTACTCGAACCCTTGTCGTACGTTTCATTGTTAACATTTATTCCAGCTTTTCTGCCATCCTCGATAAGTAATAGACTGGTTTTATGACTGTTTATGCAAATGTCAGAAATTTAGGCAGCGCTTGTGTAAGAACTGTGACTGCCTGCACTGGAGGGGGCCCACAGGGGGCCTATATAACTTTTCCAATCTACTAAGGCCTATAATGATACTGATAGCATTCATTAATTGTTCAGTGCCGGAATGATTTCATCTAGTGGCACTAGGTTATCTGCTAACAAATCTGAACAGGATGGTGACGACCACAAGTCATATATATCCACGTCATGGGGAGGCACATAATAAGTGGTACTAGGGGATGAATCTTCATATCCTGTGTGGACCTGCAACAAATTTGAAAGCCCATGTGTTTAGCAATTTTCATTAGACAAGGTGATTTCTTTGGTTTCTTACAATACTGTTCACACCATTATAAGTGAAAACTTTGAAGAATTTTTTTTGTTTTATGATATAGAACATGTTGTAATAGTTTTTGGTCTGTTGGAAAGTTAAATGATTTAAAATGAGTTCACCAAAGATCAAGTTTTCATAAATGGAAGGTTCAATATCATAAGGAATGAGGTCGGGTTGTATCTGAGACAAGTTTAACAGAATGGATATACAATAGAACTTTAGCAGAATGACTCTTAACTAAAGAAGTTTTGGGCTGGCAAAATAGATGACTGTAGATTCTTAATTCTTAAATGAAGACTAATTAACAAATTCAATCATTATATTTTTAAATTAATAATTATAGTTTAAATAGAAAAAAAGATTTGATATACAATTTCTAATTCAAAAATAAATATTGAAAATAAAGATTAAGATTGTAACAAATTACAATTAATGCTATTTGTGTCATCTTCCTTATCAAATTTTATTTAGAATCCTAAGGAGATATAGTTCACAGTTGATTTCACAAATCAGGAGAATTTGGGAAGATCTCCACTTGTCTAGATTGTCCCACAAGATCACACATCTACCCAAGTTAAATACCCAAAGAATTCATACAAGATTTTATCTACACTTAATTCTCAGCCACCCCACTAATCAAGCTTCTAGATTATTCCATATTGATATCCACTGATAATATCCTTGCACTCTCCAGAAAGTATATTGTTAGAGATACTTTGAAAAAGTTGACTGGCATTGATATTCTTTGCCTTCAGGAAGTTAAGGTTTCTGGTTTTTTGCTTGCTTCGGCGTGTCGGTCTATCTGGCCAGCCAGTCATATGTTTGGTACTACCCATGAGCCTGGGCGTGGCGGAGCTGTCACTCATTTGTCCCCACGGTGGCACTCTTGCATGGTCGACCATGGGTCTGATCTCACGCAACGGCTTGTCTGGATTTTGTTTAATATTGATAATCATTCTTTTGGGGTAATTAATGTTTATGCCCCGAATGATGCTGTGGAGCGCTCATTACTCTGGCGATGGATTGTTGACTCACTGCTAGTTGCCACTTGGATTTTATGTGGGGACTTCAATATGGTTGATATGGCTTGTGATAAAGATGGCATCCTGCCCTTCAAATGGGCAACTGGCAAGCGTGAGGCGTGGTTCTACATGCACAATAAATTGGGACTTTTTTATCCCAATATGGGCCGCCGCCATTCTCATTCTCCCTGGCACACCTGGTGCAATTTCAAGGCTGGTTCTGACATAATTTTTTAGTGCCTTGATCGTGCCATGATCTCGGCACAATCTTTTTTCTCCTTCGCCAGCTCCTCCCTTCCAGTTCAGCCGTTAATGGATGTGACATTATCTGATCACTTTCCCATTAGTTTTCGCATTGAATGGGAGACACGTCAGCCTTGCGCGTGCCAGACGCAATTCTTCCTCAACACTTCTTTGCTTGGTCATAAAGCCACTCTGGCCCACATTCGCAGAGTTTGGAACTTGGAGTGCAGGCCAGCTCATAATACGGGCTGGATTAGGTGGTGGAACGATGCCATCACCCGTACCGCATGTTTCTTGTGCATTTATGGGCACCAACTGGCCATCTTTCGTCTGCGGTCTTACGAGGCAACCACTGTCGATCTGCTTTCTGCTAACCAGGCTTTAGCGGCTAGCCCTTTTTCTCGAACTTTGCAAGCTAAAGTTGCAAAATTACAGCACAAAAAGCAAGTTGCGGACAATTATACTGCTAGAGGCGCGCAAATCAAGGCCCATTTGCACTAGCTGAAAGTTGGTGATCGTGCCTCTAAGGAGTTTTTCTTGGCTTTGCGTGCCAAGCACTCCTCTCCAGGCATTAAAAAGATTAAAGATGGTGTACAAGTCCTTTCGGAGCTGCCGGACATTCTGCAGGCTTTTGTGCATCATTATGAGCAAGTCTTCGTTGCCCAAGACCCCATGCCTAAGCGCTAGCAGGCCCTGCAAGATTGCCTTGCTGTCATGCCACATAGGTTGTCTGCAGCCCAGAAAAAATTTTGTGACCAGTTACTTACTCTGAAGGATCTGAAAGAGGCATTACATTCCATGGCCGATGATAAAGCCCCGGGCCTTGATGGCTTTCCCTGTGAATTTTACAAAGCTCTCTGGGACTATGCGAGTCCTGACTTGTTTCAGGTTTATTTAGAGGCTTTTCATTCTAATTCTCTAAGAGAGCTAATAAATAAAGGAAATATTAAGTTCATACCTAAAGCTGGTGATCCTGAGGACATTTGCAATTGGCGGCCTATCATGCTCCTTAATGTTTCCTACAAAATTATTGCTAAAGCTCTTGCTTTAAAAATACGTCATCTTTTGCCTCTCATTGTGCGTCCGGAACAGACTAGATTCATCAAATCCAAGTATATTCTAGATAATATCATCGTTGTCTGGGAAGGCATGGAGTGGGCCCGGCGCTCCAACCACAAGGCTGTTTTCATCAAAATTGATTTTGCTAAAGCCTATGACCGTATTGAATGGCCTTTCATTCTTGCCATGCTGCAAGCTTTGCGTTTTGGGCCCAATTTTATCCAGTCTGTTCGAATGCTCTTTGCAGATGCCTCGGCCTGTATCACCATCAATGGTCAACAGTCTTCAGCTTTTGGCCTCTTCCGCTCTATTCGGCAGCGTTGGCCTTTAGCTCCCTCACTGTATGTGCTTGTCACTGAAGGGTTTGGTTATCTGTTAGCTAATGCTGCATCTTTGTAGCGTGTTAAAGGCATTTCATTGCCTAATTCTCAGGTGCAATTACTCAATGGGCACTTTACGGATGACTCTTTTCTCACTCTCTTGGAGGAAGAGGAGACTATTCGCGAGGCGCTCAAGTGCCTCAATATATTTTGTCTTGCTTCAAGCTCTGCCATTCAGTGGCACAAGATGCTTTGTTACCGGCAGTCTATTCTGCCTTATCTTACTTGGTTGCAACCCTATGGCTGGAAGTGGATTGGGCCAGGCGAAACTTTCCGCATTTTGGGAATTCCTTTTGCCTTTCAAGCCTCCCCAGCGGAGCTTTGGCAGGTTGTGCTTGCTCGGGTGGAGAAAAAGCTGGCTTATTAGGTCACCAAGCCTCTGTCTTTGGCGGGGAAGTTCCAGATTTGTTCTAAAGTTTTAGCCGCTACTCATGTTTATTATTCCTCTTGCTGGGTGCCTTCTAAAGTTGCTTATAGCAAGCTTGAAAAATTACTTCGGGACTTTCTTTGGGCTTCCTCTGATACCCACCATGGATTCCATTGTGTCATTTGGGATTTATGTTGTCTCCCCAAGGACTCTGGAGGCTTGGGTCTATTGTCCACCCAGAGACAGGGAATTGCCTTATGTGTCAAATGGGTTATTCGCACCCTTACGGGTGACGAGGCTTGGAAAATTCTCCTTCACCACTGCATTCAGTCCGATTTCCCTGTCAACAGACCGGCCTGGAAAGGAATTGGCCTCCAAACCCTTCTAGTTATGAAAGAACTGGTTCAGATAGTTGGTACGTTTGTTGCCAAAAGCATTTGGCGTGCCTGGGAGTCTGTTAAACCCTGGCTCCAGTGGTCTGGCTCCGGCTTTTGGGACGGGCTCTCATTGAACCAGCATAATGTGTGGTGGTCACCCCTGTTTGCTAGAAATGGCCAGCCCTTGGCCAAAGTGCCCTGGCTCAAAGCTCTCAGATTTCATAAGAAGGGTATTCATACTCTTCATCTGCTTTTTCTCAGACCTTCCATGCGCATCATAAAGTGGGACAAATTCCGTGCTTTGTATAGTTTTCAAAACCAAGACCAAGCTACTTTTGATGGTCTGGTGAGTGCTATCCTAGATGAGATGCTTCATAAAATTGGTATTCGTGGGCCCAAGCCTTGGTGGAAAGACTGGAAATGGTACCCAGATACTCCTTTGAGAAACTACAAGCCTCAACTTGGTTATAGGTGGCTATCGCCTCACTTTCCCATGATCCAAAGTCTGAATCAGAGGTGGTTACTTCAATCTTCTGAGCCTGTTTGGCGTAAAAGATTTGCCAACACTTGGTTTGCAAGTGTTGAGCCGAAGCTCGCCCATTTTGCCTGGTGTATTCTTTTCCAAGGCTTGCCTGTGGGCTCTCAGCTTGTTCATTTGGGGGTTCCGGACCCTCGGTGCCCGTTTTGTGGGCAGTCTGAGACTTTTAAGCATTTCTTTTGGTTTTGCCCTAGGGCCCAGCAGTATTGGAACTGGATACATGAGTTTTTCTGGCCATTTTGACCAGAGTCATTCTCTTGGCACATGATTCTTTTGGGGGATTCGCCCAGCTTCCTAGCTAAATATACCTAGCTTTGGCACACTTTCAGGGTGAAAATCCTCTTTACTATTTGGAAAGATAGAAATGCCTGCATATTTGCTCATTCTCATATGGATTGTCAGATTTCTATGTATTCTAAAGCTACTATTTGCTCTAATGTATTATTTCAGATACAGGTGTAGGCCAATAAAGTGGCGCTTGAAGTGGCTCACCTCCAGGTCCTCCTGGACCATTGGGGCAATGCCCCGTGTACTGTGGCCCGAGTCCCCGACTCGCCCTCCTCCTCCTGCCACCCGTTACCCTCTCGGGGCCAGCAGCGGGGCGGCTCCACGTGCCCCCGCTCTCAACCTCCGCCTCGGCGTGACTCCCACCCCTCTCGACGTGCTCACTCTCCTCCGCCGCAGGCTAGCCAGGGTTGGTGTGCTGGTGGGCCGATAGGGAGTGGGGGTGGTTGGCCTTATGATGGTGCTCCTGCTCCTGGTATTACTTCTGGTTCGGGTTGGCCAGTTTCGGATAAAGTCTTTCCACGGTTGGCCCTTGCAATCTCGCCCCAGGGCGAGGAAGAAATCAAAGATAAAGAAGATAATGATGGTTGGGCTCCTCCTGACGTCAATCCTGACCCCGCTGATGTATGGGGTACGAAGGATGATAGAGACCCTCCTAGCTCTGCTGGCACTGCCTTGGCCACTTGATGGCCTTTTTTTACTATTTGTTATTGTAGATTTCTGGGCTTGGCCCGTGACTCTCTGACTTTCTGGGCTATGCCCATGTGACTCTCGAGGTGTGCTTTCTTACCAACCAACCCTTTTTTTGTGAATTTGTATTTAATCTCTTTATTAATATAGATTAGAAGCTTATTCATCAAAAAAAAAAAAAAATCCTTGCAGATGGAGAAACAGAAATAGATCTCAACAAATATAGCTAAAGCAATTCCCTGAAAACTTGATTTTAAATTACAAACTTTATTGGGAAGATTTTCATAGTTGCTAGACTATCTGTGTATATAATGGTTAAGTTTTGTGTCTAGGTTTACTCCATGTAATGCTCATTGAATTAGGGTTGGACATGTTGTCAGGATCTGGTCCTAAAGCATATAGAGATTTCTTGTCAAAAATTTCTTTGCTTAAGGTGCATGAGGTGGCACTGGAGGGAACAGTGGCAAGATATTGGACAAATTCTCACATGGAAAATGGAGAATAATCATGTATTAGGATAAACTATATATATGCTATATTGAAAAAGTTTAAATTATAAATTTTAATATTATTTGAACACTAGAGAAAATTAATTTCTAGTATTATACAATCTATCGACAATAATTATGTTGCATAGAAGGGTAAATGAGTGGGCGAGATTATATTTGGAACAAACATGTACTCGATGGCATATTTATCAGTTATTTAGAATATTTAGATTTGTTTTTTTTAAATATTATTATGTAATCACATAAATTGTAATATCATTTATTAATGGTTATATTTATTTATCTTCAAGTGATGTTATGTATGAATTTAATAGGCACTTTCAATTGAAAAAGTTGTAATCAGTGGACCAATTTGTCTCTTTATCTAAGTCCCTCCTGCCAAGCATTTCTAACTCTGAAGTTTGCATTAATTGGCCATAGTGAAGCCTAGATATTATCTCCCACTCGTTTTCTGTTGTTTATTCTTGCCCCGTATCATTTTCTTCAATTTCAGAGAGTTCAATGTTGTCATTATTCTCGGTTTCTATTCTCTGTTGCACATGCCATTGATTGTAATTGAAGTTATCCCACTTAGTTTGTATTGTATCACTATTATTCCCAATGTCCCTTTCAATGTTGCAAAAAGGTTTGTATAGTAGCAATTCTGAAAAACAAAATGTTAACCATTTCTCCGAGCCACGTGTGGGAATGGACACGAACCTAGGGAATACTCTGACAATAGTTGCTCTTTTTCGCAGGTTCCATTTGTTCTCACTTTTTCTTTTCAGATTGTATATCCATGATTTCACTACATCAATCAATGATATTGCTTCCATAGAAAATGGTCTATTTCAATATGCATCTATGAATGATACTGTCTATTCTTCATCATTTTTTTCAACATCTTTTACCACGTGCTTGAAAACTTCAGTGGAGACATTCAAATTAATAAATTTTCTACTACTTTCTACCAATGGCAATTCCAATAGCATGTGGCTCATTTCTTGTGCTCCAATGTCTCTCTCAATTATTGTTTCAGTTAGTAGCTTTCGATAAGCCTTTGTTGCGGAATCATCTGGGTTTTCAATATTTGCCAACCCTAGTAACATCTGTTCGTATGTTTCAAAACTTTTCTCTGATTTGGCTGCATACTTTGCGATGTATTTAATTACTACATGTCTAGAGAGAATGGGTTGCCAATCAATGTTTTCTCTCCAATGTTGTAATATGTACCTGTTGTGTGTGTTTACTCTATCATCATTTCATGTAGGTTCAAACTTCTTCTCACCCGTCTATGGATCATTGTACATTTTTGAACCATGCAAATTAATTGGCCATGAAGCTTTGTATCTGTTGGTTAAAACTGTCAGATGGTTGTATAATTTATCAATGTATTCTATTATGAAAATTGTTGTCAAATTACATTTCTTACCAAAAACATTACCTGCAAACCATTCTTCCTTTTTTCTTACGTAGACATGCTCCTTCTTTGCACATCGTATGTCTTTCAACTGTGTTGAGTATTTCTTCGTAGTCATTGTCAAAATCAGCTTCTATAAGTTGTCTTGTGTTTTTGAGACATGGATGGAAGGAGAAATCTCAAAATGGCTGCAAATAAATTTTGAATTGATTAATCTATGATTTTATAAGGATGTTGATAATGAAGTTTTTTGCAAAGATCAACGAATAGTTGCAAACATACTTGTAGATTTCATTGATGTCTATCTTCTCTAGGGTTCTAGGCATGAAAATGTTGTCAAAATATTTTTTTGCACTTTTTCATTGTACATCATTCGACCAACCAATGTTATCCATCTCTGGCGATCCATGTATCTAGATAAATCCATGTACATGTGCAGATCCTCTGTGTTGCCATTCATATCGATACCAATAATCTCTAACATCAAATCCTTTCTCAAGGACATGTTTTCTAAAATTGGAGTTTCGTAGATACATGTATTGTACAATAATATGTGGATAATCAATGATATTTTTTTTTTGCCATAGTTGAGCTTCATGTGGATTTGACGGTGTTATACCTGGCATGAGTGCATTTAAGTCTGGCCAATACAAATCAGTGGCACTTAAATTGAAAAATATAGTCGGTGTTCCAATCTGATGTAGCATGTCTATTAGTTTTGCTCGACATTTTGTCCAATAAGATCTTGTACCTCTTAGACTTGTACCAAATCGCATCAACCTATTAGCCAAATGTGAGTTTGGAATATTCTCCATATGCTCACATAGTTCCATTATAGTGATTGGCAATTCACCTAGATTTCTTTTGATGAAAACAGTTGTTGACGTTTGTGCTCGATGCCTCATAATCATATTTTTAATGTAATATCAGAACCTCGGATGCTTCCCAAAAAAAGTTAACATTTTAGGGGGGCCACAATAGACACTATGTTATGTTTTTTGCATAAAAACAGGACCACTTTTTGTGGCCCCCCTTTTTGAAGCCCTTAATCTCTACCATTTTCAAAAAAAATAGCAATTTAGAAAGTAGACTCGAAGAACTCTAACTCTTGTTCTTGTTGCATCTTCTAATTTGGTGTGTAACTATGTTCAATTTGTCATTGAAGTTCAGACTTTGCTGATTTCAGAAAAAAATGGCATCTTAAGACCCCCTTTTGGTACCACAACTTGGTGCACATACCCGTGGCTGACATGAGTAAAGCGTGTTGAGCAAGATTCACTAGATACATTGAACCTTGGAAATTGTTCCAAGGGTGTTATCTGACTTAACAAAGTTGTCTATACAAAGATGAATATTGTGTGATGTTGTATCAGATCAAGGATCTAGATTGAGAATTTGATTGTGGGGTGGAAGGTGAAGCTCTGTATTGATGTTTAGTCAGTGTTAGAAGCGGAATTGAAGAAGATCTAATTAGGCATAGAGTTTCTATATGTAGATCAGTTACTTGTTGTTCCCTAACAATTATAGCAAGATAAAATCCTCTCACAAGGTCACTCCTAACATGGTGTGGTAGGATCCTCACAGGTTCAAAGGTTTAAATCCTCTAACCAGGTGACACATTAGATTGTGTTTTAAAATTTCATAGTCGGGTAGCTCCTAATAGGGCTGGTCCTAATGGGCCTTATTGTAATAGCTCTTAACCAGGCTAAGACACTCTTAATCGGGTGTGCTCCTAACAGAGTAGTTGTAAGACCTTAACCGAACAGATCTCTATATTGTAGATAGTTGATCTTTGTGGGTACTAATTCCCGCTAGGGTTTTTCCCATTTGGTTTTCCACGTGAAAATCATTGTGTTATGAGTTGCATTCTTTATTGGGTGTTTGTTTATGTGGTTATATTTCTTGCATGCATATTGTTTTTCAAGTTGGTTAAAGTGGTAATCATATTTATATTGTTTTTGCTTGCACTGATTCACCCCCCTCTCGATGCCTTATAAGTTTACATCCACAAACCGATGTACCCCCTATCAATATTGCAAGGACCTCTCAATGAATACAACCTTGATTCTTTACCCTCCCAACCACCCAAAGGTCAAAGGAAGTCTCACTGCTACAACACTATCTTTTTGTGACAGTCATGTATGCTTGGGACAGTCATACATACTTGGTCCTTTATTTGTTCACAAACCTTAAAATACAAGTAATGATGGTGGGGATCCACCCTACTAAACCTTTGACATCAAACTCAACACCCAATCTAGTCCTAAACTTGTAAAGTGCAGCGATTTCTATGCATTGCCAAATTGTGACAGTCAAAACAAGGATTAGGACAATCATAAATCCTCATGAATGGATTGGCTTCCTTGATCACCTAACACTTGGATCATGCCAAGGGGTCCCTAACACATCCCTCTCTTCATTTACAACACCATTAAAATACCTTTATTGCATTTACACTACTCAAAACTAATGAAATCACTATATTTTAAGACTAGGGCACTATCAAATCAGAATTTTGACATTATTTTGCACGTGCAAAAGTGAGCATGGTACCCTACAACCAAAATAAAATACAAATACATTATATGTGCCTCAATTCCACCAATTATTAACCTTTGATCAACGTGGAATAAAGGTTTATTGCATTTTACAATGTCACTATTTACCTTACCTAGGGTTTTAATAATTTTTACCAAAATTAAGATAACTTTCTCAAAACACAATCAAATTGAACAAGACAAAGACCAAATTAGAGAGGATTCATTCCTCTTTAACCATCGATGAGTTTACAATGCAATATAACTTAAAATTATGAAGAAAAATGCCCAAGAGCAGACTATCACATGGTAATTCTCATAAAAGTGCAAGGAACCTTAAAGTTTTATTGATTTTCTTTCTACATACATCACGTCCAACCTCAGAATGACCGAGGGGAGTTTTATTTAAATTTTTCCCAATCCTTCCCAATGGTTATAACCAACTTTCAAATTTATTTCAACTAAACAACCCCTAATTGCTCTTAAAATGCAAAAGTTGCCTTGACAACATTTTGGCAACATTGATAATTTTATCAAAAATGCAACCTAGACTCAAACCAATGCTTTAATGACTCAAAAATAATATGAAAAGGTCCAAATAGGACTAAAATACCTTCATACATGATAAAATACCATAAATGACCCCATTAATACACATTTCCCACAAAATGACAACTTTTGACAATTTGACATTTTTTTAGCAATATTGACAACATGACCCTACTAGGACTTAATCTAACACTCAATTGTCTTAATGACCTTATTACATAACATTTGGCCTTACAAGACCTTATTTATCACTTTCACTCTTTAAAACACAAAAAAGTCATAATTTGCCTCATGGAGGCTTGATGGTAACTTAGGTGCTCCTGCACCACATCTTGAACATTTCGACCTCTTCTCTGGGCTGTTTCAACAACTTCCAATCAGGCTACAATTCCTCTCGACATTTTCATGACAGCAAGCTCTGAATTTCCATGTGCTCCACCACCTCTAACATTTCCTCTTTGGGTCATATTTAAGCAAGTCCTCTACAACTGCACGTTGGATCCTCAATCTGCCACCCCACAACAAAATTCCTACACGACTATGCAATCTTCAGAATCAAAAGTCGCTATGATACAACTTGGTGCAGTCACGACAGGAGTAAGTCCTCAAAGAGAATAGTTTGGACCCTGTAGCAAGAGTGACATAATAGAAGCAACACATTGCGATGGAGGCAATGCAGAAACAAACTTTATTGTATCAAATAATTCAATTACAACTGGCTAGTAACATGCAGGCTTACAAGATTCGACACACATGCCTGATTACAAACATGCTCAAATACAGTATATGGGCTCAAACAAGAATGCGAGCCAACTTCGGATCTCCTAATCTTTTGATTAATCTTCTGTCTATAAAGATCTATCTACCCTATGCTTAATTACATTGATTTATATGATATTCATAGCTCAAGGATGATCCGTGTTAGCCCAAGATGAAAACAATTGCCAATGAAGAAGGTGTAACATGTAAAGCAACAAGGTTGGCCTCTGACAAAGGAATCCCTCTGAAAAATACATAGAATGATGTGCAGACCCAAGGGAAGGTTGGCCACAAGCCAAGGAACAATAAAGCGACAAAATTAGGCTCCTCAAGCTACGTAAATGATTCATAAGATTCTCCATTAGCAAATAGGTCCAAGCAGTTCCAGTGCTCTGAACTAGAAAACTGTCACGAACCCTATTTTTCCATAATTATTTAATTAGGAAAATAATGTTTATTTTTCAGATGAAATTGAAATGAAATGAAAATAGAACTGCTAATGAAATAAGATAGGAAATCAAATGTACTGAAATGATTTATACACAATTCAATATCTAGTAATATTTTAATTGGGGATTGTCAATGTTGATGAATTATCGAGTGCAAGTGATGTAGGAATAGGTGAACGAAGTTGAAGGCGAGAACATGACTCAAGTAGAGTTGTTTTTAACTATTGACTTTGATAGACTAGGGTAATCTCACACACCACAATAGTGAAGTTATGCATATACATTTATGTCTGCATTGATGAATGATTTTGAGTCATGAATGAAAATTTGTGAGTAATGGCAAATGTTATGTTTGATTTGTCTATGAAGAGTGAAAATTTGCTAATAATTTGAACATAAATAGTGACTCTATGATTTAATGTCCTTTGTGTAGAAGTATGTAATTTATTGATACTATATTTAATGTTTGGTTTTCAAAATTATAATATAACTATACGTATATATATATATATATATATATATATATATATATATAATGTATATGATTTCTAATAATTCGATCATGTTCTTATAAATACATATGTAATTATTGTTTATATAAACAAATTTATGAAATTAAATTATTTAATGAATATCCAAAATATATATTTAAGTATAGAAAATGGTTATTAAAGAATTTGTAAGAGTTTAATGTTTAATATATATATTAATGAAAAGTCATTATTTATATATATAAATAAAATTAAAAACTAAAAATTAGAAATAATGATGAGTGGCGGGTTGAAGTTTTAAACAATAATGAGGGTGGTCGATAGTAATATCGACCACCCCCTTAATTAAAGGGAGGGGTCGGTATTACCACCGACCACCCCTCCTCCCTTTTTATTTACAACTACCACACATGGCGATAAACACTGACCACTCCACCTCTTAATTAAATAAACCGATGTGTGATACTCCACGTTGCAATTACCGACTATGTCGCAAGTTAGGGGTGGCCGTCTAGGCACGTAGGCTAGCAACTAACGCAAACTTGGAGACTTAGCAGCGAAGGCAATGATCATGCACATAACAAACACTTAAGTGTTTACGTTGCATGCTACTCGATGATGTAGAAGAGAAAGTCGATAGATGTACAAGGACATAGTCCACGTAACTGCAGACTCATCAACCAATAGACACTCCTCATCGTAGATAACTCCTTCATTTCGCAAAGAAAGATATCGACTGCTAGTTCCTCAATTAGCTTAGGAATATAATCCACGATCTGTGGCATATAACTACAAAGAGAAATGAATTATCAGGCACGCGTGCCATGGAATTAGGAAAGCCAACGATAGGAAGTTGATGCATAGTTGACTCATGCACTTCAAACTGCAGAAAATGTAACTAGAATTGTCATCTTTGTTAGACGTGTAGACTTGAGAGAGAGATTTAAATGGAAGACTCAATGTATGCAAAAGAAGACTTCAAATCAACAACCATAACTGAGCCTCTAAATGGGGAGATATCATAGGAGAATTTAGGATAAATAGAGATGTAGGATAGAAAGATGAACATACGGAAGGAGAGACACAAAAGACACACGAGAGAGGAAGAACAACAAGAAAAGATTAGAAAGAATAGAGAGAAAAGATTAGGAAGGATTGGAGAATGGAATATAGAAGAAGATAGGAAGTTAGTGAGAAGCAAGATAAAGGAGTAAGAATGAAGAAGAGCGACAAAGAGATTAGAGAGAATAGAATAATGGAGATTTCGATGTGTTTATGACCGAGTCGTAAAAGATCAATGATGAGCATCTCCAATTTAGGGTCAAACTTAGAAGTTATGCTCGTGAATGAGTGTTAATTACCTTATTATTATCAGAGGAATTCCCAGAATATAGAAAGGATATGGAATAGGAATAGAGAGCTCGTGAGATAGAAGAATGCCGAAGAGAAAAGCATTGAAATCTAGACATATTGCAGACAACTTGAAGTTATCAAGGATCATGATAGCCATGGATCGTGCTTCTTGAGGTAGGCTCAAATCTAGTATGTTTTGTTGAAGGGATTTAAGAGATTAAGAACGATCTAGATTTAGATTTATGAAATATTCTAATGGAAGAGTTAGAGTCACAATATGAATCAATTATAATTGTTTAAATTACAATCATGCAAATATAGATGCATTAATGAAATATATTTTATGAAAGTTGGTTGATAAAACTTAGTGAAACTCTTAGAAATTAGATCACCCAATCCTCTAGAAACAAAGTCAGAGGATAGAAAGAGAAACTCTAGAATTGAATTACGAAGAAAATGAGATATTAGGATTATGATTTATTAAATAGTGGTGTTTGAGAAAAGAGGTAAATGAACCAGAACACATGGGAATATAGAGAGCTTAGGTGATATAAACTTAGAATTCTAAACCATAAGAAATAGAATGCATGTTATTCAAATTCTATGTAAAGATACATACATGTGTTACACCTTCTTAATATTTAATTCTTGTCTTTAAACTGCTTGAAAGATAGAAGGGAAAGATTGTTTTCTTTCAGATGTATATTTATTTATCCATGAAAGATTGCTTCCTGTCAAATAGGATTGGTAGTAATAAAAGATTGATTCTTTCAAATTTTATTTAATGAAAGATTGTCTTCTTTAGCATTGTATTTTATCTTACAAGAAATAGGAAGCTAGAAATGAAAGGCGAAATATTGTCTTCTTACTTTGTATTTATTCAAATGATGTTGATGAAATTATAGTTTCTTTTCAAATTATGAAAGATTGTATTCATTTATGAGAAAGTAAGGAAATAGTGTTTAATTTACGAAAGTGATAGGAAAGATGATATATCAATTAGTTAAAAGATTGTATTGTGAAAATGTATTCTTGTTTGTAGGAACCAAGCTATGGATAGGCTTGTGTATAGAAAGTTACCTTCCGGGATGGGTGTCGAATATGGATTCTTATAGAGAATAGTTGTTTTTTCCAACTATTTATTTTTGTTGTGCATGGCATTATACTCGGCTGAGTAATTATTTGAATTATCCGTAGAAATAGATGGAATTCTCTATTTTATGCTCTCTACCATATCCTTGATTGATAGTGAATGCTTGTTTCTTGAAAGAATTAGAAAAATGAAAGTGCTTGTATCATCTAGGCATGCACCAGATTCTCTCTTGTCTTTCGAATTCTTTGGTTAAAACAATTCATGCAGGGCCAGATATTCTTGATTGACCGAGAATTCCGAGGAAGCGTAAGCTTCAAGGTTGGGTGGAAAGAGCGCCTGAATCTTGTTCTCGTCTTCATGCTAAAGATTGCATTGGCGATAGCTTGGGTTGTAGATCAGCGGATGCATCTCACCCTTTACTTTGTATTATTTATTATTGAACTTACGACAACTTGAAATGCGTAAGTATTGTATGATTGAGATACTACTTTTATCAAATTATGGAATAAAGAATCTTTATTTTTTATAGAAAACTCGTGTTTATTACGATTTAAATGGAATGATCAAATGAAGCTATGGATGGAAATTTGGAATGAAATAGACTTATTAACTGATCTATGTGTTTATTTAAGAATAAAGAGTATTTCGGCTATTATTGAAGTTAGCTCAATTTACGGCTTTACAAAAACTATCCTAGATTCCGGAAGCGATAACTTATCGGAAAAAGATCCAAACATCCCACGGACTTAAGATAAAGTAGATGAACATGTCCACAAACAAAATCCAGCTCCGTAAGATCTAGTGTGCAAATGTAAAGAAACTCAGAAAAAATGTTGAAACCGCAAAATAGAAAGCAAAACATAAAGAAAATGTTTTTGATTCATGTAAGATTACCAAGAACCAAGGATTCTCTTGCATCACCATCCAAATGATAATATATTGAACACAACACATACAAGAGAAGTGTAATCTCCAAAAGAACAAGGAGGAAAGGCTGATGAGATCACCATGTTCTATGCCTAGGTCTACTAGTAATACACACCTATCCATAAATTAAGGAAAGATACGGTTCGATGATCAATGTTACTTTCACCTTCACAAAGATAAGAATCATTTAATTATAATGAAAATGAAAAGGACCTTTAAACAAACAAACTCAAATTGAATGATTAAAACAAAAAATAACAAATGTTTTAATAAACTCAAGAACAACATCGTATGTACAAAGTTTTTCAAAACATAACAAAGACATCCAATTTGGTTTTTCTAGAACTTAGATTTTGCATGGCTCAACAAAACCTACGCTCAGAGCACCAATTTCTGGTCAAATTACAATTAATGGTACGACACAAAAATCTAATCTTGATGTCATCTTCCTCGTCAAATTTTATTTAGACTCCTCAGAAGATATAATTTACAGTCAATTTGACGAGTCATGAGAATTTGGAAAGATCTCAAGCTTCTAGATTATTTCATGTTGACCTCCACTGATAATATCCTTGCAGATGGAGAAATAGAAATAGATCTCAACGAATATTGCTAGAGCAATTTCCTGAAATCTTGATTTTAAATTACAAACTTTATTGTGTAGATTTTTCATAACTGCTACTTGAAAATAATCTCATGAGGTAGCATTGGGGCTATTCTTAAGTGATCTAATATCTATTTAATAGACATTTTCAATTGAAAAAACTGAAATATAAATTTTACCACTAATCCAATACTGCAGAAAATTAATTTCTAATTTTATACAATCTATCAACACTAACTTTTCTACAAACTGTCTGTGGATGGCATATTTATCAGTCTTTTAGAATATATAAATTAAATAAAAAACTCTATTATGCAATCATGCAAACTGTAATATCTGTAATATCATTAATTGATCTTTGAGTTATGCTGGCTGAAGCTATTCTGGCTCCAAAACAGACCTTTCATACAGCGTGATAGCGACGTGTTAGTCAATCGCGGCTGTTTATTGCAAAATCGACGGTTTAAAACCTGCGACTAACACACGTGTTAGTCAATCCGTACTGCCATTTTGAAGCCAGAATAGACGCATCCAGTTATGCTGGATATGAATTGAGTAAACACTCTCAATTGAAAAAATTGTGACCTAAATAAATTAAAAGAATCCTATCATGCAACCAGCAAACTGTAACCATCAATAGTTAGCCATATTTGATCACAATGTGATACTATATATCTATTTTGTAGACACTTCTATCTTAAAATATTGTGATCCATATAAATTTTTAAAAATATGATTCATATAAATTAAAAAAAAATCCTATCATATAACAGTTCAACCTGTAATATGGTGTCTTTATAGAAACTTTTCAAGACAGTAATACAAACTTCTCATTTAAACTGTGTATGTTTTTCAATCTATATTTTGTTAATTTTGAAAACATAAATGATGAAAAGCTTCCAACTCTTCATTCCTCTTCTCCAGTTGCTCTACTCGCCACTTCAAATGACAAATATAATCGACCGCCTCGAACAGCACAGTAGCTTGGCTTTTCTGGCCCACCTGAAAATACCAATTTTCTTCATGAAAGTTTATGTAGCAAACATTTTATGATCAACTAGATAGAAATTAATGTACCAAACATATTATTATAATGTATCTAACAAATACTGTTTTTTAATCGACAGTAACCCAACTAATGTCTATCCAGAGATCAGAATGAATGTAACCCATCACAGTCATTATATTCAGATTGAAGAAAACAAGAGAAGAATACCCACATCGGGATCCATTGGCAGCACTACACGCAGAGCAGAAAATGCTTCCTTCAGCTTTCCTCTTCGCTTACGTTCTTCATTTGCATGGCTACTCGAACCCTTGTCATACGTTTCATTGTTAACGTTTATTCCAGCTTTTCTGCCAGTCCTGATAAGTAATAGACCTTTGTGATGACTGTTTATGCAATGCCAGAAATTTAGGCAGCGCTTCTGTAAGGACTGCGATTGCCTGCGCTGCAGAGGGGCCACAGGAGGCCTGTAACTTTTCCAATCTACAAAGGCACTTCCACTATTGTTTTCCCTTGGGGTGATACAGATAGTATTCAAGAATTGTTCATTGCACGGAATGATTTCATCTTGTGGCACAGGGTTATCTGCTAACAAATCTGAACAAGATGATGACGACCACAAGTCTTATATATCCACGTCTTGGGGAGTCATACGGTAAGTGGTATTAAGGGATGAATCTTCATATCCTGTCTGGACCTGAAACAAATTTAAAAGCCCATGTTTTAGCAATTTTCATTAGACAAGCTTATTTCTTTGCTTTCTTACAATACAGCTCAGACCATTCACAACTGAAAACTTTGAAGAAAAATGAAGAGCACATATATAACAGGATGAACTTACAGAGTCTGCAATTTGTTGTTCCATAACGTAGAACATGTTGTAATGGTTTTTTTTTGTCTGTTCGAAAGTGGAATGATTCAATCTGGTGAGAAGTTTTCATAAGTGTAAGGCTCAATATCATAAGGAATGAGGTCAGATTCAAGATTATATTAATTGAGATAAATTTAACAGAATGGATACACCTCCATCATTCATTCTTAACTACAAAAAATTTGAACTGGCTGAATAGATACCTCCATACTTCACTCTTAACTGAAGAGATTATTAACAACTGCAATCATTATATTTCTAAATTACAGAAATTTTGAACCGGCTGAATAGGTACCCTCCATACTTCACTCTTAACTGAAGAGATTATTAACAACTGCAATCATTATATTTCTAAATTAACAATGATATATAAGACAAATATTAGAGTCGTGACAAATAACAATTAATGCTAAAACACAAAAATATAATCTTTATGTCATCTTCTTAGTCAAATTTTATTTAGACCCCTAAGAAGATATAATTCACAGTTAATTTCACAAATCAGGAGAATTTTGGAAGATCTCCACTTGTCTAGATTGTCCCACAAGATCTCACATCTACCCAAGTTAAATACCCAGATAATTCGTACAAGATTTTATCTACACTTAATTCCCGGCCACCCCACTAATTTGGCATCCACTGATAATATCATTGCAGATGGAAAAACAGAAATAGATCTCAACAAATATTGCTAAAGCAATTGCCTGAAAACTTGATTTTAGAATTGCAAACTTTATTATGTAGATTTTCATATATCTGCTAGGCTATCTCTTGAAAATAATCGTATTGTTTCTAGGTGTCAGGAGATTTTAAATTATAAATTTTAACATTATCTGAACACTGTAGAAAATTAATTTTTAGTATTATACAATCTATCAACAATAATTGTGTTGTATGGAAGGAAAAATGAGGGGCAGGATTATATTTGGAACAAACGTCTTTTGGATGGTATATTTATCAGTCAACTTAGAACATATAAATCTGACAAAAATTATTATACAATCATACAAACTGTATATATTTGATTAATCATGAAGTGATGTTATACATGAATTCAAAAAAGTTGTGATTCATATAAATTAAAAATTCTTATCATGCAATCAGATAATATCATTAATGAATATTCTTAGTTAGTCTTAAAGTGGTACTACATTTGTATTTAATAAACACTTCTAGTTGAAAAAATTGTGGTCCATGTGAATTAAAAACAATCCTATCATGCAACAATGCAAACTGTCACATAGTTAATGACTATGTTAATTGGTCCCAAAGTGTTATTAAATAAGTATATTTAATGAACAATTCCAATAAAAAAGTTGTGACTCACATAAATTAACAAAAAAAACTTATTATGCAATCATGCAAACTATAATATTCTTAATATCGTGTTAATGGAATAAATTCTCTTAGTAAACGAAGAGACTCAGATTGAATGATGAAAAGAAGATGATAACAAATATTTTACTAAACTCAAGAACAACACCATATGTTCTAAATTTTAGCTTCTTTTATCTCTAAAACCCAACATAATTTTCATTCTGTAAACTGAAAAAATAAAATCCAATTTAATTTTTATGAAATTTAGATTTTATACGAGTCTACGAAATCTCTGCTCAAACCACCAAACTCTTGTTGAACTACAATTAATACTAGAACATAAAAATAAAATCTCTGCTGAAACCACCAAACTCTTGTCAAACTACAATTAGTAATCTTTATGTCATCTTCCTAATCAAATTTGATTTAGACTCCTGAGAAGATCTAATTTAGAACAAATTTGCTTGCTTCTCTAGATTGTCCCACAAGATCCTCCATCTACTCAAGTTAAATACCCAGATAATTCATACAAGATTTTATTTACAAGTAATTTCTAGCCACCCTACTAATCAAGCTACTAGATTTTATTGTGTAGATTTTCATAAGTGCTAGACTATCTCTTGTAAATAATCGTTAAGTTTTGTGTCTAGCTGTACTCCATGAAACCGTTATTGCATTAGGGTGAAAAGAAACGGTGGCAAGATATTGGGCAAGATTATAGAATGGCAAATGCAGAGTAATCATGTACTAGGACAAGCTATAAATGCTATAATCATACGTTGAAACATTAAACTTCAACCAACATTGTAGAAAACTAATTTCTAGTACAATCTATCAACAATAATTCTCCCGTATGGAAGGAAAAATAGAAAGGAAAAATGAGAGGGTAAGATTCAATGTGGCATATTTGTTGTTTAAGAAGATATAGATTTTTAAAAAATTATGCAACCATGTATAATATTATGAATAACTATTATTAATTAATTTCAAAAGTGATAAACTATATGTATATATTTCACTGATATTTTTTGTTGGAAAAATTGAAATTATATAAAACTTAACATTATAGAAAATTAATTTCTAACATTGTATAATCTATTAACAATAAAAAAAAATTATATAAGAAAAAATGAGGGATCAAGATTATATTTAGAATAAATGTGTCTGTGGGTTGCATATTTATCAGTAGTTTCCGTAGTCATGCATACTGTAATATCATAACTATTGATAAATGATCTTAAAATGATACTATTAGTGAACACTTTCAATTGAAAAAGTTGTGACCCATATAAATTAAAAGAATCCTATCATGTAAACTATAATATGTCTTCAGACTTGTAGTGTCATGGTTAAAACACTTCATCAATGAAGTCATCACCAACATTCAAATCCCTCCTTGGCCATTGAGCTCGCATGCCTTGTGCTTTTGCTGGGTTGTTGAGCTCGTGGATTTGATCAAGTGAAGTGTGGGGATAAGGTCCCCCATTTGTGGCCTGACCGGTTCATACTCCAGGTCAAAAGTGTTCACGTGGAGTCAGAGGGCATGTTGTGCCAGCGTCATTGGTCACGTTAAATAGTTTACCAAACATAGTTTAGAAAAAACAAAAATACAAACAAACTATAATATCATTAATGACTATTCTCAATTGATCCAAAGTAGTACACATATGTATTTAGTGAATACTTTCAATCCAAAAAATTGTGATCCTTGTAAATTAAAAAAATCTTATCATGTAACATTGCAAGTTGTAAGAAAAACATCATTACAACAAAACCAGAAGAGAAACGTGAATTTGTCAGCAGCGATATCATCATATTAAAGCGAATCAACAAAAGATCAGCAAACGGCGGATCATCAATTCGTACGCATAAGGCGGCAGACTCTGAGTGGACTGTTTCGTCGCCCTTTTGAGGATTCGCAGGGCCTTCTAAGAGTCTTTTGGTTTCTTCAGAGCACTCAGTAAGTCGTCTGATGTAGCAATAGGATTTGCTTTCGAATTTGATGTGGTGTTGGGCACTGATGTAGTAAGCCCAGAAATGGAGGACGAATGAAGTGATATAGCGATACCTTTGAGACCATTTGTAGGGCAATTTGGTGTCTATATTATTTGTTTTGGAGAAACCGAATTGTGGTAAGTCCGCCCTTCTTGTAACCCTTCGATTTCATCATTGGATGCATCTTGATTGATCAATATCGCCTGAGAAGAAAGGCGTTGTCCACTTGTTGGGTTTCAGACCATTTTGGAAGGAATTCTTGGGCATTTAAATGCAGATAAGACGGTGTTCTCAGACCTGTTCATAGCAGCTACAGGGGTGGAACCTTAGTAGGTTTGTTTGGGCTCATAGACTTGGCATTTATTCTCCAATCTGTACACCATACGCGACCAGTTTGGGGCGGCATCGTGATACCTATACGCAGATTTCATTCAGTTCTCAGTCCTTATTCACAGCAGCAGGGGCAGGTTAAAACCTACGCATATTGGAGCCTTTATTGAGGTGGATCTTGCTTGTATTTTCATCACTTCACTTCAGCGATTTATCCCAGTTGGGGTAACATCAAATCAGCATAATACAGTGATAGGAGATTACAGTGACATGGTTGATAGAGGACATTTGGATTCATGGGCGGATGTGGGCTGGGAAGACCTGCCTCATGTTCCACAGTGGGTCTACACGAAAGGCAAATGGAAGGACATGGCAATACAGGTAAACCCGGTGCAGAAATAACAAGATTTTCCAGCCAGCTTCAAAATACTTTCAAGGCTTCTTTGGGAACAGACGCAGTGTGGCATGGAGGCAGAATAACAATGGAAGGAGATTCACTCAAGGGCATTTTAATAATGGTGCGAATCATGGGAATTCTGAGAAGCAATTCAAGGGATTTTCGAGGAAATGGTCTTTGGATCTGGGCAATCAGCGACCGTTTGCTAGGGTTGTTGGCTTGACAAATAAGGAGACTGCGGCTAGGATTTCTGTTTCTTCACAGCAGGTGGGAAATAAGATAAATGTGAACCTCAAGGAAGCTAGTCCAAAAAAGGTAAGTAAGATTCCTTCTAATCCTGTTCTGCCTGAGGTTTCTTCATCGCAGGTTTGGGCTCCTAACCCTTGTATCGATCTTTTAGGTTGTTATGTCGATAAGAAAGCGAATTGTTTGCATACGAATACTATTTCTAGGGAAATTTGGGGTAATCAAATTAGTTTGTTAAAGCTTTATCATAAATTGCAGAAAAGATGGGGGGATATGCATTATTTTCAATTATTATCTGTGAATGCTTTTATTATTGTCTTTGATTCTCCTTCTTTCAGAGATGAGGTATTAAGAACTTCGCATCATTGGTTTGGAAAACATTTAATTTCAATTGCGGCTTGGAAACCGTTTTTTGTTCCTTCTTGGTCTAGTTTGAAACTTAGTCCTTTCTGGTTTGGTTTACCTAAAATTCCTTTTGAATTTATGGATCCAAATGTTCTTGAGAAAATTGGAAATTCTATTGGAACTTTTTTAACATCTAAAATGGAATTTGTGGAGGGGGAGGTTCTGGTAAAAATTTGTGTTCTTATTAACCCTAATGATGTTTGCCCCCGTACTTGTAATATCAAGTCTCATGATAGTATTTGGCACCAGTCAATTGAGAAATTAGATACGGAGCTTCTTAAGTCTCCTTTACTTTTGGATGCTCCTTTACTTATAGATTTTAAGAAAAACCAATAGGTTGTTGACTCTATCCCTAAAACCCATAATAAAGATAGTTTGTTGGTGGGACCTTCGATTGAAGGATGTGGAAATATCTCTTTGCATAAATTGGTAGAAACGGGTCACATTAATCTTGAAAATAATCTATTGTGTCATAGTTCTGGGAAACCAAATGATCACACTTCGGGTTTGGTCTCACTTCTGTCTTTACTGAAGTCATTTTCTATTAACGGGGGTATAGTGGATGGTAATCCCCCGATGAATGGAGTAGATCATCCATTGATGATAGATTGCCCTAAGATGCCAAATAATCACACAAAGGGTAAGGACGACAATTTGTCTTCATGCACTCAAAAGGAGGTTTTGGATTCTTTAAAGAATGTGAATTTAGATAAAATTGCAGTGGTTGATATGGAAACTATTAAACAGGTACCTGCCATAGGTTTTCCTAATGATGCTTCTTTAGTTCAGGAAATTAAGAATTTGGTGTCTAATAATTCCCCTCTGAATGTTGAAATTAATATGGCTAATGAATCTTCCTTAGGGAATAGTAATCCGTCAAAGGTTGTCCCTGTTATTATGCCAGATGAGAATCTGGTTCAGCAAGTACATGATATTTTTAACAATCATGCACATCAAATGGATGAGGGTATTACTGATAGAGTTGTTTGTTCAATTGAGAATGATTTGGGGGGTATAAACTCGACCCTTCCAATCTCTGCATCTGCTAATCCTTTTGCGGTTTTGGCTACAACAGAGTTGGGTTTTGAAGATAATCCATTTATCCTGGCTTCTCCAAAGTCATGCAATAGTTTACCAATTGTCCAAACAACTCCAATTTTTTCACCATTGGTGGTTTCTCCTAGGGGAGGTAGGCCTCCAAATAATCTTAAGACTCAAATGGAAATTGATGCTGGAATTCAAAAAACTTTGTCCCTTTCTCCTGCTGGTGGGCAAGGGAAGCATTCGGTCTCTCTTGGTAGGCCTAAGAAAACATGCCTAATTCCTATAAGTGTAAAAAAAAAAGAGGAGTAAAAGATTCATGACTAGTCCACCTGTGACAAGATCAGGGGCTGTGAAATGTAATTTGCAAGGTTGCTTTGGCGAAAGCAAAAATTCGCCGATTAATGGGAAGAGGGGAGCTTCGGCCTCCCCTCGAGGACAATGAGAATTATTTCTTGGAATGTTAGGGGCTTAAATGCCCCTAACAAGAGATGCTTAATTAAGTCCCAAATGGACTTAATTAAGTGTGATATTTTTATGTTGCAAGAAACAAAGTTGTCAAAGGAGTCTGCTGATTTGGTTTTTTCATCTTGGAGAAGGTGGAATTTTCTTTCTTCTCCGGCTTGTGGTGCTTCAGGAGGTTTGGCACTGCTTTGGAATAATTATAGTATTGAGGTACAGTTAGTGGCATCTGCTACAAATTGGATGTTGGCTTTAGTTATAAGCAAGATTTTGAAGGTTAAATTCTGGCTTTTTAACATTTATGCTCCATCAAGAATTCAAGGGAAGAGTAAGTTATGGGGTGAATTAAAGAGGATTTCTTCTCCCTTAAAACATGGTTCTTTTATTATCTTCGAGGGTGATTTTAATGCTATCGCTGATTTAGATGAGAAAAGAGGAGGTGTTTTCCCTAATAAAAGGATTATGGATGACTTTGAGGATTTCATTTCTGATATGAGCCTTTTTTTATTGTAAGTCTCAAAATGGGGTTTTCACATGGACAAACATGAGAAGGGATTTTTCTCAGATTGCTGAGAGATTAGATCGGTTTTCGTTATCTGAGAATTGGATTGATTCAGATTTTAAATTCTTTTCCTCTATTCTACTGGTCTCATTTTTTGATCATTTTCCAATTTCCCTTTCAGTTATTGAGGATAGGGCTTCTTCTAAGTCTCCATTTAAATTTGAGCCCATGTGGTTTAGGGATTCTTCCTTTTTGCCTCTGCTTATGAAATGCTGGAATTTTGCTCCTTTTTGTTCTGGGTCCCGTATGTTTCAGATTGCTAAGAAGTTAAGTTATTTGAAATTGAATATTAGGGAATGGAATATCTCGCATTTTAAGAACATTTTTCAGGAGAAACAAAGGATTCAAGATATGATTGAGTGTTTTAATACTCATGTGCTTCAACATGGTATGGTGCCACAAGTTTTTGATGAATTGAAGTCACTAAAATTACAGCTTGAGGAGGTGTTAGCTAGAGAGGAAATCTATTGGAGACACAAATCTAGAGAGTTATGGCTTTCAGATGGCACAACCGGAACACAAAATTTTTTCATTCTTCAACTAAGATTAAAAGATGTAAGAATAGGATATCTTGTATCCAGTGTCAGAATGGGAATTTATTGACAGAGCCAGAGGTCATTGCTTCAGAGGCAATTAGGTTTTTTAAGTCATTATTATCTTCGGAAAATGGAAATCTCAGCAATGATATTATATCTAATATTCCTCCTTTAGTATCTTTGGAAGACAATAAGATGTTGATGTCTCCCTTTTCCTCAGAAGAAGTTAAGAGTGTTGTCTTTGCCATGAATCCAGATAAAGCCCCAAGACCAGATGGTTTTACTCCTTTATTTTTTCAAAAATGTTGGGATTTTGTAGGAAATGATGTTTTATTGGCTCTCGAGGAATCTAGGAGAAATAGGTCTATTTTAAAAGAACTTAATACTACAATGATTACAATTATTCCTAAAAAAGAGGATACTAAGACTTTTGCTGACTTCCGCCCCATTTCTTTATGTAACACTTTGTATAAGATATTTACGAAGGCAATTTCCCTTAGGTTGGCAAAAATTCTACCTAGGATCATTTCATTGGAGCAAGGTGGTTTTGTTCCCGGAAGGGAGACAATAGAGGGTGCAATTGTAGCACATGAGGTGCTGCATTCTATTTCCAGCCAAAGAACCCCGGCCATAATACTTAAACTAGACATGATGAAGGCTTATGATAGAGTAGAGTGGGGGGCTTTATGTGTTGTTCTTGAAAAGTTAGGTTTTTCCAAGGCCTGGGTCAAATGGATTCATGCATGTATTTCTTTTGCAAGATTCTCGGTTTTAATTAATGGTTCTCCTTGTGGTTTTTTCACTTCCTCTAGGGGTTTGAGATAGGGCGATCTCCTTTCTCCCTTTTTGTTTATTCTCCTAGCTAAAACCTTTAGTTGGGCTATTAGGATTGCTAAAGTGGGGGGGCTTTGGAAAGGTATAAGGATTCAGAATATTCCCCAAAGTATTTCTCATTGTCTCTTTGCAGATGATATTCTATTATTTGGACATGCTTCATTAGTTGAGGCAAAAGTGATTAAAGGAATAATACAAAATTATGCATCGTTTTCTAGTTAGAAAGTGAATGGTGATAAATCAAAGATTTTTTTCCTTAATACATCACAACTGGTTCAGCATAGGTTGCAATCCTTTTGGGGATTTGAGACTGGAAATCTTCCATCTACTTACCTTGGGATTCCTTTCTTTTTTAAAGAGGATAAGATTGGTTTTTGGGATAAGATTATTTTGGTCATTTCTAAAAGAATTCTCTCATGGAATCATAGATGGTTAACTTTGGCGGGTAAAATTGTTCTCATCAAGTCTGTTTTGAATGTTGTTCCCATATATCTCATGTTTGTTTTGAAGTCTCCAAAAGCAACTATTGTTAGTTCATAGGATACTCTTAGAGATTTTCTTTGGAACAATAATAAATATGGCAAGAAGAAACTCCCTTTAGTTGCATCGTATAAGGTATGTTTGCCTAAGGAACTTGGGGGAATAGGAATTCAGAGTCTAGAGAATCAGAATTTAGCCTTAGGTGCTAAGTTGGTTTGGAAATTATATGACAAGCCTAGCTCCTTATGGGCACAGATTATGTTTGCCAAATATTAAATAATGGACCGAGAGAGTACATTTTTAAAGTCTCAAATTTGCCTTTGGGTTCTGCTATTTGGAATTTCCTTTGTAAATGTAGATCAGTTATTTTGCCTCATCTCTCATGGATTGTTCATAATGGTAGAAAGGTCAGATTCTGGGATGAAGTATGGAATGGACACACACCTTTGGTGAATATTAGGGATTGGTCTCCTCTGATCACTGTTCTTTCCTCCCTTTGGGGTGTTTTTGTAGCAGATTATTTTGAAATTGTGACTAGTGGACCCCTTAAGCTAGCTAGATGGAAGTCGATTGATTTCTTAGATGTTGATCAAAGCATGAAATTAGATTTTGAAAATATTTTGGGGGATATAATTGTATTTCTTTTTGATTCTGAGGATGAACTTATTTGGACAAAGAATATTTCAGGTAAGTACACTGTTAAAGATGGTTACAACTCTCTTATGGTTGCTAAAGATTTATCTTCTTGGCCTTATAAGTTGTTTTGGCATTCAGCTTGTCTTCCCAAAGCTAGAGCCTTTGCTTGGTTGACAGTTCAGGATAGAGTCTCTACAAGTATGAGACTAGACAAACTTGGTATTATTTTTGTTTTCCCTTGTGTCCTTTGTAACAAAAATTTGGAATCTTCTTCACACCTATTCCTACATTGTGATTATGCTTATGAATGATGGCAGTGGTTGTTTGAGAAGTTAAATATATCCTTTGTTATTGGTAAGGATCTCATTTCCCATTTTAGATATTGGCCCTCTATGTTTGCCTCTTCTTTTTATGCATGCCTTTGGATCATATCTCCATCTATTGTGATTTGGAATGTTTGGCTAGAGAGAAACAATAGGATATTTAAAAAAACAAGGTCTCCTGTGTCTGAGGTTCTATTAAAAATTGAGTCTTCAATCTCTGAGGTTGCTTTGTCATTTATTTATAAGAATTTGGAAAATCTTACTTCTTTTTCGCACTGGGATAGTAGAGTTACTAGAGTTTGGAAGCTGCTGTCAGTTTTACCCTCTCATGGTTCAATTTTAAAAAAGAATGATGCAATAGGTAAGAGATGCTCTGCTAGATGGAAACCTCCTCTACAGGGGCACTTTAAACTGAATTTTGATGGGGCCTCTCGTGGTAACCCTGGGCCGGCTAGGGTAGGCATGGTAATTTATGATCACAATGCAAATTTTATTCGAGCTAAGTGTCATGCTATTGGTTTTAAAACTAACAATTATGCGGAATTTCATGCTTTGTCTTTTGGATTGGATATGGCAATCTCTTTGGGTATTAAGGACTTAATAATTGAAGGTGATACTATGGTGATTATTCAATGTGTTATGAAAAAGAAATCGAATTGTTGGAATTTGCAGTATATACTTGATCTCATTTTACAAAAATTAGAATTGTTTGAATCTTTCTTGGTATCCCATTGTTATAGAGAAGTTAATAAGATTGCAGATTATTTGGAAAATTTAGCCATTGATAGCAATGCTAATCAGCGAGAGGTGGGTTTTGAGGAAATTCCTTCTAGGGTATGGGAAGGTTTGCAGCAATAGTCATATGATTTTCTTGAGTAACGTCGATGTAAAATTTTATGATAATAATTATTCACGCTTTCCCCTTTCATTTCAAGTATTCATGTTCATTGTCTGGAGAAGTGTTCGAGGTCATGGTATTTGATATAATAGTGTTTTTCCAAAGGTTTTTTGATACTTTCTTTTGTGGCGGGAAGGTTTTTGGCTCATGGGACTTGGCACAGGGCTTTGAAAATTTTTGTCTTCTTCCATTGATAGCAGCTATGGAGTCTACATTTGAAAATTATCCGATGGATTTTTTTGGCAAATTGTCATATGGGCTCTATGCAAAACTGATATTATATGTTTTGTGACTGCATTTTGTATGTGGTTTTGGGCGGGGTGTATATATTGATCCGTTAGATACTATAGGCTTATTTAATGAGCTGTGACCTAAGGTTTTCTTCTCAGGGTTCTTTCCTCTAGTATGCTCTTTGAATCCTGTGTAAAAAATAAAAAATATTAATAAAAAAGTTTAGTGGAATAATCCACTTTTATTGAAAAAAAAAACATTACAAGTTGTAATATGACATAAATATAAAGTATTTATAATACAAATTTTTAAAACTGTGTATATTTTTTAATCCACATTTTGTAAATTCTAAAGATGTAAATTATGTAACACTTTGATCTCTTCATTCAACCTCTCCAATTGCTCTGCTTGCCACCTTAGATGATAGCAACTTTACTTTTCTACACCACTTGCAAACACCAGTTTTCTTCATTAAAGTTTATGTAGCAAACGAGTTATGATCAACAAATTAAAATTGAATGTACCAAACGATCATAATGATAGTGCATGTACCAAATACTCTTGTTTACCCATGATAACCCAATTATTGTCTATCCAGAGATCAGAATGAGTGTAACCCATCACAGTCATTATACTGAGATTGAAAAGAACAAGAGAAGAATAACCACCTGGGGATCCATTGGTAGCGTATAGAAATTCCCTATCAAAAATTTATTTTCTTAAGGTTCATGAGGTAGCACTGGAGGGAACAGTCGCAAGATATTGGACAAGATTCTCACATGGCAAATGCAGAGCAATCATATATTAGGAAAAACTATATATACGCTATATTCAAAAGCTGAAATATAAATTTTAGCAATTTTTGGAACACTGTAGAAAATTAACTTTTAGTATTATACAATTTATCAAGGAAAAAATGAGGGATAAAATTATATCTGTAGATAGCATATTTATTTATCTGTTAGAACATATAAATTAAATTATAATATAATGAATAGTTATCATTAATTGACTTCAAAGTCTATGGATTGCATATTTATGAATCATTTTAGAACATATAAATTAGAAAAAAGTCTATAATGCAATCATGCCAACTGTAATATCATTAATGAGTGTAGTTAATGGATGTTAAAGTGTTGCTACATATGTATTTAATGGATACTTCAAGTTGAAAAATTTGAAATATAAATTTTAACATTAATTCAATACTGCAGAAAATTAATTTCTAATATTGTACAACCTATCAACACTAATTTGTTTGTATGGAAAGAAAAATGAGATAGCAAGATTATATTTGGAACAAACATGTCGTGGATTACATATTTATCCCTGGTTTTAAAACATAAATTAAATAAAATTCTATTATGTAATGATGCAAACCTTAATATCATCAGTAGCTTCCACTAATTGACCTTAAAGTGATGTTACATATGAATTTAGTACACTTTCAACTAAAATTATTGTGGTCCAAATAAATTAAAAGAATCTTATCATGCAACTAGCAAACTGTGATATTATTAATGGTTATCTTAAAAGTGTTGTTATATATATTTAGTGGACACCAAAAGTTGTGGTCCATATAACTTTAAAAAATTCTTATCAGGCAACCAAGCTGTAATATTGTGTGAATATAGAGAATTTTTAGAATAGAAAGAAAAACTTCTGATTTAAACTATGTATGTTTCTCAATTAATATTTTTAGGATGCAAATGGCGTAATGCTTCCAGCTCTTCATTTTGCTTCTCCAGTTGCTCTACTTGCCTCTTCAATTGACAAATGTAATCGACTGCCTCTAGCAACACAGTAACTTTGTTTTTTTGCACCACCTGCAAACACTAATTTCCTTCATTAAAGTTCATGTAGAAAGCGTGCTTTTGATTAAGAAAGCAGCAAGAACAAGGGCGGTGATCCTTTATAAAATGGCTCAAAGGTAGTAAGAGACAACAAAATAGGGGGCAAACCCCAAAAAAACATAGTTGAACAGGCCAAAGAAAACCCTGTCAAACTAGTAAACAACTAGAACCCTAATCAAGGAAGGGAAGAGACCCCAAACCCAGACAAGGAGAAAACTAGAAATAGGTTGTTGCAAAGGAAGAACATCAAGAATGGATAGGAGTGGAACAGAACTACAAAATAGGAGCAACAAGAGTTGAATCCTCAAGGATAGAAGTAGTAGCATCAACAACTCTGTAGTGAGCGACACAACTTCATCCCAAGGGGAGGACACATCCTCTCCTCTTGAGATGAGTCAACAAAGTCAAAAGCATCAACAATCAGGTGATCAATAGTGACATTCTTCCACCAAGTAGTAGCACCCTTGTGATGAGAAATGAAGCAATCTGATGCTAAAAGACCCATAGCGAAGAATTTTCGACAGGGAAAGAGGAAGCCCTCAAAATCCAATGGTTGATTGCAAGGCCTATCCTCAACCATAAAAACCACATCCTCAGGGAGAGACAAGGAGATGTCAATATCCACTAAGATGTAAGCAAAGGTGGAGTGGCCCATGGAAGATGTGACATCATCAACCTTTAAGAATAGGCCAATAGAATTACCTATGGCCTCATAGCTAGAGTGCTCCCAGAAATGAAGAGGAAGATTTGGAAAGCGAACCCGAACCAGATGCACATTAAGTGGTTCAGTAAGGGGGTTAAAAGAAGTTGTCCCTAACTTAACAAAAAAGAGGTGAACTCCCTAGCCCACAACTTGCCCAAAATCAGATCCTAATCAGATGAAGAAATAAAGCAAGCAATAATAAAACCTTTAGCACAAAGAAAGAGCTCAATACTATAAACAACCAAAAGCTTCTATGAGTCACTTACCCTGAAACGTGTTATGATCAACTACATAGAATTTAATGTACCAAACCATCAGTAACCTATCACAGCCATTATACTGAGATAGAAAAAAGAAAAACAACAAGACAAGAATACCCACCTGAGGATTCATTGGCATCAGTGCACGCAGAGCAGAAAATGTGTCCTTCATCTTTTCTCTACGCTTACGTTCTGCATTTGCATGGGGATTCAAACAGTTGTTGTACGTTTCATTTCCTCCTTTCTCAGTAAGAAAAGTACTGGTTTTATAACTGTTTATGCAATTCAAGAAATTTAGGCAGCGCTTATGTAAGGACTGTGATTGCCTGCCCTGCAGGGGGACCAGAGGAGGCCTATAACATTTCCAATCTACAAAGGTGCTTCCAGTATCATTTACCCATGGGCTGATACTGATTGTATTCATAAATTGTTCAATGGATGGAATGATTTCATCTAGTGGCATTGGGTCATCTGCTAATAGATCTGAACAAAATGATGACGGCCACAAGTCATATATATCCACGTATTTGGATGAATCTTCTTCATATCCTGTCTGGACCTGCAACAAATTTACAAATCCATGTTTTAGAAATTTTCATTAGTCATGATGCTATTTTTGTTTTCTTACAGTACTGTGGACACCATACCATCCACAACTCAAAACATTGAGGAAAAATTAAGAGCGCATATATAACAAGATGGACTTACAAAATCTGTCACAATTTGTTGTTCCATGACTGATAAGTTGCAGAATCTTTTGTTTACTGATGAAATTGAATGGTTTTAAATAAAGCAGTCAAGAATCAAATCTTATTGGATGCAAGATCCAATAACATAAAAGATGAAACTGGAAATTATACTCTAGACAAATTTGATGAAACGCTTCGATCTTTGACTCTCAATCGCAAAGATTTCAGCCTAAGAAATTGTACTCCCCTATCAAACAAAATTTTTTTAGTGAAAGATATCATTAAGAAAAACTTACTGAACATGAACAGTTGCAGTGAACCGTTATGCAGAGCCTTGTGAAAGCTCAAAGGGGAAATGGTGACTCTGCCAACATTATAGAGAAGGGAGAGCGAATTTCCAAGGATGGTAGCGACTTCGAAGAAATTGGGCCATCTATAATTAATGATCACTAGTCAAAAGATAGTAGTTGGGGTATTGAAAACAAATAATTTTCTATATTTAGAGAGGCCTTAAAGTAGTCCCTTTGAAACCAAACAAGGAGCAGTTTAGAATTCGATTATTTTAATGGAGAAGTGTAGTTTTGTTTTAGAAAAATAGGGTTGCTTATTTATTTTAAGTAGGTCTTTTAGTTTTAAATTTTTCTGTAAATATTTTGATTGTTTTAATGGAGAAGTGTGGCCTTTGTTTTAGAAAAATAAAGTTGTTTACTTATTTTAGTTTTAAGTGCTTGTCTTTTTATGTACTTATTTTGATTGTTTTAATGGAGAAATGTAGCTTTTGTTTTAGAAAAATAGAGCTATTTATTTATTTTAAATATGTCCTTTAGCTTCAAGTGCTTTTAGCTTCAAGTGCTTCTCTTTTCATGTAAATTTCTCACTTTTATAAATTTTTCAAAAAATAATCTTTCTAGAATGAACACTTTTAATTTTATTTTTTATTTTTTAATGTATCTTGTATTTTTAAATTATATTGAAAAAAAAATTATCATTTGTATGTAAGTCAAAGTTTATTTGTGAGTATTTTTATTTAGATTTTATTTTTTTAAATAATTATTAAATTTCTGATTTAAATCATTTCACAAAGATAAATAGAAGGGTTTGGGTGACATATGGTCAAATTTGGGAACAATCAAAAATCTAAGTTTTTTAGTATTTTATCTATCTTAACAATTTGTATTTTTTTTAAGATCTTCAAAATGTTTTTGAGATCTTTCCAATACAATCATCAAATTTGATTTTCCCTTAATAGGCTAGATCTGTGAACCTTTTATTTTTATCTTTTATGTATCTTGTATTTTTTTATTTATATTAGAAAAAAAAATATTTATTGTATGCGAGTCAAAGTTTATTTGCTATCATTTTTTTGTATCTTGACTTTTTTAAGATAATTATAATTTTTTTAATTTAAATAATTTCTTAGAGATTTAGTTGCATTTAGGTGGCATATACATGGTAAAATCGGAAAAATATCAATTATGTAATTGCTTAATATTTTTTATATCTTCATAATTTGTACCATTTTTAGGATCTCTTCAATACATTATCAAATTTGATTCTCATTCAATAGAATAAGTGTTCTGACTCCACCAAATTATTGTATTGAAAATAACCATTTTTCTATAATTTATTTAATTATAAATTTAATGCGTACTATATATATTTCAATTTCCAACTAGAAGATGTTAAGTGTAGTGTCTCAAAACAATAGTTTAAAAGTATTGATAAGATTTTTATATATAAGATAGAATTGAAAGCATGCCACTCTTCTACTAAGTTTGTTTTGTGGGTTCTATTTCAAAGGATGAGTGAATATTCATCTATAGAGAACTCCTCAAGGCTTCAAGTTATACTTTTCAATTACTATGCCACTTCTTATGATGACCGTTATGAAAAATAACTTTAGGCATGATAATTCATAGCTTTGAAGGGGATGATTTTATTTATTTGGTGTTTGCAACTCTACTAAAATCTAGAAAATTATACAACTAGGTTATGTAAAGATAGTAGATGCAACTGCATTAAACGATCAATTATCAATCACAAAGGGAGTATAAAATATATTAAAAAAAAATACAATGAGACAAGGTATAATTAAGATCAAATTGTAATATTTTTTTAGATTAGTGATCCCATTTATTCTATAGAAGCAGGGGAAATTCTTATTACATCATATCATAGTACACTAACTATAAACTACAAATGTTCAAGAAAAATATATAAAAATATTTAATAGTAAATTTGTGAATGTTTTTTATTATTACAAATGTGGAAGGTATAGTCAATAAAATGAAGCTTTCAAGTGAATATATGGATGACATGAATGAGTAGAGAAAATCTTAATTAAGAAGCTTGATTCCTATTTTTTTATTTTGATGTTTCTACTATTAAGATATCTAAAGGTCTCACTACTCTGATACTAGTGAATTGAGCAAAAAATTATTAAGTATTGAAGATAGGAGTAATAAAGAAATATTAGGAAAACACTTTCCTCAAAGGAAAACCTAAAATATAAATAAAATAGATTTTCTAATAATCATAATAAAATTGAGTCTAGCAATGACTCTAATAATAAAATGAATCTAAATATGAATCTAACAATTTGAGAGGAAGGATAACAATTTCATAGGAAAAAGTAACAATTTCAAAAGAAGAGATGTTTGTCTTCAAAATCAATCTAGTATTAACTATTAACTAATGGAATCAATAGTATTTAAAAAATTATAGAATTGAAGAGGTTGGTATAAAAATGAAATAGTAATTATATCAAAGTAATTAGGTTAAATAATATAGTTGAGTACAAGTCAAAATTACTTGGTAAAATTTTACAAAAATTATGAAACCAAGAGTTCACTTCATCATGCACTCTAAAAAAATGGAGTTGCTAAAAAGAAGAATAGAATCATTATCAATATGTAAGTATGATAAAAAAAAAGTTGAATTATTTTTATTTAATGACTTAGTATCTACAATAACATATTGTTTTTTATAAAGATAAACGGGTTTTACATGGACCCGAAACCAAAAGTTTTACAACAGCCGACCATCAACCAAACAGACATGTAACAACATCAAAACAGGGGAGCAACCCCAAGCAGCCACGAAAACTAAGAAAACACAGACAAACAAGACAAAACAAAAGAAAAATCTCTCAATTAAGAGAGAGCACTAGATCCTTGTTCTTTTGGATATAAATCCTATTGATTTCCTCCAGCTCCTCCATAATGAATCTGGAGGTACCCTTGTTGTTGCTTCTGCTCCTAGTTCTGGAACTCGATCCAGTGGTTTTGTTGTCTTCAGCAGCTATATCATCTCCTCCAAGATCTTTCATCGGTTCACTATGGTAGGATCTATAATTAACAACCATGGCATTAATCTTTTCGAGCCCCTCAATACTATTGTTCATGGCCCTTCTTTGCTTATGTCGACCAAGTTCTTGAGATTTTTCTTAATCTCTGCCATGGATTGCTCACCCTTATCAATCCTTTGTTCATGATTGCATTTCATCACCTCAACATCCTGGGAGAGTTTTTGTGTCATAATCATGAGTTTCTCTAGTTTGTTGGGCCAAGGGGAAGCAGTAAAAATATCAATTATCTCTTTAACCCCCATTTTGAGGGTATCAATTTAGCGCTCAACCCACTTCCAACAGCTCTCATGGCTTCTGGTAGCTTCCATAACTAAATTCATCAAATTGCCAGTCTTCTAATTCCCACTGTTCTCTTCATTGGCTATGGTCCCTTTTTTTTCTTTCAAGATATTGATAGGAATGTCCAGTTTAATCCCCTAGTCCGTAATCTTCAGGTTGTGGTCCTTAGATGCCAACTTTTTATTTTTGGTGAGGGGCTCGGCCTTGGAAATCAGTTTGCTAGTGGTTTTGTATTTGCTAGCCACCCATTTGGGAGGATTCTTGTTGTCGAGCATCCCAGGGGTGACCATCATCTCCCCTTCATCCATAGGTTCATATTCAGGGTCATCAACAAGAACCCCACTTTCTTCCAGGTCCATTTCCGAGTCAGAGACATCCTAGATATTAGTCTCTAGGCTAGCCTCAACAAGAGGGGGCACAATTTCAAGGGATTTAGCATACTCCATGATAAGGACAATAAGTCCCTCATGGATAATAGGGTTGTTAGGGTTCTCCAAATGTTTTTCCAGGATATTTTCAAGGGAGGAGGCCGGATAGAAGGGAATAGAGATGATTTTACCGTGCCTAAAATGATTTAAGATAGTGAAATGGTAGGAAAAGATGCTGGCATACCTGCCATCGAGAGTAATATACCTCATTATAAACTCAGTCATGTCAGCCCAAGGGGGCATGAGGTCTTTTCTATTATAGTCACCATCAGCCATCTTGGTGACTCTGGAGCACTCCTTGTCTTTGTCAAAGAAAATCAACAAGTCCTACTCCCCGATTTTCCTATCCCTATAAAATCTTCTGCCAGTCGTAGCTAGACTAGTGACCGTCGCCACTAAAGTTTCATCAATCTGATAATCGACACCATAAGCCCTGAGACTCCCTTTTTTCCATCCGTTAACAAAGGCCTCAGTAAAAAGAGGAGAGGGGTCGTGAAGTCGGTCCAAGTAGGGGATGAGACCTCCATCGATGACTTCTTGCCAGATATATTTGTTCTTCTTCCACTTCTCGCAAGTAGAGGACTCTTGTTTGTTCTTATCCCCTCCCATTATGCTCCTGGTCGCCAAATAGTAGGAGAGGGGGCTCACCAAGGAAGGCACCAACTAGTCACAGAAAATGGGCCACACCCACCAAATATCCAAACAGTAGCAAAAAAACCACACAATGAGGCAGGAAATCCAATCGCCGAGGAGGTTTCTAGATCTTTGTTAGGGAAAACCAAAAAGAGTTGTTTCCCCATCAACTTTGTCATGTCATGATGAAAGATCATTGATTGATGCAGTAATCATTATGTGCCAGCTTGCACAGATTTTTGGGGAAAGCATCCCTGCTACTCCACCAGTTGGTTGCCACGTATCCACCACCAGATTGGCTAGTAGATCCACCACCTTGTTGCCTTCCCGGTATATGTGCGAGATTTTGAAATCTGCCAAGTCATTAATTATATTTTGGTAGTCCTTGATCAGGCTAGCAATCGTCCAGCTAGGATCTGTGCGTCCACTCAGACAATTGACAGTGTTTAGCGAGTCAAACTCCAACCAGACTTTAGTAAAGCCTTCTCTTTTAGCCATGTGTAACCCAATTTGGGTAGCGCTAGCTTCCGCGTAGTGGAGTGCAAGTAAAATAATGAAAGGAATGACTTTAGTAAGGACACAATATGAAATTTCAAAAATTTCCTTGAGTCCCATTTGCTTTTGCATCTAGACCTCATTAAATACTTATAACTAGTTGAGAAGAATTCTAATTGGGTTAATCTTACCAAAATTTAATTGGAGATGATCTTTTGGTTCACAACATGAACAATAATCTTCTCTTTGCGGGGTTGAACATGAGACTTCATATATATATATATAATTTGTTTACTATTGGAAATATTTTCAATAGGAAAATTAAATTTTCTTTCACCTAGTGTGATAGGATTTATGACCCCATCAAGTTTGGGTACTGAAAATAAATAGTTTCTTTTATTTTATTTTATTCTAAATATAACTATGCTATCCATTTCAACTTCCAACTTGGAGAACTTAGGTGTAGTGTTTCTTTGATTTCTAAAGGGAACAATAGTTTAGTAGTCTTACTAATCTTTTGGTTTATTTTTCAAGAAAAATGCATATACTGGTTGATTTCAAATAAATGATATTTAAGGGAATGCCACAAATTTTGTAAACTTGTATGAGCTATCCATTGTCAATTCCGTAATTGTTTGTGCACTACAATATTGCAAGTCCGTCAATTAGTACTATCGTCTCACATTACAAAATAATTTAGATGTTGATATGGTTCTCATCATGGTGTGTGTAGATCCACATTGAGTTTTGTACATTGGAGGATGTTTTTTGGTCGACTGGTTGCTGTGTTTGCATGTGTGGTCCATTAGAATCATTTGGGAAGGATTTATTGTGATGTGTTCGAGTCCCCTTTATCTCTTGGAGTGGACTGCAATGGATGTTGTGGGCTCAAGTGGCCAAATTTATGTAATATTGTTTATTATGTCTATGGCCAACCTTCAACTAGGGTTTCAATGAATAATCTTATATATATAAGAGTGCGGATGTATGAGTTTACTAAGTGATATGTATGAATTTATTTGAAGTGGATTGCAAGTAGATTTGGTGTAGTAGAAGTGTGAAAGATGGTTTGTGAAGAGCTCTTAGACAATGATTGATGTTAGATGTGTTTGCCATTATATTTGTCACTTGACAAAATGGTTCAAGGATAATTTCATGATCAACAGATCTTGTTCATTTAAATTCATTGATTCTCTACACCTACCAGAAGAAGGTGTGTTCTTTTGGCAATTTGTGCAATCATTTGTAACTTTCCCTGAAACATTGAGTGTCAATATTGCAAGTTTGTTGTATCTTTCCCTAAGGTTGTGCACCTTAGCATTTCAAGTCCTATTAGGTGTTGTGAGATCCTTGGCTTTGAGCCTAAAACATTATAATCAATTATTCATATTGTGAGTGTGATTCTCATTGTGGTTTTTCCTTGATTAGGGTTTTTCATGTAAATCCAATGTTCATGTGTTTGTTGTGCCTTGTGTTTTCATATTTCATTATTGCAGTAATAATTTAATTATGTTTGAATTTTTATTGATCACAATTAAAGTATTTTAAGGTTTGGAATAATTCAACCCCCCCTCTTAGTCTTGTGGTGTGTTCAACAAGAAGCTCTTAGGTAGGGCAAAGACATCAAACTAGCATAAATCCCTTAAACATAAAAAAAATTCTCAATAAACACAATTTTGATCTTGGAAACTTATCTTTTTTAATGAAATTGGAAATATTGAGCACTATCATCTCATAAATCACATCCAGAACCAAATATTGAGAAGTAGTGGTGACATTCGTGCAACGATTATGAGCAACAACACCCAACTCTGCATGTTTTGGCAAAATTGGCTCAAGCACTAGACCCTTTTTCTTCAAGTCAATCTCATTGATAGTAGGGTTGTGAAATATATAAAACTACCACTAGGTAATATCAAATTAAAAAACACAAATAACAATGCACTTCATCTAACCTTCGATGGGAGAGAAACTAACTTCTATAAGTTCCAACAAAGCCTCTAAAGTTTACATGGGGGATATAAATTTTCCAGAAATAAATAAGGAGAACCAATCCTTGCATGAGAGAAAAATATCCTACTACATAAATGCACAAAATAACCCAATCACAACTTCTATAATAGGAAATTAATCAAGATTAAAATACATTAGCCTAGAATTCATTAAAATAACATAACGCTACATAGAAACAATTAGACATAAAAACACAATAGGGAATACAGTAAAATATCGTCAATGATCTTTCTTTAAATTAGAATCATAGATACCTAGGTAAAATTAAATTGTAAAACTTACATTTACAATTTTTCTTGCATATTGTCATGGGAAGGAAGAGAAATAATAAACTTCTTCATAAGATTTTGGGCCTCCAGTTGAATATCCCACAAGTGTTAATCCTCAAGATCTAATTTTTAATTATAGTTCCATCATCCACATGATCACCCACTTTATATCATCTTCATCCTCCTCCTTGCCATCACCAATAGCACTAGTCATTCTCCACTCCTATATTTTCTTTGGATAGCAAGGGTAAACTAGTATAATAAATCTTAGAGTACCCTTTTGAGATTTAATAAATAAAAATTAGCTATATAAGAAATTAGAAAACCCCACGAGAAATTCATATTACATAATATTTATGTGGAGAAACCTTTGCAAGAGAAGACTCTAGCATGAAGAGAGGCCAAGCATGCATTATCTTAGTCAAAATAAAGTTACACTACAACAAATTCCATTCACTCCTATATCTTCAATCTAACAAGACCTATAAACTCACAACAAAATTATATTCTTATAACCATACCAAAGCTCTAGATATTGGAGTAATTATAGTAGAGGTTTCCCAAATAAGAGGTGCTCATATTGTGCTAAAACATGGAACCCAAAAGCCTCTTGCCAAATTCCCTAGAATGTTTAATCACTAAATTTAACATTGCAGAAGACATTCTCATTCCTTTTCATCTATCAAACTTGGGAAGCTAAAAGGTCACCTATGTGGGACACTAAGAGACATGTATAAATCCTTTCCAAGAGCTCTATGTGAATAGTTGATTAATTTTTAATGAGAATTTATTTACTATTGACAAATTCCTTCTTCCCTTATAAATTCATTTACAAACTATAAATGAAATATTATAATCAATATTTTTTCAATAACACCATTGGTGCCTAGATACACCTTGACAAGGATGTTGAAACAATTTGAAAAACATAAGATTTAAGAGGTTGATATTACCTCATTCCTAACATATTGAAACATTTGTTTCACATTCATCTTGTTTTCTTTAATAACTTACTCTTTACCTTGTATTTTGTTAATCTTTTAGTTTTTAATTGATAATACAATAATGAAAGGTATTACTGATTCTCTAGTGAATCCAAGTGAAAAGAAAACTCAGATTAATGGAGTAGAAGAATCTAATGACCATTTTCTTTCCCTCCCACAACTTTCATTCACCAAATAAAGATTATTAAACATAAAAAATAAATAATTTGTGTATTACTAAATATTTTTTAAATGTTCTAAATTATTTTATCCATGAAATAAGTAGGTCCATATTACCTTTTTTACATTTTATATTAATATCAAAAAAAAGTTTCTAAATTTTATTATTGTGAAAACTGGAGAAATTAAAAATATTAAATATTAGGATTTAATTGGTAACGATGATGGCATGTTCCTTAATAAGTTATTTATCAAGGTTCTTTGTAGGAGACACAATAAATAAGAAATAAAGTCAGAATTCTTTATTATCAACCAAAAGACTCAACTTACATTTATTCTAAATTTGAAATAATAACTTCGAACAAAAAGTAAATTAATTTTTTTTAAACATATAAATAATATTTTACCATTATATTTTAATGCAAATTATATATATGTGTGAATAATTAATTAAATGGTGGGCTTTGCAGAAATATTTGTAAATCTTTTTATAACTAGCAATCGCACTTTTGTGTGCAATGGGTACGCCGAAAAGGTGTGAAAGGTCAATTAGGGAAAAAATTGGTGTATTTTTCATACATTTGTTTATTGTGTAAGTTAAATTGGTGGGACATTTAAAAATTGATGTTGTTTGTGCAACCAAGATCTCAATCAAGAAGTGATAGCTTAAAATGAACTATGCATCTAGTTATAGGGATCCAAACATGAGTTAAAAAATAGAGATATAGATAATGAGATATAGATAGAGAGGCAGAGGAAGAGATGGGAAGATAGAGCTAAAGGGATCAAGAGAGAGAGATAAAGGAGGTAATAGAGAGAAGAAGAGAGAGGGAGGAGAGATAGAGATAGAGATAGAGATAGAGATAAAGATAGAGAGGGAGAGGGAGAAACAAGGAGTGTGTGTGAAAGTGTGAGAGATATTGAGATAGAGATGCAGAGGAGCAACAAGGAGTGTGTAAACAAAATTTAGACAGATAGATAGATGATAGAGAAATAATGAGATATAGAAAGAGGGAGTAACATAGAGAGGAGAGAGGGGGAGAGGTATAGATAGGGAGAGATAATGATAGAAAGGAGTGATAGATAGAGAGAGAGAGAGAGAGAGAGATGCACGAAGACGTAAGGAGATAGAGGTAGAGAAGAGAGATAGAGAGAAAAATGTGGAGATGGAGAGAGAGACATAGAGGAAGAAGGAGAAGGTAAATAGAGAGATAGAAAGATAAATTAAATGTATTAAATAAATTAAAAGAAAAATTCAAAATATAACTGCTCTAAAATAAATTTTAATTTTAATAAGATAAATAATTATAAATTAAATTAAGGGGGACGATCCCACAATGCAGCGGTGAGTTGCGAGCCTCCTACATGGGAGGCCTTAGGTTTGAGTCTACTCGAGTCCCATGTGTCCCACACATAAGTAATGGAGAGAGAAGGTGATGCCTGGGCATGGAAGATAAGATGACACAAGGAGATATAAGGGTGTTCTTGTCCAGCATACATGACAATGAGGCCCCTCAAAAATGTGGTCTCGCTGGTTCATAACTCCATTCAAAAGAAAATACTACTTTGACTCTAATTGATTAAAAAAAATATAAATTAAATTAACTCTAATAACTTTTAATTATTATTTATAATTTTTTTTAAAAGACATAATAATTAAAAATAAATTTCAAACTTAAGTCTGCCTGCTAATGGGAAATATAGGGTTAATCCTAGGAGGTATAGGGAAGATGTGGAGTGGATCAAACTGGAACAAGGTTGGGTGAAGGTTACTTTTGATGGTGCTTTGAAAGGGAATCCTAGACCTTCGGGGGAGGGGTGTGTTGCTAAGAACTCTAATGGAAACATCCTTGCCATAGATTCACATAAATTAGAGAATGGGACAAACAATGTAGTAGAGGTGCAAGTAGCAGCATTGGCAATTGATTTATCAAAAGGATCAAAGTTGATCAATTACATCAAGAAGGGGATTCTCAAATAGTAATACATGAAATTGCAAATGGGGGCGACCATGATTGGAAAATTGACAAGTGGGTCAAAATTATTCAAAGAAAATTAGAAGGTTTCAAATCTTTCACTGTTTCGCATGTGTACATAGAAGGCAATGTTTTGGCCAACTTGTTGTCCAAGTTGGTGGTTGAGTTGGCAGGGTGATCTTGATGCCATTGATTTGATGTTGGTCTTGGTGATGTGTGGCATCGATACGGGTTTTATATCATTTATTTTTGGCAGCCCTAATGTAGGGAAGGACGAGATTTTTTGAGGTGGCAGAGTGTGGGAGCTCAAACATTTATTGCCCACATCCTTTGAGGCATTAGGTTGGATATTGTGTTTATTTCTGATTTGTGTGCATTTGTGTTTGCTTGTATTTGGTCTAGAAACTTCCTGGAGAAGCGGCGCATGGGTAATCTATTTCCATGGAGGCCAACTTTAGCTTGAAAGTGAGTAAGCAACAAATGGCTTTTTGGGAGAAAATCACAAATGGCCATTTGAAGAATGTATTCACTACAGATGACTACTTCTTTCTCATCCATGTTAGACAAGTTTTGGGATATGAATTTTTGCTAGCAAACATGAAGTATAGGGTAAATATAGACATTTTGTCCATGTTTTGTGCATGGGGCTTGGAGTGCAGTATTGTCCAAGAGGTGAAAAGAATAATGGAGTTTTGTGTGAAACTAGAATGGAGGGTGGGATTGGATGCCCTTCTTGCATTGGCAAAGCCAGGACAAGGGTTTGTCACGACTCTCGGTGATTGGGTGGTGGTTCTTGATTACCCTCCCAATGCGCATCCTTTCTTTCTATGGAAATCTATGGAGGGTAGAAATACTTGCATGCGCATTGCCATGGAGGGGTGGTGGACTATCAGAGATTATGTGATTGATTGGGAGAAAGTGTTGGTATCTAGACTGTCAAGGGAGATGATGGACCAGTCTCAACTCAAGTATAAGCTAGCGAATTATTGGAGGGGTGGTCATCCACGGGGCAGAGGTAGGGGTCGAGGTGCACATGGTCAAGGTATTGGGGGCGGGCGTCGGACATGAAGTTCTTGCAAACAAAGTAATGCAGAGGTATTACCTATTGATGGGGATGGTGAACGAGCATGAAGTTTTTTTTGTTGTTTGTTTTGTAAAAACTTTGTTCCTTTCCGAATAGTTTTGTTGTGGGTTTGTGGTACCCTGGGTGATATTTTTTGTAATGCCCGCACATTGGTAGGTAGGTATGGTAAGGCTTGAACTAGTTTTTGATAACACCAGTGATGTCATCTTTTGTATTTTGGACTTTTTAAATATTATTAATAAAATAAATATTTTACCGACCAAAAAAATAAATTCAAATTTAAATCTAAAATAAAAATAAAAATAGAATAAACTAAATGTAAAGTCAAAATATACAAAAATCAAAATATTAATAAAACTAATAATTTAAATTTTTTTATAATATATAATAAATATTTTAAATTGAAAAATAACTAAATAAAAATAAAACTACTTATAAAAAATATTAGATCTAAAATATTAATAAAACATGTACCTAAAAAATATAATTAATAGATTGCAAACATTAGTAACATTAATTGAATCACAATTCAAATCCTAACCTTAAGATTTATCATATCTTAAATGATGCATAATGTAATTAGTTAGACTATGTTCTTGCATTATTTAGATCAATCTATTGTATTGTGTCTAATTACTTAACTATAATTATGATTTTTTTTTTAAATTGGTTATGTGTGCACCGTGGGCTAGAATTAAACCATAATTAAGTATTATAAGGGTTATGGTTAGGAATATTATAAATTTAGCATTAATAATAAGTATTTTATTTACTTTTAAGTACAATTTCATTTCTATGTGGGATTAAGTAATTGGATCTAAAATTATTAATCAAATCACCACAATATTTTTCAAGCTTACATTTAACTTTAAAATTATAATAAATTGTAATTTTTAAAATTTATAAACATTTAGTATCTAATACAAATAAATTAAATTTCTATTAAAAAAATCAACAATGACTAATTATAATTTTAGAATAAGTTAAAAAAACAAAAGTCTAGATTTAAAACTAACTTTCAATTCTAATTTATTCTTTTTTGTATGCAAATCATTTCATATTAGAAATTTTAAATGACTAGTAAATTAAATAAATTTAAATATATAAAATATATATATTCACTAAAAATCATTCCATTTTATTTAAAAAATCACTTTTAACAAGAAAACCAGTTTAAAATAAAAAAACAATTTACGTATGTAATAATAAAAAAGCATTGTATTTTATCAAATGAAATTGTTTTTCAACAAAAAAATTAAGTTAAGTAAAATTTTGTGGGATTTATATTGCTTTAACATCTAATGGTTGTAAGCATTTCAATTGTCTTGCAAGCCTCTAAGATGATATCAACCGTGGATCGTCCAATTGAACTTGTAAATCTCATATAAAGAACGCCTTCGGCGTAATAATTAAACGCTTTTAACCATAAACTAAAAGAGAGATTTTTAAAATGGCAATGAACCACATGAATTTTATCATATTTAATTGACAAAAATAACTAGTAAGTGTAGTGTCATTTTTCACAGTAAACTCCATCTTTACAAAATAAAGTAAAAAATCACTCCACCAAAATCAAATCAATTAAAAACGTTTCCATTTAAACAACTGTCATTTATATTTGATGGGAACGGCGTTTGAATCCATAATATTGAGGAAGTCCATTTTTAGTGTCACTGCTATCTTTTCTTGTTGATGACTGTGATGTTTATTAATTACTGAAATGAAAATAAAAGTGTGGCCTTTTGAATCCATAATTGCAGGCTAATAAGAGTTGAAAGTTGAGTATTGTCAACTTCAATCTTTTTCTCAGATTGCTGAATGAAATATAACAAAAGATTCTAAAGGTAATTTGTAAGGAGGTTTTTATTATCTAAGTCAAGATCATACTATGTGTTTTGGTTTTAGACAAGGATATGTTGTGTGGTTCAGTTTGATTGATATAATCTAATTTATGATTGATTTGATTGTCTACAATGTATGTATTTATGTCTAATTATTATTAAAAAGTGTTTGTTTTCAAAAGCATGGAGAGAAGACATTTGACTTGAGGTTCCAATCAAGAATGCAATACTATTGCACTTAAGACTAACATGACTAAAATTAAATGATTTTATAATCAATTTAAATAATTATGTTTATATGTATCGTGTTTTGATACTTGGTGATCCAAATGACTAATACATGTTTCTAGATGCTAAACTCAAAATGGAGATTGGGAAATTCTCTACAGCTAGTCCATTGACTAGGCTATACTATGTGGTCTTGTCCTAGGAAGATAATGTTGATATTGATCTGGGAATATGTTGTGAAGGTCAATTGTCAAGTTCAAGGTTAACTGTTAGTTTGTATGCCAAATATGTCAAATTAAATACTATAATCATATACTAAAACCATATTCACAAAGAGATGTAAAATATGGGCATCAAAGTGTATCATATGCACTTTAAACTCATAAGATATTAATAGGCATTTGGTATTTTTATCATAAAAGAAGTGACATAATAATTTGTGAAGGTAATATTATTAATTAGCAATATTTAGTCTAAGAATATGATCAAATAATTTATATTAAAAGGTGTAAAGAAATGAACTATCTCTTTACATAAATTGAAGACAAGGAAATTAAATGAGGAGAATAAGATAAAAGGCACAACAAATAACCAAATCTTTTATCTCAAATGAATCTTTCTCCTCAATTAGTGTATAAATGGAGCACACTTACTCCACTTGGTATGCTCTTAAAAATGTTTGCTTAACTATTGTTGAGTATAACGTGAATTGCTCAATGTCAAAACTAGTAGAATGATGATATGATCAATGAATTTTTTGATAATAAAATTGTAGCATATACTTAGTTCCAAGTCAATTAATTGATAATGGATGGGTAAGGCTCCTATTTATAGATTCTCGGTTGCAAAATAGAGGGTTGAGATGCAATTCAAGGATCAAGGACTCACAATAGATGAGAGATCTCAAGCAATAGGGACTACACAAATGTCATGAAGGGATTAATTGGAAAGGGTGATTAATGATGGAGATTGGAAAAATAAAAGTGAATCTTGGGAGAATGTCTAAGAAAGATAGATTTTTCTTCTTCCACATTCCAAAGGATGTGGATGAAGTTAAAATTAAGGTTTATTAGAAAGAGGAATATGGCCATGTGCTTTGTCATACCTTAAAGTACCACTTGTAGGTAGATTTATGAGGGGTGAGATATAGCATAAGTGGAGGATTATACATGCCCTTACATGTGTGAGCATTGAAGAGAAAGGTTCACACTTCATACATGATGGGAAGTTTGAGGATTACAACTAATATTAAATTAGAAAAATCAGTAATGAAGAATTAAGGATGATTAATTAATCAATTAATCATTAATGAAATAAGAAATTGACATTAGAATAATTATTGATTTGGTGACTATGGTTGAATTAATTGAATTAATTAAACTTAGTATAAATATAAATAATTTTTAAAAAGTAATTACTAGAATATGAAAAGAAGGTAAATTGTGAATCGGGTTCTTCCCATAGTGTGTAGTTGTTGTGATTGCAAGCTTGTGCCTTTTCTAATCAAATGTGCTTGTGGGTTTGAGCCTTAGTATTGTTATAAGGGGATGATGTCCCCTATTTGTGACCTCGCTAGTTCATAGCGCTGAGTCAAAAGAGTTTCACATGTACCCAGAGGGTGTGTTGTGCCAATGCCAATGGTCAAGTTAAAAATTTTACCCAATTAAAAAAAAAAAGAAGGTGAACTGTGAAAAATAATTAATTAATTAATTTTAAAATGGGTGAAAAAATTTAGGGTCTCTAAATTTTCCCCCTCTAATGCAATTTCATGACTAATAATAGCAACATCATGTCAAAGAAAATTAAAATTATGCCTTGATTAGCTACAAGAAATAGTGGAAGAACAATGGAGGAACAATGCCACCTAAAGAAGTCTCTTCAAAAAAATGGATTAAGGCAACATGCAGAGGATCCTAGACACCATGATAAATATTTCATAACACATGCACCACATAAAGTGATTCTAACAATACAAATAGACAAAGGGCTTAGGAGCACTAGTATGTACTAAACCTTAGGTCCTTAGGCATAGTTTAAGAGGCAATAGAAATGCATTACAAAAGTAGGAAAAAGTGTAAGTGTTACTCTAATGGAGTGTTACTTATTTGGAGGTATTGGTGCTTGCACAAACCAATGTAACAATTCCTTGATGAAAGGTCACTTGCGAAGTGAAAGAATGCTTAAAAAGTGGAATCTCACTTGCATGAGGAAAAACTTGTTTGTGAAAAGAAAACTAACTTTGTGCATTATCACTTGTTTGTGAAATCAGATTGCCTATGAAGATTAGCACATGCATATGGGAAAAGGTCACTTATACATTGTATTTCTTGTGATAAGTATATTAGTGCTTGCATGAGTGGGTTAGCACTTGTTCTTATAGTAAAAGTTCATAAACAAAGTAGTGCTTTTATAGAATATTTCTTACACAGATTAGTGTCTAAATATTTTTTGTTAGATTTACTTAGGTTGATTTTTCAAAGGACTTATGTGTGTGTTTAGATGAATATAGGAATGCTTGCCACCTCTACATTCATGAGAGAGGTGACTACCTACTATGATGTTGTGATCATAGTTGACGAAGATGGGAAAGGAGTTCTTGGATGCCATTGGACTCTATGAGCTATCTTATATGTGTAATATTTAAGAACATCAATCCATGGTGATAGAACTTGTGTATAGATCCTAGAGTGAGATAAGCTTCTTCTTGTTTCCAATAAGTGAGATCTAAAATAGAGATATAGAGAGGAACTTGGATTTGAAATCTAGAGCAAAAAGTATCAAACATGGGTGTTGGGAGTCATATTCTAAAGGTGTTCAAAACTAAAGAAGGTGATCAAGACTATAGAAAGGAGGCTCTAAAATATTGTCTCCCAAAAATTCTACTATCAACAATAGGACAGGGGGGCTAGAAAAACCAGTCCTAAGTTATTTTTAATTCAAAATATATTGCAACTTGTAAAATTGTTTACTCTACACTATTGGTAATGAAACTACACACATAAAAAATTTGGGAAAAAGAGTTTTCCTATGTAGGGGCTTTCCTTAGTCAAATGATGCAAGATCATGTAGGCTCACAAGCAATCCTGCATAACCAAAAAAATAATTTATTTTCATGTTCATGTTTTTAATTTTTGGTGTAGGTTTGCGCTTCAAGAGAATCTTGTAGAGTGTTCAAGGGTAAATATATTAGTTTAATCAAGACTTGGCTTCCATTTCAAAAATTAGAGGCAAATACAGTGTTTAATGTGATTTTAAAAGTATTATATGACATAATTTAAAGGTTTCAAAGGTTGAATGGATGCACTGACATATTATAAATTGAAAATGATTTAATTTAATTAATTTAAAGGCCTATGAAAGTTTTCATAAGGAAATTAACCTTTGGTATTATTCTCTTGTTTTATTCTTTCATTTTAGGTGCATAAAATGGAGGGAAATGATAGTGATGTTTGAGAAAGTAATTAAAGATTTAATTTTACAAAGGAGAACAAATTGGTTCTTGTTTTTATTTAATTTTTAAATTAATATATAGAAAAATAAATTTAATATTGTGGATCAATATTTTGAAATCATTTAATGAGGAATTTTAAGCATATAGAGAGGAATTTCAAAAGACAATTGGAGGGAAATGAAAGGCTAGATTTGGGTACCTCTTTGTGATGCCTCATAAGGGTTATAATATCTATTAAACTTATCCTTAAACAATGTCAAAAAGAAACAACAAAACAACATCAAGGTTGGAGAAATTATTTGCAGATTCCTCCAAAGATTGAATGAAGAAAGGTGTATGAAATTAGCTTGAAAAGAAGAGAGTGATAGAGAAAAGAAAAGAATGAACTTTAAGGTGTTTTCATGATGTTAAAGATAGCCATGAGATCTATAAGCTGAATAAAAAAACACAAATTCTAAAAGAGGAGTGAAGACATGAGCATGTGAAGGCATCAAGGTTTGATAAGTTGAAATCATGAAGAGCTCAGAAATATTGTTGAATTTTGAATTTTGTTTCTTGTTGAAATCCTTTACGTATGTAATTATTTTTGAGGTTTTTTGTTGCATGAATGTATAAATGAAATTATAAATAAATATATAGATTTCAAATTGTATTTTAATATAGTGGATTGGATGACAAGTTAAGGTTGCAAGATTGTGTAGCTTGATAAGACCCCCCAATCTTGATTGCATAATCAAACCCGATGTTTTTTGTCATCATTATCCACGAAAAATATAATGATGAAAATAGTGTTTGCCCTCATAAGGACATAGGAAAAGCAAGTAATGCAATGCTGAATTGACAAGATATTACCTCAAGTATGAAACCATTTTATAGAATCTTGAACAAGGATTGATGTGATGGATTAAAGTCCTATAACATGTTAATACATGCTTTCAACATGAAGAAACACAATATAATTGATCATGATTGTTTTACTAGACTTCTATGCTTGAATTCTTTTCTCCTTGATTTTATATCTACAATTGAATAGTTTGTATTGCTTATTGAATGTGCTAGGCAATGTTAGACTTTTGAAATGAGGGAGTTATATTTATATGCAACATACACCTTTTTTAAATTAATTCTTAGGGAAGGCTAACAAAGCAAGGTGAATTCCCACTATTTGTAAAGTTGATATTGATTATTTAAAATTTAAACTCTAATCACTTTGATAGGAGTGCTTAGTTCCTAGTCCTTGCAAAAAAAAATCCACAAAAGTGGTCATGAATAGGAAAATGAACCAAGTTTATGGAAATGGTTCTAAAACTAAGCATAATCAGGCATAAATTATGCACATTTTCTAAAGTAGTTTCAAACCTAGTATGAAATTGTTTTGGTATATGATGATATGATATAGATGGTTCTCATATTTAGGAAAAGGTTACCTCAATACCATAATAGAGGTAGTGTAGAGTGGATTAGATAGAGTTTTATCTCAATATCATGTATCATGTGAAAAAAAGAAAGGTGCTTCAATAGGGGGAATAGTGATGAGATCTATACCAAGAAGTTTTTTTGGGTTTTTTTTGCAATTATTAATTTTAGTTTATGGATAGATAAAAATAAATTATATGCACAAGAATGAATCATTAAGCGGATGTTCTTCAAAAATTTCTTGTGTAGGAAGAGGAAGAATGATAAAAATAGATACTAAGAGAGTATATATGATGTGTTTTGAAGGATAAGAAAATTTTATGTAGGATTTATTGTTAGAATGTTCTGATACCGAAGGAAAACTGAGAGGGGGGGGTGAATCAGTTTTCCACAAGTTAAAAACCATGGTGGGAAACCCTACCCATAGTCAGATAACACTTATGCAGCAGTATGTGAAATAATTACAATGGGGATTGCACTTGCAATCAGGCCAACCACCTAGAGCGCATTGCTCATCACAAAAATAAATCTCACTAACTTACATAAACATCGGACTACAATCCGGAGAAAATGAACTGTGAAAGTAGCATCTCCTAATGCTTGATACAATTCTGGTTAAGCACTAATATCTGTCCTACAACACCAAATCCTTCATAACCCTTTGTTGAATGATCTAACCTTGTTTGCACATAAACCTCTCTCTGATAATGTAAACATAACCATACCATACCAAATTACATAAATAAGTCACCTATAAATACAGATCATCAACCTTGATAACAAGGTCGACTAAACCCTAAACCCATAAACCTATAATTACAAAAATTACATCACACGATACCACCAGATCAATATTATAATTTACATTACATAGCATGGACCTAATTCAAGTTCCCAAATAATTATATTTGTCAGAAATCACATTAAGATCAATCTCCAGCACGTTTCACCAACTGGTAGGAACCCTCAGTGAAATAGCACAGAATAATCAACCAGATCCAGGCATCACACCAAAGCATCACACCAACCAATGCGAGGCCACCAAACAATTAAGACACGATCAAGAAGAACCTTCAGCACATTAGGAACCAATAGAGTAAGTCGGACCAAATCACTTAACCAAATCATCAAATATCGTCAACCGGTACCAAGAATATCAACCAAGAACATAAATGATAGCTTTCGGAGAACCAAATCATGAATCAACTGAATGTGACAAGCATATAACTAACCTGAATAACCATCCAAAACCGAATCCAAGGATCTTATCATACCAAATCAGAATCAACCAAAACCAAGTCCAACCGGGATTAGGAAACAATTGGGATAGCAGTAACCAACTAGGAAAGAATCATATCCAACTGGGATACATTGTTGACATCAATGACAACACATAATCAATATTGCCAACACCTATTGCATTGTTTGGACGGAATAGAAGGTGTAATGATTTCAATAGTTTTTTAAAAAGTAGATTGAAGAGTTATTAACCTTTTATAATGAAGAGAAATGTGTAATCAATGAACATAAGAAGCCATGGAAAGATTAATTAATAGAGGAGAAAGTAAATAATCTAAATTTGTAGTAGAAAGGTGTGGTTTAGGTTTCATAAGAAAATGAACTCCTTTTTCTATGTGTGGTAGATCATTTCTATTATATACATGTTTAGAAATAACTTGGAATCTAGGCTCATAGTATGTTTCCAAATTTTAGAAATAAAAGGAAGATTTACATCATTGGACCTCTCAAAATGAGATTTATAGCTAGATATTGAAAAATAAATAGAAAAATATTAAAGCAATGATTTTAAATTACAAACTCTACTATCTAGATTTTCATAACTGCTAGACTATCCCTTGAAAATAATCTTTTTGTTTCTAGGTGTCAAGACATTGTTAGAATTTGGTCCTAAAGAATATAGAGATGAGTTGTAAAAAAGTTTGGGCTTAAGGTTCATGAGGTAGCACTAAGCTATTCTTAATTGATCTTAAAGTGATGTTAATATGCATTTAATAGACATTTTGAATTGAAAAAATTGAAATTAAATTTTAGCATTAACTCAATATTGAAAATTATTTTTTTAATATTGTACAATCTATTAACACTAATCTTTCTGCATGGAAAGAAAAATGAGGGAGGAAGATTAGGAAGATTATATTTGGTACATACTGTCTATAGGGCATATTTATCAATCTTTTAGAATATATAAATTAAATAAAAAATTCTACTATGCAATCATACAAACTGCAATATCATTAATTAATTTTTGAATGATGTTACATACGAATTTAGTACACACTTTCAAATGAAAAAGTTGTGGCCTATATAAATTGAAAGAATCCTATCATGCAACCAGCAAACTATAATATCATTAATAGCTAGTCATAACTGATCCCAAAGTGGTACTACATATCTATTTAGTGGACACATCTAGCTGAAAAAGTTGTGGTCCATATAATTTTTTTTTTAAATCCTATCATATAACAGTGCAACCTGTAATATGGTGCCACTAGAGAAATTTTTCAACACAGCAATACAAACTTCTCATTTAAATTGTGTATGTTTTTCAATCGACATTTTGTTAATTTTGAAGATATAAATGGTGCAATGCTTCCATCTCTTCATTCCGCTTATATAGTTGCTGTACTTGCCACTTCAAATAACAAATATAATCACCCACCTCTAGCAACACAGTAACTTGCCTTTATGATCAACTAGATAAAATTTAATATATCAAACATATTATAATAATGTACCTGTCAAATGTTGTTTTCTAATCGATAATAACTCAATTATTGTCTATCCAGAGATCAGAATGTAACACAAATATAATCACCCACCTCTAGCAACACAGCAACTTGGTAATCGATAATAACTCAATTATTGTCTATCCAGAGATCAGAATGTTAACATGTTACAGTAATTATATTGAGATTGAAAAAAGAAAGAGAAGAATACCCACCTGGGGATCCATTGGTAGCACTGCACGCAGAGAAGAAAATGCTTCCTTCAGCTTTTCTCTTCGCTTACGTTCTTCATGTGTATGGCTACTCGAACCCTTGTCGAGCCTCGATAAGTAATAGACTGGTTTTATGACTGTTTATGCAATGTCAGAAATTTAAGTAGCGCTTGTGTAAGAACTGCGATTGCCTGCACTGCAGGGGGCCCACAGGAGGCCTATATAACTTTTCCAATCTACTAAGGCCTATAATGATACTGATAGTATTCATGAATTGTTCAGTACACGGAATGATTTCATCTGCTAAAAAATCTGAACAAGATAGTGATGATAATAAGTTATACTAGGGGATAAATCTTCATATCCTGTGTGGACCTGTAACAAATTTGAAAGCCCATGTTTTTAGCAATTTTCATTAGACAAGGTGATTTCATCTACTCAGGCCTATAATGATACTGTGTAGGAGGCCTATATAACTTTTCCAATCTACTAAGGCCTATAATGATACTGATAGAATTGTTCAGTACACGGAATGATTTCATCTAGTGGCACTAGGTTATCTGCTAACAAATCTTGATGACCATAACTCATGTATATCCACGCCTTGGGGAGGCACATAATAAGTAGTACTAGGGGATGAATCTTCATATCCTGTCTGGACCTGCAACAAATTTGAAAGCCCATTTTTTTTTGCAATATCTGAATATTGGAAACCTCTGTTCATGTAGTTTTGTAATCAAACATATTGTTGAGAAAAGAATTGCACAACACAAAGAGATCAAGCAAGATGTGCCTTAATCTTCCAGCAATTTGACAAAGCACGCATGTAAAACCAAAATGTATTTCAAGAATGGTATTGTGTCGCAAAGGCAAAGCCATGACGTTCCTTAGTTAGGAATCATGCAAACCGTAAAACCATTGGCTATTGTTAATTAACCTTAAACTGATGCTACATATGAATTTCCTGGACACTTTCAATTGAAAAAGCTGTGGTCCATATAAGATAAAAAAATCCTATCATGCAACCAGCAAACTGTAATCATTAATGTTTGTTCTTAATTGATCTCAAAACAGTATTACATATATTTAGTGGACACTTTTAATTGAAAAAGTTATGATCAATATAAATTAAAAATATCCCATCTTACAAGAATGGAAATAGTAATACGATACCAATATAGAAAATTTTCAAAATAATAATACAAGTTTCTAATTAAACTGTGTATGTTTTTTAATTGACACTAGACTAACTTTCAGGATGCAAATGACACAAATCTTCCAACTCTTCATTCCGCTTCTCTAGATGCTCTACTCGCCCCTTCAAATCACAAATATAATCAACCGCCTCTAACAGCACAGTAAGTTTGCTTTTCTGCACCACCTGCAACACCAATTTCACCAATTTCCTGAATTAAAGTTTATGTAAGTAGCAAACGTGTTATGATCAACTAGGTAGAATTTAATGTAACAAAATATTATGAAAAAAACAATCTAGTAGAATACCCGCCTTGGGATTCATTGGTAGAAGTTCACGCAGAGCAGAAAACGCGTCCTTCATGTTTCCTCTCCGCTTACGTTCCGCGTTTCCATGGCGAGTCGAACCCTTGTACGTTGCATCAGGGTTTCTACCATTCTCGGTAGGTACAGTACTGATTTTATGACTGTTTATGCAATTCAAGAAATTTAGGCAGCGCTTATGTAAGGACTCCGATTCCCTGCGCTGCAGGGGGCGCACAGGAGGCCTATAACTTCTCCAATCTACAAAGGCGCTTACAGTATCATTTACCCATGGGATAATACTTGTTGTATTCATGAATTGTTCAGTGGATGGAATGATTTCATCTAGTGGCAATGGGATATCTGCTAGCAAATCTGGAAAAGATTGTGATGACCACAAGTCATATATATCCATGTCCTGGGGAGGCACACAATCAGTTGTTGCAAGGGATGAATTTTCATATCCTGTCTGGACCTGCAAAAAAATTTAAAAGCAATTTTCATTAGACAAAGATGATTACAATACTGTCCACACCATCCACAACTGAAAACTTTGAAGAAAACAAGATGGACTTACATAATCTATCCCAATTTGTTGTTCCATGATTTCCAGGTTGCAGTTGGAAGAACAGTTGTTATGGGTTTTGGTTTGCTCGTGAAATTGAATAAGATCCAATCTTATTAGGTGTAAGATCTGATATCATAAAAGATGAGACTGATATTGTGCTCCCAACAAATTTGATGTTAGATATTTCTTAATTTTTGACTTTAGCGAGTTCCCAAGGATGGTAGTGACTTCGAAGAAATTGGGCCATCTATAATTAATGATCATCTGTCAGGAGATAGTCGTTGGGCTATTAAAAACAAATAAATTTCAGTTTGGAATTTGATTGTTTTAATGGAGCAATGTGGCCTTTGTTTTAGAAAAAGAGAATTGTTTATCTATTTTAAGTGGTAAAGAGTTATGTAGCGATAGAATGGTTCTAATGTGGCAATTTTTTTCATTTATTAAATAAATTAAAAATTACAAGACAGCTGTCTTATGATTTTGAATTTATTTCTTTTTAAGTGTGTTCTTTAGCTTTGAGCTTCTCTTTTCATGTAAGAGTCTCATCTATGTGATTTGATTTTTTTTAATATTTCTTGTTTTTTTTGTTATATTAAAAAAAATATTATATATTGTATGTAAGTTAAAGTTTAATTGTGAACACTTTTGTTTGTGGTTTGAATTTTTCAAAGTAATTATTAAATTTCTGATTTAAATCATTTTCTGTAGATTTAGAAGGGTTTGGGTAGCATATGCATGATCAAATTTGGAAAATAACAAAAATATAACATTTTGGTATATTTCTCTTTCTCAAAATTTGTATTCTTTAAGGTCTTCAAAATGTTTTTGAGATCTTTCCAATACAACCTAAAATTTGGTTTTCACTTAGTAGGCTAGATATGTGAACCTTTTATTTTTATCTTTTATGTATTTTTGTAGTTATATTGAAAAAGAATTCATTTATTGTATGCAAAACAAAGCTTATTTGTGAGCATTTTTGTTTGGAGCTTGAGTTTTTTTAGACAATTATAATTTTTTTAATTTAAACAATTTCTTAGAGGTTTAGGGGCATTTGGGTGGCATATACATGGTCAAATCTAAATAATATCAATTATACAATTTCTTAATATTTTCTATATCTTCATATTTTGTATTTTTTTGGAGATCTCTTCAATACACCTATCAAATTTGAATCTCACCCAACAGGCTAGGTATTATGAGCTCACTAAATTGGGGTATTGAAAATAAACATTTTTCTATAATTTATTTAATTTTGAATATAATGTGTGCTATTTATTTCAACTTCCAACTAGGAGAACTTAGGTTTAGTGTCTCTTTAGTTTCAAAGGGGAACAATAGTTTAGAATTATTAATAAACTTTTGATTTATTTTGTTGAAAATATATATATTGACTAATTTTAAATAAATCAGATAGAATTGAAGACATGTCACTCTTCCACAAAGTTTGTCAACTTTTATGATCTCTCCATTGTGAATATTGCAATTTTTTCCATTAGTACTATCCTCTCAAGTCCCAAATTAATTTAGGTATATGAGACTTCACTAGCACCAAAGAAAAATGATATATATATATATATATATATATATATATATATATATATATATATATATATATATATATATATATATATATATATATATATATATATATTGGGTTCCATTTCAAAGATGGGGGATGTTCACCTATACCACATTCTACTTTTCAATTACTATACCTTTTTTTTTTATGACCAATGTGAAAAATAACTTTAAGCATGATAATTCCTAGCTTTGAAGGGGATAATTTTCTTTATTGGTGCCTTGCAAACTCTACTAAAATCTAAAGATTTATGGAAAATTATACAACTAGGTTATGCAAAGCTAGTAGATTCAATTGCATTGAATGATCAATCAAAAGGAGAGTATAATATATATGTTAAAAATACAATGAGACAAGGTACAATTAAGATCAAGTTGTAATATTTTTTTTAATTAGTGGTCTCATTCATTAATGGAAGCAAGGGAAAGACTTATTAAATCATATCATAGTGCACAAACTATAAACTACAAAGAATATATTAAGAAGCTTGGTTCTAAAGCTTTTTAGTGTGTTTCTACTATTAAGATATCCAGAGGTATCACCACTATGATACTAGATAAATTGAACAAAAAATTATTAACTACTGACAATAGGATGAGGAGTAATAAAGAAATGTTAGAACAAAGAAATTCTAAAAGTTAAAATAAATGGATTTTCTTATAATCATAATAATAATAATTTCATAGGATTTAGTAGCAATTTCAAAGGAAGAGGGAGGTGTGAGAATGATTGGGGAAGAATAATTTTAAATGGAATTTCTAAATATTTCATTAAAATAAGTTTGAACACTACGAATCAAAAATTTTGAGTAAATAAATTGAAATAAAAATAATAATTTTCACAATAAAACTGATTATAAGAAAAAAAAAATTCATTTCATAATTCAATATAGATACAAATCAAAATAATGGACAGTACTTTTATTTCAAATATTTTTCTCAGATGATAATGAAAAATTATTCACCAATTTAGATAAGAAGCATAATGACATAGGACTTTTAATAGATAATCAATCTTGTCGAACCAAAGCTAAGGGTACTATTATAGTTAAACTAAAAATAGTGAAATAAACTATATCGATGAAACAATTTTAGTTCCAACACTTAACAAGAATTTTTTATCTACTAGGTAAATTATAAAATGAAATTGGTAGAAGGATTTCCCTCCATTGAAAATAAAATGGAATTGTATGAAGGACATATTGTTGGAAAACAACAAAGATATAGTTTCAATTAATAAAATTATAAGAGATAAATAATTTCTTAAAACGACTCATATAGATTTGTGTCATCTCATTAAAACACATTCAAAAATATAAAAGTATTTTCTAAAATTAATCAATTATTACTCAAACAAAACATGAGGACATTGTTTTTCTTCAAAATTAATAATATTTGAAAAATTTAGAATTTAACAGGTTGGTTAAAAAATGAAATAGTAATTATATAAAAGTAATTAGGTTAAATAATGTAGTTGAGTAGAAGTCAAATTATCTTATTAAATTTTACAAAAATTATGAAACCAAGAGTTCACTTCATCATACATTGAAAAAAATGGAGTTGCTCAAAAGAAGAATAGATCCATTAGCAATATGTCGAGTATGATGAAAAACTTGAATTAATTTGAATGAAGTAGTATGTACAATAACATATTGTTTAAATATGAGTTCTAACAAAATAATGAAAGGAATGACTTTAGTTGGGACTCAATTTGAAATTGCCAAAATTTCCTTGAGTCCCATTTTCTTTGTGCATTTGGACTTCATTAAATACTTATAAGTAATTTGAGAAGAATTCTAATTGGGTTTCCCTTAGTCAAAATTTAATACAATTTGTTCTTATTAGGTAAAGTAGGAGAGGACCTGGACCCTTACATGATAGCCAAATGATGGATGAAAGGGGTCTCAGTAGATGTGAGAAAACCCAGCATTAAGACCAACAACCATTAAAAAAACCAGAACTAGACTAAAAAACCACAAAATAACACATGACTAAAACCAATCGAAACCAAAAACCAACCCCCGGGATACACGAACAAATGGTCTACAAAATGAGTATTTTAATAGTCTGCCACTCCAACTAGCTAATCTCCTTAGTTTAATTCATATGCATAGATATGGTCAAGGCTTCATGTTCTACTTTTTAGTTATTGTTACATTGTTTATTATGATCAATATGAAAAGTAACTTTAGGCATGCTAATTCATATCTTTGAAGAAGACAATTTTATTTATCGATGTATTGCAAATCCTACTAAAAGCTCTATATTTATTTGAAATTATACAACTAGGTTATGCAGAGCTAATTGTTGTGGTTACATTAAATAATAATAATAAAAGAGTATGAGGCATATATTTTTTATTAAGGGTCAAACAAGTTTTGAGGGGACCCAAAACCCTTTGTACTTAGCAAGAATCTAGATACCATAAAAAAGTGTTGCTAAAAGATACACCAAACACTACATATAGCCAACCATCAGCCAAACATCAACAACTAGGCATCAAAGATCTAGCTAAGACATCCACAAGGCCTAAGCCATCAAATAATTGATGTCAAATACACATTAACATAGGGTTTTTCAAGGCTCCCATACCTTGAAACATGGGTTTTGGCAAGGCTCCCATAACCTTTGTCTCTAGTAACAAAAGGATATTATATAAAAAATACACTGGAATAATGGGTTTTGTAAAGGCTCCCACAACCTTCAACAAGTTTTAAGGGGACTCAAAACCCCATACAATAGGTTATGAAGGGACTTGAAACCATTGGATTTTACGGTGATATGAAACTTACAAATAGAATATTGTCACAAGATAAGACACATATAACCTGTCAAACACCAAAATCATGAACCCCACCAAGGTCTCCACCTCCATAGGAGAAATTTGATACAGAAATAAAAGCAAGGTGTTCACAACATCAGTGCAATTTCCCATCAAGACTAAGGAAGCAAAATTGCCCTTGAAGCTCCTTCCAACTTCACCCTCCATGCCATACTCCACCTCAAGAAGATATCTATTGACCTCAATAGGATCAATGAAATGGGAAGATGGGAGGAAAGAAATCCAAACCCTGGCCAGCCCCACAAATAGGATATCCACCTCAATAAGAGACAACTCCACCTCAATATGAGCAAAATGGGGGAGAAATAAAGTAACAACATCACAAGACCTCAAAATAAATTTGTAACTAGAACACTAGAGAGCTCCAACAATCTACACAATGATGGATATCACCTCAAAACCAAATAAATCCCTTCATAAAAAATAAGAGGCAACACCAAAAAATGTTTCATAAAGAATGAAATCCAACAACTCAAGCATGGTAATAACAACAAAATCTCCATCATGAGCAGCTAAAAAAGGAATGAGAGGATGAGAAAACCAAAAACACATGTACCCCACAAACCAAGAGGGAGGTAAACCCCAACAAAGAAGGAAGCCTCAAAACCACCAAATAGGGACCAAATCCTTGCACTACTGCCATCGAAAACATTGACCAAAGGAAAACAAAAATCTCCAATGAAGAAGCCCAACAAATAAGAAAGCCCCCACGGAAAAAAATCCCCCAACAACACCAGAGAACAAGGGAGTAGGGCACCAAAATCCTCGAAACAAGAATACATACAACAATAGGCTGATTCCAAAAAAGAGAATTTGGGCTCTAGAGTGGTCATGCAAGCCATGGAAGAACACGAAAGCATCTAGAAAGGAAGCCCCAAAAAGCCCAAATTGACAAAACCAAAACCCAAGTCCCTGGCACCTCTAGTAAGCAAGGAACCAACCCCAACCACCTCAAAGAAGGACATAGGAGCAACAAAAGTACCACCTCCCTACACACCCACCAAATTTTCCTTCTCTGCCACAAAAACTCCAACATCTGCCCCAAAACTAGTAGGGGCAATGGATCCTAACAAAGAAGGAGCAAGAAGGACATTCAAAATATGCAAAGGTACCAGGACCCAACTTAAACCCTCCACAGAAGAGCTAGGAAACAAAGAGATCCCTGCAACCCATGCAAAGGGAAATAGGAACCAAACCCTCGATGCCACCCAAACATCCTTGTTATTAATTGAATCATAATTTTCCACACTATCTTCCTCAACAAAAGCCACCCCATTGACAACCCTAACCCTACCACCACTTGACAAGCTAAAGCTCTTGCCCATGTGCAACTCCTCCCAAAAGTTTTAGTATCAAGCATATGTTAAAAAATACAATGATAATTTATTATTTGTTTAAGGTACAATTAATCAAGTATTAAAATTAGCAATGTCATTCACTATATGGAAGAACCAAAAATACTTTAAGAATATTAAAGTGCACAATCTATAAACTATAAACATTCAAGAAAAATATTAAAAATAGTTAATAGTGCATTTGTGAAGGATATTTTGACAGATGTGGAAGGTCCAATTAGTCAAGAGAAGGTTTTAGGTGAAGATGTGGATGACATGAATGAGTAGAGAAAATATTAAGAAGCTTGGTTCCAAAGTTTGATGGTGTTGTTTCTATTCTTAAAATATCTAGAGATCTCACTAATATGATACTAGATAGTTTGAGAGAATATTTTTTAACTATGAAAAAATGGATGAAGAGTAATAAATAAAACTTGCAACCAGTTCTTTTTCTCTAAATAAAACCTAAAAGGTAAAAGAAACAGATTTGATAATAATCATTATAAAAATTTGTTGGCATTATTGGCATTAAGTTGTCATTGATGACAACCGGTTTGGCAAGGTCACCGGTAAGTAAGAAGTGGTGACCGGTATGATGACAATACACATGAGAGTGAGCAGATAGAAGGAAGGCTACTGGTACACATGACTTGTGTCATCTACTGATAAAGAAGGCTTATCGGTAAGGCATAAACCAGGATGAAGGTTGTACCAGTAAGATGATCTAAACCAGTAGTCTACCTTGGTCGACAAAGAATGTCAAACCGACATAAGAATCCAAGCAGAGGTGGATGTCGACAAGCATGACAGCTGGATGTCAGGTGGAGGGATTGCATAGGTCAGTGGAGTGTGAATCAATGTAACAAATCTACAAGTAGGTCGCCTTTAATGAGGAACCTGCAAGGCACAGATAATACCAGATGATTGCGGCTCAAGGAAGGAAAGCTAGCAAATGGATACTGTAAGAAGATTTGATCTTCATACCCATTTGGTGAAGGAAACAGCAAAGCCACTAATGGAAAATGACAGAGAAAAGCAGAAAAGCACGGTGCAGACCTCCAGATTTAGAAAACGCACATTGGAATGCGAAGCTTTGCTGGTGATTAATCGATGTCATGAAGATATTATCCCTAGAAAAGCAGATCAAATCAAATCTGATTCAGATCGAGTTGGAGAAGGAAAAACCTAACACGACAGTGATTGAATGTGTTCTTGATGGGAATCCATGATTATAAGTACATGAGCTCAAAACAGAAAAGGTGGATGTTGGAGGAGAAGGAGAAGAGTGAAAAGAGCTTGAGTATAGAGAAGGATTATCTATTTTAGAATTTATTCTAAGAAAGTTATAGAGTGAGTGTGCAAGCAAACCGGTGAGAGGGTTCGACTAGTTGAGATTGAGTATCAATAAACTGTAGCAGGTCTAACAGTTGAGCTAACCGGTGAGGTGTGATTGATCAAGAAGGAATCCTAGTGTGATGTAGTGTGTTGAGAGGCTGTGAGAAAGACAGAAGAGAGGCAAAGAAGTAGAGAGAGAAATTTGTTAACCAGTAGTGTGAGAACCAGTAAAGAAGGAGACTATTAACCGACAGAGACCTATTTGGTCAAGAGTTGCAGAACTCATTTGCAACAAGAAGCTATAACTGTATCAAAATTGTATTCCAATATACATCACCAAGTTGGAGCTTGGTGCAGGGGTCAGTGCTCCTTGGGTTGGTGCCCTAAATCTTTGTAATTCAATGTTTCATTTGTGAGACTGGATTGGAGCAGTAGTTTCCAACAGCATTTATCACCGACGTTTTTCCCATATTGGGTTTTCCTCATATATTTGGTGTTGTGGGTTGCATTTGTGTGATTGTCCCTTTTGATATTCTCTTTTGTCTTATCGGTTTGATTGTTTAGAGCTTAGGATAACAATCAGTATTCTAAGGTATCTTTAAAAGGGAAAAGATTAGGAACCTCTGATTCACCCCCCTCTTAGTGGTACATTGTGTTCAACAATTGGTATCAAAGATAAGGTTCTTAGTTGTTTTAAAACCTTGGGTAGATTCTGGACTTAGAATACAATGGCAAGAAATGAGTCTGTCTCCTCAAAAGCCCCCATGTTTGATGGATCTAATTATGCCTTCTGGAGTAGAAGAATGGAGACCTATATTTCCTCTCTTGATTTTGATGTGTGGATGTCTATCAAGAATGGGTATATTGTCCCTAGTGTTCCTCCCACTGATCCTGATGCCAAGGAGTATGAGAATAATGCAAAAGATAAACATTCTATCTTAAGCGAATTGTCTGATAATAAGTTTGTCAAGGTCATGCACTATGCATCTGCTGAGGAGACTTGGGATAAAATGTAGAGGTTATTTGAAGGAGATGCAAAATTCAAAGAGGCTAAGCTACAAGAACTAAGTGGCCAACTTGAAGGCATCAAGATGAAGGATGATGAAAAGATTGCAGAGTACCTTCATAGATTTGATGAAACTGTGAATACCATCAAAGGTCTTGGGGAATAAATTGCAGATGGGATCCTTGTCAAGAAGGTACTTAGGTTTCTTGCACCTAAACTATGATACAAAGGTTTCTACCATAGAAGAAGCCAAGGATCTGAAGATCTTTACAATGGATGAGCTTTTTGGGTCATTGACAGCCTATGAAATGAGAACAACCCGTGATGCATCCTTAAGGAAAGAGGCGATATTCAACACAACCCAAAAGGACAAAGAAGTAGCTGCTCTTAAAGGATCCAGTGAAGACTCTGATGTAGAGGTAGAAAACTTTGTCAGAAATCTCAAAAGAGGATCTGGCAAGTATAAAGGAAAGCTACCACTCAAATGTTTCAACTGTGGTAAAATTGGACACTTTGTTGTAAAATGTCCTTATAATAAAACTGGTGGAGATGAGTCAAGAGGGTTCAACAAATCTATTGGAAAAGATAAAGAATGAAATGTCTACTGGCAAGGAAGAAAAGGCTACTAGAAGCAAAACAACCTCTATACTATTGACGATGATGCCACAGATAAAGAAAGTGCATCAGAAGATGACTAATGTGAGAATGACAGAAAAGTTAATCTCTTTATGGCACTTGATGAACCGGTTGGTGAAGATGAGGAAGAAGAGGATATTGAGGTTGAAGTGGATTTAGAAGGTGAGCTTATAAGTGCTCTTAAGGAACAGAGGAAAACAAGAAGATAACTCAAGAAGATCAAGCTTGTTACAGTAGATGAACAAGGTCTCTTGAAACAAGCCCTAGATGAGTCCAGTCAAGTTATATCTGACTTGAAACTGCAGCTAGAAGAAACCAAGAGGATATGTGAAGTTGAATCCTCTGATCTGATGAAGAATGAAAAGGAGCATCAAGACCTAGAAGCAAAAATAGTGAATCTCAGAAAGGAGCTTGAAGAAAGAAAGGAAGAAATAAAAGTGAGGAGCAAATATGAAGGCAGCATTGAAGCCTTAGACAAGATGTTGAGCAAACAAAAGCAATCCAAAGATATTAGTGGCTTAGGCTTTGAAGAAGGTCAAAGTTCAAACATCAAAGACACATGCTAAAAAGACAATCACTATAAGAAAGGATACCAGTAAAAAGACATATGCGGATGCTGTTGGAAATCGCCACACAAACTGGTATACACAAGAAATGAACCAGAGGCCACACTCAGTGTACTGACATACATATCCAAGGAGAAATACAAGAGTTGACCATGAAGGATTCACCAAAGTCAACAACACAAAGGGAAGACCCTCGGTGAGGAAGTCCTTTGCAAGACCAAGGCAACCTAACCGATATGTTTCAAACTTTCATGGTTATTGTTACCGATGTAACAAATTTGGGCACAGAATAGCTGGCTGTAGATTAACCAATAAGCCCTCTATATGTTATGAAAGTAGAAATCCTTTTAATGCACTATGGGATATGAATGTTGTCTGTTATGAGTGTAATGGATATGGTCATAGGAGTTTTAAATGTAGGAAGTATAAATCGGCATCCTTCAATAATTTTAAAGATTCATCTTTAAATGAAAATATGAAATGCTATAACTGTCAAGAGTTTGGACATATAGCAAAGTTTTGTAAGAACAGGAAGATCAAGTAGAAGAAGACAAATCTTGATCAAGAACCGGTAGTTGAACCAGAGCACAAAATAGAAGCTGACAAGAAGACAGAAACCAAACCAGTATAAGTTGAGAAAGAAAAAGAAAAGGTAGAATCAAGTCTAATAGTGTAGACTGCCTTACATGTTCAAAGGAAAAAACTATGGGTTGTAGATAGTGGTTGTTCCAACCACATGACCGGTGATAAAAAAGAAATTCATCAAACTTGAAGACTAGAACATTTGGTGGTTCAATAAGATTTAGAGACAACTCATCCATCAAAATAAAGGGAAAAGTGGTGCAGGGGCACTAGGCATGAAGACAACTTGGAGGACACCATGGAAGCATGACAAGGAGGTGTATGGGTCTAATAGACTCAATTATGATGTCTTGAAGCCAATTATGGCATTTTATTGTAATGATCCCAATGTAATGATTAATTGTCCTAATGGACCTAATAAGGCCATAGGACCAAATATAGGATTTCATGGGTATAGAATTGGTAAGGGTCTCAAAGGTGTTTAGAACTATTTGATAAATCATTTTGATCCTTTAGAAGCCATTAGGTTGGGGTAGAAGTCCATTTCATAAGAGTTTTAAATTCAAAAATTTGAAAATAGTGGCTAGTGTCATTTTGGGGGGAAAAGCTAAAAACTTGTTTGTTAAGCATTTTAATCATGAATAACTGATGGATTTCGGTTTGGGAAGTTAGGGGAAGGTATTATAAAACCTTTTAATTCCATTTTGGTGTGGTTGGATGCTAAAGTACGGATGTTGTACGGATTTTACAGAAAAAGTGAATAAAACCTTCATTTTCTTGCAATTTTTTGTGTTTTGTTGCTTGAAAGTGATTGATCTTTCATGGTATAAGCCTTGGGCAGTCATTAAACATTGTAATAAGTGATTTGGAATGATTTTGTAGTAGGTTTTTCTTATATTTTGTCATTTGTGCTGACTGTCCTAAAATTTTCTGAGTTGTATCATTGGCATTGAAGGCCCAAAATGCAATTTGGAGCCCTTCTATGGATGTAAGGTCCTGTTTCTCATAGAGGAGGCTCTATCTAACATGTAAATTATGATCCTAACCAAAAAAATTTCAGGAAGTGTGTTTTAACAGGTGTACACCATGAGTTTGATGAGGGAGAAGTGAGTAGGAAGCATAGCAAACTTATAGCAGTAGAAGATCTACCTCTTGGAGAGGGTAGTTTGATGATTGAAGTTGGTTAATATGACCAAGGAGATGGTGTAGGGACTTTTAATGAGCCCTGGAAGTGAATGGAAAGGTCTTAATTAGAAAATCCTCGGTTTTGGAGCCTAATGGTGAGGGTTTTGGGGTTTGCACATTAAAAGAGAACATAGAACCAATTTTATTGGATATTACTTAGTTTTGAGGCATAACTAAACACTGTTGAGAGTTTAAATATTGGGGAAGAATTATTTCTTACACTTGCTTTGTAAAACTTGGGTTTTTGGCAAGCAAATTTGTCCCAATCTTAGGACAGAAAAGGCACGGTCCAAAACAACCTACCCTCAATCTTTGATATGTTGTATTAAGCCGAAAAGGGTGTCTAAATTTTAATTTTTTTTTGGAGTTATTTGGGAAAAGTTGGAGAAAACAATTTATTTCAGCCTCAGGTGGCCTAATTAAGGCTCTAGGGCTAGTAGCAGACATAGTGGGGTTTAAGAGCATGGTGAAGACTTGAACCTTTGAAACTAGTTGAATCTTGTTGGATTGGGTTGGAATAGGTGTTTAACAACATTAGGAGTCATTGTGGAGAGTGGATTGAGATTTGCCCTTTTAAAACCATTAAGGTGCCTTGGAAACACTAGGTAACTGCAAGGAGTGTGAAGCATTTAAAAGCATATTTTATTGAAATCACCTAAAACCCCTGACCCTCTGCATCAAAAAGGTACTCTAAATATTGATGGAAAATTGAAGGCACGTGATGTATATTATGTGGAAGGCCTAAAGTACAATCTGCTGAGTGTGAGTTAGATGTGTGACAAAGGTTATAAATTCACCTTTGACTCAACCGGTTTCCAGATAAAGAAAGGGAGTACCGGTCAGGTTGTGGCAGAAGGAAAAAAAACATATGGAAATATTTACAACTTGAAGGAATGCTATGAGTCTCAATGCATGATTAGATAGGTTGATGAAAGCTGGTTGTGGCACCAAATATTAGGCCACATAAACTTTATAACTTAGTTGCAGTAAGAAAAAAGGGGTGTGTGAGGAATATTCGACCCATCATCAAACCGATAAGAACATTTTGTGATGAATGTGTGAAAGGAAAGTGGACTAAGGTGAGCTTCAAGACAAAAGAGCGCAATACCTCAAGACCACTTGAAATTGTGCATACAGATCTGTGTGGTCCAACTAGGACAAGAGCACTTGCCGGTGAAAGATAATTTATGCTCTTTATTGATGATTATTCAAGAATGACATGGGTCACTTTCCTGCAAGATAAGTCACAAGCATTTTATAGATTCAAGATCTTTAGGAAGATGGTGGAGAAAGAAAGTGGGTGCAAGCTAAAATGTCTAAGATCAGACCAGGGTGGAGAGTTCACATCAAATGAATTTGAAGATTATTGTGAAAAACATGGAATTAGAAGGCAATACTCAGCCCCTAGGACACCACAACAAAATGGCATCGTAGAAAGGAAGAACGTGACAGTTAAGGAGATGGCCATAACCATGTTAAATGAGGCCAGTCTGCTAGACACATATTGGAAGGAAGTTGTTCATACTGTTGCATATATGTTGAATCAAGTCCAACTAAGAACAAACAACAGAATGACACCTTATGAGTTGTGGTATGACAGGAAACCGTAAGTAAAATACTTCAAAGTATTTGGAAGCAAGTGTTTTATCAAGAGAGACATGGATGGTCTAGGTAGTTTTGACTCCAGGAGTGATGAAGGAATCTTCCTTGGTTACTCATCTAATAGCAAGGCCTATAAATGCTACAACAAAAGACTAAGAAAAGTCATTGAAAGTGTGCACGTAAAAGTTGATGAGGTTATGCACAAAGGAAGTCAACTATAGGTAAACCGGTATGATGATTCTAGTGATGAAGGTGAGGAAGCTCAGTCAAACAATGAACCAAAAGAAGCATCCAAGAAGGCTCCCAACTAGTATATGCAGATGAATCACTGGGAAGAACAAATTCTAGGAAATAAGAGTGATGGTGTGCAGACTAGAAGAAGACTTGCCTGGAATGATGAACAAGTCAACTTCTGCCTCATAACTGAAGTAGAACCTAAAACATTCAATGAGGCCAGCAAAAGACAAGAATGGATGAATGCCATGAAGGAAGAACTGCAATAGATTGAGAAGAACAAGACTTGGGAATTAGTCCCTAGACCGGAAGACAAGAACATAATTGGCACAAAATGGGTCTACTAGAATAAGATGAATGAAGAAGGTAAAATTATTAGGAATAAAGTTAGACTGGTGTGCAAAGGATACTCTTAGGTAGAGGGAATTGACTTTGAAGAAACATTTGCACCGGTAGCTAGATTAGAAGAAATTAGGATGTTTCTAGCCTTTTCTGTCTACAAGGGTTATAAAGTTTATCAGATGGATGTAAAATCTTCCTTCTTAAATTAAAATTTGGAAGAAGAAGTGTACATGGAGCAACCGCAAGGGTTTCTGCTACATGATGATGAAACCTTTGTGTGCCGGTTGAAGAAGGCCATGTATGGCTAAAAGAAATCTCTTAGAGCATGGTATTAAGATTGGATCAATACTTGAAGGAGCAAGGACTTAAAAAGGGGAGTGCTGACAACAATTTATACATAAAGAAAGATGGAAACCACATGATCATTGTGGTTGTGTATGTAGATGACATTAATTTTGGAGGCAATAAGGACACCCTATGCAAAGAATTTGTTGATTAGATGCAGTCAGAATATGAGATGTCAATGCTTGGTGAATTGACATACTTCCTTGGTTTGCAGATATTACAGCAAGATAAGGGAATCTTTATCTCACAAACCAAGTATGCAAAGGATATGTTGAAGAAATTTCAACTGGAGGATTGTAAACCGGTATGTACCCCCATGGTGACCGGAAGCAAATTAAGAAAGAATGATGAATCAACAGTGGTGGATCAAATATTGTATAGATCCATGATAGGTAGTCTATTGTATCTAACTACTTCTAGACTGAATATAGTACAGGCAGTGTGCATGGTGGCCAAATTCGAAGCTGCACCTAAGCAATCACATATGAATGTTGTAAGTAGAATATTTAGGTACCTCCAAGGAACACCCAGTTATGGATTGTGGTACCCTAAACAAGGGGAATTCATCTTGGAAGCATACACTGATGTTGATTGGGCAAGTTTCATTGATGATTAGAACAACACAAGTAGTGGTACATTCTTCCTAGGTGGCTGGTTGGTCTCATGGCATAGCAAGAAGAAGGACTCAATCTCTCTATCAACTACTGAAGCAGAATACATCGGTGTTGCTACATGTTGCTCTCAGGTGCTTTGGATGAAGTAGACCCTCAAAGACATACAGGTGAACATCACTGATCCTATTCTCATCTGGTGTGATAATTCAAGTGCAATCAACATAGAAAAGAATCTGGTGATGCATTCCAGAACAAAGCACCTTGCCATCAAGTGTCATTTTCTCAGAGACAAGGTTGAAGGAGGGGAAGTAAGGATGGATTATGTCCCTACCGAGGAACAATTAGCAAACATTTTCACCAAAACATTACCAGTAAGCACCTTTGAGTACCTACGACACAAGTTGGGAGTTGTGTCATCTACCTTATGCACTTAAGAAAGGAAGGTTTGATATGGCCCAGGGGGAGTTCATAACAACATCTATAAATCTTCAACCACATCTCAATACCGGCTACAGTCATTGGTAGCAGCCAAAGGGGGAGCTTGGTATGGATCAAAGGGGGAGTGTACAGTATCCTTTTTCATTATGTCAAAGGGGGAGAAATCTACCGGTATGAAGTGTCTTGTAGTAAGTTGACATCAATGCCAAAGGGGGAGATTGTTGGCATTATTGGCATTAAGTTGTCACTAATGTCAACAGGTTTGGCATGGTCATCGATAAGTAAGAAGTGGTGACCGGTATGATGGCAATACACGTGAGAGTGAGAAGACAAAAGGAAGGCTACCGGTACACATGATTTGTGTCATCTACTAGTAAAGTAGGCTTAACGATAAGACATAAACCGGGATGAAGGTTGTATCGGTAAGATGATCTACACCAGTAGTCTACCGTGGTTGACAAAGAATGTCAAACCGACATAGGAATCCAAGAAGAGGTGGATATCGACAAGCATGATAGTTGGATGCCAAGTGGATGGATTGCACAGGTCAATGGAGTGTGCATCGACGTAACAAATCTGCAAGGAGGTCGGCTTTAATGAGAAACCCGCAAGTCACAGAGGATGCTAGAGGATTGTGGCTCAAGGAAGGTAAGCTGGCAAACTGATCCTATAAGAATATTTGATCTTCGTACCCATTTGGTGAAGGAAACAACAAATCCATTAATGGCGAATGACAAAGAAAAGCAGAAAAGAACGGTCCAGACCTCCAGATTTAGAAAACGCACATTGGAATGTGAAGCTTTGCTGGTGATTAATCGATGCCATGAAGATCTTATCCCTAGAAAAGAAAATCAAATCAAATCTGATTTGGATCAAGTTGGAGAAGGAAAAACCTAACACAACAGTGATTGAATGCGTTCTTGGCTAGAATCCATGATTATAAATACATGAGCTCGAAATAGAAAAGGTGGATCCTGGAGGAGAAGGAGAAGAGTGAAAAGAGCTTGAGTGCAGAGAAGGATTATCTCTCTTATAATTTATTCTAATAAAGTTGTAGAGTGAGTGTGCAAGCAAACCAGTGAGAGGGTTTGACTGGTTGAGATTGAGTACCGGTAAACTGTAGCAGGTCTAACAATTGAGCTAACTGGTGAGGTGTGATTGATCAAGAAGGCATCCTAGTGTGACGTAGTGTGTTGAGAGGCTATGAGAAAAAGAGAAGAGAGGCCCATAAGTAGAGAGAGAAATATGTTAACCGGTAGTGTGAGAACTAGTAAAGAAGAAGAAGATTGTTAACTAGCAAAGACTTATTTGGTCAAGAGTTGTAGAACTCATTTGCGGCAAGAAGCTATAACTGTATCAAAATTGTATTTCAAATATACATCACCAAGTTGGAGCTTGGTGCAGGATTTGGTGTTCCTTGGTTTGGTGCCCTAAATCAGAAGGGGTTGGTGCCCTAAATCTTTGTAATTCAGTGTTTCATTTGTGAGGCTGGATTGGAGAAGTATTCTCTAGTAGCATTTATCGCCGAGGTTTTTCCCATATTGGGTTTTCCTCGTATATCTGGTGTTGTGGGTTGCATTTGTGTTATTTTCCCTTTTGATATTCTCTTTTGTCTTACCGGTTTGATTATTTAGAGCTTAGGATAACAATCAATATTCTGAGGTAGCTTTAAAGGGGAAAAGATTAGGAACCATTGATTCACCCCCCTCTTAGTGTCACATTGTGCTCAACAAAATTAATCTAAACTTGAATATAACAATTTGAGAGGAAGGGATGAAAATCTCACAAGAAAAAGTAGCAACTTCAAAAGATTAAGAAGATGTAAAAATAATTGAGGAGAGACTAATCATAAATGGAATTTCTAGTTCTTTCATTACAATATGATGTAGTAGCATTCATGGCTGTATGGAAATCTTGCACATCCAAAATAATTTTATATTATTTTTTTCTTAATCATTTAGGCCTTAATGTTGATAGAGAATAAAAAAAATTTATAAGGCTTGAAATATTTGATGAATATTCGGTTAAGTTGTAATGTTGTAGCCTTATGGCGATTTGGACACACAAAGGTGGCATCTACATAGCATATACTTAGAATGTTTCTTTTAAGTGTCCAAGATGGGAGTGAAAAAATATTGAATATTCCAATCTTACATGTTATTTGTCATTAAATCTTCTTACAAGATCTATTTCTAGATTCTAGGTGAGTTATGGGTTGTCATAAGTTGACCAATTTGATTAGTTATTAGCGAAGGTGGCTACGTGCAACATAAATGTAACATTCTATATTTTTTATCAATTTTCTTGGAGACCCCTATTAATGGCATGAGATTTGGAGAGAATTAATTTTTATTTTAATATTTAATTTCTTTTTTGATAGGCGAAAGTTGAGGTGGGTTTGTGCTTTCTTTTGAAAATTAATTGCAAATTTTGAATGATTTTGGAGGGAACTTCATTCTTGGAATTAGATTTGGAGGGGTTACCCAACTAGGGGTTGTGGTAACTATAGAGGTTATTTATTTCATAAAAATGAAGTAGAAGTTAATGGTTTCAATTTTTAATTTGTAGGATTAGAGTTTGTAGTGTAGCTAGTTGTAGCCTAAATTTAGAGGATTAATTTCCAAATTTGAAGGTGGATGAATTACATGTAATATTCTCTTGCATATGTAATAGATTATATATCATATGTTTCTCATTTTAAAATTATATTTTAAATTATTTTATGATGCTTATGAGGTTGGAAGATTGAAGAGCTAGTTGAAGAGCATAAAGCATAGCTGAGGGAGATAGTTTTTGTTTAAAGTTCTTGCTTGCATATGTTTATATTTTTATAAAATTTACATTGATTTTAAATTCTAATACATTCCTATAAGTCTTCCATTATTTATAATATCAGATTTGCAAAGTATTTTGCATATTTCATGAGTATTTTAATACAGATCAAGAATGTTGTCTTACTGATTTTTTTATATTTTCTTAGCAATTTGAGTTGTTTATTCATGTTTTGTCATCAATGGATGATTGGATGTGTGATTTAATAAAACCACCCACCCTTCATGTGCATCAAATGGTATCAAAGCATGCTTATTTGCTAGGAGATTGGTTAAAATTAAGAGTGTAAGACAAGTGTTTGACACAATGTTTGGGAAACAAAGAGAATGTTTGAAAATGAGGAAAGTATTTTTGAAGCAACAAAAAGAGAAGAAAGAGGCCATACAAAGAAGTGATTTATTTCAGACTATATGTAAGTCAAGTAGAAAGTGTTGCAAGATTTTGGTGGATAGCATCAATTCAAATAATTTTGTATCTTTAGAAATGGTTAAAAAGTTGATATTGGAGACAAAGAAGCATCTTAACCCTTATTGCATTTCATGGTTGCAAGAATATCATCAAATTTGGGTAAATGAGAAATGTGTTGTTAATTTCCATATTGGTAATTATAAAGAAGATATTGTGTGATGTGGTATCTATGGATGTACATGTCATATTCTTTTGGGTCAATGTTGGATTTGGGATAGAGAAGTTGTGTATGATGGTAGAATTAAAACTTACACCATAGTAAAAGATGGAAAGAGATATGTTATGACTCCATTACATGATAGGCAAGAGGAAGCAACAAAGGAAGTGGTAGTAGATGAGAATCTTGAAAAGGAAAAAACAAATATTAAGCAAAGAGTACAACAAAAAATGAAAGATAAATTGCAAAGTTGTGGTCCTTTGATGGAATGGACATGGAAAGAACATGTGGGAGCAACCCACATAGTTATTGATCAAAGAAAGAAACTAAAGGAAAGAAAGGAATGGATAAAGAAAGAGAAAGGGGAAGAGAAATTTGACTATGAGAGCCCTAAGTTTGATAAAGAAATGGGGTGCCTGCAAGAAGTTGAGTCCTTAAAAAGTGTCTAAAGTGGATGTTATTTTCTTGATTTTCAAATTTTGTCACAATTGATCTAAAAAGTTGAAACACTTAAATATTAAATCTAAAAAAAAATCAATAATATGAAATTTATTACTCCAAATCTAGTTTTCAAATATGTAATTTATTTTAACACCCTAATGATACAAAAAAAATTAATAGGCATGTCTAAAAACCACTATTTAAAAGTGCATGTTTCAGGACCATACCATGCATGTGTACGGATGTCATACTTTAAATTAAATTAAAAAAAAATCTAAATCCTCTTGGGAAAAGATGTATAAAACACTGAAGATTGATGAGGATATTTTTTGTGATTTTTTCTAAATATTTTTTTATTAATTTTTTATCGGCCCTAATTGTTGTTTTGAAAACTCCTCATGTACGAAAACCATAATTAGACTTTAAAATAAAAAATTAAAAAATCTATTATTAAAATAATTGTGTGTAGATTGATGGCATATATTTTTTTCAAAAAATATAAAAGATAAAAAGTTATTAAAAAAAACTTGATATTTCAAGTTTATGGACCAATATCATTAAAAATTAATTGATTTTTTTTTTAAATAATCAAATCTTTAAAAAATTACATATTTGAAATTTTCACACCATAATCTATAATGAGTTTTAATTTTGTGAAAAAATTCAATAAAAAAAAGTATCATACATATACCAAAAGTCAATATTTTTTATTAACATTGACATGGCCTTGTAATTGTAGGTCCAAGGCCTAGGTTTAGGCTCACCATTCCTTTCCCAAGTTTAAATCCAAAGAAAAAGGTAGGTTGGGTTGGGATTCCAAAATTAAATTAACATGTACCCATTATTTAAACCTAACGGGTACCCATTATGTAAAAATAATGAGCAATTATGTAACATGGGTACCCATTCTTAAAATGGTTCTCCTTCTAGTCTATAATGGGTACCCATTTCTTTTATAGCTTTTACCTATCAATTTTATTAAATAACAATTGAGGACAATGATTTTGTATCTTAGTGTTGGAAAACATATGGCTGAAGGTGACTTTATACAATTTTTTATTCATACTTGTCTTATGTAGCATCTTGGCATGTCATATTCTATTGGAATTTAAAAGAATTCAACCATTGGAATAATTTTGAAGCTAAATATTACATCATGTTTTATTTTGAAGAGGAATTAAAAAGTATAAATCTATTTCATAATTTTAAAGAGATACCAAATGGAGATTAGATTAAATATCATTTTAATTTTTTTATCAAGAGGATTTTGTGTTCATGGGATTAAAACAATTTCAAAGAAAGAAAAATAGGAAGCTCATGATTGTTGAAGATGGAGGCAAAATGACAAAGAGATAAAAGAAAAATTATTTGAGAATTGAAGAATATTGAAGCATCTAGTTCCATGATTGTTGAAGATGAGAACATTCAATTGATCATGATGGATGGGATGAATGTAGATTATGCAAATGTCAAAGAGTTGAATATGGAAGAAGATATGATTATATAAAAAAATCAAGGTGTGTTTTCAGATACAACTTTTAATTATAGGGAAAATGTTACTATAGGTACAAATCTAGGTATGTCTTCAAATCCGCATTTTTATTATATTCAAGTTGATGACTTAAAAGAATCTAGATATTCTTTGAATGGTATCAATTCTATTCTTGGAGAAATAGAAACAAAAATTGAAAATGAAACCCCTTGCTTGAGTGAAAATGAAATTTTATTTTATTTTTAAATTGAAAGCAATGTCTTGGATAATGTTTGTGGTTTGGTTTCTTGGAGAAAAATAAGAACAAATGAAAATAAATTGTATAAATAATTTATTTTTTTAATAAAAATCTAGGATTTCAATGTCAACTCATCTTACAATTGATGAAAATATTCAGAATGCAAAAAGTGATGAAAAAGGTAGGCTTTTATGTGAAACCAAACTAGAAAGATGAACCACTTAAACAAGTTATATTTACCGTTGCTAGTGTCATTGATTCTATTGGAAAAAAAAGTCAATCTAAAGATAAGAAAGTGACATGGCGAGCTATAAAAATTGCTTTTGTTAATAAAACAACTTCAAATAAACAAATGTTAAGTAATATAAGTGGATATTTAAATTTACATTGTAAAACTTTGACAAAAGAAGAGAAAATAAAAGTTGCCATTAAAAATGACGCAACAACCAATGTTAGGTTTTTTGTGGAAGACTTCCAAGGTTTGACATGAAACTAAATGATGAAATCAAATCTTTGATTAAGAAATAGTAGCACGATAATACAAGAGTGTCACCTAATGCTAGAGATGTTTTGAAATTAAGAGGAGGGTCAAACATTCATGATCCTCATCCAAAACACCTTTTAGACATGACTCAAACTTAATTTTATTAAAAAAATTATATGATTCGGTGTTCGTAAATATTAGCATTAGTCAAAGATCATTAGAGAAATGTAAACCTTGGTATGTAAATATTAATAAGAAAAGAATCTCTTGTTTTTGTAAACATCAATTTTAATTTCATTATTACTATGATGTTTTTCAATATATATGTTGTACTTTGCATACTAACAAAAATATACAAGAATGTGGTATTAATATGCCACCTCAAACAATCAAGGAGAACTTATAGCAGGTCTGTTTTGTAAATCATTTAATGAGAAATTATTTCTTTTAAATGTATGTATTTTTGGCCAATGAAATAAATGTGACAACCTTTCATTGTTAGGCATGAATGTTTGCATGAAAATCTTTCAAATGATTTTGGACATCAATTAGGTCGTGTGAAAAAAAATTAAAATGTTGAGTATTCTTTAAAGGATGGAAGAGTTTAAAGCGTTGCGATTTAATCACAGATAAAATTAGTATGCATGCATTTATCACATAATTTAAGAGTGAAATTGTATCCAAATATGTCAAACACTTCCAACATGCTTGTTGGCTTGATGGATAGTTTTGCATATGTGAGAACACATTTCTAGTTGGAACTATACTACCAGTTTTTGACTTTGTAGAAAACTACATTCTTGTACCACAAGAAGATATCCAATTTCAGTATAATTTAGTTCAAGTGGCCATTTTTTTCATTTTTTTTTATAGACATACAGATGATCCAGTATAAAAGATAATAGAAATTTTTTGAGGGAGTGCCATTTCTATGTGAGTGATAATCAATTACACTCATTAAGCTCCTGGTTTGTTCAATATTTCTTCAAGATACTTTATGGCAATTTAAAGAAAAGAGAAATTCAGATGGCACAACATCTCATATGGTCTAATAATTGTACATGATGGTTCAAAAATACTAGAATATTTTATTGGATGAGTAGGTCTCATAAGGAAAACAATATCCAACATGTGTGGAGTCTTTTGAAGTTGGACATGGTAAATGAGAACATTATGGAGTTGGTGCATGTCAAAAGAGCTTTTGCTAGAGGGCAACTAAAATCTAAGGATTGAATAAAATTTAAAGATGCACATGCAACTATGGATTGGTGCATTTCAAATTATCTATAGGATAAAGTGAGAACTTCACAATTTGACATTTATTATAGTTAATTGAAGAAGAAAGTATTCTTACTCGACATGATTGTGACACATTCAGTAGATCAACTAAATATATTTTTTTTAAGAGTTCTAATTCAAACACTTGGACTAATGGATAAGGGAGCTTGCATTGTGTTGTCAATTTTGTATTACAGGTGATTGGGAAGCAAGTGAGAATATAGAATGGGTTGAAGAATGACAAAAAATATCATTGACACCTACATGAGCACATGATCAACATGAAACAACAATTGAAGACAATAATCATGTGTTTTCATCAAATGACTATGACTATATTCCAGACCTTATACAAGAAGGTAACGTATTTCAATTTATTGCAATATTTTATAATATATTTTATTATATATATGAATGCATTTGTATGTATGTCAATTATATGTCACTCTTTATTGAATTAAATATGGTTTGAAGGACGTGTATATTTTTGTTGCACCTCAAGAGAATGAAGAGGAAACAATGTATTGGTTGGCTCAATATGTAGAGACAAAACATAAGTTAATTCATCCTCGAGTAGATGATGATGGTTATAAGTGTTGGCAATTTGGAGGAATTGATTATGTGTTGCATTCATGTTTGTCATTGATGTCAACACTAGCTTGTTTGGTTGTCTACTAGGTTCCAATAGAGTAGTTAGATTGTGATGAACATACCAGCGATATGTTCAGATTGGTGGAATTGGTTTAGTTTGGTCATTAATGTGGTTCATGTGCGTGTCACATTCAGTTGGTTAGGGATTTGGTGATCCGAAAGCTATCATATGTTCTAGTAAGCCTTTTGGTTACCGGTAAGGGTTTTACCGGCAGAGCTTTGTTGAAGATCTTTTGATGGATTAGATAAGTGGTGTTGGTGCGGCTTCTAGAAGGTTCTTGGGATGTTGATGATTATCATGTTCATGTTCCATTTGATTGGTGGTGTTTCATTTAGAACCGGACCTAATGCTATTATGTTAGGTTATGGACCGGTTTATGTAACGTGTTGGTGGATGCTCCCGATGCGTTATCGGTTGGATTTATTATTTGGTTAATGTTGTTTCGGTTTTAGGCTAACATGTGTTATCATTGGTTTGCGGGTTTATGTAATGGATTTATTGTATTATCTTTTAGGTGGCCGACCTAATTGTTTAGGTCTCGGGTTGGTATAAATATGATGTAAGATCTCTTTTTTAGATCGTGGTCGTGGTTATAGGATGGATGGTGATGCGATTATCTGTGTGCGAATAAGGTTGTAATGATATGTAGAGGATCTGGTCGATCATAGGTGATCAAATTGGGTTTGTGTAAGAGGTTTAAGACCTCTGGCATTGATCTTAATCGAAACTGTACTCAGGCATAGGAGATGTTATTCTTGTAGTTCATTCTTATTTTCGGTAGTCCAAAGTTTTATGTAGTCAATGAGGCTCCTTTTATGATGAGCAGTGCAGTCTAGGTTGTTGGCCTTCCTGCATGTGCAAGCCTCTTATATTTAATATTTATTCATCTGATCAGTGGATAGATATTGTGGGTCTCTAATCCCACCATGTTTTTTCCTCATTGAGGTTTTCCATGTATAAATCTCTGTGTTATGGTGTTCATATTTGTGGTTGCATTATTACTTATTGTTGTTTTCTTTCATGCATGTCGGTTGCTAAGTTGTTGTGTTAATAAGGTTAAAATTAATCATTTTGGGATAACACTGATTCACCCCCCACCCCTCTCAGTGTTCTTGGATTCCAACAATAAGTATCTAATAGGTTTTCTAGTGGTTGTTGGAGCCTGGCTACACAACTATCTAATAAGAAAGAATGGTTTTCTTTCATTCGAATATTATGAAACACATAAGAAGAGTATAGACTACTCACATTTTGTAGTGACAACAACTATAAAACTAGATATATATCAAGGGAGACCTACTAATAAAAAGTTATAGACAATCTCTATGGAAGAACATGAAACAATCATAGATGCATTGCAAAAGAGAGAGGATGTAAATGGTACAATGGAATAAATAAATACAGCTAAATATTTGGTTCTATATATTTAATTTACAGAATATATAAAACTAAAATTGATTTGTTGTCATTTCCTACCCTTAAACTATCCTATTATGACCCCTTAAGTCACCCTCCTTGTTCTCCTTAAGACATACTCTTACCTATGCTTAAGTCATCTCCTAATTATATATCTAACTAATTTTATCACTTAACACATACTTTGAGTCAAGGCTCTTGTTTCTCCCCTCAATCCATCCTCTTAGGACCCCTTAAGTCATCCTCTTTCCTCCCCTTAATAGATAGTCTTACCTACCCTTAATCCATCTCCTAATAATATATAACTAATTTTATCACTTGACACATACTTTGAGTCAAGGATCTTGTTTCTCCCCTAAATTCATCCTCTTAGGAGCCCTTAAGTCATCCTCTTTTCTCCCTTAAGCCATAATCTTATCTTCCCTTAAGCCATCTTGCCTTAACGGTCATTCTCTTAAGACCCCTTAAGTCAAATCCTCATAGATCCCCTTAATACATCATCTTATCAATCCTTAAGTTCTCTCCTAATTATATCTAACTAATTTTATCACATAACACATAATTTTTGTTACCTTTTATGTAATCTCCCAATTATAGCTAATCATTTTTGTTTCAAGTCTCCCATAACTAGATGGTGTCAGTGATGAAGGGTGTTCCCCTTACAAACCCAAACGCATAACTAAAATAGAGAGATAAACAAAAAATACAAGAAAGAAACACATTCCTTCTATTATCTCAGGGAAATAAAATTACAACATTTAGGAAATGACATGCTACAACCACATGAACTTTCTTATTACATAAATCTACAAGCTAGAGCCACAATTTACACTACTAGAGCTATGTTATGTAAAACCCATTCACCTCTTATTCAGAACCAATAATCACCTTAGAATGTTCTAAAAAGTGTTTTTTTTCTTCTTTTTGGAGCCAATGATCCATTGGTTCATTTTCCCACCCAAGTGAATTTTTCATTGAAACTTGAGTTTTGGTGGCACAACTTCCAAAAGCCATAATGTTTGACTCAAGTATCTGACTTGCTATTATAACGTATTGTTGGAAAAATCATGAAGAGTTCTACAACTATATATACATCTAATGATCTATTTGTTTGGATTTCAAACTTTTTTGGGGATTCTAACATCCTCAATTTTGAGTTTGAAACTTCATTGGAGAAATTTCCCCAGATGATATCTTCTAAATGGCACAAGATTCTTTCACTAGAACCATTTTATTTTTCACTAGAACCATTTTATTTTTCAATTTTTCTCCTTGGGGTCAGTTTTCCATGTCCATTTGAACCCAAAGGCCAACTTGTTGTAAATAGTATGTAAATATATTTTCTCATTTCAAGCTTCTATCTATCTAATACCTTGTAAATGTCATCTTAGGCTCAAAAATAACTAAAGAAAACTACAAAACAAGAGGAAATTTAAATAATATTTTTGGGTGATGCAAGATTTCCCTTATACCATCAAATGTTCTTGCATCAATCGATGATTACTACAAATTGTACATTAAACTCGTGACAAAATAGCAATTCATAATATAGTAAGATTCAATTGTAGATATTTTAATTATAATTTTCTTGCATGATTGGAGTTATGATAATTTACTTACATTTATAATTTTTTGCAAGTCCCCTACAAGAATATGTTAGTACATTAAACGATCATAGTGAAACATATATTATACTTGATAAATTGAAAGAGATATTGACTATATAATCAATATAATATAATAATTTTGTAGTGAATATAGTCAACATTCATCTAATATTGAATATAATTTTTACACTTCTAATATTGAATACTAAAGAATCACACTATACTTCATAATAGGAGATCAACATACATCATATAGTCTTATTAAATTGTATTATATTATGTCAATATCCTTCTATTGATAAGAAATGAATTTATAATTGTAAAATATTTCAATATTATACTAAATGATCAAATTGCTTCAATTTTAATGAAACATGAGTTACTACATGGAACAATTATAATGAAAGATATGTTATACTTGATAAACTGAATAAAATGTTGACTAGATAGTCAATATAATAAATATAATGTAAACTCTTTAGACAATACACTATTATATAATGTAAACTCTTTAGACAATACACTATTTAAAAAGGACTGATTAGAGTTGTAGAGTTTCACAATATTCCACATAATATGAACTATTATCAAGAATTATTAATTCACTCTAAGTTCAAAATAAAAATTCATGATTTTAAAGTGATGTCTATAGAGTATCTAACATGTGTATATAGATTATAACTAAGTTATATTGTTTAATGCTGCTTGAACCATAAAATATATATGAAGTATTTATTTCCATAGTTACTACAAATCGCTTCTACATATGTTATATTGTTTAATGTCAAGCAAAAAATTTAATGTTTTTTTTAATGCTTATATTGTTATGTAATTTTAATGTTATATGTTTAATGTTATTTTTGTAAATCACTTCAATTTTAATGTTTAATTTTATGTACAAGTATATTGCTACTATAATGACCAACATTAAATATCCTGTGTAAGATATAATGTAGTAAAAATTATATGAAATACTAAAATATATATAGTCCATAAAAAACTAAAATAGAGTCCATGAAATGTGTATTAAAATATGTCAACATGATAAATAAATATAGATCATATTTCATGTAAAATCTAGTGAAATATACATGATAAGTCCTATTATCACTAAAATCTAGACTCGCCTTCATCCACGTGAACTAGATTGACCTATCCCATGTTGTATAAGAGAAAGAAGTTCTTGAAATCAGATTTTAAATTAAATAATTTATATATAAGTGTGTACACATGTCTATGATTTAAATTTAATTTAAATTCCCTAAAATTACTATATGCACCTGCTCATCACCTCTGACAACCTGCTCTTCATTTACTATCTCCAGTTGGGATTTGTGTCATTGTGTACAATATAAAGAAATGCATGCACACACATGTATGATTAAAATTTGATTTAAATTTATTTATATGTATAATTAATTTATAATTGTTTAAAATAATCAAGATTTAAATCATTGTATGAGGGTGCTCATCTCCTCCACCAATATCCTATATAAGAGATATGTTGGCAATATATGTTTACATTAATGTCAACATAATGTTTGACAATATATGTTGGCCTTGATTGTTGTTTTCATTGATGATATGGTGATTGGTTGGATAGAGAATTGTTGTAGTTGTTGAGGAATTGATGATGAAGTTGCATGTTCATGTTTGTCAGTGTATGAGGAGATTATTGGTAGCTGATTGGTAATTGTTTCTATTATGATTTGTATGACTAATATGGAGATTGATATAGAGAGAAAATGGATATTGGTTGCAGATGATTTATGTTGAGGATATCCACTTTGTTGGTGTCTAATGTCTACACTTAGTATGAGGTGTTGATAATTGATGATGTTGATAAGGTGGTTGATGGTAAAGATAGCATGATGAGGATTAGATGGTTTGAGATATTCAAATGAGGATTAGATGCATGAATAAAGAATAAATATGTTGATACTATGTATATGGTGATAAGTGAGAAAATGATGTTTCCGGGAAATTCTAGTCCTTGGAAGGTTGATGAAGCAATTTGGTCTAGAAGTATATATTGATTTCTATCTGGAAGAATGCCTTGTGTAGACACCCAAAATTGTCATGTCTAAATAAATAAATATTTAATTATCTAAGCCTAATTCTTCTATTAATTAAATAAATTTTTATTTATTTAATTAATTCATTTATCCTCTTCTAGCCTTATTTCTCATTTAAATAAATACATTTATTTATTTAAATTATCATTTTCCCAAATTAAATAAATATCTTATTTATTTAATTATCCCATTTCCTCTATTAATTAAATAAATCTTTATTTATTTAATTAATTCATTATCTTTTTCTACACATGACACATATCATTCATCTCTTAATTCCTACACTACCTACCCCTTTCATTATTTTACTATTTCTTCTACCTACCCTCTAATCTTAGCCGAGTTCCTCTTTACACCTCTCAATCTTATCCCTCCATTTCATATTGTGTCTTCTATTTAAGAAGATGTCTTCTTCATTATCAAACCCTAATCGACAATTTGGAGGACTTGACTACATTACGATCCTACTTGCAACCACATTCTGTTCTTTGTTGAGCTCTTGTGCACATAAAATCTGAGAGCAAATATATATCAAGCAAGATCAATGGAGATAGGAAGAATGGAGATCAAAACCCTATTGGACATGTGATGGTATAATCTTTGTGATTTCATGTGATTTGCATTGTCTTAGGTAATCTTCATATGTTATGGTGGATCTTTGTTGATTGTTAGGCTAGGGTTTTGTGGTTGGATTCATTTAGCCTTTCAATATTGTTATTATTGTTATCCATTTTCACCATATACATTTTGGCACGCCCCGTGGCACATGGATTTTTCTTAGAACTATGTTTTTTTTGCAGATTTTTCTAACCCTATATTGCTATTTTGTAAAACAATTTGGAGAATAACCTTGTGCAACTAGGGTTTTGGACACAAGATCAAGATCTTGGAGAGATTCGATCATATCTCATAAAAGGCTTGGAAATTTTGCACCAAATGTTTTTTTCAGGTTGAAGAAAGTATCAAGAGCTCTCAATCCAAAATTCAGAATTTTTGGAGCACATTTTCATTTTCTAGGAATTTTTTATGATTTTTCATAAAAAATTAATTTTGAGAGCAAATGAGAGAATTTTTCAGATTTTCTTACATTTTTGGAAATATCTCATAATTATACACAGGATCTGTTCTTTGTGAATTTAATTTTGATGCAAAATATTTCCCTAAAAATTGGATCTTTAAAAATTAGGGTTTTTCTTTATTTTGCTCAGATCTCACAAACGGCTTTGAATTTTGACATACAATTTTTTGTGCAGATCAAAAAAAGTATCAGAAAAATTCAATAAAAATTTCAGATTTTTTGGATCGATTTTTCATTTTATATGAATTTTTTATGATTTTTCATAAAAAATTAAGTTTGAGAGCAAATTTGTGAATTTTTTGGATTTTCTTATAGTTTTGGAAATATATCAGAATTATACATAGGATCTATTATTTTTTATTTTAAATTTGATGCAAAATTATTCTTCAAAAATCAGATCTTTGAAAATTAGGGTTTTGCATTATTTTACTCATATCTCACAAACTGCTTGGATTTGTTGTAGGAAATTTTTTGCGCAGGTTTGGAAGACCATCAAGACTCGTCAGTAAAACTTTCAGATTTTTTGGATCGATTTTGCATTTTATATGAATTTTTTATGATTTTTCATAAAAAATTAAGTTTTAGAGCAAATTAGCAAATTTTTTGGATTTTCTTACATTTCTGGAAATCTCTTAAAATTTTACAGGTGGTCTTTTTTTATGATGAATTAGGTCTTTTAATTGGTCAACAAAATGCATTGTTGAAGGCCCCTATTTCACAAAGTCTTTTGGATCTAAAATTTACCTAACTTGTGTGCTTGCAGGAAGGGGTGATCATTTGAAACAATCCAAACTACTAACAAATCTTTGTTGCAGGTCCTTGGCAAGGGTTTTTGGATTTTTATTGTGTGCCTTGTTTTCATAGACTAGCAAACACTTCAATTGGTGCACTAAAATTGAACCATTGTCTTTTGTGTCTTGAGCAATAGGCTCTTTTTGTTTAATCTTTAGAGGGTCTGTCTTCCCATGTGGTCATTAGGACTACTAGTGAGAAGAGAACGACCCAAGTGGTAGCGAGGAAAACCCACCTCATCCGAACCACTATAATCAAATGTATTCATGGTGAAAACTATGAATAACGTGTGCTGATTAGTTCATACCGACACTATGTCTCCCCATAAACCCGTTTGATCAAATTTATTTGATCATTTGTAGGGCGTAACCCCTACCGGCTGGGAGCCTTCTGTATTTACAGAGCTGAAAGTGTCGCATGTATGGCCACACGAGCGGATGCCCTTACTAGCACCTTTTTGTTTTAGAAGCCCAAATCCTTCTAGTTGTAAGGGGCAGGAGGTCAGACCTCTGGTAGCGGCCCACACACATACGGTTCTTAGTAGAGATACAAAGTTCGCCATGGGGAGTTTTCATGGGGACTGATGCTTGGCTGACCCGAGAAGTGAGTGCCGAGGGTGGAGCCAGTGAGGTCAAGCATCTAAGTATCCGCTCTGAATAGCGTAGCCTTGGGGGTAAAACCCCATGTGGGATCAACAACTATTGTCTTGGCCAGCCATAAGAATTGTGCTTGACTTATTTTAAACATTCAAAACATTCAAGACCAAACAACAAAATATTGTGTCTTTTGTGTCTTCAAGTGTATGCAAAACAACTTTACATCAAACAACACACTTTTCTTGGAGTCATTTTGAGTCTAAACACTTGCAAACATTGAGTCCTCATCAACATTGTGTCCTCTTGTCACGAAAAATAGTCAAACATTCAGATTTGGTCACAACTTCACAAATTGGAAAAATTTTACAGTCCAGCAAACAAGAGAAATCAGTTTCGGAATACTTGAGCTTCCTAGGTTGTTTCTTCAGGTTTCATCTAGCATTCAACCTATCTTTGGGCCTCACATAGTCCATCATTGCTTTACATCTCTCATTACATTCACAATTGTCTAAATTTGAGTCAAAAGGTCACTTGCTTGTCCTCATCATACTTTGTCAACACACTACATACAACTACACTTTGCTAAGTGGTCCCTCATCAAGGTTTCTTACCTTTGGGTCTCATTTGGTCTTACTTAGAGTCAAGGTCAACTTACCTCATCAAGAGAAACTATCCTCTCTTTGGAAGTCACACCTACTTTACTACATACATACTTGGTCTTACACTTTGGACATTGCAAGTACACCTCAAATTCATTTACACTCCATACAACTCTTGGTCTTCCATACTCTTTCCATTTTTCATCTAGTCTCTCACATCTTGGTCAAATACCTAGTTCATGGTTGAAACCCGTCTTCAAAAATCTAGGAGAAAAGCTAAAGAGGCTCAAGAATCCACAAACATGAGTTCTTATGAGTATGACAATGATTTATTTTTCAATCCTGAGCACACTACATTGCCTGACATGGATGTTTATAGAAACATTCCAAATGTGGAAAACGCAGACACTACAAACAACAATGCTACACACAATGACAATGTGGACAACTTTTCAATACATTCAGTAGATGTAGAAGAATCCATTATGAATCCCCATTTCAATAGATTGGTTGAAGAAATAATGAGGAGGGATAGACAATACTTTTTACACATGATGGCACAAAGTGGAGCCAAGATACCACATGATTTTGACATGTCTCAGATTATGGAAAACTGACCTTTGCAACAAACTCACTCCAACATGGATCAAAGGAGACCTAATAGTGGAGGAAATAGAGGACCACATATGGTACCTGAATCACCATTAGCTTTGCTTCAAAAACCAGAAGTCCCACATACACATGCTCAAATGTATGATACTTACCTTCGAAGACCATTATGGAACTCTTATGCAGATAGATATGCTCAAGCTATGGATCAACCAAAACAATTGGACATTCAAAGGCATGCTCAAAATTTGGACACAAGGAAACCCCGTGTCAAATTTGGGGGCAACACATTAGAACATGACATCCTGTAGAATATGGTATACATGCACAAAATAGATATGGGGTTCCTCAACATGAAGCTATACCAAGTGCTCCATATATACCGCATCAATATAGACCTCCTCCATATGAACATGTGTATGATCAATATCATCCATACATGCAATATGCTCCTCCTACAATTGGTGCTTCAAACATGGGGTATGCTTCAAGAAGTCGATCTCCACCTAAGAGCAATTTGGAGCAACAAATCAAAGATTTACAAAAGAAAATGGAGGACATAAATACACCAAAACCAACATACACAATGAGAGACATATGTCCTTATCCATTTGACAAGAGCATTCCAATGCCTCCATTTCCTGCACACTTTGTGACGCCTAAATTTAACAAGTATAGAGGAAAAGGGGACCCCAAGGCACACATAAGACAATTTTTCATAGCCTGCATTGAGGTAGCGGCAGAAGAAACATATTTGATGAGATTGTTCCCACAAAGCTTAGGTGATCAAGCTATGGAATGGTTCTCCCAACTACCACCTGGTATTAAGTCATGGGGTGACTTAGCGGAGGCATTTATTCAACATTTCTCCTACAATATAGAGACAGACATATCAATCACTACTTTGTGCAATACCAAGCAAAGAGAGGGAGAGTCTTTTGCATCATTTTTGCAAAGATGGAGAAATCTAGCTAGCAGATGCTCTTGTGAAATTCCACAGAAACAAATGGTAGAAATGTTCACTCAAAACGTTAACAAGGACATTGGCTATGATCTAAGGAAAGCTTGTTTGTCCACCTTCAAGGATGTTATTGAAAAGGGCTTAGCAATAGAAAAGGTCTTAATTGAACAAGGAGTCATCAAGATATTCAAGGAAAACAAAGATGACTTTAAAGGAAAAGACAAGCCAAGATTTTGGAATAAAAACAAGAACACAGTTAATGATGGTGTTGTTGATGCCAATACAGTACGACCCAAATTCATTTTTTCTGGATCAAGTTCTACAAACAATCAAGTGAATACTCAAACAACTTCTAGACCACGAAGGAAGTACACCCCATTGGGAGAACCACTTGAATCAGTCTTCAAAAAGCTTGTGGCAAACAAAGTGATCACAGTTCCAGATTTTCCTCCATATGAACCAAAGGTCAAACCAAATTGGTGGAACGATGATGAATATTGTGAATTTCATAAAAGCAAGGGTCATAAGACAGGAAATTGCCATCGACTGAAGAACATTGTGCAAGATCTCATTGATAGAGGTGATATTGAGATTGAGGGACACTCATCCAATCAAGAACATGAAATGTTTAAAGAGCCATTCCCAAAGCATGACAAAGGAAAAGCCAAAGTCACAGATGATCAGGCCAACTATACTAGAGCACCTTATAACTATGATTCAACTATCAATCACATCTCGATGGACAATCATATCTCTACTATTACCATCAAGAACAAAAACCCTGAGAATCCTCCTCAGAGACCCAAGATTGTCCTAAGAGGTGTTGGATCTTCTTCCGAACATACCTCTGAATGTCATGTTACAACTCGTCGAGGTAAAATTACGTTGCCAGGTGCCTCCACTAAAAATACCGCTTCTTCATCAACCAAGCCTGAGTATGACCTTGTAGAACAGTTAGGGAAGACACCCGCGCTCATCTCCATACTTGAGCTCTTATGTATATCCCCCGCTCATAAAGCTATTCTTGACAAAATCTTGAGAGACACTACCGTTCCTACTGATCTGAACGTGGACCAGTTTCAAGCCATGGTGGGATACCTTTCCATTCCACATTCCCTTACCTTCACAGAAGTCGATGACGCCTCCGTAAGTCAGCCACATAATGCACCACTACACATTGAAGCCTTCATACACAAACATAGAATAAAACGAGTCCTGATAGATGGAGGAGCAGGTCTGAACATTTGTACATTGAGAACTATTAAACAATTGGGATATTCCGACAAAGCTGTGAATTCTACAAACAAAATTAATATCAAAGCATATGATGATGAAGAGCGTTCATCCAAGGGTACAGTCATTTTACCTCTCAGAGTTGGGCCAGTTACAAAGGATGTGGTTTGTCAAGTCCTAGACCTTGATCTCACATACAACATATTGCTAGGACGTCCATGGATTCATGAAATGAGCGCAGTCCCGTCTACATATCATCGATGTATCAAGTTCCCTCACAATGGAGTTGAAGTGACCATCAAAGCGGATCCAAATCCATTCATATATTGCAACAATCTGCAACCTCGATCAGAAATAACAATCCCAGTCAATCGAGAAGCTATTCCTTCATCAGCATATGTGGATCCAGAATCCTTGAAAGCTTCTACATCCAAACAAGCAGAGCTCAAAGAAAAGTTCAAGTTTAAAGACATGGGATGTGGGGAGTATATCTTTCATGTTGACCAACTCCCACTATCTCCTAAGGTATTCAGTCAACAGGAGCAACCTACAAACAATTTGCAATGCCAAGGAATTGGGTGTGAACCACGTAGTGTTGTGGCTACTAAGTCTGAATGCAAATCTCCTCCAGTGGTGCAAGCAACTCTTGATATCAATAGTCCTAAGAGTGGTTCCAGCGAAGAATCTATTGAGCATATTGCCATCCCTCTTGAGAACTCACATAGCCTTACCATATCATCCACTCATTCCATTTCCACTCCACTTCTAGACTTGGATCAACAAGAATTACAAAAGCCCTTACTCATTGGGTATCAAGAATCAAGCTTTGAAAAGAAAAATCTAAAAGTCAATAATAAAGAAAAGTCCTTTAGTCTAAATCAAAATCAAAAGCTATTGGACTCTGCAAAAATCAAAGTCAAGGATAAAAATCCTATGAAGCAAAAAGAGCAAGAGTTGATCTCCCCTAATATCAAAATAACTGGGGGCAAAAGTTCTACAATTTCAAGTAAAAAAGCATACTTGTTGATCCTAAGTCTCCATCATGCTATCCTACTTTCACTTCTTTTTGCAATCACAAGCCTTCATCACTCATCCACTTGTTTCACACATCCATTCCCTTCTAGTGATACATCATGGACCTTTAATGGAGCTTCCTCGAAGGACTTTGCTATCAATGATGCCCAAACTTCTTTAGTTGATACGCATATGGGCCTACGTAGTCTACACACTAGTAATTCTATCTCAGTTCCTTTATCAAGGAAGATAGTCACTCAAGCTACACATCATTCAGTCAAGGAAAAATGCAGTTACAATCACAAATTCAAGCCTCGCACATTTGAGGTAGGTGACTTAGTTCTCAGAGAAAACCCTAAGAATCAGCAAGACAGAGAGAAGAAGGGCAAGTTCGAACCAAACTAGCTTGGTCCCTACATCATCACAGCGGCATATGGATCTGGGGCATATCAGCTCTCAACTGCAGAAGGTGAACCTTTGGAGGATCCTATCAACAGCATGCACCTTCACAGGTTCTACACATAGCTCTTCAGAATATCCTAATTTAAAAATACAAAAAACAAATCAAAAATTTCAAAATACAAAAAAAAATTATAAAAACAAAAAAATCGTTACTTGGTGAAAACCTGGCAAACAGGCGCCTTGTGACACAAAAAAATTGAAAAATCCAAAAAAGTAAAGAGAAATAATTTCGTCCAACGGTGAAAACCACTTCGGTGGCACCCTGGGCAAGTACCATGGTGAAAACTGGGTCACCAGCGCCATGCGTAGAGACATTGCTCCTCCCTCCTTCAGGATTCCATTTCATCCTTCACTTTGCACACACTCACAACCTATTCATTCATAATAAACTTACTCATTCCCATCATGGCTTGTTATTGATCTACCTAAGATTGGTTAGCCATTCATAATAAACCTCCCTTTCCATCCATAATAAACCCCCCTTTTCACTCCCTTTCCATCCATAATAAGTTAGATCTTATCTGTGGTTAAGGCAATTCCTACGTCTAGTGATGGGTGTGGAACTGAGAACATCACATGTTTCAAGGAGTACAGTTTCTTCCAGCGTCCTTCAAGTCTATCCGCGCACAATCTGCAATAAAGCAACATTTGCATCACAGATCCGCAATAAAGTTTCATCTTCTCCGCAATAAAGTATCAGTTTCATGGATTCAGTCAGTTTCAGATGAGCCAGCAGCAACAATGGGCTTCAACAAATCAAATCTTTCAATAGACTCAAACAACATATGGTTCAGTGCTATCTATCCTTTTTGTGAAAGTAAACATTGTGACCACAATCAAATAAGACTTATACAAGTGACAAGAGACACTAAACTTGAGGACTACAGTGGATGTTGGTGTCGAGTCTTGGTTTTCTTTTGATTTTATCTTTTGGTGACATGTCTTTTAGCTTTTCCAGGATGTCTTTGACTAGAGATTCTATCTCAAGGATGTCTTTGACTAGAAAGGCGAGGATGGCGTATCATCACCTATTTGCATTTGCTGTCTGTGGATTGTCTCTTAGTAATGCTATGACTTGTCCAAGGATATGAGGACACTGTGAGTCTAGTATGAACTGGGGCATTCCTTGTTTGTGACTATCTTATCTCCATGCAAACAGGTACAATGACTTTCTGGGTTAAACATATGCCTCGATTGTCATAACCTACTTGCCATAATAAAGCTCAATGATGATAATGCACAAGAAGCTCTTTCACTTTCATATCTTCTGTCTTTCATCCCCCTTTCTTGATTGACTTCCATCATCCTTCTTGAGTCCGCGTAGCTTGCTATCACATGACTGAGTATAATGACACACCAAAAACATTTGCATTTCATGTAGCTACACCTGCATTACCACATATAAGCATTTCACACATACATATAGATATCACAATTGCATCACATCCTACACACAACACCTGTTAGCACAATTTACATTTGCATTATCATATTCATCTGCATTACATACATTCACATTTGCATCATGCATACACATATAAAACATAAAAGAACAAAAATATATTGCATTGTATCATATACATATTGACATCCATATCATAAGCATCACATAGAAACATACATCACATAGGTACACATGCATATAGCTGCCGCAAAGATGAATCATCTCATATATATATAAAATGTCATGATACAATGATGTCAAAATCATATGGCTACAATCACCCACAGGTGTCTACATCATCATACAAAATGGTACAAAACTGATACAGAGGAACTCACTGATCACTCCTGCCAACACTATTGGTAGTGCTAATCCTATCCATGTCATGGTATCCCATGCCACATGTCCCACCCTCATCTCCAGTCTTGGATCCTAGAACACTCATCTAAGTGCATCCCTGTCTCCGTCTCGATCGTAGGGTATTAACTCCCCATCAATCGGTATCCACATAATCCTATATACATCCTCCAGGGTGACTATCATCTCACCCATCGACAGATGAAACGTACAAGTTGTAGACACCTAAAATTGTCATGTCTAATTAAATAAATATTTTACTTATTTAATTATCTAAGCCTAATTCTTCTATTAATTAAATAAATCCTTATTTATTTAATTAATTCATTTATCCTCTTCTAGCCTTATTTCTCATTTAAATAAATACATTTATTTATTTAAATTATCCTTTTCCTAAATTAAATAAATATTTTTATTTATTTAATTATCCCACTTCTTCTATTTATTAAATAAATATTTATTTATTTAATTAATTCATTAGCTTTTTCTACCCATGACACATGTCATTCATCTCTTAATTCATACACTACCTACCCCTTTCATTATTTTATTATTTCCTTTACCTACCCTCTAATCCTAGCCGACCTCCTTTTTACACCTCTCAATCTTATCCCTCCATTTCATATTGTGTCTTCTATTTAAGGAGATGTCTTCTTCATTATCAAACCCTAATCATTCATTCCTAATCACTCAGCCTAACGACAATTTGGAGGACTCGACTACACTACGATCCTACTTGCAACCACATTCCGTTCTTTGTTGAGCTCTTGTGCATATAAAAATCTGAGAGCAAATATATATCAAGCAAGATCAATGGAGATAGGAAGAATGGAGATCCAAACCCTATTGGACATGTGATGGTATAATCTTTGTGATTTCATTTGATTTGCATTGTCTTAGGTAATCTTCATATGTTATGGTGGATCTTTGTTGATTGTTAGGCTAGGATTTTGTGGTTGAATTCATTTAGCCTTTCAATATTGTTATTATTGTTATCCATTGGGAGAACCACTTGAGTCAGTTTTCAAGAAGCTTGTGGCAAACAAGGTAATCACAGTTCTAGATTTTCCTCCATATGAACCAAAGGTTAAGCCGAATTGGTGGAATGATGATGAGTATTGTGAATTTCATAAGAGCAAGGGTCATAAGACAGGAAATTGCCATCGACTGAAGAACATTGTGCAAGATCTCATTGATAGAGGTGACATTGAGATTGAGGGACATTCATCTAATCAAGAACATGAGATGTTTAAGGAACCATTCCCAAAGCATGACAAGGGAAAAGGTAAAGCCACAGATGATCAAGCCAACTATACTAGAGCACCTTACAACTATGACTCAACTATCAACCACATCTCGATGGACAATCATATCTCTACTATTACTATCAAGAACAAAAATCCTGAGAATCCTCCTCAGAGACCCAGGATTGTTCTAAGAGGTGTGGGATCTTCGTCCGAGTCTACCTCTGAATGTCATGTTACAACCCGTCGAGGTAAGATTACTTTGCAAGGTGCTCCAACTAAAAATAGCGCTTCTTCATCAACCAAACCTGAGTATGACCTTGTAGAACAGTTAGGGAAGACACCCGTGCTCATTTCAATCCTTGAGCTATTACGCATATCTCCCGCACATAAAGCTATTCTGGACAAAATCTTGAGAGACACCGCCGTTCCTACTGATCTGAACGTGGACCAGTTTCAAGCCATGGTGGGATACCTTTCCATTCCACATTCCCTTACATTCACAGACGCCGATGACGCCTCCGTAAGTCAGCCACATAATGCACCATTACATATTGAAGCCTTCATACACAAACATCGAATAAAGCGAGTCCTGATAGATGGAGGAGCTGGTCTAAACATTTGTACATTGAACACCATTAAACAATTGGGATATTCTGATAAAGCTGTGAATTCTACAAACAAAATCACCATTAAGGCATATGACGATGAAGAGCGTTCATCCAAGGGTACAGTCACCTTACCTCTCAGAGTTGGGCCAGTTACAAAGGATGTGGTTTGTCAAGTCCTAGACATCGATCTCACATACAACATACTCTTGGGACGCCCATGGATTCATGAAATGAGCGCAGTCCCATCTACATATCATCGATGTATCAAGTTTCCACACAATGGAGTTGAAGTGACCGTCAAAGCGGATCCAAATCCATTCATATATTGCAACAATCTGCAACCTAGATCCGAAATAACAATTCCAGCTAATCGAGAAGCTATTCCTTCATCGGCATATGTGGATCCTGAATCCTTAAAAGCTTCTACATCCAAACAAGCAGAGCTAAAAGAAAAGTTCAAGATTAAAGACCTAGGATGTGGTGAGTATATATTTCATGTTGACCAACTCCCATTATCTCCTAAGGTATTCTGTCAACAAGAACAACCTACAAATAATTTTCAATGCCAAGGAATTGGGTGTGAACCACCTAGTGTTGTGGCTACTAAGTCTGAATGCAAATCTCCTCTAGCGGTGCAAGCAACTCTTGATATCAATAGTCCTAAGAGTGGTTCTAACAAAGAATCTATTGAGTGTATCGCCAACCCTCTTGAGAACTCACATAGCCTTACCATATCATCTGCTCATTCCATTTCCACTCCTCCCCTAGACTTGGATCAACAAGAATTACAAAAGCCCTTACTAACTGGGGATCAAAAATCAAGCTTTGAAAAGAAAAATCTAAAAGTCAAAAATAAAGAAAAGTCCTTTAGTCCAGATCAAAATCAAAAGCTATTGGACTCTGCAAAAATCAAGGTCAAGGATAAAACTCCTATGAAGCAAAAAGAACAAGAGTTGATCTCCCCTAATATCAAAATAACTAGGGGCAAAAGTTCTAAAATTTCAAGTCAAAAAGCACACTTGTTGATCTTAAGTCTCCATCATGCTATCCTACTTTCACTTCTTTTCACAATCATAAGCCTTCATCACTCATCCACTTGTTCCACACATCCATCCCCTTTTGGTGATACATCACGGACCTTTAATGGAGCTTCCTCGAAGGACTTTGCTATCAGTGATGCCCAAACTTCTTCAGGTGACACGCATACGGGCCTGTGTAGTCCACACACTAGTAATCCTATCTCAGTTCCTGTATCAAGGAAGACAGACACTCAAGCTACACATCATTTAGTCAAGAAACAATGCAACTACAATCACAAGGTTAAGCCTCGCACATTTGAGGTAGGTGACTTGGTTCTCAGAGAAAATCCTAAAAATCAACAAGACAGAGAGAAGAAGGGCAAGTTCGAACCAAACTGGCTTGGTCCTTACATTATTACAGCAGCATATGGCTCTGGGGCATATCATCTCTCAACTACAAAGGTGAACCTTTGGAGGATCCTATCAACAGCATGCACCTTCGTAGGTTTTACACATAGCTCTTCAGAATATCCTAATTCAAAACTACAAAAAAATCAAAAAATTTCAAAAATACAAAAAAATTTATAAAACAAAAAAAAAATCGTTATTTGGTGAAAACCTAGCAAACAGGCGCCTTGTGACAACAAAAAAATTTGAAAAATCAAAAAAGTAAAGAGAAATAATTTCGTCCAACGGTGAAAACCACTTCAGTGGCACCCTGGGCAAGTACCATGGTGAAAACTGGGTCACCAGCGCCATGCGTAGAGACATTGCTCCTCCCTCCGTCAGGATTCTCTTTCATCCTTTCACTTCGCACACACTCACAACCTATTCATCCATAATAAACTTACCTTGTCCCATCATGGCTTGTTATTGATCTACCTAAGATTGGTTAGCCATTCATAATAAACCTCCCTTTTCACATCCCTTTCCATCCATAACAAATCAGATCCTATTTGTGGCTAAGGCAAATCCTACGTCTAGTGATGGGTGTGGAACTGAGAACATCACATGTTTTGAGGAGTACAGTTTCTTCCAGCTTTCTTCAGTCTATTCGCGCACAATCCGCAATAAAGCAAAATCTGCATCACAGATCTGCAATAAAGTTTCATCTTCTCCGTAATAAAGTATCAGCTTCATGGATTCAGTCAGTTTCAAATGAGACACAGCAGCAACAATGGGCTTCAACAAATCAAATCTTTCAACAAACTCAGACAACATTATGGTTCAGTGCTATCTATCCTTTTTGTGAAAGTAAACATTGTGACCACAATCAAATAAGACTTATACAAGTGACAAGAGACACTAAACTTGAGGACTACAGTGGATGTTGGTGTCGAGTCTTGGCTTTCTTTTGATTTTATTTTTTGGTGACATGTCTTTTAGCTTTTCTAGGATGTCTCTGACTAGATATTCTATCTCCAGGATGTCTTTGACTAGAAAGGCGAGGATGGGGTATCGTCACCTATTTTGTTTGTTGTTTGTGGATTGTCTTTTAGTAATGCTATGGCTTGTCCAAGGATATGAGGACACTGTGAGTCTAGTATGAACTGGGGCATTCCTTGTTTGTGACTGTCTTATCTCCATGCAAACGGGTACAATGACTTTCTGGGTCAAACATATGCCTCGATTGTCATAACCTACTTGCCATAATAAAGCTCAATGATGATAATGCACAAGAAGCTCTTTCACTTTCATATCTTCTGTCTTTCATCCCCCTTTCTTGATTGACTTCCATCGTCCTTCTCGAGTCCGCGTAGCCTGCTATCACATGACTGAGTATAATGACACACCAAAAACATTTGCATTTCATGTAGTTGCACCTACATTACCACATATAAGCATTTCATACATACATATAGATATCACAACTGTATCACATCCTGCACACAACACCTGTTAGCACAATTTACATTTGCATTATCATATTCATCTGCATTACTTACATTCACATTTGCATCATGCATACACATATAAAACATAAACGAACAAAAATATATATATATATATATTGCATTGCATCATATACATATTTGCATCCATATCATAAGCATCACATAAGCACATCTCATCACATAGGTACACATGCATATAGCTGCCGCAAAGATGAATCATCTCATATATATATATATATATAAAGTGTCATGATACAATGATGTCAAAATCATATGGCTACAATCACCCGCTGGTGTCTACATCATTATACAAAATGGTACAAAACTGATACAGAGGAACTCACTGATCACTCCTGCCAACACTATTGGTAGTGCTAATCCTATCCATGTCATGGTATCCCATGCCACGTGTCCCACCCTCATCTCCAGTCTTGGATCCTAGAACACTCGTCTAAGGGCATCCCTGTCTCCGTCTCGATCGTACGGAATCAACTCCCTATCAATCGGTATTTGCATAATCCTATATACATCCTCCAGGGTGACTGTCATCTCACCCATCGATAGATGGAACGTGCACGTCTCAAAGTGCCATCTCTCAGCCAGCACAGTCAGCAAACCCATGTTTGCCCGAAACTCAAGCACATATAGTACATGTCTCAAGCCCATCTCCTCGATGGTAGCTCGGTCCTCGAACGACAACTCTGGTCGCAACCTCTGGGTCAACGGGAATCTCTCCCCTGACTCTAGCATCGGCAAATACTCCTGCAGTCAAACAACTCAATCATGTCAGTTATAGTGGCATTCACTGTTTATCACAAAATGCTACTCGCTATCTAAATGCATATGGCTATCTACCCTAGTGACACTCACTGTTCATCACAAAGTGTTGCTGATTATCCTAGTGGTACTCCCTGTTCATCACAAAGTACTACGTGTGTGACACTCCCTGTTCATCACAAAGTGTTACTCACATTTGCACTCCCTGTTCATCGCAAAGTGCTGCTCATATTTTAGTACTCCCTGTTCATCACAAAGTACTTTATCTTGGTACTCACTGTTCATCACAAAGTGCCTTGATCTATCCTAGTCTTCCTAGAGGACCTGCTTGAGTGTATCCCCTCAGCAGCTTATCCAATCGACATTATATGTTCATCACAGAACTGCCGATTTGACCTAGAAGATGCAAATTCATACTTTTCAAACGCAAACGCACTTACATGACATAAACGTGCATTTATTACATTACCTAGCATGCATTAATGACAACAATAAATGTATCAAAGTACGAGGAGGTTTGGTGGTACTCACCGGCTCTCCTGCCTCTGCTGGCCTCTGAAATCGACGAACACGGTCGAATCTATGCATGAAAGCCATCGCTGCTGACTGCTCCTGCTCTATTTTCGCTCTGCAATGTTCTCTCATGGATGTGTAGATGACAATGAGGATGTATTTTCCCCCGTGGTCTATCTTATAGCCTGCCCTAGCCCTCGCATTCATTTCCCAAGTCAGTCTTCATTATCCCGTGACTTTGTCACTTTATCCGGTCAATCCATTCTATCTTGTCTTTCTTATCGAGAGATTGTCTGCAATCTTTCCAGACATTTTCATCCAATCTCTCGAGGGGGCATATCATTCCCATTCTGGGGCAACTCTGTATTAGTTCATCTTATCTTCTTTGAAACAACGCGACAAGCTGCATTGTCTCAAAGAGGGGCAAAATGTAGACACCTAAAATTGTCATGTCTAATTAAATAAATATTTTACTTATTTAATTATCTAAGCCTAATTCTTCTATTAATTAAATAAATCCTTATTTATTTAATTAATTCATTTATCCTCTTCTAGCCTTATTTCTCATTTAAATAAATATATTTATTTATTTAAATTATCCTTTTCCTAAATTAAATAAATATTTTTATTTATTTAATTATCCTACTTCTTCTATTTATTAAATAAATATTTATTTATTTAATTAATTCATTAGCTTTTTCTACCCATGACACATGTCATTCATCTCTTAATTCATACACTACCTACCCCTTTCATTATTTTATTATTTCCTTTACCTACCCTCTAATCCTAGCCGACCTCCTTTTTACACCTCTCAATCTTATCCCTCCATTTCATATTGTGTCTTCTATTTAAGGAGATGTCTTCTTCATTATCAAACCCTAATCATTCATTCCTAATCACTCAGCCTAATTGACAATTTGGAGGACTCGACTACACTACGATCCTACTTGCAACCACATTCTGTTCTTTGTTGAGCTCTTGTGCATATAAAAATCTGAGAGCAAATATATATCAAGCAAGATCAATGGAGATAGGAAGAATGGAGATCCAAACCCTATTGGACATGTGATGGTATAATCTTTGTGATTTCATTTGATTTGCATTGTCTTAGGTAATCTTCATATGTTATGGTGGATCTTTGTTGATTGTTAGGCTAGGATTTTGTGGTTGAATTCATTTAGCCTTTCAATATTGTTATTATTGTTATCCATTTTCACCATAAACACAAGTCTCTGAGTGCCATCTCTCAGCCAGTGCAGTCAGCAATCCCATGTTTTCCCGAAAGTCAGGCACATACAGAACATGTCTCAATCCCATAGCCTCAATCACTGCTCGGTCCTCAAGTGTCAACTCAGGTTGCAATCTCTGTGTCAACGAGAATCTCTCCCGTGACTCTAGCATCAGCAAATACTCCTACAGTCAAGCAAATCAATCATCTCAGTCCTAGTGACACTCACTGTTCATCACAAAGTGTTGCTTCTATCCTAGTGGTACTCACTGTTCATCACAAAGTACTACGTGTGTGACACTCCCTGTTCATCACAAAGTGTTACTCACATTTGCACTCCTTGTTCATCACAAAGTGCTACTCATATTTCAGTACTCCCTGTTCATCACAAAGTGCTGCTCATATTTCAGTACTCCCTGTTCATCACAAAGTACTCTATCTTGGTACTCACTATTCATCACAAAGTGCCTTGATCTATCCTAGTCTTCCTAGAGGACCTGCTTGAGTGTATCCTCTCAGTAGCTTATCCAATCGACAGCGTATGTTCATCACAGAACTGTTGATTTGACCTAGAAGACACAAATTCACATTTTTTGGACACAAATGCATTTTCCTGACATAAACGCGCATTTATTACTCTACCTAGCATGCATTAATGACAACAATAAATGCATCAAAGTACGAGGAGGTTTTGTGGTACTCACCGGCTCTCCTGCCTCCGTTGGCCTCTAGAATCGGCGAACACGGTCGAATCTGTGAACAAAAGCCATCGCTGCTGACTGTTGCTACTTTATTTTCGCTCTGCACTATGCTCTTGTGAATGTGTAGATGACAATGAGGATGTATTTTCCCCCATGGTCTATCTTATAGCCTACCCTAGCCCTCGCATTCATTTCCCGAGTCAGTCTTCGTTATCCCGTGACTCTGTCACTTTATCCGGTCAATCCATTCTATCTTGTCTTTCTTATCGAGAGATTGTCTGCAATCTTTTCAGACATTTTTATCCAATCTCTCAAGGGGGCATATTATTCCCATTTTGGGGCAACTCTGTATCAGTTCATCTTATCTTCTTTGAAACAACGCGACAAGCCGCATTGTCTCAAAGAGGGGCAAAATGTAGACACCCAAAATTGTCATGTCTAATTAAATAAATATTTTATTTATTTAATTATCTAAGCCTAATTCTTCTATTAATTAAATAAATTTTTGTTTATTTAATTAATTCATTTATCCTCTTCTAGCCTTATTTCTCATTTAAATAAATACATTTATTTATTTAAATTATCATTTTCCTAAATTAAATAAATATCTTATTTATTTAATTATCCCATTTCCTCTATTAATTAAATAAATCTTTATTTATTTAATTAATTCATTATCTTTTTCTACACATGACACATGTCATTCATCTCTTAATTCCTACACTACCTACCCCTTTCATTATTTTACTATTTCTTCTACCTACCCTCTAATCTTAGCCGACCTCCTCTTTACACCTCTCAATCTTATCCCTCCATTTCATATTGTGTCTTCTATTTAAGAAGATGTCTTCTTCATTATCAAACCCTAATCGACAATTTGGAGGACTTGACTACATTACGATCCTACTTGCAACCACATTCCGTTCTTTGTTGAGCTCTTGTGCACATAAAATCTGAGAGCAAATATATATCAAGCAAGATCAATGGAGATAGGAAGAATGGAGATCAAAACCCTATTGGACATGTGATGGTATAATCTTTGTGATTTCATGTGATTTGCATTGTCTTAGGTAATCTTCATATGTTATGGTGGATCTTTGTTGATTGTTAGGCTAGGGTTTTGTGGTTGGATTCATTTAGCCTTTCAATATTGTTATTATTGTTATCCATTTTCACCATATACACCTTGCACTCCTCTAAATTTGATGATATGGTCTTATGGAATTGAACATAATTTTTATGGTGTATGGACATTACATTCCTATCTTTTTGATGTAGGAGCATCCCTGGGTCAGAGCAATCTTGCATCAACCAAAAATATTTTCCTTTTTGTTTTGCTTTCTGTTTGTAGTTTCAGCATTTCATTCTGTGTGTCCTGGTTTTGGCTCAACGGATCCTGTGAAGTTGGATTCTACTTGAAGACTTGATCATCTTCCTTATTCCCAAACTACACAACATTTGGATCTTTTTCCAGCAATTTATCACTATCAGTTTCCATGAGAGTTTCCTATTACCAGTTGACAATTTTTGGTTACCAGTTGCCTGGACCAATTTGTATTTGTGATCTACCTGACCCCTTATGTAGCTTGTGGATCCCTAAGCGTTGATTTTGATCTTTCCTGGCATGTGGACGACCTTTTCCCATGATCTACACTTCATCCTTTAGATTTTTCTAAGGAATCTCTTAGCGGAGGCCAACCTTGTTGGTTTTACACATTAGGTCTTGTTCTTCAGGTTTTGATCTCTTTTTGGGCCGACTGGATCCCCTTGGATCATATAAATAATTGTAATTGATCATTAGAATGTAACGATCGAACAATCAAGTAGCTAGACTGAGCATAAAAGATAGACCTTAAGATTGAAGGTCTTGGTTGTGACCTATTTTGTACTTTGAGCATGTTTTAGTAGGCCTGTGAGCCGGGTTTTGTAACCCAGTTGTTACCAGTTGGTTGTAATCAATTTTCATGTTATAATTCAATCCATTCTGAATTGCCTCCATCATATCTTTGTGTTTTCGTTGTGTTTACTCTTGCTGACTGGTCCAAATTGATCTCTTTGAGGTCCCTCCTAACTAGTGACTGCTTCACTTTTTAGGTCCTTGGTGTTGCAGCTGGTTGACAGTTTGGTTGTCTATTAGAGTTGGTTTGAAAAATGCTCTACATTTCTCTACATTGTTTTTTTAAGTGTTGCAAGTTGGAGTACATGTTTATAAAGTTTTTGTTGTGTCTCAGTTCAATTTTTAGAAGTTGGCGTGGTCTACAAGTAGTGGTAATAATGTTTTGTGTATGACTGGATCCCAAGTTTGAAGTGTTTTTCATTAGTTGTGTTGTGCCAGTATAATCTAAATATGGAAAGAAGAAAGGATTTGATAATAATGTTGTATTTTCAAAGAACATTTTTGTATGCTCTGCATGGTGCTAGATGGTTTGTTTGATGGTGCATTATGATTAGAATATATGTTTATTGAGGTAACTATTCTAGTTCAACTAATAGGACTTGTTCTTTATCTTGTGATGAATCCGTGGGTGTCTACGCTTGCCTTGAAGATTGTATTGTATTGTTTTTGGGTCCTATCTTGGCATGTGGGGATCTGCATTGAGCTTGCTCATCCAAAATATATATTTTGGGTCAACTAGTGATGTGTTGTTTGTGTTGAACACAAGATGCCACTAAGAGGGGGGTGAATCAGTGGTTTCCAAAATTTAACCTTTTAATCCCAAGTGTGTGTACAGGTTAGTAGTTCTAACATAAAGTAAACATATCGGTGAGATAGGGGAGGACATCAAGATGCAAGAACACACAAGTACTCATCACATAACATTGGATATACGAGGAAAACCTGGCATGGGAAAAACCTTAGTGAGAAATGTTGTTGGAGCGTACTGCTCCAATCCGGCCTCACAATAAACACTGTATTACAAAGTTTAGGGCACCAACCCAAGGATCACCAAGTCCTGATTTAGGGCATCGAGCTCCAACTCGGTGATTACAAAATTTATAAATAATGCAAAAGGAATCTCCTAGTTACAAATGAGTTTTGTAACCTCTGCAATCTCTCTTCCAGTTCATCCCTTCTTTGTTCTCTTAATCGGTTCTCTGTTCTTAGTTCCTCTCTGTTGCAACCTTACCGATTCAGCCTCCACTTCTTCCTTGTCGGTTTTCTGGGCTTTGTCAATTCTAGTTTCTCCTCCTCTGGCTCTTCCATTACTTTCTCTTTGTCGGTTCTCTTCTCACTTAGATCCATTTCTATTTGCCACCACTGGTAATCTTCACTCTGTCGATTCTCTTCACTCTGATCACTACCAGTGCTCAGCTTACTAGTCAAGTCTTGCTCTAATCTTTTCTTTTTGGATCATCACTGAAACTCGCACTGCACTGCAACACCTTCTGTTGCCTTCCTGTAGGTCCTAGCACCACTGGTTCACTTGACTGCAACACACTTTGCAGCTTATCGGTCACTCTGACCTTGTCAGTTAAACCTTTGCTAAACCCTCTCACTAGTTGCACATCCAACACTCAATCACCTTGATCTTTGATTAGCTCTCTAACTAGTTGGCTCTCTGTTGCACTTTCACTCTCTATCCTTCAATATCTGGCCTGCAGCATCATCAAATGTCTTTGGCCTTTAGTCAGTATATTTATATGTAAGTTTTCCCACCATGACTGACATTCAAATCTTTGGCACACTAGGGTTCCTTCATTAGCCATGAGGTGTATCAAATCAGATCGGATCTCTTCTCTGAGATAGTCAACCTACAACTGATCACCCATCATCATCATTCACTTTGCTTCCAAAACACATTTGCCATATTTAGCAAACATGGCCTCTTTGTCGGTTTGCACTTGTCAATCACAATGAATCGATCACGCAGTTAGCTTCACCTACCCTGATCAGCACCTAGACACACTACATCGATCATGATTCCAATGAATCAAATCTTTGTCCTCTAATCAGTCTCAAGCCACATCCTTCTACTCTCGACCCGTGATTTAAGTCATCAACATTAATGTCGACCAATCACCAACTACCTCACCAACAGTGCATGGTCCATTTGTTTGACACCTAGACTCCATGTGGTGTCTCTGTCGGCATGCACCTCAGCTCAGTCACTATGTCAGTTTAGACTCTGTCATCGACCATAACACACAACTAGTGTTCAGCTACTGGTTCAATAGCCTTATCAGTTAAACCCTAAATGATCAACCTTCAAGCTTGCACTTTGTTGTTCTGTCAGTGGAACACCTTAACTGGTCACCAAACATACCAATCCACCACATTTCCATCTTCATCAGATAGGAGGCTTTGACTTCTGCACTTTGTCAACTTATCGGTTGACATACTTACGTCTAACCACATTGATGACACCATGTCATCAATATTCAACAGTCTCCATCTATTTGCATCTGTATTCCGATTGCATCCTTTGTCTGCAACTGCTCAACCTTACCTTCTTCTTCATCATCCCAGACATCAACTCAACCACTTTGTCAAAGTAACAATTGCATCGCTTCTTTACTCTTCCTTCTTTGTCCTGGTAGCACATCATGTCTACTCTTGCTGATCCGGTGCATATCTCTAAATTCATGCACCTGAGGCATCTTTGTGTTTCACTGGTTCATCCGGTGTGAGCCTTCAATCTCCTGCCTTTAACTTATTGACTAACCTATCCCAGAGAGTTATAATGCATTCCATGCATGTTGGGGGATAAGCTCCACTTACCGGTGGGAGTGGATCCTTGTCATATGCTTCCACCATTGCACAGATATGCCTAAGCTGACATCGAGTAGATATATCTTCAGTCACACACATAACCTAGTAGAAATCCCCTTTTTCTACCTTACTAACTTGTAGCAGTCCAAAACCTGTCGATCATATCAGCATCCTGTGATAAACTCTTCATCTAGTGGGAATCCTGCTGAATGACATCACACTAGCATACCGGTGACTGTACTTCTTCATTAGTTCAACCTTTGCAACTTATCAGGCACATGCTTATCGATTGGCAACAAGTCAGTGCCAACACATTACTTATTAGTCATTGTTAACTCATCATCCATTGGTTTATCAGGTACCGGTTCCTTCTCTGCAACATAGACTTGTATACTCACCAGTTGACCTCACTAACCACACAGTCGGTTGACATCAATGACAACACAATGCCAATAAATTAACAATCTCCCCCTTTGGCATTGATGTCAACACACGTAGTATCCAGTATAATACAAATTTTCTCTCCCCCTTTGACAACAATGGTAAAGGGAACTGATAGAGTTTCTCTCTCCCTTTTCTCTACCATTTGCATCTCCCTCTTTTGACCATTTACTCTGCATTCTCTCAAACAGCAGCACTTGAGATAGAGGGCCTAGACATCGACTGACACCAATTTCTCAGCTACCAAGTGTATATACAAACTTGATACCAATTGTATATACTAGTCTGATACCAATTGTAGAAATGTGTACCAGTGAATTTCACTTACTTGTCGGTCATACTACATCATCTCCCTTTTGATATGCAGATAGTTATTCTGACTCCAATCTACTGATACCAAGTGTTGAAGCTGACACTAATACCAATTTGATATCACTTGTATGTTCTTTGATACCAAATGTATGTTCTCTCCCTGTGCAAGTGACTCTCCCTCTTTGCAGGCAACTCTCCCGGTGGTCTAATTGTGATTTTAAATAAGTACAAATTGAATAGACATTGAAAAACTTCACAAACACGAACCCATGAGCACATCCCAAAGTCTCAATCATATTGGTACAGCCATAGACACTTGCTCTCCCCTTGTGTGTAGCATGTCTGATGCCAATCAGAAAATATGGTTGTGAAATCCCCCTTATCCATAGATCTCAAGTCATCTTTGCCTGTCAGGTTCTAAATCGGTTCTCCACTTTGCACCTTATATCAGCTGAGCTATGCATATGTGATCTACAGACAATTTTTCATCTCCATTATATCCATCATAGCTTATGACATGATCTTATATGAACACAATGCCATACCTCATCACTATCATGCCAAAAATCAAACTAGCTAGATCAAAATGATGCATGCATATATGATCTACTATCGGGCCAACACATGTCATTCAGGTCTTTTCCAATATCACCTGAGACATAACTTCCTCAAACCAGGCTACCAGAGCTATTGCAATGATCTCGGAACTTATTGACTTACATAACCTACAATACCAGACAATATCCATACCGATTGCATACTGCACATACCGGTTTCCTATATTGGATTAGCATCTCCACCGGAGCCCTTCCTCTAACCTTTGTCTTCCTATGTCAAGTGCCTCTAATCCCAATGGCAATTTAACTATCCTATTTACACATGAAGAAGTAATCCATCCCTCATAGGTAGATGTGTAGCCAAGGTAGCAACTACACATATTGTCATCTCATCTTCTTCCTTTATACCGACAGCAGCTTGTTCTTACATTTGTCCTTTTCACTAAGGGGGTGAATAATATGGTCAAAGAGTAACTCCCCCTAAAGTTCTACATCTCCTTTAAGACTTAGGAGAAATCACCTATGCATTGAATGCACAGTGTTGGTCCATGGTTCTATTCTCTTCCTTCTTCCTCCATACCTGCTTGATCCCCCTTTTCTTCTCTTTTGCAGTCTTGGGAGCAAGTCTTACCTTCTTCTGTTGATTTTTCCTTGTTCTACAAGATTCTATAGCATGAACAGAAGCATTGATGTATAAGTAGAGTGTGTTCATACCAAACACATAATTGGAGGACCTTCTGTCAAACCAGTTAGACCTTCTTCTTCTAGTCACGCTATTGTAACTAGCCACCAGTGTCGGTTTATTCCTTTATCTTGCAGGGGAATTTCTTCATTGGTTCCATGCAGATCTTTGACTCCCATATACTTTATACCCATTTTCATATTGAGCATAGTTTTTACATCGATTTTCATAGGACTGCAAGTTCTTCTTTATGCAATCATGACTTCTATGGCCAAAACCATTACATCTTTGACAAGCAGGATTGTTATTGTTGGTAATATGGAGGAATTGATTATGTGTTGCTTTGATGTTTTTTCATTGATGTCAACACTAGATATTATGGTTGGTTACTGGTAGATGGGTTTTGGTTACTGATAGAAGATCTTGTGTTACTAGTAAGGGTTTAAGGTTTTACTGACAGAGCTTTCAATGAAAAACTTTGACAGAATGCAAGTGATGTTGGTGCGGCTTCAAGATGGAATTTAGGATGCAGAAGATGATCCTTGATCATGCCTCAACTAATTGGAGATATTGCTTTGGCATGGTGGACCCAGATTAGGTCTGGTACCTATCTAGGTTATGGACCTGTATCATGTTAACGTGTTCTCTACACGTTACTAGGATTTTTTATGGATTGGTTAATGTTGTTTTGGTCTTAAGATGACATGGCATATCATTGTAATATAGATGTATTGTAATATCTTTAGATGACCAACCTAATTGGTTTATGCCTTAGGGTTTATATAAATTGATGTAAGATCTCATTGTAGATCGTGTGTCATGGTCGTGGAATGAAATATCATATGCGAAGGAGATTTAGTTGATCATAGGTGATTGAATTTGGTTTAAGAGGTCAAAGGCCTCTGATATTGAGCTTAACCGGGACTATAATCAGTCATGGTAGATGCTTTCCTTGGCAGTTCATTCTTCTGGATTTTTTTCCAATTATCTTGAGGTGGTTATAACCTCTCTATAGTCAGTGAGAGTCCTTTATAATGATTAGTACGCTCTATGAAGTGTGCCTTCCTTTATAATCTTCCACTAAGGAAGAACACTCCATTGGTTGTGCTCTTCTGGTCATCCACAATACCTGCCCAATCTGCATCGGTAAACACTTTGAGATTAAAATCACCATTATATGGATACCACAATCCATAGTCAACACTCCCTTTCAAGTATCTAAGAATCCTCTTTATCACTACCAAGTGGGATTCTCTTGGACTCTTCTGAAAATGAGCTACTATGCCCACTGCATGAGCAATGTCTGGTCTGTTGTGCACCACATAGTGCAGCTTACCAATCATTGATTGGTACTCCTCATTCACCATCATTGAATCATCTTCCTTAGTAAATTTACATCCGGTCACCATTGGTGTACCAACTGGTTTGCTCTCCTCCATGCCAAAGGTCTTCAATACCTCTTTGACATACTTGGACTGGGTAATGAAGATACCGTCTTTCATTTGCTGAATCTGTAAACCAATGAAGAACTTTATCTCTCCAATGAGAGACATCTCAAACTCTTTCTTCATTTCATCTGCAAATGCATGGCTTAGTTCATCATCTCCTCCAAAGATTATGTCATCTACAATCACTTCACAAATCAGAATCTGATCACTTTCAGATTTTAGGTAGATGTTGCTATCCTTACTTGTTCTTTGAAATCCTATCTTCATAAGATGAGAGTGTAAACATTCATACCATGCCCTAGGTGCTTGTTTCAATCCATACAGGGCCTTGTGTAATCTAAAAACCATGTTACTATCTTTTGATAAGGCAAACCCATCTGGTTGCTCAATATACACTTCCTCTTTTAGGATTACATTCAAGAATGCAGACTTCACACCCATCTGGTATACCTTAAATCCCTTGAATGTTGCAAATGCAAGTAGCATTCGGACACCTTCCAATCTAGCCACAGGGGAAAAGGTTTCTCCATAGTCTTCTCCCTCTTCCTGAGCATATCCCTTGCATACAAGTCTTGCCTTGTTCCTTACAATTGTGTCTTCTTCATTCGGCTTATTCCTAAAGACCCATTTGGTACCTATGACATTCTTGTGTTCCAGTCTGGGTACCAAAGACCATGTTGCATTCTTTTCTATCTGGTCCAGCTCCTCTTCCATTGCTTTTATCCAGTCTTGATCGGTAAGTGCCTCCCTAGTGGTCTTAGGCTCAAATTCAGAAATTATGCAAGAGTTCTCTTTCACCTTTCTTCTCGTGAGTATCCCTGCATCTTTATCTCCTATGATCTGCTTCAAATCATAATGTAGTTTCACATATCTAGGAATGACTCTAGCTAGTTCTGCTTGTTTTTCCTCTTCTTTTTCATCACCATCGTCTTGTTCACCTACTGCAGCTTCTACTAGTACAGCAACACTGAGGTCTTTACTTGTTTCTTTCTTAACCGGTTCCTAGAAGGCTACACCCGGTTCATCTTCCACTTTCTTGCTGCAGGTTTCCTCAGGATCCTCAGAGGATTCATCAACCCTGACATTGATACTCTCAACAATTTTGTGAGTCCTATTATTGTAGCACTTGAGAGTTTTGCTCTTAGTGGAATATCCTAGAAATATTCCTTCATCACATTTAGCATCAAACTTCCTCAGATGCTCACCTCTCTTGATATAACACTTACTGCCAAATACTTTAAAATAACTCACAGTGGGAGTCTTCCCGGTCCAATACTCATAAGGGGTTTTAACTTTACCTTTCTTGATGAGTACCCAATTCATAGTATAGACCACAGTGCTCATCGCTTCTCTCCAAAAAGTTGGATCAGCATAGTTCTGGCCGCCTCAACTACAATCCTGTTATTCCTTTCTGCTATGCCATTCTGTTGTGGTGTCCTTGGGGCAGAAAGCTGCCTCTTGATGCCATTCTCTTCACAGTACTTGTTGAGTTCATCAGAAGTTAATTCACCTCCTTGATCGGTTCTAAGACACTTTATTCTTCTGTCGCTCTCCTTCTCAACCAATGCTCTAAAGGCTTTGAACTTTCCAAACGCCTCAGACTTGTCTTTCAGAAATGTGACCTGCATCATTCTTGACAAGTCGTCGATAAGAATCATGAAATACCTATCTCCCTGAATACTTCTTGTTTTCATAGGACCACACAAATCGGTGTGCACAAGATCAAGTAAGTTCTTTGCTGAAAAAGACTTACCTTTGAATGTTGAGGAAGACATCTTCCCAAGTTGACATTCTCTGCATAAAGCATTCTCTGGTTTGTTCAGCAAAGTCAATCTTCTTATTGCCTTGATCTTACTAGCCTTTACAATATTATCAAAGTTCATATGACAAAGTCTCTTATGCCATATCCAACTATCATCAAACTTCACCATCAGACACCGACTAATCTTGACATTCAGCTGAAACAAGTTACCTCTGGTCTGCTTACCGGTGGCAATAAGTTCACCACTCTTTCCAATTATACTACAGACTCCACCTTTGAACTCTAGAATGAGTCCTTTATCATTTTGCTGAGCAACACTCAACAGGTTATGCTTAAGACCTTTGACCCAGTAGACATCATATGCACTACTATTTCCATTTAGTGAGATGGATCCTTTTCCTTTCACCAAGCATGGTCCATCATTGCCAAACCAGACACCACCTCCATCATATTCTTCCAGAGACAAAAACTTTCCCCAGTCACCAATCATGTGGTGAGAACAACCACTATCAATAATACACTCATTAGAGTTTTCAATGTGAGAGACAAGTGGGTAAGTGCACCAAGATGGTGAACAAAAAGGGGGGTATAAGTGGCCACTTTTTTTTTTTTCTGAAAACAGGTAAACCTGAACTTCAAAGAGCCATTTGAAGTTCATGCACTCAAAACTAGGAGTTAAGAAAAGAATAAGAATTTTAGTACTCTAAGTCTAGTTTCTAAACTACTAATTTTTTAAAATATTGGATAAGATTAAGAGGGTCAAACCTTTCACTCATGAAAAATTGTTCCTGATTTTTTCAAAAAAATATAACATAGCTGTTTTTGTGCACTGCACAAAATATATAGTTAAATTTAGTATTTTTCAAAACCCTTTGGTAGGATGATATATAAGAGTGAGATCTAGAAGTTGTTTATTTTTTTGTAATTTTCTATTGAGTATTTTATTTTTTATGTTTTTTGGAAGTGACCGCATCCTAAAAATTTGGTACATGTTCGTGTGTTGGGCATAACTTGCATCAAAATAATCAAAAATGCAAAAAAACAAATTAAAAGTGTATAGAATTTAGTGTAGAACAATAATATATAACTTATTTTGAATTTGGTCAAGTATATCAAAAGTTATTAAAAAAATGGTAGACATATGTATGTGAGGACTGTCAAGGCACTGATAAAGAAAATTAAAGTTTACTATGCTAATGTTGTCCAAAAATAAACAAAATTATATGGTCAAAAAACTAAGAAGATGTGTGAGATTATGGTGGTAATTTTAGAGATACCCACTTGATCATTTGTAAACCTGATGATGATGAAGTCAAGAAATCATGGTGGAGGATGAACAAACGTGTAAAGGAACAAAAAAGGCGGGAAAATGGGATTGCAAGCCTTAGGGTCATTTTCCAACCCTCTTACCAAGCCAAAACCCACACGGATTTTGAAGAACCAAAATTACTATTCATAGTTCTAAAGAACCCGTACGGGTTATGAAGAACTAGAAATATTTTTTTTGTTTCACAAAACCTGTACGGGTTATGAAGAACTTAAAAAAAAAAATTTGTTTCACAAAACCCGTACGGGTTATGAAGACATATTAATGTATGCTTGTAAACTTAGCATTTACTACACATGTTTTAGACATACCTAGATAATATGTGTTTATGTATGTATATATGCATATCTATAGTTATATATACATATATTTATATAGACATATATATATATATGTTTGTATACATGCATGTATCTCTTCTTTTCCTCTCTCTCTCTCGTCTTACTTCCCCATCATTGTCTTTGTCTATTCTGAGCCCTAATTATCTTCCTTGAGTTCTATCTCATCTCTCTCCCCCTCACACTTCTCTATTTTTTGATTCTCTCACCCTTTTCTCCTTCTTGTTCTCTCTCTACCTCATGTCTCTCACCCTCTCCTCCTCCTACTCTCTCTCTCTCTCTCTCTCTCTCTCTCTCTCTCTCTCTCTCTCTCTCTCACACACACACACACACACACACACACACAAACACATTATCCTATCCTATTCTCACCCTCTCCCCCTTCTCTCTCTTTCTCTCCCCTTCTCTCTCCCTCTCCCCCCTTTCCCTCCCCCTTTCGTTATCTTAAATCTCTCTTTCTCTCCTTCCCTCTCTCCTATAATCTCTCTCTCTCCCTCTCCCTCTCTCTATTCTATTATCCCCATCTCCGCCCTCCCTCTCCCTTCCTCTCCCTCCCACCCTCTCTCCCTCTCCCTCCCTCTCTCCCTCTACCCCTCTCCTTTTCCCAATCTCCCTCTCTCTCCCTCTCCCCCTCTCCTTTCCCCAATCTCCCTCTCTCCCTCCCCCTCTCCTTCTCTCCCTCTCTCCCTCTCCTTTTCCCAATATTCCTCTCTCTCACTCTCCCTATCCCTTCCTCTCTCCCTCTCCCCCTCTCCTTTTCCCTCCCTCTGCCTCCCTCTCTCCATCTCCCCCTCTCCTTTTCACAATCTCGCTTCCTCTCCCTCTCCCCCTCTCCTTTCCCCAATCTCCCTCTCTCTCCCTCTCCCTCTCCCTCTCCCTCTCCCTCTCCTTCTCCTTTCCCCAATCTCCCTCTCTCTCCCTCTCCTTCTCTCCCTCTCTCCCTCTCCCCCCTCTCCTTTCCCCAATCTCCCTCTCTCCTTCCCCCTCTCCTTCTCTCCCTTTCTCCCTCTCCTTTTCCCAATCTCCCTCTCTCTCCCTTTCTCTCTCCCCCTCTCCTTTTTCCAATCTCCCTCTCTCTCCCCTCCCTCCCTCTCTCCCTCTCCCTCCCTCTCTCCCTCTCCCCCTCTCATTTTCCCAATCTCTCTCTCTCTCTCCCTCTTCCCCTCTCCTTTCCCCAATCTCCCTCTCTCCCTTCCCCCTCTCCTTCTCTCCCTCTCTCTCCCTCTCCCCCTCTCCTTTCCCCAATCTCCCTCTCTCCCTCCCCCTCTCCTTCTATCCCTCTCTCCCTCTCCTTTTCCCAATCTCCCTCTCTCTCTCTCTCTCTCTCTCTCTCTCTCTCTCTCTCTCTCTCTCTCTCTCTCTCTCTCTCCCCCTCTCCTTTTCCAAATCTCCTTCTCTCTCCCCTCCCTCCCTCTCTCCCTCTCCCTCCCTCTCTCCCTCTCCCCCTCTCCTTTTCCAAATCTCCCTCTCTCTCCCTCTCCCCCTCTCCTTTCCCCAATCTCCCTCTCTCCCTCCCCCTCTCCTTCTCTCCCTCTCTCCCTCTCCCCCTCTCCTTTCCCCAATCTCTCCTTTTCCCAATCTCCCTCTCTCTCCCTCTCCTCCTCTCCTTTCCCCAATCTCCCTCTCTCCCTCCCCCTCTCCTTCTCTCCCTCTCTCTCCCTCTCCCCCTCTCCTTTCCCCAATCTCCCTCTCTCCCTCCCCCTCTCCTTCTCTCCCTCTCTCCCTCTCCCCCTCTCTTTTCCCCAATCTCTCCTTTTCCCAATCTCCCTCTCTCTCCCTCTCCCCCTCTCATTTCCCCAATCTCCCTCTCTCCCTCCCCCTCTCCTTCTCTCCCTCTCTCCCTCTCCTTTTCCCAATCTCCCTCTATCTCCCTCTCTCTCCCTCTCTCTCTCCCCCTCTCCTTTCCCCAATCTTTCCTTTTCCCAATCTCCCTCTCTCTCCCTCTCCCCCTCTCCTTTCCCCAATCTCCCTCTCTCCCTCCCCCTCTCCTTCTCTCCCTCTCCCCCTCTCCTTTTCCCAATCTCCCTCTCTCTCCCTTTCCCCCTCTCCTTTACCCAATCTCCCTCTCTCCCTCCCCCTCTCCTTCTCTCCCTCTCCCTCTCCCTTCCTCTCTTCCTCTCGCCCTCTCCTTTTCCCTCCCTCTCCCTCCCTCTCTCTCCCTCTCCCCCTCTCCTTTTCCCTCTCTCCCTCTCCCTCTCCCCCTCTCCTTTTCCCAATCTCTCTCTCTCCCTCTCCCTCCCTCTCTCCCTCTCTCCCTCTACCTCCCTCTCCCCCTCTCCTTTTCCTAGTTCTACATAGCCCGTACGGGTTATGTAGAACTAAGGCCAAAACTTCTAGTTCTACATAACCTGTACGGGTTATGAGAAATTGTGAACGTTGACATATAAGGTTTCCATAACCCGTATGGGTTATGGGAAAATCTTTATATATTTTAGTCCCAACGGCCTAGAAACCAACATTGCAAGTTGTTTGAAGGCCCCACTTCTTTTGCACATGATTTTTTGGGACAGTAGCAGTCAGGTTTTCATATTATTTTGTCACTTTTGCTTTGGAATGATTGATTTTGAAGTAATTTTATAATTGTTACTTTAGATAATAACAAAATCATGATCATTTGTTGTTTTTTTGCTTTGATTATGATTTATTTGTCTTGTATTTTGGTTTTTTTTAAGTTATTTTATTATTGTTACTTTCGATTATAACAAAATGATGATCATTTGTTATTTTTATGCTATTTGATTGTGGATTGTCATCATGATGTTATATGTAGGACAATGGGAAAGAATAAGAGAGGAACAAATGAACAAAGAGAGGCAGCAAAGGAAAGACAAAGGGAGTGTATGAAGATATTACGTAAGGTACGTCATCTAATGCACCTAATGAAAGTGATGAACATTTAACAATTGAAATTGATATGATTAATGCACCAAATCAAAATGATCAACATACACCAATTCAAATACATATGATGAATGCACCTAATGAATGCAATGAACATACACCATTTGAAAATGATTTGGTGAAAGCACATGTTAATGAAATTGAAGAAGATATACCATTTGAATTTGATGTGATGAATGCACATAATGCACCTAATGAAAAAGAAGAGCATGCACCAATCTTAACACCTCTTAGAATAATTCGTAGAAAACCAAAGTTCCTAATAGATATTGATGAAAATATTGTGAAGCCAATGCATGATAAAATTTCTGAAAGAACTTGTAGAAGAATGGTTAGAAGAATTTGGAATAACTATTTTGAAAACTTAAATCAAAGTGGAAGATGCCAATTAGTTGTTGAAATGATTAAAAATCTGAAATTTAGAGAGACAATGAAAATTTTGGGGTTAAGAACATCCGAAAATAATAGTGAAAGAACCATTTTGAGAAATCTTTTTGATGCATACCAAGCCATTGGTTCGAAATCACACACTAAGGATGTTAATGTTACTCATTGTGTCCTCACATCAACCATAATGGGAAAGGAAATGAAAAAATCTCGTTTAATAACCAAAACAAGCAAGTCATTAAGGATAAGTAGAACCACATTACACTATGCCTTAGAGAGGTGAGAGAAAAGCAAGGATCCTAGCAATAATTCTCTTTGGGCATTCTCGGGTAGACTCCCACGCAAGGACAAGGTTGTCGTTGATGCACTAAGAATGTTAATTGAGAGATATTGGCATGACAACACAAGGGTTTCATCCAACCAAAGAGATGTTGTTAGAAGGTGAATTGGAATTAGTAATCGTGAGCCACATCCAAAACACTATTTAGATACAACTCAAATACAATTTTATGAAAGGTTTCTTCAAAGCTTTCCTCATATTAAAATTAGTCAAAGATTTTTTGAGATGACAAAACCATTTTATGTTAAGATTAATCATGCACATACTACATGTTGTTGTAGGGTCCATGTTGAATTTTCCATGCATTATGATATTTATCGCTATATCTATTGTACTTTACACACTAACGATGTTTTGCAGGAATGTGGTCTACAAGCACCTCCTAAGTCATCGAGAGAATTTATTTCAAGTGTACTATGTAGATGAGATGACGGGTGCATTTATTATGAGATGACGGGTGCATTTATTATGAGATGACGATGTTTTGCAGGAATGTGGTCTACAAGCACCTCCTAAGTCATTGAGAGAATTTATTTCAAGTGTACTATGTAGATGAGATGATGTGTTTGAGAGGTTTTTGTCCTACATGTGGTGGTTTGCAACAGTTGCATAGATGCCTACATCTAGATAGCACACATGAAATTGGTAAGGAACTAGTTTCTATTGGAAAATATAAGTCAGTCACATATGGTGTTAAAGATGGAAAATAATTAAAGAGGTGTGAGTTAGTGAAAAGGGATATATGCGTAGCTGATTTTATGAAGATGTTTCAAGAGAAACTAGTATATGAGTACATAGGTCACACACATAGAGCTAGGTGGTTAGATGAGCAATTCAAGTTGTGTAAGGACACTTTCCCCCTCGGCACTATTGTCTTTGTTGTTGACTTTGCTGAGAATTATACACTAAAGCCACAAAATGAAGTACAATCTATGTATTACCACTCTACACAAGTTACAATTTTTGTGCACATAGCATTCATGCATGCACATGATAGCACCGAGGAGGACAGAAAGGTTATAAGAGAATATCACTTCTATATCAGTGATGATTGTACTCATTCCTCAAAGTTTGTGCAAGGATGCTTTACAGTCTTCTATGATAGTTTAAGGGAAAGAGATATAAGATACAACCAACACTTAATATGGTCAAACAATTGCACCTCACAATTCAAGAATGCAAGGATGTTCTACTGGTTGACTAGGATGCATGTCACAAGTGGTGTGCAACATTTTTGGAATTTCATTGAGGCAGGGCATGGAAAGGTAGAGCATGATGGTGCAGGAGCATGTGTGAAAAGAGCTCTTACTAGAGAGGAATTGAAGTACGAAGGTGGTGCAATGTTAATAGATGCAAAAACAATTGTGCAATGATGTAGCTCTACGATGGGACCAGGTAATGCAGGTAAGTCTATGGTTTCTAGATATTTTTGGTTAATAAGTGAACCTAACATTGAAAAATATCTAGACCATTGTACACTTACTGGATCAAGTGACATGCATTCATTTAGAAGTTCAAATGCAACATCACTAGTTATTTATACTAGACATATTGCATGCTTTTGCTCTTCATGTATGCATTTTTTGTGGGATGAATGCGAATCAAAAGAGTGGGTTGACCAATGGTCTTGTAGACCTTTGGAAACCCTAGATACATATCAACTTCCTAGAGCACTACAAATGAACCAGATTGAAGCATTAGTGGATTTTGACCATGTATCAAATATAGTTGAACCAGGTAAAGGGTTGCAATTTGCTACAATTTTAAGCTTAATTTATTAGTATTAACTTATGCTGATTTTGGTATTAACTTATATCCTTCTATTAAATGCAGGTCATGTATATGCAATTATTGCAGATGAGAACAACAAAGAAGGAACAAATTACTTTTTGTGTCATTGTATTAAGGCCAAAAAGAAATTGACTTCTACAGTGGTTGATGGAGAGGGTATTGAGTACCCAATAGGATCCGTTGTTGTGATAGGGACATGGCTTAGAAGGTACCACTGTTGTGTCAAGTTGTATTGAGACCTCTTAAACTCATTTATTTAGTAGTCGTTGTATTGATTTTAGCATTATCCTTCTATAAAATGCAGGTACCCTATCAAAAATTCTAATGCCTAGTTGTTTGAGGACTTTGAGACACATAGACATATTCTTCATTACTCAAACCTTCTTGTTGCAACAAATATTTATTTGATTAAATATCATGGTAGACCTCTTAACAAGGATTTGTGGAAAGTTCATGAATCAGACCACGAGGCAATACCTGAGACACTAAGGGTTAGAGCTGATCCAAAAGGTTCACTTGATTGATTTTGGGCCATCTAGAAGAATAATTCTACAATAAGGTAGAATAATTTTGATAATTTTGTATATATCTTTTGTGAAACATTGTAACTTCACTTTTTTGGATGTGCTCTACATGCATATGAGCTGTAATATGCATATGAGCTATAATGTGCATATGTAGATGTCAAATTTTGTATATAAAAACATCAATGAGTTGTAATGTGCATATCTAGATGCTAAATTTTGTATTAAAAAACAACAATGAGTTGTAATGTGCATATCTAGATGCTAAGTTTTGTATAAAAAAATAGCAACGAGTTGTAATTTGCATATTTAGATGCAAAATTTTGTAAATATAAACAGTAATGAGTTTGATCATTTATATAAGATGCCAAATTTTATATATGAAAGTGTCCATGGGGCTGACTTGTAAATTTTGAGAGCCCAAATTTGTACCATTTGATTATAAATACATTTGTAATAAACTTGTACCATTTTTCCAAGTGTTTTGGGAAAGTTTTGAGTTATTATTGAATTACTCTTCAATAGGGAAAGTTTTGAGTTATTATTGAATTACCCGATTTGATGGTTTTTTATGCGACAGAAAAAATCTCACCACAAGAAAACAGAATCGAGTTGCCCAAAACCAAGATAGGATTTTGTAGGCAGTGAGAACATGACCCCATAGGTTCAAATGAATCATCTATAAGTGTCACGATCTCTGAGTTACGGGACGTCAAAGTTTGACCCTTTTTTCCACTTTGAGCGCTTAAGGGAAAACGTCGCTACGAGGTGGCTCATAACGATCGGACATCTTAGGGAGAAAGAAAAGGGCACACCTAGCATAAAAATGGCCACCTGGATGTGCTTGTGCTGATGGTTCATTCCCACAACAAGTAGAACGAAAGATGCACTATTTTGCCACCTCTCATTGACGGTTTTTGACAATTTTTGATGCAACAGAAAAAATCTAACCACAAGAAAATGGAATCGAGTTGCCCAAAACTGAGATAGGAGTTTTTAGGTAGAAACAACATGACCCCATAGGTTCAAACAGATCATCCATAAGTTCCATGTTCTCTAAGTTACAGGACGTCAAAGTTTGACCATTTTTTCCACTTTGAGCACTCAAGGGAAAACATCGCTACGAGGTGGCTCGTAACGATTAAATCTTGGGGAGAAAGACAAGGGCACACCTAGCATAAACATGGCCACCCGGATGTGCTCGCACTGATGGTTCATTCCCATGACAAGAAGAACGAAAGATGCACTATTTTGCCACCTCTCATTGACGGTTTTTGACAGTTTTTGATGCGACAGAAAAAATCTAACCACAAGAAAATGGAATCGAGTTGCCCAAAACTGAGATAGGAGTTTTTCAGCAGCAAAAAAATGACCCCATAGGTTCAAATAGATCATCCATAAGTGCCACAGTCTCCGAGTTACGGGACGTCAAAGTTTGACTTTTTTTTCCACTTTGAGCACTCAAGGGAAAATGTCGCTATGAGGTGGCTCGTAACAATCGGACATCTTAGGGAGTGAGACAAGGGCACACCTAGCCTAAACCCAGGCACCTAGACATGCTCGCACTGACGGTTCATTCCCATGACAAGCAGAATGAAAGATGCACTATTTTGCCACCTCTCATTGACGATTTTTTATGGTTTTTTATGCGACAGAAAAAATCTAACCACAAGAAAACGGAATCGAGTTGCTCAAAATCGAGAGAGGATTTTTTAGGAAGAAACAACACAACCCCATAGGTTCAAATGGATCATTCATAAGTTCCATGGTCTCCGAGTTACAGGACGTCAAAGTTTGACCTTTTTTTCGCTTTGAGCGCTCAAGGGAAAACGTCACTATGAGGTGGCTCGTAACGATCGGACATCTTGGGGAGAGAGACAAGGGCACACATAGCATAAACATGGCCACCCAAATGTGCTCGCACTGACGGTTCATTCCCACGACAAGCAAAACAAAAGATGCACTATTTTGCCACCTCTCATTGACGATTTTTGACAGTTTTTGATGCGACAAAAAAAATCTAACCACAAGAAAACAGAATTGAGTTGCCCAAAACCAAGATAGGAGTTTTTAGGCAGAAAAAACATGGCCCCATAGGTTCAAACGGATCATCCATAAGTGCCACGGTCTCCGAGTTACGGGATGTCAAAGTTTGACCCTTTTTTCCACTTTGAGCACTCAAGGGAAAACATCGCTACGAGGTGGCTCGTAACAATCGGACGTCTTGGGGAGTGAGACAAGGGTACACCTAGCTTAAAAATGACCACATGGATGCACTCACACTGACGGTTCATTCCCACGACAAGCAAAATGAAAGATGCACTATTTTGCCACCTCTCATTGACGGTTTTTGACAATTTTTTATGCGACAGAAAAATCTAACCACAAGAAAACATAATCGAGTTTCCCAAAACCAAGATAGGATTTTTTAGGTAGAAAAAACATGACCCCATAGGTTCAAATGGATTGTCCATAAGTGTCACGGTCTCCGAGTTACGGGACATCAAATTTTGACCATTTTTTCCACTTTGAGCACTCAAGGGAAAACATCGCTATGAGGTGTCTCAGAATGATCGAGCGTCTTGTGGAGCGAGACAAGGGAACGCCTAGTGTAAACCCAACCACTCAAATGTGCTCGCACTGACGGTTCATTCCCACGACAAGCAGAATGAAAGATGCATTATTTTGCCACCTCTCATTGACGGTTTTTTACGGTTTTTGATATGACAGAAAAAATCTAACCACAAGAAAACAAAATCAAGTTTCTCGAAACTGAGAGAGGATTTTTTAGGTAGTGAAAACATGACCCCATTGGTTAACATAGATTGTCCATAAGTTCTTCAACTCTTCTTTTATAGGTGATTTGGATGAATAGGCATGTCTCTTACCCTAAGCCCGACTTGTTATGGAATAAAATTTAAATGAAAACCTTACCTAAGCCGACTCATCCTTAGATAAATTTCAAATCTTCTTTGTGTGCTCAAATCTTGTCTTAATTGGTTCTTGAAATGATGAACTTCACTCCATAAGCATGAGTTTATGAAATAATAACTTCACTCTAATCTCTTCATGCACGAAGGACTCAAAGCAAATTCACTCAATCAAAATACACAATATCAACATTATTGGTATCAGTACTTGGGTATACACAATATGAGCAATAGATAGTTTAAAAGTATACGCCATATGAGTTACAAGTAATGAACAAATTGGATCACATTTCAAGACATATACACAACTAACAAATTTGATCACATTTCAATAGCAAATAACTAAGTTTCAGAAATATCATGTTTCATATATATCAATGAACAAATTGGATCGAATATCAAGTTTCATATATATCAAAATGAACAATAATTGTGTACATATATCAAAAAATGGCATAGATGCCAAATCAATAATAGTTACAAAAATGTGGCATGTGATATGTTTGTTAAAGTCGATATATACATATACAAATGTCAAATATATAAAAAATTGGTCCTTCAATGACCACAACTATAACTATATGTCTCTATCGGTATCTATAACTATGGCGGATCATCAAAATTGAGCCTCTTCAAAGCAGTACATGGCTCTGTAGGTGGCTGCACAAGGACAATTCAAATGTTGAATTAGATATATTTTCTCAATATAACATCAAAATAACTAAATACTGAACTCTAAATTGTTTGAAGTTGAAATGTTGATTACCTCATCTCTGTCTTCTGCAATTCGGTGAGGCTAAGGATCCGTGGGATGTCCTGAAGGAGGCTGTAACTTGTAAAACAACATTAATACATGTTAATGACATATATGTCAAATAACACATAATAACTAAAAATGAATAGACTAAAAAACTAAAGCATACCAGAGCCTCTGATGGATGTGCTATGGTCATAGGAGGCAAAGTCATGGATGAATCAGTTACGACCATTTCCTATATCCATGGTAAGTGATCCAAAAGGAGTTAACTAGACAGTTTCAACTTCATTGTGCACTTAGTGAAAAGGAGTTGATCTAAGATAGGCATACCTTTTGCCTTGGTCGTGTTGGATCCCATAATATACGTGTAGGACTTCTACTAAAATGGAATGGTAGAATAACAGTAGGAAGTTTGGAAGGGGCCTGTAATAGTTTAAAGACAATCATGCAAGTTAATAACCCAAAGTTGTTGACAAACTAGATAAAATAAATATTTTTAACATTTGTAGAAGAATTGCACACCGAAGCCTTGTATAGTTCTCCCGTAACCTTAGGAGGCCTAGTCAAATCTGATGCCGCTATTACCATTTCCTATATGAAAAATGATAACATATGATATAGACATAAAAGGATTTAGTTATTTCAAACAAGCAAGAATGCAATCCAAAGTGAATATGAAGATATCACCTCTTCCCTCTGCTGAACCTCATCGACATTAGGTGCATTTATCAATATCTACATATACATGTTTAATCATAATACATTTCAACAATTGAATTTAAATTGTAGTGAATTACCTTTTGTCGTTTGGGTGTTCAAGAGGATATTTTTTTCTGCCTCAGAGTGCTAGAGGATGGCTTTCTCACACGAGATATCCTCGAGGCAGGTGGGTTAAACTAATGGAAAAAAATTAACATAAGGGAAAAGAGCATGTATTTAATATATCACTTAAGTAAAAAATATATAAATCTAAATGGTACCGCATAGCTATCTTGGCCAAAGTCAAAGGCTGAAAGCATGATATCATCAAGTTGGGACATCTCAGCCACTAATAAGCCCTACAAAATATCAAGTAATGATACATATAATTAACAAAATATATTTTGAATCCAATGTATTATTATATTTTTAACAAATTTACAAATCTTTACCTTTGGTGGCGAAACTACTCGTGACTGTGGAGTTGACTAAATAGTATGTGGTGTACTCCCACCACCTGTTGCACCCTGCAATGCATTTTATTTATATGTCACTTTAAATTGTTCTAAAAATAAAAATTCATTTCTTTTTATAAGATTTAGTCACTTAATTGATAACATGTCATAAACAGAATTAAACGCACCTATGTCTGATAGAGAGGGTATAACATATTGAGCAGTTCGTCGGTGAGGGCCACATCCTTTGCAGTGGAAGCATGGCATCTACTCCTGCAACATGTACATGAATGATATGTCCCACCATGCTTGTCCATGTCAGCGTCTACACTAGAACATACACCCTAGCAGGTGGGGAACATATGCTGAATGGGTTGGCTCGTGCCAAATGATGCATGAGGTGTTGTTGATGAAGGACATGTCGTTGAAGAAGGAGGTGTTGCTGATGAAGGAGGTGTCTTTGATGAAGGAGGTGTTGCAAGTGTTGGTACATCCTCTACTCCAACCAGTTGTGTGCCATGCTGAACAATGACATCAGTCAATGATGCAGCTTCCTGAAGAGTCTGTAATTCCATAGACTCCTTCAAGGATATAGGGACAGTGACATGAACCATGGGTTTAGGAGATGTACACCTCCTATGTTGTGGATCTACCACCCTATGGGCCTTAGGTCTATCCTGTGCAGAGCCTCTCCCTCTACCTTGAAATTGTCGGATGTCAAAGTAATTTGGCTTCTCGCCGAGGATAAACTCACAATACAACTTTCTCAAAAAATATAGAGGCACCTCCCAATTATTACAAGGTGGTTGGTCAAAGACCATATACCACCTATCCCAAAAAGCTTCTTTCAACCTAGCATGAACACACCAATGTATAGGAAACCAAGTCATATTTAGTTCTAGGTTGTTACTGGTAACAGGATCAATGAAAAGAGCACATATGTCAGCTTTAACTATGCCCTTTTTCTTCACTTGATCATATGACAACCCATCTGCATAAAATGTTCGACATCTATCCCTCCATGAACCCCATTTCTTAACCTCCCTAGATACCTCATTTGTACTATTAGCCATTATTTCTAGTGTTCTAGCAAGGGTTGAGTGGTGCTCAAGCCTAGAGGTCCTCAACCTATTCACTAATATAGAAATTTGGGCACTATTTTGTGTAAGGCGATTGATGAGATCCTATTGTGTGGCATCCACATGATCTAATGGAGGATGTGGAGGGTTTCGAGGTGGTGGTGGTTGTTGAGGAGAAGCATTTTTAGGATTTTAAGGGTTTTCTTGTTGCTCTTGTGCAATGTTAACAGGGTTTTCTTGTGTTGCTTGTGCAGGAGGAGGTCTTTGTTGCCTATTTCATTTTTGGGGATTGCTTGAAGAATCTGACATCAAATTAATAAAAACAAAACTCAAATCAATTAAAAAACCCCAATTTTATTAAAATGCAAAGAAAAATAATCAAACAAATCAAATCTTACCTGTTCGACGGGGTGTCATTGTTGAAAATTGCTCTCGATGTTGGGAAAATAAAAAATAGCTACAAACCCGTGCGGGTTCGATGCTTTTTTGGCTTCTCCTTGTTGTTGTTCTACGGGTTTTGGCATTGAAAATGGCCAAAACTCGTGGCCTACACAAAAGAAATATGTTTCTCAAAACCCGTACGGGTTTTGAGAAACTTTAAATTTTTTTATTTAAAAAAAATGTTCCTCAAAACCCTTACGGGTTTTGAGGAACTTTTGTTCTTTTTTATTGTTTTTTCTTTAGGCTTGGTGTTACCAAGCCTAGCACATTTTTGAAATTTTAGAACCTGCACGGGTTATGAAAAAATTTGTTTTTTTTGGCATATGGCCACTTTTCTGTTCACCATCTTGGTGCACTTACCCAAGTTTTTTCTTGTCAGACACTTCTTCCTTTACAGCTACAAACACTATGTCCTCATTCTCTTCATCCTCAAATTCTTCATTAGTAACACCTTCATCCACTGCAACAAGACAATTTCTTCTATTTTCTCCTTTATACTTTCTAAACATCTCCAGTTTATCCTTATTATCATTGTTACGATAGTTAACAACTATATGTCCTATCTTATTGCAGGAAAAACATTTTAAACTAAGCTTACCTCTGTACTTTCTGGTGGCTTTTGGAAGTCTCTTGGCAAGAAGAGCTTCAAACTCCATCAGAATCTCTTCATCATCCATATCTCTGCATTGCCTGGATTCATAACTGGTACTTACTTATGTTCCTTTTTTGGTTGGTACAATAGATGTTGTAAAGGCTGACTCATTCTTCTGAACACTGCCATCATAGCTATTCAACTCATATGCAGTCAACTTTGCAATGATAGAGTCTAAGGATACCTTGTGATAGGGAGATTGGTAGGAAAGTGCTCAAAAGACCAATCTTGGTCAAGAAGTTACAATAGGAAACAAAATTATTGTTTATGTCTGCTCCTTATGTTGGCCAATATCAAGTTTAGTTGCCATAGTCAGGTCTCTCTACAAGTCTTCACTAACAACCTCCCTTTTTGGTGATAGCTCACACCCATGCTCAAACTTACTCCAACTGCTCACTCCACCCAATTACACACTCCTCAATCCTTTCTCTTTTGGCATTCAACTCACTGTTTCAGAGTGCATTAGGATTCTTCAACATGGACATGTAGGGGCAGCAAGGTTTTGTTCAAGTTTGACACCCAACTTATTTTGAGGCTCATAGCCCTTAGCTTACTCAATACACCAACCAAAGGTCAAAAACCTCCAACTGAGGCTAAGAATTGTCCAAGGTCCTATTTGTCATTTGATTCACTATTTTAGGATGATCACATAAAATTCCATGAGTCCCCAAGTCCTCCTTGCAATTGGGTTCTAAAAAGTGTGTGTTATGCAGTCAAAGGGCTACTAGCCCGTGGAGGGATAATTGTCACCTTTTTACTCACCCTGCCCAACGATGGGCTTCTCCTTCAATAAACTTGTTTTTGAAGGTATTTTAAAGGTATGCACTAATGGATTTTCATGGTTTGGGCCACTGTTAGAGCAACAAGAGGACTGTCCACCATTTTAGGCATATTTGGGGGGTTTGGTAGGGTTTAGACCAAAAAACATTGGAAAGTCTCTCCAACTCCACTCTTCAAGCCTCCAAAATGGCTTAGGACTTCTGCCACACTAAATAGAACCTTCCCTTGTTACTTCCCTGCAAACATAATGCCAAACACTTGGCAAACAAGTGAGTAAATAGTAAAATTGCCACTATCACTGTCAATTTGCTACCCTTTTACCAGTCAACAGTTGTTACACTTTTTGACCTGCATAATGAAGAGTTTGAATTTGAAATATACCTCAATTAGGTCTAAAAAACACTAGCTATTATTCCTATTACATTGCCTTCTCATTTACAAGGCTTGGATTATGCTTTTGAAGCATTCCATGAGCATTTTGACACACACAATACACAAAAATAGTGAACTCGTTGTTTTGTTTACAAAATGAGAATGATTAAATGGAACAAGCTACTCTAACACATCAAGATGATGCTTCACACCTTTGGAAACATGTTCATACCTCTTCCTCATTCATTTTTTCAATCCAAATTGCTTTTGGGTACAAATCTTGAGTTTTTGATCATTCTACTAGCCGAGTAATCACTGCTTGCCTAGTATTCACTCAAGTCCTTCTTCCAACCATGCTTTTGGCATAAAATAGATAAAATTTATAGTACATACATGAATTAAAACTTGAATAAATCCATTTTGTGGGATCCCATACCTAGATTAGTCAAGTTGTGGCATTTTCCCACCCCAAACCCTTAACAGGGCAGTGAGCACACAAGAGTGAAAATAATTTTGTATAATCAAATTTTCAAGGAAACCAAAACAAAAATCAATTAGAGAGAATTGTGAAACTATTATTCACACTTCCCAAAGGTACAATACGGACTATGAGAGCTATAGTATGGACTGTTACTCAAAGGAAGGAAAAACCAGTCATAAAAGCCAAAATTTCATGATTTTATTAAGAAGCTCTTGCTCATACAATCACCAACCTTTCTCAAAGAAAATGGAGGCCTTTTTATATCATTTATAATTATTTACCAATCCCTATATGGAAATGAGGCTTCCACAACTACATTTTGCAAGAAAAACCCAAAAATGACAACTTTGACAACTTTTGAAGCCAAATGACAACATTTCTTACTCCAAGAGGCATTTTTGACAATATAACCTTATCAACTTGTCTAAAAAAATTTGATATTCCTAAAAACACTTATCAAACATGTTTCAATGCTTTGGAAAGCATTAGAAGACCTTTTTGGCAATTTTGCACATTTTTGCCAAAAATTGTCAACTCAAAGCCTAAAAGGCAAACCTTGATCTCTTGAGCCCAACATGAGATAAAAACCACTAAACAAGACACATAATAACCTAAAAAAACATTAAAACCTAACACAAGACATTACAAACATGAAAGCATTAAATACTCAAAAATGGGAGTTTTACTCAACTAGGTGCTCCTGCACCACCTTGGTTTTGTTAATAGACCTTAGCTCCTGAATAGAAGCAACTTTGATTGCATAGACCGGTAACAATGATCTCAAAACTTTATTGAAAATGGTGGCATCTTCAATTGTTCCACCAGTGCTCTTGATATCTCCAACCATAGTCTTGATCCTTATGCCATATTGTTGAATGGTTTCACCTTCAACCATCCTCATGTCTTCAAATTTTCCTCTAAGGCTCTCTTCATTAGCTTGCTTGACATTCTCATCACCATAATAAATGGTTTCCAATATTTCCCATACATCCTTAGAATTTTCCTTATCTTTTACATCAATGAACTCAATATCAGATAGGATGCTAATAAGGGCTTCCATGACTTGCCCATTTTCTTGAATCTCTCTCTTCTGATCATCAGTTAGAGTGCCAATGGGGACTATATAGGCACTCTCAACATAGCTCTAATTTTGAGCACCCAAACTCTTGATATAGATCTTCATTTTGCCCTTCCATATTTTGAAGTTATCTCTATTGAACTTAGGACCTTCCCTCTTCATCATTAAGGCAGGATCTTTTGCCTCAAGTGATTAAGCTTATATCACCGAGGACCTAGAGTCACTCTGATACCAATTGATGAATAATGATGAACAACAAATACCCTAACTGGTATTGAGAGGGGGGGGCTGAATCAGTACATACAAAAACTTCTCCATAACTTATCAAGTTAAAACAATGCTAATTGGTTGTCTTCTTCACTGAACTTAACCATGACAATACCGGTTAAACACAGTAAGACTTCAGACAACTTAAACCAGTAAAACTAAATACTTCAAATATCATTCAATACTTGATAAATACTTCACACATATACATATGCATGTGATGTATCAGTAATACCATAACCATTAGCTCTGCATGCATAATCACCTAAACAAACAATACTTAATCATCACATAAAAAATGCACAACTCATGACACACAGAGTTTTCACATGGAAACCCAAATGGGAAAAACCACGATGGGGATGAATACCCACAAGCTTGTTTTGAACTCTTTTGAAGTTCACTCTGTTAGGAGCCTAGTCCAGTTAAAGACTTTACAATAAGGTTCTGCTAGGAACCGATCCTATTAAAGATCACCCAGTTAAGGGATGGCTATATACCCTATTAAAGGTTACCTCGCTAGAGGATTTAAAGAACTCAATGAACTTGAGTCACCTGGTTAGAGGATTTACAACAAGCTTGTTAAAGCTACCCGGTTAAGGGATTTTCCTTCTGTTGAAATGGTTAGAAGTCAACAGGTAAAGCCTTGATCTGATAATAACACTACTTGCTAAGGCAGATCCTTTTCAGCTCCTCTCCTTTGCAATCACACTCTGGTTTGGCAAGAATCTCAACATGCAGACACAAAAACATCATTTACCAACAACAACAATATCAAAACTCATCGACCTTATAGACAAGAATTAGGTCGGTAACATAAACCCTAAACCCTAAGTATTTTAGGTTTACAATTTCAAGCAGTCCAAAGCTGACCATCCAAACACATTACATAGAATGAAATGATCTAAACAGATCTCAAGTCACTCTGCATCGTCAAATCTTCACCGCATTTGGCAAATGGTAACCCATCACGTGCTCTTCATACACTGCTCAGAAAATCGCACATTCCTGAGGTAGGCATTCAATGCATTCGATCTCCACATGCAAAATCCTCAAGGAAACCCTTCACGTGCACACAGCTGACGTGGCATCCTGATCCTTATCCTTAACATTCACAAAACACCATTGGTTGCACCACATAGATCATACCAGAAACCCTAAAACTGAATAGAGACTACCAACCGGTAGTTATACTTAGTGAACCCCGACACCGGTCCACTCCATCCCGATTGACCAAAACCGCTTCCACTCTTCATACCGGTGCATACCGGTGTACCTGCTTGAGCACATATTGTCATCAATGACAACATACTGTGTTACCGCTTCATCATATGCCAACAATATCATCATGCAAAAATATTATCCAATTCGATCTTATATATCCGCACTAACAAAATTGATCTCCCACAAGTGAGCTTCTCAAAACTGCAAAATATGAAATGTGTAGCTTCAAGTTGGCTCAAATCTTCACAAAACCATATTCTAGATCCAAAACATATGATCACACGCTTCCCATAAGTTGTTCCAATTACCTTGAACTTACCAACAACCACTAGAATCACCTCAGAGGATCCAGTCCACACATGACACCACCAATTATGAAGATAACCCTATTTTACCACTCTACCGGATACTAGACCTTCTAACATGCTTAAGAAACAACACCGGAGGATAGGATTGCATGATAATTTGCTTCTCATACTGAATCAACTTAACTCTGATCATTGAAACCAAAAACACATCACCAGAAATGAGAAATGCTAACCAAAATTGTACATTGAGCATCACCAACACACTTATACCAAAACTTACTCAAGACATCCTGATACCCCAAACTCCATAGTGGATAAGATCAATAGGCTAAATTTCCATCAATGACAACTCCTAAAAAATATCATGCACTAAACATCATCAATATTCATTGGAGAATCACCGAAATAGTATCTTATGCCAACAATGAAGTATGTAGTCAAACAATAAGGCATATAAAACAAAATATTTGGGATGAAATTATATTTTCGAGGACTGATGAATTGCTTTAATTTTTTTTATTGTTTCCCAATTTGAAGGAACATAATAAGGTTCTCAATCAATATGTTATGGACAATAGAGACTTGAAATCATGAGAAAAATGGCTAATGAAATTTTAGAAAGACTCTACACATACAATGATGTTGAAAATATGTTGTTGATGGTTGTTATTAATGGTTGTCATTGATGTCAACATATTGTTCTGATATTGGTCTCTTATGTTGGTGATCTAGAAGATGCGTTCCCAGAATATTTGGTGCTCCAGAAGATGTGTTACAATTGTTATTCAATGCAGGTTGATTGAGTTGATTGTGATACAGATTTCTCTTCTTATTGGATATGATATTGATCAATTGTATTCATGAGTATCATGGTTCTATTCTTTTATTTCTAAGTTGGGTAGTGCTATTTTGCATCTAATTCGACCCAAAATTCGAGGATGAGTAGTGGCTCTTTGAGTCATGATATTTGTAGCGTGTTGATTTGACCGATGATGTGTTTTGTGGTATGGTCTACTTCTCATTCCTTCCCACCATCGGAATGTTTAGTGCTAACCTATTTTTGGATCTCTATTTGGCTGACTTAGAAGATTATGTTATTTGGAGATAGTATAAGTAAGAGGTTGAATCTAAACAAAACATAGAGATGGATGAAGAATAAATCTGATGTATAGAAGATGTGTGAGATCTAGTTGATGTTAATATGTAAAGTGTGTTGTTGTTGAGCGGCGCCAGAAGCAATTCTTGTATTGCAGATATGTGGTGGATTCTCTTTTCATTCTTCTTTCTCCGGCAATGAGCCTTTCTCGACAGTGATCATTTCTGGTTGTGAGCCACCTTTTGTAAAAATCACCTTAAAAAGTATTACCTTAACCGATGTTATAAATTGAGAACTAACATTCTTCGTGGTTTTCCCCTTCTTTGGTTTTCCACGTCATATCTGGTATTCATTGTGTGATTTTTTTGTATGTGCTTTCATGTTATATCTACATTAATTAATTTTGTCAATTATTCCAAACGTGTGAAAGAATTGAAGAAAAAGTTTAATTTTTCAACTGATTCACCCCCTCCCCCTCTCAATTGCCCAGATATTTAACAAATGATAGTGAATTGACATCCAAAGGAATTCAAAACCGCATTGATTCATTAGCAAATATGATTCAGAAATGTTCTAATCTAACTAAAAATGACGGATTTTGGGTGAACATTGAAAAAAGGTTGTAGAACCTACATGAAAAAGTTTGATTATTCACACAACTTGGTTTGTTGCAACCTTTTGACACATTTTAGAGATACATTGGCAATGAACCTTTAAGGAACAAGATGGAGGAGAAGATGAAGAATGCTTTGGAGAAGATTACTCTGAAGGTAGATGATGCAAAAGATTTTGGATACTATAAAACCATTTATATCAAATGAATCATTGATTGTTACATTTAAGTCAAGTTTTACTTCCAGATATAAATTGTCAACAGCTCTACAAGTCAGCTATAATAAGTTACAACAACTTGCAACAACATCAACTGAATAGTGAAGCATGCTGCAAAAGATAATTGGATGATCCAACAACTACCAGGGGCTAGAAATGTAATTTGTTAATTTGTTAATTTGAAATAGATATTGTAATTTGTAAATTAAAAAGACCTCTACGTATTCATCAATTGGAAAATAAATACAAACTGAAACTCATTTTTATTATTTGGATTGGGTTTTAAAAATTTAGTTAAGTTTATATTTTGCATATGTAATGACAACTATTTGTAAAATAAATAATATGACAATGGCTATAATTCACTTGAGATTCAAACTTGAGACTAAATAATAATTTATGCTATTATAAAAATATAATTAAATATGTTGCACAATTGTTGTGACACATAAAATTACAATTACAATAGACATTGGAGGAAGAATTTGTAATAATTTCCACTTAAATGTTTAATTGAAATAGCTTGTTTGATGTATAATTTAGCACATCCAAGTTTACAACACCATAATCATCAATTTCATGAGATGGGTGATGAATCCTAAGCAAAAAATTAGTCCTCTAGTGTGAAGATTTCTCCAACTTCCCTTTTTGTTGTCAAAATAAAAGGCATATCATCTAGAATTATTAGTTGTTCTTCATATTCCCTTTGCACCTTAATTAACAAGTCATGATAAAAATTAAGAGTGTGGATACTAGTTCTCGACTCATCAAATTTTGCAATAATTTGTGAAATAGAACTGAGACTATTAGCATCAAATTTTGCATGATCAAGCAAGATTTGTAAAACATTAATTTGAGGAGACTAACTTTTTTGGATTTATCTCAATATAATTTGTATCCTTTCATAGTTTTTTATTATATCCATCAATGTTTTATAACACTCCCAGAACTTTTTGACATGCAAGGATGTTGGATGTCACGTGGTTTTACAGATTTTTAATCAATTCACTTAAGAAATATTTATCTAACTGTAAAGCGGGTAGTCAATCACCCCTGGTGAGGCGTGTGCGATCGCTTTAACGTAGGGGGGCATACACCCTGTTCATATCTCTTCAAGATATTTGAAAATTTCTTGACAAATTTAGCTTTGCCTTGAAAATTTTTGATATCTTTCTTGCATGACTCATAGTGAGGGAACCTTACTACTGACGGTCATGGTTCTCCCTCGTGATCTTCCCTTTTACTTTGTCAATCGAAGTCGTAAGATCCTTAGTCCACTGGGGGCTTGGTGTGTCTTGCCTCCTTGACGTGGTGAAAGTTTTTCAATATTGTTTCCTTGTACTTTACCGGAAGTATGAGCATACATACTCCCGCTAAAGTGGGGGCTAAATGTAGCGTCCTAAAATTGTGACACTTGCAATTTCGACTGCATTTCGGTCTTCACGATGGCGACGCAACACGGAACCTGAATGGAGACCCCGAAACTTGTCCACGACACCAAAAACTGCATTTTCAAGCACCCTGGCCTGAACCTCCTTTGCACCTTGCTGTCCCAGGAGGTGGGACCAGAGCGCCCAGCACCCTGGTCCTTCAGGACCAGGGCGCCTAGCGCCCTGGTCCCTGGCCCTATTTTGGGCCCGGTCGCCTATGGGACTTCGGGTCTTTTTGTTTGCAAATTGGAAATAACATTTCCTGGTCGGCCTAAGGTCGGGAAAATCAGTCTTTTAACCCTAATTGGCAAGTATATAAACTACAATTTGAAATGCACCGAAGACCCTCAAAATTGCAATTTACTAAAACATAGAAAATTTTGAAAATTAGATTTCAATATTTTCCTAATTTAATCCTGATCATCAACGGTCTCTAACTACATAGTTGACTGTTTTTGCATTTCTGATATTGTTTCCAAAATTTGTTTGATCGGGGACGGCTTGGAAACGTTTTTGGTCGTCCCTCATACCTGAAAGTGTTTCCATTTCTGAAACAAGTGCCTTTAGGGTGGAAACACGTTTTCGAGTAACGCTGTATTTTTAAAAAAAAATTAGACTTTGTTTACTTTCATTTTTTTTATGATAACTTGATGCCACTAATGTGTTTCTTTCTTTGGACAATCCCTGTCATTTGTTTGTAGAAACAAAATTTTCTGAAGCCTTTCAATTTTTATATAAGCTTCCACATCGTTTTTCCTTTATGACAATGGATGTTTGTACAGGTTGAGAGTATGCTAGTAATGGTTGCAAAATGTGGCTTTACACCTGCCAATTTAGTCACTGGAAAGTAATTAAAGCCATATTCTGAAATCTATTTTGAACATATCCTACAATCTTTGCAATCTGTGAGATTTCATTATGTCAAACATTATACATGCTTATATATGTTTCCACAACATCTGACAAAATTCATGAACAAATTAGTATTGTAAACATTCCCTTTCACGTTCCACATAGTCGAGCTTTTGCAAGTTGAATGAGAGATGTCAAACAAAACCAAAATAAAACAAACCACAACAAAATTGGGAAAATGTCGTGCCCAAACTTTAGGGCACAAAAACGGAACAACAAAAATTTTTTGACGTCATGAACTCGCTATAAATCCTAATACATAACGACTGTATTTAAAGTTTTGTCTTATCTAGGATGTAATTAACTTACTTACTAAGGTTAAGTTAAATAACCAACTCGAGCGAGTGACTTGATTGGTGAAGATTAATTTGCATTGCCGATTAGTTAGCTAGCTCAATTACCTAAGACAAGTTGTCGCTAATTAAATCAAGGAATAATTGGTTACCTTAAGGTATTAAATCATTCCCAATCCATATAAGGATAATGCTATTGATTAATTGATACACCTGCGAAATTATTATATACATCCAACTGATGAGGGTTCGAATTACTACAATGTCGTTTGTCCACTAAAACCGACAATAAGCTAAGGCCAATTCTAATTTTCCCTAACTTCTTAATTTGTCGATTAAATTAAATTTGGCCCAAGCTTACCCCCAAGGGTTTATGGTCCATAAAATTGGTTCTACAAATTCCCCTTTTTAAATTTTCCTAATACCCCAAATATAATTAGGGAAGTCTATTGATTAATTAATTAAATTAATCGAGTTGATGTATGGTGTTTCCGATTTTGATAACCCCTTCATTCTTAAATCCCTTTTTAAAATTTAAAATCTCCTAAGGAGTAAATGGACGTATAATAATCCTATCATTAATTAACCCCATTTCATATATTAAAACCAAGTTTAAAACTCCAATCTAAATGGTCATATAAAAGAAAATCCCATTATTGAATTGCCCCCAAAATATATATATATTAAAATCAATGTTTAAAAATCCCCATTTAAATTCCTTATATATATATATATATAAAATCATATATATATATTTTTAAATACTAACCCTCATTATAATTTCAAAATTAATTATGATGCTCTACTTTAATTCTCTTACTTATATATATATACATATATATATAAATACATTTATTTGTATATATATATGTATATATATATAATTCTTATAATGCTAACCCTAACCCGAAATTGGGTTAGGGTTGCATTTTTATAATTTACACTTGACCTATTTTATTTTTTCATCCTTTTATACCCTAACCCGAAATGGGTTAGGGTTTATTAAACGTCTATATTTTATTGAGTGTCCCTTTTTTTTTGTGGTTTTGGAGATTGCAGGTACGGCAAGCTAGGGCACGGCGGAGGGTTTCGCAAAGAGGAGGCGGCGCGGGGCTCTCCCGGTCGCCACTGTGTTTATACACAGTGACGGCGGTTGCCGTCCACTGTGTATAAGCACAGTGGCGGCCGCGGACCGTCCACTGTGCTTACACACAGTGGCGGCACCCTCCGTGCCGTCCACTGTGGGTAAGCACAGTGGCGCGGCCCGAGCGCCGCCCACTGTGTTTACACACAGTGGCTCGGCCTTGCCGTGCCGTCCACTGTGGGTAAACACAGTGGCGCGGCCCGAGAGCCGTCCACTGTGTTTACACACAGTGGTTCGGCCAACAATGTTATTACAAGATTTTTTTTGTTATTCATTTAAATATATTCGTGGGTTGATAAAAACATGTTATAAGATGTGATTTTTTGAATATATCGAATATATATATATATATATATATTTGTATATATATATATATATATATATATTTGTATATATATGTTTTAATACACATATATCCATTGTTATGATCAGATCATAACATAAATGTGTTTGTTGGTTTTGTTCTACAGACATCTACAGGGTATGTTTTTTCAGATGCAGATATATATATATATATATATACGAAGTTTATTCTGCAATTCTTTTGTATGTTTGAAATAGAGATGCACAAGTCCAAAATGCATCCTTTATTTTGTTGTTACAGGGGTATGCACATACAGGGAGCTTATACATATATATATTCTCTATATATATAGGTATATATTTTCAATATATATACTTATATACATATAGAAATGTATATATGACTAAATGTTGAAGTAATAGGGTTAAAAACCCTTATATCGTTTTGAGATTTCAAACATCTACATTCTGTTTGTTTTTTTTTGTTTTCTAATAGCATTTAGAATAGATCTATTTTCTTCTTCTTCCTTTCATTAAAACTTGCTACAGAAATAAAATAGTTCTGGTTTTCTTTTTACAGTCATAAAATAACAGAATCTAGACTATGCAAGTAAATAGTGAGAAATAAAAAAAACAATACTAGTTCACTCTTTTTTTTAAAACAGACATAAAATTAACAGAATTTAAGCTATGCAAGTAAATAATAACCCTACTGCATTTCTTTTTCTTTTCCTTACTAATGCAGTAAATAAACATGTTACAGACCAGATTTAAATGTAGACTACAGCAAACACAATAGACATAAAAATATAATAAAAAGAATTACATTTACATTGTTTTTCCAGAATGCTAGTTACAATAGCCCAAATAAGAAAATGGGTAGATAATCTAACAGTCCCCTTTTTTTTTCTAATCTTTACACAGAAAATAATAATTACATTTGTTTAAACAGAAACAGAATCATTTTAAGCCCTATATCTACATATGCACTTTCTCTTCTTTTTCTTTTGCTACAAAGCATAAGTTTACATTTCTTTCTTCCTTTCAGCATTTAAATAAAAATAAGAAATCTGAATAGAAGTCTGCAACACCAAAATCTGCAACTCCTAGTCTTTTTCCCCAAGCCACCTGCAAGTAAAGTTTTAGGACTGTGACCATGGGATGCTCACCTCCCAGCCTAGGCTTACCAGAAGCCACCCCCGAGCTAGGAGAATCAAGACCTAGACGGGTTACAACCAAGCAATACAACATAACAATAGGGCAAACACACAACACATACACTTTCCCATCCCAAGCTACACTATCACCACATTTGTGGAGATCAATCTATGGGTGGAAGTGGACCAAGTACTGTTGGGGAGACTGCAGCCAAAAAAAATATCACAAGCCACCTCATGGCAACACAAAATACTCAATCAGAATTCATCCCAACCACCTTATGCCCCCCCAAAGGCTCAAAGCCATTTCTCTCCCCTTATGACCCCCAAATGCATACACAAGGCTATGCAGCAAGGGTCACAAAGGACACCCTTGAGATCACTCTCCTTAAGGAGAGCCTCTCACCCAAGGCTGTCATGCTTCTTCCACCCCAAGATCATCCTACTCTCCCAAGAGTAGGAGATCTTGGACACTCCCAAAACAAAAACACAAAACAGAAAAACATAGAATAAAACTACACATTATTTTCTTCTACAACATTATACATACACACTTCCTTTACAAGCAAATCTTTCCTTCAACAAAACAACATAGCTAACATAAACAACATAAACAAGAGGAGATAACAACCAACCTTATTCTGCCAATAGGTATTCTAAACTTGGTTGAAGATGAGCTGCCCAATCCACACAACTTTCTACAAATCTTGGCCACCAAATTCCTCTAAATTTTCTAAAACTGGTTTTTCCTTTCAAATTTTTCCAAAAATCTCCAAAAGTGGAGAGTGGGTGATTAGCTCACTAAGCTTCCATTCTTAGCCTAAGAAGGCCTCTCTCACTCCTTCCAACCTCTTGGATAGAGTGAGTGATCTCCCATTGGGTTGGTCTTCCCTAGGTCTTACACACTCCCTAACCTAGGTGCCTAGAGAAGGGAAATGGAATGGGGAAGAGGGATTACTCTCTCCAAGAAGGTTATCCTACCAAGGAGGGCACTCCTATAGATGGAATTCGTCCATCTTGGGAAAACCACTTTTTTGGGTGGTTAAACAAGTCCTAAGGGAAAGACACATGGCCAATTTTGGCCTTCACCCATAGGTACCCCATGAGGCCTAATAGAAAAGCTCTAAAATTGACTCTAGGAGTTGATTTGACCTTCAGAAAGTCCACCTGAAGTTAACCTACGGGTCAACTCTGAGTTGACCTTCCTTGTGGCTCTCTAACCTAGATTTCTTGGTTCCTTCAAGGATAATTAGGGGATATAACTATTAACAAAAATAAAACTTTCAAAAAGGTGACATGACAATTGCCAACACAACATACTACATAGGTGTCAAGTGACACTACAAAATAATTCCACATCACAATAACCACATGGCAATTGTCCCTTAAACAATTTAATCAATCCAATAAATACAAATTACACTCATGCAACATTTTACATTTACGAATAAAATACAGTACATACGGGGTGTTGTCTCTCCAAATAGACAACCCCTGGTTTTACTAACGCACATTGGCCTAGGCTTGATTCTCCCTAATATTTCCATGGTCACATGGATATTTTCCTGCACATCTCAATTTAAACATTAGTACTTCCCAAATAGCCTCATATAATATATAAAATCACATAATCAGAATACAATACATTCATTCTACAAAGACTTGACATTATGAAATATAATTTGTCACAATTCAAAGCAATTTCCTCATAATCCTCAAAATTTGATCCATCTACAATATATGCAAACATTTTCCAAACATTATATCAAATCCTGAAATTCAGATAATAACCTGCATCATCACAATATTACCCTAATCTAGAATCATATAATATTCTATAATCCACAAGGCATAGAAATGAAGCATCCACATATATCAATGTTACCAAAATCGCGGAATCATGAAAAGTTCTATATCCATAGTGTGTCAAAACTAGCATCCAAAATAGTTCCAAAATAAAAATAACTGAAGAGATAGGATGGGTCGGGGTAGGGCCTCACACCCTCCCCCTCTAGGCATGAACGTCCTCCTGGAGTTCATCAAAAAGATGAGGGTACTGTGATCTCATACGTGCTGCATCCTCCCATGAAGCTGTAACCTCATCATAGCAATCCCACTGGACCCTAACCTGGTCCAGCTCTCGACCTCGAAGGGCCAACGTCCGGCGAGCCAAAATGCGAATGGGCTCCAAGGCTAACTGCCCATCCGACTCCACCTGCAAGGCATCCCAATCTAAAATGTGAGACTCATCATAGATATATTTTCTCAAAACTGACACATGAAACACATCGTGGATGCGTGACAGGCTAGGTGGCAAAGCTAGGCGATAAGCAACTGGTCCTATCCTCTCAAGGATCTCGAAGGGTCCAACAAAGCGAGGTGCGAGCTTAGAACCCTTTCCATAGCGGATTGGACTCTTATGCGGTCGCACTCTCAGGAAAACTCTGTCCCCAACCATGTAACTCCGGTCTATCCTCTTTGCATCTGCATATTTCTTCTGCCTATCCTGTGCCTCTCTAAGGCGCTGTCTAATCAAAGTTACCTGTTGCTCCATATCACGGACCAACTCAGGGCCTATGGCCACTCTGTCCTCAATACGATCCCAACTCAAAGGTGTCCTGCATGGTCTGCCGTACAAAGCCTGAAAGGGTGGCATCCCCAAAGAAGTGTGATGCCCATTATTATAGGCAAATTCTACTAAATGCAGGTACTCCTCCCATCGGGTCTGATGATCCATGACGTACATGCGGAGCATATCCTCTAACACCTGGTTAACCCGCTCTGTCTGCCCATCTGTCTCTGGATGATAGGTTGTGCTGAAGTTGAGCTTAGTGCCCAACGCTGCCTGTAATGCCTTCCAAAAGGAAGATGTAAAGAGAGAATCCCTATCAGAGATAATCTTGCGTGGGACACCATGAAGCCTAACAATGTCTCGTAAGAACACCTGTGCCACTGCTGGAGCTGTGAAGGTGGTCCGAACTGGTGAGAAGTGGGCTACTTTGGTCAATTTGTCAACTGTCACCAAGATAGCATCATGGCGACGCGATGACATAGGAAGACCAATAATGAAGTCCATGGATATAGTATCCCACTTCCCCTCTGGTATAGCATGGGACTGGAGTAACCCTCCTGGATGGCGGTGCTCTGCCTTGACTCTCTGACACTCAAGGCATCGGGCTACTAACTCGGCGATAAGCTGCCGCATTCCTGGCCAATGATATAACTGCCTCAAGTCAGCATGCATCTTCTTAACCCCGGGATGTGCTGCATAAGGAGCCCTATGAGCCTCCATGATAATGAAATCTCGCAAACCCCCAGGAGAGGGTACATAAATGCGCCCTCTATGGCGTAATAAACCATCGGACTCCAAAGAGTAGTCCACAAACTTCCCCTCCAGGGTCTCCTGATTACGGATCCTCTGACAAACCTCTAGATACCAATCATCCTCTGGCAATCGCAGCAAAATACGGTCTCTCAAATCAGTGCTCATGGATATGGTGTAAACCTCATGTCGTCTCCTACTTAGAGCATCTGCGACCACATTCTCCTTTCCTTTGATGTAATGAACATCAAAATCATACTCACAAAGGAACTCCATCCATCTCCTCTGACGTGCATTAAGGTTAGGCTAGGTGAAGATATACTGCAAACTCTGATGGTCTGAATGAAGCTCGAAGTGATGACCTAAAAGGAAGTGTCTCCACCTCACAAGTGCATGTACAACTGCTGCAAGCTCTAGGTCGTGCGTAGGGTAGTTAAGCTCATGAGTCTTAAGTTTCCTAGACTCGTATGCTATAACCCTACCCTCCTGCATAAGAACTGCTCCCAATCCATCTAAGGAAGCATCCGTGCATACCATGAAGTCGGCCGTGGGGTCTGGCACAATAAGAATAGGTGCACTAGTAAGTGCCCTTTTTAGATCCTGAAAAGCCCTCTCACACTTCTCTGTCCACTCGAATTTCTTCCCTTTTCGCTGGAGGGATGTGATGGGGTGTGCAACTCTAGAAAATCCCTCCACAAAATGCCTATAGTATCCTGCTAAACCCATGAAGCTCCTGACTTCTGTCACACTGGTAGGTGCCGGCCAATCCATGATGGCTCTAATCTTTGATGGGTCGACTAAGATCCCATCACCGGATATAACATGCCCTAGGTACTTGACCTCTGATCTAAAGAAAGCACACTTCGACAAACTGCCGAACAACTGGTTGTCCCTCAAACACTGCAAAACCTGCCTCAAATGCTCCTCATGCTCCTGCTCATTTCGGGAATAGATCAATATGTCATCGAGGAACACTATCACAAATCGGTCAAGGAAGGTGCGGAATACCCCATTCATGAGACTCATGAATACAGCTGGAGCATTCGTAAGACCGAATGGGACCACAGTGAACTCATAGTGGCCATATCTGGTGCGAAACGCGGTCTTGTGGATATCACTTTCCACAATTCTCAACTAATGGTATCCTGACTTCAGGTCTATTTTGGAAAACACTTTGGCACCCTGAAGCTGATCAAACAAATCATCGATCCTCGGTAAGGGGTAGCGGTTCTTGATGGTTACTTTATTCAGTTGCCTGTAATCCATGCATAACCAAAGGGATCCATCTTTCTTCTTCACGAAGATGACTGGTGCGCCCCAAGGAGAGACGCTAGGACGGATGTGACCCTTCTCTAAGAGTTCCTCTAGCTGCATCTTGAGCTCATTAAGCTCATGAGTGGTCATCCTATAAGGTGCTCTCGAAACTGGCTCGGCTCCTGGTACCAAATCTATGTGGAAGTCAATCTCCCTGCTGGGCGGCATACCAGGTAGCTCATCAGGAAACACATCTGCAAATGCCTCAAGGATGGGGTGATCATCTATGGACGGCTCCTTCTCATTTTCTTCCTCTCGGTCACTGATTGTGATAGCAAACAACTGGCATCCCTTTCGCATGCTCCGCTTAAGCTGCATAGCGGATATCATACGAAGAGACACGGGTCTTTGAATCCCAGTGATTACTATGGGAGCACCATGATCATCCTCACACTCAACCTTTTTCAAGCGACAATCCATCTTGGCTCTGTGGGCGTAAAGCCAATCCATGCCAAGTACAACGCCATAAGATCCGAGTGGTGTAACTCTAAGGTCTACTAAGGTGGTGGTATTACCAATCTGGAGCGGACATCCCCTAACCTCTGAATCCACTGACACTCTAGCCCCTGAAGCTAACTCCACTTCCCAGCTGACACTTTGCCTTACTGCCACTAGCCCGCAACGCTCCACAACCAATGGAGATATAAAGGAGTCAGTCGCTCCTGAGTCAAATAATATAGAAATACTACTACCTCTGACCTTACCTGCAGCCTCGATGACTGTGGCCTGGTGCTCTGCCTGGCGGTTATCAACCGCTGCGAAGACTCTATGGGACTTGCCCATGTCCCCAACTGTAGGCTCTGATGTTGCCATCCTCTGATTCCCTGTCATCTGTCCCTGTGGACACTCTCTCGCCATGTGCCCCATGGCTCCACACGTGAAGCAAGCACCGCGTGCCTGAAACTGTGCACCCTGAGGCCTAGTAAAAGGATGCCCACCTATCCGGCTAGAACCACTGTACCCACCCCTGGAGGACTGCTGAGCCCGTGCCGGGGGTGTGTATGTACCCTGTACTCTCTGGTCACACCTAGGACCCTGTGACTGCCACTGTTTGGGCCTGGAGCCCTGCTGTCCCTGAGGTGGCCTTTGTCTCTGATTCTGCTGTGACTGCTGTGGAGGAGGGGGTTTATGGGACCCCGAAACATTTCTGTGGTTGCCTTTCCAATGGGGTTTCTGAAACCCAAAAGGCTGGGGAGCTGGGTTTCGGTTCTGGAACCGATCCCTCGTGTCCTGTGGCCTGATCTGAATCTCCTCGGCTATAAGGGCCTTCTCTACGGCAACCCGAAGGCTCCCTGGAGCGGCCATCCTCACTGGTCCTGCTATCCCAGCATTAAGCCCCCTAACAAAACGGTTGACGAGTAGCTTCTCGTCCTTCAGGTAATCTACATAGGGTAGGAGCTCTATAAACTTACTCTCGTACTGGGTCACTGTGAGACCCTTCTGCTGGAGGTCATGGAACTCATCGATCCTACGCTGCCGGAAGTTCTCTGACAAGTACCTCTCTCTGAACCTCTCTGTGAAGATTTCCCATGTGATGGTGTCTGCAGTGAGTCCGCACTTGAATTCCTCTTGCTTCCACCATGTGGAGGCTGTCGATCTCAGAAGGTGGACTGCAACGCGTGCCTTCAGATTGCTTTCATAAGATCGCAATGTGAAGCACCGATCTAGGCTTAAAAGCCATGCCTCAGCCTCTACTCCGTCAGTAGTTCCTCCAAAAGATGGCGGCTGGAGGCGTAAAACCTCTCTAATCAGGTCTCCTGGTTCCTGACGTGCTCTCTCAAAGTACACAGGTGCTGCTACTGGAGGGGGTTCAGGCAGGTGAACGGACTCTGGCTCATGCTCTGCCTCACCCTCTACGGAGTTAGGAGGTGGACTCCTACTCCATTCCCTATCAACTGATCTATGACTCCCTGAGTTCTGATTGTCTGCATGACGGTCCACTGCTGGAAGCCTGTCCTGTACTATCCCAATCAAGTTCCGAAGAGCTAGCAAGATGTCTTGGTTAGGGTCAACCGGTGGTTCAGGAGGTGCTTCCGGGTTCCCTTCTGGAACCGGTTCCTCCCTAGCAACATCCTCGCGTGCCATACGTGTACGCCTAGGACCCCTTCCGCGCTTGCGAGCTTGTCGCGTAGTCGGAGGCATCCTTATGAGGAAACAAGAAATAAAATAAATAAACAATTAATTAAATAATTTAATTTTCATATATTTTTATTTTTATTTTTCCGTTTAAGAAAATATTTGATTAATTTAGATAATTAAAGCGAAACGTAATGGAGAAAGGTTCCTAGTGTTGGAAACTTGGCTCTGATACCAAAATGTCGTGCCCAAACTTTAGGGCACAAAAACGGAACAACAAAATTTTTTTGACGTCATGAACTCGCTATAAATCCTAATACATAACGACTGTATTTAAAGTTTTGTCTTATCTAGGATGTAATTAACTTACTTACTAAGGTTAAGTTAAATAACCAACTCGAGCGAGTGACTTGATTGGTGAAGATTAATTTGCATTGCCGATTAGTTAGCTAGCTCAATTACCTAAGACAAGTTGTCGCTAATTAAATCAAGGAATAATTGGTTACCTTAAGGTATTAAATCATTCCCAATCCATATAAGGATAATGCTATTGATTAATTGATACACCTGCGAAATTATTATATACATCCAACTGATGAGGGTTCGAATTACTACAATGTCGTTTGTCCACTAAAACCGACAATAAGCTAAGGCCAATTCTAATTTTCCCTAACTTCTTAATTTGTCGATTAAATTAAATTTGGCCCAAGCTTACCCCCAAGGGTTTATGGTCCATAAAATTGGTTCTACAAATTCCCCTTTTTAAATTTTCTTAATACCCCAAATATAATTAGGGAAGTCTATTGATTAATTAATTAAATTAATCGAGTTGATGTATGGTGTTTCCGATTTTGATAACCCCTTCATTCTTAAATCCCTTTTTAAAATTTCAAATCTCCTAAGGAGTAAATGGACGTATAATAATCCTATCATTAATTAACCCCATTTCATATATTAAAACCAAGTTTAAAACTCCAATCTAAATGGTCATATAAAAGAAAATCCCATTATTGAATTGCCCCCAAAATATATATATATTAAAATCAATGTTTAAAAATCCCCATTTAAATTCCTTATATATATATATATATAAAATCATATATATATATTTTTAAATACTAACCCTCATTATAATTTCAAAATTAATTATGATGCTCTACTTTAATTCTCTTACTTATATATATATACATATATATATAAATACATTTATTTGTATATATATATGTATATATATATAATTCTTATAATGCTAACCCTAACCCGAAATTGGGTTAGGGTTGCATTTTTATAATTTACACTTGACCTATTTTATTTTTTCATCCTTTTATACCCTAACCCGAAATGGGTTAGGGTTTATTAAACGTCTATATTTTATTGAGTGTCCCTTTTTTTTTGTGGTTTTGGAGGTTGCAGGTACGGCAAGCTAGGGCACGGCGGAGGGTTTCGCAAAGAGGAGGCGGCGCGGGGCTCTCCCGGTCGCCACTGTGTTTATACACAGTGACGGCGGTTGCCGTCCACTGTGTATAAGCACAGTGGCGGCCGCGGACCGTCCACTGTGCTTACACACAGTGGCGGCACCCTTCGTGCCGTCCACTGTGGGTAAGCACAGTGGCGCGGCCCGAGCGCCGCCCACTGTGTTTACACACAGTGGCTCGGCCTTGCCGTGCCGTCCACTGTGGGTAAACACAGTGGCGCGGCCCGAGAGCCGTCCACTGTGTTTACACACAGTGGTTCAGCCAACAATGTTATTACAAGATTTTTTTTGTTATTCATTTAAATATATTCGTGGGTTGATAAAAACATGTTATAAGATGTGATTTTTTGAATATATCGAATATATATATATATATATATTTGTATATATATATATATATATATATTTGTATATATATGTTTTAATACACATATATCCATTGTTATGATCAGATCATAACATAAATGTGTTTGTTGGTTTTGTTCTACAGACATCTACAGGGTATGTTTTTTCAGATGCAGATATATATATATATATATACGAAGTTTATTCTGCAATTCTTTTGTATGTTTGAAACAGAGATGCACAAGTCCAAAATGCATCCTTTATTTTGTTGTTACAGGGGTATGCACATACAGGGAGCTTATACATATATATATTCTCTATATATATAGGTATATATTTTCAATATATATACTTATATACATATAGAAATGTATATATGACTAAATGTTGAAGTAATAGGGTTAAAAACCCTTATATCGTTTTGAGATTTCAAACATCTACATTCTGTTTGTTTTTTTTTGTTTTCTAACAGCATTTAGAATAGATCTATTTTCTTCTTCTTCCTTTCATTAAAACTTGCTACAGAAATAAAATAGTTCTGGTTTTCTTTTTACAGTCATAAAATAACAGAATCTAGACTATGCAAGTAAATAGTGAGAAATAAAAAAAACAATACTAGTTCACTCTTTTTTTTAAAACAGACATAAAATTAACAGAATTTAAGCTATGCAAGTAAATAATAACCCTACTGCATTTCTTTTTCTTTTCCTTACTAATGCAGTAAATAAACATGTTACAGACCAGATTTAAATGTAGACTACAGCAAACACAATAGACATAAAAATATAATAAAAAGAATTACATTTACATTGTTTTTCCAGAATGCTAGTTACAATAGCCCAAATAAGAAAATGGGTAGATAATCTAACAGTCCCCTTTTTTTTTTCTAATCTTTACACAGAAAATAATAATTACATTTGTTTAAACAGAAACAGAATCATTTTAAGCCCTATATCTACATATGCACTTTCTCTTCTTTTTCTTTTGCTACAAAGCACAAGTTTACATTTCTTTCTTCCTTTCAGCATTTAAATAAAAATAAGAAATCTGAATAGAAGTCTGCAACACCAAAATCTGCAACTCCTAGTCTTTTTCCCCAAGCCACCTGCAAGTAAAGTTTTAGGACTGTGACCATGGGATGCTCACCTCCCAGCCTAGGCTTACCAGAAGCCACCCCCGAGCTAGGAGAATCAAGACCTAGACGGGTTACAACCAAGCAATACAACATAACAATAGGGCAAACACACAACACATACACTTTCCCATCCCAAGCTACACTATCACCACATTTGTGGAGATCAATCTATGGGTGGAAGTGGACCAAGTACCGTTGGGGAGACTGCAGCCAAAAAAAATATCACAAGCCACCTCATGGCAACACAAAATACTCAATCAGAATTCATCCCAACCACCTTATGCCCCCCCAAAGGCTCAAAGCCATTTCTCTCCCCTTATGACCCCCAAATGCATACACAAGGCTATGCAGCAAGGGTCACAAAGGACACCCTTGAGATCACTCTCCTTAAGGAGAGCCTCTCACCCAAGGCTGTCATGCTTCTTCCACCCCAAGATCATCCTACTCTCCCAAGAGTAGGAGATCTTGGACACTCCCAAAACAAAAACACAAAACAGAAAAACATAGAATAAAACTACACATTATTTTCTTCTACAACATTATACATACACACTTCCTTTACAAGCAAATCTTTCCTTCAACAAAACAACATAGCTAACATAAACAACATAAACAAGAGGAGATAACAACCAACCTTATTCTGCCAATAGGTATTCTAAACTTGGTTGAAGATGAGCTGCCCAATCCACACAACTTTCTACAAATCTTGGCCACCAAATTCCTCTAAATTTTCTAAAACTGGTTTTTCCTTTCAAATTTTTCCAAAAATCTCCAAAAGTGGAGAGTGGGTGATTAGCTCACTAAGCTTCCATTCTTAGCCTAAGAAGGCCTCTCTCACTCCTTCCAACCTCTTGGATAGAGTGAGTGATCTCCCATTGGGTTGGTCTTCCCTAGGTCTTACACACTCCCTAACCTAGGTGCCTAGAGAAGGGAAATGGAATGGGGAAGAGGGATTACTCTCTCCAAGAAGGTTATCCTACCAAGGAGGGCACTCCTATAGATGGAATTCGTCCATCTTGGGAAAACCACTTTTTTGGGTGGTTAAACAAGTCCTAAGGGAAAGACACATGGCCAATTTTGGCCTTCACCCATAGGTACCCCATGAGGCCTAATAGAAAAGCTCTAAAATTGACTCTAGGAGTTGATTTGACCTTCAGAAAGTCCACCTGAAGTTAACCTACGGGTCAACTCTGAGTTGACCTTCCTTGTGGCTCTCTAACCTAGATTTCTTGGTTCCTTCAAGGATAATTAGGGGATATAACTATTAACAAAAATAAAACTTTCAAAAAGGTGACATGACAATTGCCAACACAACATACTACATAGGTGTCAAGTGACACTACAAAATAATTCCACATCACAATAACCACATGGCAATTGTCCCTTAAACAATTTAATCAATCCAATAAATACAAATTACACTCATGCAACATTTTACATTTACGAATAAAATACAGTACATACGGGGTGTTGTCTCTCCAAATAGACAACCCCTGGTTTTACTAACGCACATTGGCCTAGGCTTGATTCTCCCTAATATTTCCATGGTCACATGGATATTTTCCTGCACATCTCAATTTAAACATTAGTACTTCCCAAATAGCCTCATATAATATATAAAATCACATAATCAGAATACAATACATTCATTCTACAAAGACTTGACATTATGAAATATAATTTGTCACAATTCAAAGCAATTTCCTCATAATCCTCAAAATTTGATCCATCTACAATATATGCAAACATTTTCCAAACATTATATCAAATCCTGAAATTCAGATAATAACCTGCATCATCACAATATTACCCTAATCTAGAATCATATAATATTCTATAATCCACAAGGCATAGAAATGAAGCATCCACATATATCAATGTTACCAAAATCGCGGAATCATGAAAAGTTCTATATCCATAGTGTGTCAAAACTAGCATCCAAAATAGTTCCAAAATAAAAATAACTGAAGAGATAGGATGGGTCGGGGTAGGGCCTCACAGAAAACAAATTGACAATTCTTTTTGGTGGCCGTGTTGATTGCTCATCTACCCATGTGCTCCTGCATCAACAACCCTTTCCTCTCACAAATGGAATTCCACATTGATACTACTCTTTCATAAGGAAAACTCTGGATCATATCATATGTACCTACTTCAATACAATCTCAAATAATTTTTCAAATTCTTGTCTAGTTTGTTTCTTGTCTGGATTTCACTGAAAACTTTCTCATCCTTAACGGATCCCAATATCATGGTTTGATATAAATCTGCAAGTTTGAGGAATTCTTAGAGTGCATCACTCAATCCTGGGTTTTCAGTTATTTTTCGTCAAACCATTGTTATTGAACTTGGTAGGTGGGGACTTTCCAAGTACTTACTTTCTTCATTCATTACCATGAGAGCCTATATTTATCTATAAATAAATAAATTAGATTAAATAATTCTATAAAAATAAAATAATATAAACAAAAAAGTATTTAAAAGTCTAGTATTAATATATCACATCATCCACTAAAATATAAATTTGTTAAAATACATTTGAAATATAAATTCCTTAAAATACAGTTGATACTTGATTCCATCTTCGTATAAAGATCATATTTGATCCTTTTATAACCAAGTTATATCCCTAAAAAAATTCACAAGCCCATATATTTTTTGAGATATGAATTGCAATCCAACAATATATTGTGAGATTTTGCCAAGATCAAGAGCTCAATGAAATGTACAAAATAGAGACACAATATAGGACAAGAATAAACTGTATTCTCATCAATAGAAAATGATCAATATCAATTACATACAATGTAGATGAGCCTGCTTATATAGGCAAAGCTAGGGATATGTGAGCACACAAACATGACATGTGGCTCAATAAGAAACAAGGGTAGGTAGGAAATAGGTGTGGGTAGGTAGGAGAAATAATATAATAGTCCACATGAGGTGGATCACCCACTGAATGTGGAGTGTAACAACAAGAGTGGAGTGTAACAACAAGATCAACACCATAAAAGGTGGAATTTCTCATACACACACTATCCCAATGTGGCACAAACACCCAAGTGTCTCATACCCAAACTACTATGAAATGCATTTCCTAAGTAAACTTAAGTAAAGTGTAATAATATCCATGATGAATAATTATTTACACCAACACCCCCCCTTAAGTGCAACTTAGGGGAATGCACTTAAGTCTACAATGCAACTAAGCAATGCAAGATGGGTCCCGGCTATGAGGCCATGTTAGGTACTCATGTACAAATGCAAATGCGTGCAAACCAATGCAATGAAATCTCTCACAAAGTGGGGACAGAGAGAAAAATCCAATGGGAAAAAACCCTCCCCCAAAAGAGAGATGAAAACATACAAGAGAACTCTCATAGAAGAATGTGAGGAACAAAACCCCATGTGAGGAAAAAGTCCCCCCCATATGAGAGAAGAAGAGAAGTCAAACTATGACCCCCCCTCAATGTGGAATCTGCACCAATGATAGAAGCTCGATGTATGAAAAAACTACTCTATGAACGTCGAACAACATTCCTCCCCTTAGGAAGAAACAAAACCAAAGGTGTATCCATGAAGTCTCCCCAATCATGAAGGGGAGATGTATGAAGAAAACTCATGATGAAAGGAATCTCTGAAAACTACTCAAGTGTCCCCATGTCGATGCTAAAAGATACCCCCTCCAAAGGTGGTAAACTGTGCCACACTGTTGAAAAAGGCACTCCAAGATCTAGTGGAGATGGATGTAGAACATGTCCCAAAGACTCACGTCTCCTCAAAAAATAAAGAGAGCTCCTCCAACTGCTGTACATAAGTATCCACAATCATGTCAACCTTGAAAGAATGATCATGTAGAGAATGAACAAGAGGGTCAGAGTGTGTCCTCGCAACAATCGAAGAAGGATCACCTTCATCAAAGAGAAGATGAATGTCATCAATGATGTCTCCCAAATCTACAATGTAGGATTCTATAAATAAACCTGCAATATCTGTCAAGTAATCATCCCATGAATCTGAAGCTGGAAGACAATGAATATCCTACTGCACTGAATCACATGAAGGCAAAACTGTCGCACTATCTGCATCATCAAGTGCAATAGGTGATGTGATATCAATATGAGGAGATGAAATACAAGACTCAAGAATGGGGTCACATGTGAGAATCCCCATGTTCAAGTGCCCAAAGTTCTCCTCAAAATCTGAACCATCACAATAAGTGTGATCATCAAATGTGAAATCATCATCATCAACAAAATCTAAAAAGGAGTATAACCGAGATGCATGATCAACCACCCCAGTTGCAATGATAGCTCTATTCTCCAAGTCTTTAATGAAAACTGAGTCAGGTGTGAACTCCACAACTCTCTTAGTTGCACCATGTGTGATTTGATAGATAGAAAGGAGATTGTTTGTCAAGTGGGGTACACACAACACATCATTGAAGGAGTTATCCCCAATGTCAATAGATCCTTTCTCAATCACATCCATGTATGTATGATTGCCCATCAAAATCTATGGCATGGTGCAAGGCTCAAATGTAGAGAACATAGACTGCGAAGATGCCATATGATGAGAAGCCCCTGAATCTAGAAGCCATCTCTCTAAATCATGACTGATAGTAGCACATAGAGCTTTTCTTTTTCTTGTTCCAAAAGAGTGAGTCTTCCCACTTGTAGAAGCCATGAATGCTTGCCCTTTTCCTTTTGAATGTGAGGAAGTGGAAGTTGATGAATCATCCTTCTTGTAGACTTTAGGTAAATCAATGTTATGCTTTTTGATGATATGTGTGAGCTCATCAATCTTCTTAGAATGGCAACGATGCTCCTCATGACCAATCTTTTTACAATAAGCACAAGTAGGTCTCTCCCTCTTTGGTGAATTATCTCTCTTGGAAGAGGATGAATCTCCTTGTTGTGGAGAAGATGGTGCTTTTTCCTTAGGCTTTGATTGCCATTTCTTCTTGCTTGAGTTGTCCTTTCCTAGATTTCCTTTGTTCCCTTGATTTGCCACTAATGCTTAAGACTTAGAAGCCTTAAGAATGCCCATGCTTATCAACTTAGTTTGTTCCATCATCAACATTTCATTGAAAGCATCAAATGTAGGCATTTTGTAGCTTGAACCCATTGTCATCCTATGGGTTTGGAAACTAGAAACAAATGCTGCATATTCTTGTGGAAGCTTGCCTATCAAGTTGAATATCAATTGAGTATCCTTCTTATCAATGCCACAATCTTTGAGTTGTGCCCTCAACTCATTTGCTTTAGTGACATAATCTTGTATAGTATCAAAGTTCTTGGGATCTAACATGGTGAGATCACTATCAATTTGATATCCCCTAATCTCATCAACTTGACCATACAAGTCTTGAAACTTTTGCCAAGCATCCTTGATTAGAGTACACTTCTCAATATGAAAAATGAGATCCTTTGATACATACTTTCTTAGGGTACCAATTGCCATGATATTTTTAGTGAGCCAATCCAAGTGACCAACTAGATCAACCTTAGGATCAACGGGAGCAACAATAGTTCCATCAATGTAATGAGTGAGTCCTTTTTCCATAAGTTTACTCCATGCATCAATTTTCCAAGTAGCATAATTATGTGGAGTTAAGAGAGAAAACTTAGAAGAACCCATAGCAGAAAAAAGGAAGGAACACAAGAGCACAAAAGCACAAGAGACACCCCCCCAAATTCACTCAATCAAAGTACCCCTCCCAAAGTGATGATTTTGGCACTTTATACTTAGTGCGATTACAATGAGCCACTTGCAAAACAAGGCAAAGTTGACTTATGATGCAAATTTTATAACTTCTCAAATGAGATACAAGAGACTTCAATCAATAGTGCAATGAATCTAACTGAAATTCAAGCAAATATACAAGTACCAAGAGAGCCAAAAATGGCCAAAATCTGAAAGTACAATTTCTACTTACAATGGCATCAATCTGATAGCATCATGTGAAAGTAGACAAAAAAATACGCACTTTCAAAAAAAACGGCACCTGAAAAAGAGGTCATATGACCCCAAACGAAGCCTCTGAAGTTGCAAAAACTGGGATTACTCAGGTACAGTCACTAAAAACTGTATTTTCTAAAAAATCCGTCCATCAAAATTAAAAAATTTCTTCACCACTATGGAGAGCACTAAATTCTAGCCCATTTCAAAAAAAAATTGCACCCAAAAAGGAGCAAAAATGAGCAAGTTATGGCCATTTGAAGTTGAACTGAAAAATCAAAAAGCTCAATGAGAGGGGCCTGCCAAATTTTTGAAAAATGCTGATGTGGTGCTGATGTCAGCAAATCAATGTGTTAAATTTGACGGTCGTATGACCGTCGCAAAAACTTCGCCTCTCTGCTGACTGGGCGTTCGTACTGTACGGACGGGCTGACGTGGCAGATGACTGCGTGTAGGCCGTACGGAGTTGACGTGTCTGACAGAGGTGGCCACGGGCTAGTGGCCTCCTGCCACGTGGCGGATGTGGAATTCGCCGGTCTGGGCGACTAGTCGGTTGTCCACATGGCGGGGTCTATCGTCGGAGAGGTGGCATTGGCGCCGGGAGGCACTGCCTTGGGGCGGCGCTGAAGGCTGAGGGCGCCGTTGGACGAAGACCGGTAGTTGAGCGAAGATGCAGAGTGGCCGGCGGCAGCATCCAGTGCGGCGGCGGTGGTGACAGTCTGCGTGTGGAGCTAGGGCGAGACACGACGTGGCGGCGGCGTCGGGTACAACGCGCAGAGACAGTGGGGAGACGGCAGTGGCGGCGGGAGAGTCCGGCGTCGCAGCGGTCGCGGCAGTGTCGGGTACGACCAGCGCTGGGTACGGGCTCTGTGGCAGGTGGTGTACGCTGCGAACCTGCAACCTGCGGTACAGGGTCATGGGGGGGGGTCTGCGGACCCCCCAAAAACTTGTTTTTCTTTTTTTTTGATTTTTTTTTTTCTCATGAAAATTTTTCGAATTTTTTTTATTTTTGATTTTTGAAAAATATTTTCAGAAAATGAAATTTTTTTTTTCCAAAAAATATATAAAAAATTTGAAAATCCGTACAATTATAGCAAAATTGGTGAAAAAAATTTTCTCACCAAAATAGGTCGACTTTATAACCAAAATTCATGGAAATGGCCTTTTGGACGCAATGGCGAGGTCGGATCTGGTCTAGGACACCTCCAAAAGATGTTGCTCCTCAAATCTGCCTCTTGACATCGCAATAATGTCTCTTCAAGACAAATCAATGAAGCCCCAATGGCTCTAATACCATGTGAGATTTTGCCAAGATCAAGAGCTCAATGAAATGTACAAAAAAGAGACACAATATAAGACAAAAATAAACTATATTCTCATCAATAGAAAATGATCAATATCAATTACATACAATGTAGATGAGCCTGCTTATATAGGCAAGGCTGGGGATATGTGAGCACACAAACATGACATGTGGCTCAATAAGAAACAAGGGTAGGTAGAAAATAGGTGTGGGTAGGTAGGAGAAATAATATAATAGTCCACATGAGGTGGATCACCCACTAAATGTGGAGTGTAACAACAAGAGTGGAGTGTAACAACAAGATCAACACCATAAAAGGTGGAATTTCTCCTACACACACTATCCCAATGTGGCACAAACACCCAAGTGTCTCATACCCAAACTACTATGAAATGCATTTCCTAAGTAAACTTAAGTAAAGTGTAATAATATCCATGATGAATAATTATTTACACCAACATATATAAACAATTTTTTTTATTGAATAATGTATTAATAAATAAATAAATACATTGATGAAGAGAGTCAAAAGACTGCTAGTAAGAAATAGAACCTAAATGAACAACGAGACACTAAAGAACTAACTAGATAACAACCAGTAAAAAGACTAGAAGAAGGACCAAAATCCACATCATCATTACATAATAACTCAAATACATTTAGACTAAAGTCCACGTGAAAGACCAAACCAGCAAAACATTAGAAGGTTGAAATTGACAACTATAATTTGAACTTCTACAAACTATGAAGCCACATGGAGCACACAATATATATAAAAGTTAATATATAATAAATATTTGTTTTTGCTTAGCAAGCCTCAATTTAAGTCTTTGTTTTGTTATACGTCTTTGTTCAGTTCTTTCCAATTTCTATTTAAGTCCATTTGTAGGTACTATACCTACAAGCATCTCTCAGGTAAGATCTCAGATTATCTATCAAATATCTCTTTACATATACTCTGGTTCTAATGTACTTATATTAATTACGTCTAGAGGCCTAATTTATATATTTTTTATTTAAAAAAAAAAAAAATTATCATTTGTGTATCTTATCAAATATTTCTAGATGTATTCTTCATAGATTGATTTTGAGATATATATTCTAGTATTAGTTAGCTAATACTAAAAGTTTTAAGTATTCAAAAGAATATATTTATGTTTTGTAAATAGAGTATTTGATCAAATATTTGATAGGTTTATAAATATTTATGTCTTTAAGTTAAGGTATTTTTATTAGGTTTTAAGAATCTTATTGATGTAATAATTTAAGAGATTTTCGATGATTTTATTTTTAAAAATAGTTTTTTAATATTTGTGATTATGTATAAAGATATTCAAGTTTGATTTTAAATACATCAATTGAAAGATCTTTGTTAATTTAATTATTTAAATTGTTCGACATGAATCATATAATGATAGCATCTCTCATAGCCCATGTGCATGCACAATTATTAATTAGTGCTTGTTGATAGATCAGGTGACAAATTCATACTACTCACCAAATTAAGAGATGGCAAACCAACTCCTCTCTTGAAAGGAGACACAAGATTCTCCCTAATGTCTAATGATCTACCAAGTTTTAGCTATGCTAAGATAATACAAAGGCAACCATATGTTGTTGAAACAAAATACATATGTTACATGTTTGATTGATTAGTATTTCAAGAATTTATTGCACACAAATAATTGATGCTCCCTCATACATACCTATAAGTACCTTGAGCTCTAACTACAAGGTGCTACAAGTGCTCTTCCAACAAGGTATGGAAATGAAGCACAAAGAAAACTTAGAATCTGAATCTTAAATTATACCTAATCTAGGCTAATATATTTGAAAGAAAGAAAAGGAAAAAGATAAAAGGGAAGGAATGAAAAATTATATTGTAAAAGGTATGAAGAGGGAAAGGAAATTATAGGAACAAGAAAATGAGTATATTGATATGACAAACAACCATAATCTTAATGAGTTTTACATGTAAATGTAAATTAAGTCACACACATTAATGTTATTTTTGGCTCAACATCATACATGAATGATCCAAAATTCACACTACTCTTACATGATTATGTTGATAAGTGTAACTATAATGATAGTAAGGGGTGGAGTGTAATGGTTTGAACATGTTAACAAAAACTATTAAAGAGTCAACATTTATTTCTTTTTAAAATAATACTCTTCAAGTAGATAAAATAACTCCTAAGAAAATAAAAATAAAATGATTCTAAACTAGTCTTAAAGTAAAGTAAAATAAAATAATTCTTAAGTAAATAAAATAATATAAAATCACTCTTCAATGAAACAAAATAATTCTTAAGTAAATAAATAATAACTTTTCAAATATTTTTAAGAAGATAAAAACAATGCTTTAGATAACATGTGTTAAAAAATGGCTCGCAATTAAAATTAGCATAGCGAACCAAAGTGGATTGAAACAAATTCATAGGAAGGTGAAGAAGTTTGGTGGGAATGGTGGCGGTTTCCAACTTAGTAGAAATGTCAATCAAATATGGGAGTGAAAAAATTGAAGCTGGGTGGAGGGTTACCAAAGGCACAAAAAACAAAGTTTTTGAGTGGTAAAGAAAAGATCAATTTTGACCCCAATTCTCATTGGCAAGATGCCAAGAATTTCAATAGGTTTTATTTTCAAAGGAACAAGTAGTTTCTTAATAAGTGATACAATGCTTTGAAATTTTGAACCTATGAAGGCTTAAGAGGGATCATGAGATTATGGGTAGGAAAATAGTCGCCAAAATAGAAATGAGATTTGCAAAGGATTGGGAAGGCCTCAGAGAAGATAAAGGAGTTATCTATCAATAAGAGTGAATTGGATTCCACAAGATCACACACACACATATGTTGGATGTTGCTGAGAGTTTGCTAGAATGATATATTGTCATTGATGTCAACATATTCTTCTGTGTATTCCAGTGTTGCAGTTTGGTTGGATAAGTTGGTTTAGCATAATGTTTTGATCAAGTTATGAGATTTGGTATTGACGTTGATATTTAGTTGTTCATGTTATTCGGTATTCTGGTTTGTGCTCCAAATTGCCCTGGAATTGTTATATCTTTAGTTGCGGATTTATGGGATGTGTTCTAGACATTGATGTATGTCCTCATTTTGATTGGTTCATGATTTGGATATCCACAAGCGAATATTTTGTAGATGGAGGAAATGGATTGAATACAAGATTCAATCTTCCAACATCCAACAATAAAGTTTTTCCTGTCAAAAACACACATGCAAATAAAAATCTAAACTAGGAACACACATGCATGTCACACAATCTACTCCATTGCACTCCTTAAACCAAGATCTTATGTAGATAATATTGCTCTCAGAAGCACACACAAGAAGCTATAGTTTTTGGAGATTCAAGAAGATTAATGCAAAGGAAGCTAAAGAAAATGAAATGCAAAGATGATGAAGAATGCAAACTGACATAAGTTCGACGCATAAAGATGAGATACCCAAATAAGAGAGGGGGCCTTGTTTAAATAGATTTTCTCCAGGCGAGTTCATGTTGTGGAATGAATATGGGATAATGCAAGATGAGTGGTATGGGGAAGATGAGTGGTAAATAGGAAATGGTAAGTGGTAGGAAGGGATATTAAAGGATTTTATTAAATAAATAGAGAAATGTATATAACGTGAACTCATGAAGGTGTATACATGAATATGATATAATGTTTTATTTAATAAATTTAATGGATAAATGATGAGATATTAATAATAATATAATAAAAGATGGAAATTATGAATAATGAATTATGGAGAAATAATAGTGTAATAATAAGGACTCGCCCGATGTTCGGAGAAATTTGAAATTAAATGAGGACAAATTAATGGAAATTTTTATGTGTCTACATTTTGCCCCTCTTTGAGATGATGCAGCCTGTCGTGTTGTTTCAAAGAAAATGATCAATTGGTATATGCCCCAGAGGTGTCCTAGTAAGGATAATGATTGATTGGTTATGCCCCCTCGAGAGATTGATCGAACAGATAGATTGAGATTGGTCTCTTGATAGATCGTGGGAGAGAAGATTGGATGATTGATATTGCGCAAGTGATTAAGTTGAGATGTACATTTGATGGAAATACACAGTTGATGAGGTGTAACTAAACAATTGATGGAAATGAGCAGTATAGCCAGGTTGATAAGTTGATTAAGCTGATAGGGATTGATGCGAGCGCAAGATAAGGTGATCCAATAATTGATTGATTGATTGACTCTAGGGGCATTGAGATTGCACGAAGAAAGTTGGCTGATAAAGAGATTAAATATTCAAAGACATTGCATTAGTTAGATAAAGTATTTGATAGATCTCACTGCAATAAGAAGAATGAAGAAGATGATGAAAGAAATGATGAAAAAGATAGATGAAAAGGAGGATGAGAAGAGAAAAATGATGGAAAAAAGAATGAGTGATGAGAAAGAGGATATGAAAGGTGATGAGAATTCTTGTGCTTTTTAAGTGCTTGTATCATCATCGAGCTTATTATAGCAAAAGGAAAAAAATCATCTAGATATGAATTAGACCCAAATGAATCAATCACTCCAATTGCGAGAAAGAAAACATATTAGACAGTAAAGGAATGCCTCGGTGTATATCAGACCAATATGTCCTCGATGATCTTAAGCGATCATGTCCTAGGACGTGTCATCATATTTCTAAGGAACATCCCGCAAGCAGCAAACAAGTGAACATGCCCCATCCTTGCCTTTCTAGTCAAAGACATCCTGGAGATAAAATGTCTAGTCAGAGGTATCCCGAAAAGGCTAAAAGACATGTCACCAAAAAAAGAAAATAAGCAAACAAGCAAACAATATGTTTCATGTTGAATGATTTTTGTTCACAGTTGATGGGTTCGGGTGTATAAGTTGATCATCTATGTTGTTTGATTTGCTCAATCTAAGTCTCGTCCTGTCATGAGTCCATTAAAGTTCTAAAGTTGTCTGCTTGTCCGAAGTGTTTGTGTCATCGCAATGTTTATTACATGTTTTGGGATTTTTATTATTTTTAGGGTTTTTATAAATGTTTTAATTTTTAGGGTTTTTTTCAAGACATTTTATGATTTTTAGGGTTATTTTCAAGACATTTTATGATTTTTAAGTTTTTTTCAAGATATTTTATGATTTTTAAGTTTTTTTCAAGACATTTTATGTTTTTTATGATTTTTTGAATATTTGCCCCTAGTGTCTAGCAAGGCAAAAAGGATTTTGAGTGGATGAATGAAAAAATGGGATCTGAATGGATAAGTGAAAGATGGCAGAGGCTTATATGATGTTCAAGGACTATCTCACAATAGGATAATATGTCAATCCAAGCAAAGGGACCAGATATAGCAATATAAAGCAAGGATATGGTGTAATGAATGTCAGGTGATCCAAAGGAATGGACATGTCAAGAGGCTTTTTAACATTTTATTTCCTTAATTTTGATCAAGATCAAGAGATGGGTTTGGATAGAATAAGAAAGATCAAAGGGTAGTAATGAAATGATAGGAGTTGAAGGGTGTGGATCAGATGCAATAGATAGGACATACGAAGCCTGTAAGGATCCTTAACCTTGTCAAGATCAAAGGTGGAAACATGGATATGTATGAATATGGAGTGAATGAGGGATAGTGGAGGATGAAGGATAATGGAGGCTAAGGGATAATAGATGGTTGTGGCAGATAGGATAGCATGGATGAAACTTGCCCCCAGTGATTAGTGCAAGAAGATAATGGATTACACATGATGCCTGTTTGCTAGGTTTTCACCATGGTACTTGCCCAAGGTGCCTGTTTGCCAGGTTTTCACGAATGGACGAATTTTTTTTTCTTTCTCTTTACTATTTTTTTAATTTTTTCACTTTACTTTTTTGAACTTTTGGAAGATGATGGATACTTGATAAGAGATATGACTCAGGAATCAAGTTGTTCTCTAGATAATATCCCTGAAAGATGTTCTATAATGATCCATGGCTATTGAAGGTATGCTCAAAGATGTCGATAGGGTGATCGTAAAGGGAGATGAAATGGATGATAAGACAAAAAGGTTATAAGGATTTATGCAAAGGATTGGATAAGAGGGATGGAAGGATAGAAGATAGGTGTTGGATAATGGATGGGATGTTGGAAGAATTGTGCATGGCTGAATGGAAATGCTAGCAACACACCTTGAGGGGTGGTGGACTGGTGGAGGAATAATGGATTTCTGAGTTTGTGATTTTGATGGAAAGGTTGATGTGGATTTGAGGACACAAGGAGCCAAAATGCATGAAGGAGGTGAAATAGGTTTTAGGATAGTGCATGTGGGATAAGTTACGGTAGCAAAATTGAATACCAATTTTGATTTTTCTTTAGTGTGCAATTCCTATATGAGTGACTTGGAAATCCACATGGTTCTTGATTTTTCATTTTTTTGTGATACTTTAGAATACATTGCCTCGATGTAAGACTTGGGAATCCATACACATTTTGACTTTTCTTCTTTCTTTGTGGTCCTTTGTGGCCTTTCGAAAATTTCTTTCTTTTGTAGTTCCTTGGAATGCATTGCTTCTACAAGCACCTTGGGAACCCATATGGTTTTTGAAATTTCTTTATTTTGCTCAATGGGCCTTTGTGGCCTTTTGTATATCTCTTTTTCTTTTTGGATCATATTTTTCTTTGTTTTTACATGTCGATTAGATGGGACATGTTGATCCTTAAATGCATGTGGATTGTTTGACTCATGACTTTTATGCTTGGCATCCAAATTGCTTGGAGAAGGAAAAGAATGTGTAGATGGATAGGAATGATATGAAGGTATTTTGGATGGATAGAAGGTGCTTGAAGATGTGTGCCTTTATTGATCCTGCAGAAGGGATGGAGGGATATAGGGACCTAAAATAGATGGAAGGGGTGAAGGGGAAGGCATGTATTTGGATTCAACTGGAGAAATGTAGGATTTGTAAGGGATACCAACATCTTGAGAGTGAACAATGTAGCCCTTATAATCAAGATTTTCTTTTATATCAGGGGGTTCTAATATACCTTGTTCATGAATTTCTAACCTTTTTCTTTGATAATGCATGCTTTGGAGGATATTTTTAACAAAGGGTTTCTTCTTATTTGTGATGCCAGAGGCAAGTTCATTTTGAGGTGGAGGTGGAATGTAGGGAATGATAGGATCATGAAAGGACTTTATAGGCATGATGGACTCTTGATGTAGACAAGGGAATAAAGGGATACTTTGATCTTGACATGGAAGAGGACCATTGGATAGAGTAGGAAGCATGTTTGACTCCTCATTCTGAGTAGAATCATTTGAAAAGGTGGAAGAGACATCATGATCTTGCCTAGGAAGTGGATTAGGAATGGGATTTGGAAGGATGTTTTTCTCTTGAGGTGGAAGGGGATCATCTTGGAAGAAATTGAAAGGTATAAGGGGATCATCATGGGATTCTAGGGAGGTGGGATCTTTTTTAACCATTGGATAGGATTGGAGAGTTTTGGTGTCTTGATCTTGATTTATGATAGGACTTGTTTCTTCATTTTTCAGATTATCCTATTTATATGGATCCACTTCTAAGGAAGGGGTAGTATTTTTTATATGCATGGGGGATTCTTGGAAGGTGTTCATGTTTTTGCATGATTGGGAAGCATTTTGTATAGGGCCTTCTAGAGTGGGTATGATTGGAATTGGAGTGTATGATGGCATAGGATCTAAGATATCTAAATCGTATAAAGGATTTGTATGAAAAAAAGTATTAGCTTGGATTTGCACTGTGGATAGACCTTGAGGGTCAACATGAGAAGTTTCATCATTAGATTCATTATTTGAGGGATATGATATGGATTGTTGTTCAAAAGCCTTAGGAGATGGAGGCATCATGGAAGAGATGGAGGCTACATGTGGGCCATTGCTAGACATAGGTTCATAATTTTCATAATTTTGATCATGCTTGGTAATGACATCTAGTTTCTCCTTAGGTGAATTATTAGGATCTTCAATTTCAATAACACCATTATCAAGGAGGTATTGAATTTTATGTTTTAATTCCATGCACGTTGAAGTCTTATGTTTGTTATGTCTATGATATGCACAATAATTACTCAAAAATTCGCATCCCCATATGGTCTTGTTAGGAAATATGATAATATTGTGCTCAAGAAGCTCTTTCAAAGATGGCTCAATAGATTGTCCCAAAGGTGTAAATTGTCTATTTGAGGGATATTTTAAAGAAATGTCTTATTGTCTTGGTGAAGAATTCATGGGATCTTGTCCAAGATTTGTCTTTTGATTTTCAATCACTTGTTGTTCCACCTTATATAGTCTATTTAGAATTTCTTGAAGTTTGTTATTCTTGATATCATGAAATTTTATCTCAAGAGGGGTCATTGAATCTTTTTGTTGGGCTTGAATTTCATATATTTCTCTCTTGAGATCTTGAATTTGTTGGGTCAAGGTAGCCATGGAGATTTATGATAGTTCTTATCTTTGACCTAGGGAAATGTATGAGACTCTAGGTATGATGCAAACCCTAAAGGGAAAAGGGGGAATTATATGATATGAGTGAGATTAGGATGTGATAAGGTTCAATGAAAAAATGTAATCTATGTGACATTATTGAGATGGGAATTTGCTAAAGGGTTGATGCAAAATACGATCTATATGATAGGAAAGTGTTGTGCAGCTAAACCCTAAATGGGATATGAGGATGAATGATGTTTGATGCAAGGAATAAGGATACTCTAGGTCTAAAAAATATTTGCAATGTGATTTTTGACTTGTACTAGGATGGATAGACACAAGGATAAGTGATCAAAGGGAGGGCATGCTATGATAGGAGATGATGAACTCCAAGCAGAATACCAACTCAAAGACATTGATAGATTCCCTAACTCAAGGAAGATGCACCTCAAGTGATAATGATTATTGATGTAAGACCTAAGACAAGAAATCCTAAGTGCAAACAATGTTTTTGGTTTTTTTGAATTTTTTTTTTTTTTGGATTTTGGTATGCAAATAATAATATAATGCTAGGACCAATGATGAAATGACCCAAGGAACTTATGAAAGGTTTAAGGTTATGTCCTAAAGGAATGATGGAAGGCTATACAAAGATTATGGGTATGATCTAAGGGGATTATGCAAGGGTTTGATCTAAGGGTGGTATGCAAGGACTAGGTATTGATGAATACTAAGAGGGGGGGTGAATTAGTATGCCCAAACTTTTAAACAAACTCTTAAGAATTTTAATTGTTGACCGGAGTAGTAGTTTAAACAATAAACTGATTAAAACATAAATAGGCCAAACAAAAAATAAAGCATTCACCCACAGAAGCACAATCACCATAACACAAGATGTTTTGACGTGGAAACCCAAATGGGAAAAACCATGGTGAGTAAAACTCACAAGTCAACTATCTACAGAATAGTAACTAGACCGGTTAAGGCCTTACAATGTTCTTCACCAGAACAGATCTTGTTGGGAGATAAGTCCTATAAAAGACTACCCTGTAAGAGGATTTTAGATCCACAACTATGAACCACCTTGTTAGAGGATTTACAATAGGCTTGGCTGGGCCTACCCAATTAAGGGTTTCAAACTTGTTGAAGATATTAGTAATCAACAAGTGAATGATCTATACAGTAGCACAAAATGCTTGATTAGATCCTTGGCAGCTCCTTGTTAATGCATTCGAGCATTACTTCAGTCTTCTATATTTTCCACACTCTCTATTTCTGTTATGTGAGACCTTTTCTCGCATAGACCTTATCTTTGTTCGCACATTACACACACTAAAACCCTATACATGATGTCCTCATATAGGAACCTGATTTCATGTCGGTCCAATAATATTAGACTACAATTTTCTAGGTACAGTGCATCTAGACATATTTGGTAACACAGCACAGAAACACCGCCAAAGTGTCGGTGGATGATAACTCGTCACACATTATACCGATTAACAAAGTATATCAATTACCGATTGACAAGTGAAGACTGGAAAACTTGGAACATGATGTTCCAATCAAAAGATTAACTGCCACTCGGGGTCTTTATTCCTCTTTGAGATCTTCATAATGACATGAAATACTGGTTCGAATGGCTACCAGTTGAGAATAACACATACATTAATAAGTGTGTGTCCATGAATGACAATCACAACTAATTATCATCAAAATACCAATAATCTCCCCCTTTGGTATTGATGGCAACACTTAGAAAAATTTTGACATCTAAGTACTTACAAACAAAAAAAGATGTTGTAATCAAAATTACTCCCCCTAAGCATATACATTACTCCCTGTGCAAAAATTACAAGTATGAAATTGTAACGCTTACTGTAGAGACCTAAAATTGTCATGTCTAATTAAATAAATATTTTATTTATTTAATTACTTTAGCCTAATTCTTCTATTAATTAAATAAATCTTTATTTATTTAATTAATTCATTTATCCTCTTCTAGCCTTATTTCTCATTTAAATAAATACATTTATTTATTTAAATTATTCTTTTCCTAAATTAAATAAATATCTTATTTATTTAATTATCTCATTTCTTCTATTAATTAAATAAATCTTTATTTATTTAATTAATTCATTAACATTTTCTACCCATGACACATGTCATTCATCTCTTAATTCCTACACTACCTACCTCTTTCATTATTTTATTATTTCCTCTATCTACCCTCTAATCATAGCCGACCTCCTTTTTACACCTCTCAATCTTATCCCTCCATTTCTTATTGTGTCTTCTATTTAAGGAGATGCTTCCTTCATTATCAAACCCTAATGACCTATTTTAGCTAATCTTCTTTTATGCAATAGACTACACTACGATCCTACTTGCAACCACATTCCGTTCTTTGTTGAGCTCTTGTGCACATAAAATCTGAGAGCAAATATATCAAGCAAGATCAATGGAGATAGGAAGAATGGAGATCAAAACCCTATTGGACATGTGATGGTATAATCTTTGTGATTTCATTTTATTTGCATTGTCTTAGGTAATATTCATATGTTATGGTGGATCTTTGTTGTTGTTAGGCTAGGGTTTGGTGGTTGAATTCATTTAGCCTTTCAATTTTGTTATTATTGTTGTCCATTTTCACCATATACATTTTGGCATGCCCGGTGGGACTCTAGTCCCTTTGCATTTAATCTCCTTGTTGCAGATTTTGTATTTTTGAAGTTGCAGATCGGACGTTTTCGACAGCATTTTTGGTATTTCCACGTCTGTATACTTTCGGATCGTGTTTTTGATTTTTTGGCGCGTCTGCGACAACTTAAATCGCGTCTGTGTTATCGGCGACATTTTATTTTGCAGGGTTCGAAACTTGCGTTTATACCCTGGAATCGCGTCTATGACTGTTCGAGCCGCGTCTGTGTTTTATAGCCGCGTTTGTGACTTATAGCCATGTCTGTGTCTCACAGAACCGCGTTTGCATCTCAGAATCACGTCTGCATCTAGGATAGTCGTGTCTGTGTTCAGCAATTTCAAAATTTTGAAGTTTATTCATTTAAATTCCAGTTTCGCATTTTGGGTTTCAAATCTGGTTTATTTTGCGCTAACAATTTTCAGATCTCGCTAACGAAATTGGTGTAGCTTGTCTTGGAAGCAAAACATTTTGTTGAAGGCCCCTATTTTCACAAAGTCTTTTTGGTTTTAAAATTTACCTAACTTGTGTGCTTGCAGGAAGGGGCGATTATTTCAAACAACCCAAACTACTAACAACTTTTTGTTGCAGGTCCTTGGCAAAGGTTTTGGATTTTTATTGTGTGCCTTGTTTTCATAGACTAGCAAAACACTTCCATTGGTGTACTAAAATTGAATCATTGTCTTTTGTGTCTTGAGCAATAGGCTCTTTTTGTTTAATCTTTAGAGGGCCTATCTTCCCGTGTGGTCATTAGGACTACTAGTGAGAAGAGAACGACCCAAGTGGTAGCGAGGAAAACCCACCTCTTCCGAACCACTATAATCAAATGTATTCATGGTGAAAACTATGAATAACGTGTGCTGATTAGTTCATACCGACACTATGTCTCCCCATAAACCCGTTTGATCAAATTTATTTGATCTTTTGTAGGGTGTAACCCCTACCGGCTGGGAGCCTTCTGTATTTATAGAGCTGAAAGTACCGCATGTATGGCCACACGAGCAGATGCCCTTACTAGCACCTTTTTATTTTAGAAGCCCAAATCCTTCTAGTTGTTGGGGTAGGAGGTCGGACCTCTGGTAGCGGCCCACACACATACGGTTCTTAGTAGAGATACAAAGTTCGCCATGGGGAGTTTTCATGGGGACTGATGCTTGGCTGACCCGAGAAGTGAGTGCTGAGGGTGGAGCCAGTGAGGTCAAGCATCTAAGTATCTGCTCTGAATAGCGTAGCCTCAGGGGTAAAACCCCATGTGGGATCAACAACTATTATCTTGGCCAGCCATAAGAATTGTGCTTGACTTATTTTAAACATTCAGACATTCAAGACCAAACAGAAAAACATTGTGTCTTTTGTGTCTTCAAGTGTATGCAAAACAATTTTACATCAAACAACACACTTTTTCTTGGAGTCATTTTGAGTCTAGACACTTGCAAACATTGAGTCCTCATCAACATTGTGTCCTCTTGTCACAAAAAATAGTCAAACAGTCAAATTTGGTCACAACAAAATGACTTCACAGATTGGAAAAAATTGCACAAATTTTACAAAAACGCGTCTGTGTCTGTTCTAATCGCGTCTGTGCCGTATAAGCATGTCTGTGAAGGGCAGAATCGCATCTATGTGTATAGCAGCGTCTGTGTTAAATAGAGACACGTCTATGTCGGGGAACCGCATCTGTGAAGTATACAGGCGCGTTTGTGTTCAGAATTGCAAAAAATTTTACAGTCCAGCAAGCAAACACAGTCAATTTCAGAATTCTTGAGCTTCCTAGGTTGTCTCTCCAGGTTTCATCTAGCATTCAACCTATCTTTGGGTCTCACACAGTCCATCATTGCTTCACATCTTGTTTTACATTCACACTTGTCTAAACTTGAGTCAAAAGGTCGCTTGCTTGTCCTCACTATACTTTGTCAACACACTACATACAACATTACTTTGCTAAGTGGTCCCTCATCAAGGTTTCTTACCTTTGGGTCTCATTTGGTCTTACTTAGAGTCAAGGTCAACTTACCTCATCAAGAGAAACTATCCTCTCTTTGGAAGCCACACCTACTCTACTACATACATACTTGGTCTTACACTTTGGACATTGCAAGTACACCTCAGATTCATTTACACTCCATCCAACTCTTGGTCTTCCATACTTTTTCCATTTTCATCTAGTCTCACACATCTTGGTCAATACCTAGTTCATGGTTGAAACCCGTCTTCAAAAATCTAGGAGAGAAACTAAAGAGGCTCAAGAGTCCACAAACATGAGTTCTTATGAGTATGAGAACGATATATTTTTCAATACTGATCACACTACATTGCCTGACATGGATGTCTATAGAAACATTCCAAATGTTGAGAACATGGACACTATAAACAACAATGCTACACACAATGAAAATATGGACAACTTTTCAATACATTCAGCAGATGTGGAAGAATCCATTATGAATCCCCATTTCAATCGATTGGTTGAGGAAATAATGAGGGATAGACAATACTTCTTACAAATGATGGCACAAAGTGGAGCCAAGATACCTCATGATTTTGACATGTCTCAAATAATGGAAAATCAACCTTTGCAACAAACTCAATCCAACATGGATCAAAGGAGGCCTAATAGTGGAGGAAATAGAGGACCATATATGGTGCCTGAATCACCATCGTCTTTGCTTCAAAAACCAGAGGTCCCACATACACATGGTCAAGCATATGATACTCACCTTCGCAGACCATTATGGAAGTCTTATGCAGACATATATGCTCAATCACATACTCAAGCTACGGATCAACCAAAACAATTGGATATTCAAAGGCATGCTCAAAATTTGGACACAAGGAAACCCCGTGTCAAATTTGGGGGCAACACAATAGAACATGACATGCCTGTAGAGTATGGTATACATGCACAAAATAGATATGGTGTTCCTCAACATGAATCTATACCAAGTGGTCCATATATGCAGCATCACTATAGACCTCCTCCATATGAACATGTGTATGATCAATATCATCCATATATGCAACAAGCTACTCCTCCAATTGGTGCCTCAAGCATGGGGTATGGTCCAAGAAGTCGATCTCCACCTAAGAGCAATTTGGAGCAACAAATCAAGGACTTACAAAAGAAAATGGAGGACATAAATACACCAAAGCCAACATACACAATGAGAGACATATGTCCTTATCCATTCGACAAGAGCATTCCAATGCCTCCATTTCCTACACACTTTGTGACACCTAAATTTGATAAGTATAGAGGAAAAGGGGAAAGGCACACATAAGACAGTTTTTCACAGCTTGCATTGAGGTAGCAGCAGAAGAGACATATTTGATGAGATTATTCCCACAAAGCTTAGGTGATCAAGCTATGGAATGGTTCTCCCAACTCCCACCTAGTATTAAGTCATGGGGTGACTTAGCAGAGGCATTTATTCAACATTTCTCCTACAATATAGAGACAAACATATCAGTCACTACTTTGTGCAACACCAAGCAAAAAGAGGGAGAGTCTTTTGCATCATTTTTACAAAGATGGAGAAATCTAGCCAGCGGATGCTCTTGTGAAATTCCACAGAAACAAATGGTAGAAATGTTCACCCAAAATGTTAACAAAGACATTGGCTATGATCTAAGGAAAGCTTGTTTGTCCACCTTCAAGGATGTTATTGAAAAAGGCCTAGCAACAGAAAAGGTCCTAATTGAGCAAGGAGTCATTAAGATATTTAAGGAGAACAAAGATGACTTTAAAGGAAAAGACAAGCCAAGATTTTGGAACAAAAACAAGAACACAGTCAATGATGGTGTTGTCGATGCCAATACCGTGCGACCTAAATTCATCTTTTCGGGATCAAGTTCTACAAACAATCAAGTGAATACTCAAACAACTTCTAGATCACGAAGGAAGTACACTCCATTGGGAGAACCACTTGAGTCAGTTTTCAAAAAGTTAGTGGCAAACAAGGTGATCACAGTTCCAGATTTTCCTCCATATGAACCAAAGGTTAAACCAAATTGGTGGAATGATGATGAGTATTGTGAATTTCATAAGAGCAAGGGTTATAAGACAGGAAATTGTCATTGACTGAAGAACATCGTGCAAGATCTCATTGATAGAGGTGACATTGAGATCGAGGGACACTCATCCAATCAAGAACATGAGATGTTTAAGGAACCATTCCCAAAGCATGACAAGGGAAAAGCTAAAGTCACAGATGATCAAGCCAACTATACTAGAGCACCTTACAACTATGATTCAACTATCAATCACATCTCGATGGACAATCATGTCTCTACTATTATCATCAAGGACAAAACTCCTGAGAGTACTACCCAGCGACCCAAGATTGTCCTAAGAGGTGTTGGATCTTCTTCCGAACCTACTTCTGAATGTCATGTTACAACTCGTCGAGGAAAAATTACTTTGCCAGGTGCCTCCACTAAAAATACAGCTTCTTCATTGACCAAACCTGAATATGACTTTGTAGAACAATTAGGGAAGACACCCGCGCTCATCTCCATTCTTGAGCTCCTACGTATATCCCCCGCTCATAAAGCTATTCTTGACAAAATCTTGAGAGACACCGCTATTCCTACTGATCTGAACGTGGACCAGTTTCAAGCCATGGTGGGATACCTTTCCATTCCACATTCCCTTACATTCACAGAAGCCGATCATGCCTCCGTAAGTCAGCCACATAATGCACCTTTACACATTGAAGCCTTCATACACAAACATAGAATTAAACGAGTCTTGATAGATGGAGGAGCTGGTCTAAACATTTGTACATTGAGCACCATTAAACAATTGGGATATTCTGATAAGGCTGTGAATGCAACAAATCAAATCACCATCAAGGCATATTATGATGAAGAGCACTCATCCAAAGGCACGGTCACCTTACCTCTAAGAATTGGGCCAGTTACAAAGGATGTGGTTTGTCAAGTCCTAGATCTAGACCTCACTTATAATATATTGCTAGGATGTCCTTGGATTCATGAAATGAGGGCAGTCCCATCGACATATCATCAATACATTAAGTTTCCTCACAATGGCGTTCAGGTAACAGTTAACGGTGATCCTAATCCATTCATATATTGCAATAACCTGAGATCACATACTGAGACCATCATTCCTAGTAATCATGAAGTTGTTCCTTCTTCGGCATACATTGATCCTGAGTCATTGAAACCTTCGACATCAAAGCAAGGTGAGCTTAAAGGCAAATTTCAAGACAAAGGTATGGGAGAATACACTTTGAATCAGACCATGTACTTACGACAAGTCATGAGTTCCCCAAAAGAATATGGAAGACCACATCCTAACAAGCAAATAACCATCATGGTATTCAAATGGGACCCTACTAACTTTCAAAGATGGGGCGAACTGGAAGAGGAAGGTTTATACAAAATGTTATACAAAGACATTGAAGATGACACACAAAATCACATCAATATACCCTATGAGAAATATGGCAAAGGCTTCAAGATTCTACAAAAATTCGGGTATGATGGAAAAAGCCCTCTTGGGTTACGAAAGGAAGGCATCATTGAACCTTTACAACTCGAATTGACTTTCAAAAAGGAACGCTCGAAAGGACTTGGTTTCCTGACTTCCAAGGTCCACACTAAAAGGACAGAAGAAGCATTACAAATCAAAGCTGTCAAAGTTCAACAAGAGGATCTCTATTCCACAGACTCCAATGAATGGGAATGGGGTTTAGATAAACCCTCCAGTGACTACGAGCTCACCGAGACATTCAAAGAGCCAGATGAACCCACAGAAGAAGAGGAATTTTATAAAAAGTTCAAAGTTGGTCAAGAAACAACCCATGAGGATTCCACACAGTCTTTGTCTCAAGGTTCTCAGTTGAAATCACACAGGATGAGAACACCTGTCCCAGAATGCGCTACTAGTGATGACAATTTTGATTCGCGTGCGATTGAAACTGATGAGGAGAGTGCCATCAATGACCTTGACGATTACCTTGATATATCCGAATATAACCACATCTTCACTCTTAGCCCCGCAAACTCCGAAGACATTAAAGGCCTTCCCCTTGTTCACCATCAACTCATTGACTGGGATCATGAAGGACCAGCATAGTTTGACACATTCCAAAATGATGAAGCTGTTATTGACTATCTGGGCATACGAGATCATCTTCCCCCTGGGGACCATAAAGCAGGATACACTATAGAACTCAACAACATGGCATATTTTGGTGAGGGTGTCAGACCTTCCAGTCACAAAAATGTGAAAATAAGAACAAATCAAGGGTCTTATGGCGAAAACCACACTGTGGCACTGTCTGATCCCAAAAAAGTAAAAAGAAAGGACGTATCTGAGGGTGAAAACCTCTCTGAGGCACCCGAAGATGGAAGGCTCGACATTCTCCCAGCATCATATGAGGAAAAGTCATCCATGTTGGTAGAGAAGACTATCAAGACAAACATTGGTACAGAAGAGGTTCCACACAACATATTCCTAGCTCAATCTTTGACAGAGTCCGAAAGGTCAAAATTCATAAGTTTCTTCAAAGAATGACAAATCAACTTTGCATGGTCATATGCTGATATGCCTGGACTAGATCCGGATTTGGTAATGCATCATTTGACAGTCAAACCGAGGGCAAAGCCCGTGAAACAAAAATTAAGAAAAATGCATCCACAAGTGGCATTACTAGTCAAAGCAGAACTTGAGAAATTATTGGATGTCGGATTCATATGCCCAATTGATTATCCCGAATGGATCTCCAATCTAGTGCCTGTCAGTAAACCGGATCGCAGCATCATAATATATACAGATTTCAGAGACATCAACAAAGCTTGTCCAAAGGATGACTTTCCATTACCAAATATTGACTTGATTGTTGATCTCACAACAGGTCATGAAATGTTATCATTGATGGATGGATTTTCTGGTTATAATCAAATAAAGATCACACCTGAGGATCAACACAAAACATCATTCACTTGTCCCTGGGGAACTTTCTGCTAGAATTTCATGCCCTTTGGGCTAAAAAATGCAGGTGCTACATATCAAAGAGTAATGACTACTATCTTCCATGATCTCATGCACGTAACCGTGGAAGATTATGTTGACGATCTCTTGAGTAAATCAATAGACAGAGATACACATTTGGACATACTTTCAGTCATCTTTGATCGGTTGGAAAAATACAAAGTAAGATTAAACCCCAAGAAATGTGTCTTTGGAGTAACCTCCGGGAAGCTCCTAGGATTCATTGTGTCCAAAAGAGGAATTGAAGCTGATCCAGCAAAAGTCAAGGCCATCTTAGAGATGCAACCCCCTAGAAATATCAGTCAACTTCAATCGTTACAGGGAAGACTTTAGTCTATAAGGAGATTCATAGCGCAACTTGTAGATAAGTGTAATCCTTTTCAACACCTGCTACATAAAAACATCAAATTCAAATGGGATGATAACTGTCAACAGGCTTTCCAGATGCTCAAAGATTACCTGCTGAATCCACCAGTTTTGATGCCACCAGTTCTAGATCAGCCTCTGTTACTATACATATCAGCTACTCCAACAGCACTGGGGGCACTCTTAGCACAACAAATTGCTGAGGGCAAAGAAAAGGCAGTATATTATATCAGTCGCACATTGGTGGGATATGAGCTAAACACACACCAATTGAGCGTGCATGTCTCACTGTGGTCTTTGCTTCACAAAAATTACGACATTACATGCTCACTCATAAGACTAAATTGATTGCAAGGATAGATCCGTTGAAATACCTTCTCAACAAAGCAACACTTACTGGGTGACTAGCCAAGTGGGTAATGATCCTGAGTGAATTTGACATCGAGTATGTGGATAGGAAAGCAATAAAAGGACAAGCCATCGCAGATCAATTAGCAGATGCCCCCATGATTGATGATGTTCCTCTAAATTTAGAATTTCCAGATGAATCCATTTTAACAATATCACATGTAAAGCCATGGCAACTATACTTTGACGGCTCATACACACAGCATGGAGCAGGAGCTAGCATCCTCTTTATAACTCCTCACGGAGATTCTATACCAAAATCATACCGCTTATCATTTCCTTGCACTAACAATATAGCAAAATATGAGGCATTAACAACGGGATTACGAATTGCAGTTCAGTGGAAGATCCAGGAACTTCGTGTTTTTGGGGATTCTCAACTTGTCATCCGTCAAGCAATTGATGATTACCAAACAAAAGATGAAAAATTAATGCCTTAAAAACAAATGGTGGATGATCTGAAACAACACTTCACAAAGATAGATTTTGAGCAGATACCAAGAGAGCAGAATCGCGTCGCAGATGCCATGGCTACAATTGCTTCATTGATCGATCTACCTCCAAATGAGACATGCTATGAATTCTTGGTGGATAACCTTTTGGTTCCTGCATATGAGATCACTCCTACTGAAACGATATGTGTTGTCAGTCCTGAGTCCCAGTTATATGGTTCCATCTTCACATACCTTCATGACAATACCCTACCACCTGATCTATCAAATAACCAGCGCCGCACCTTCATTCACCAATCCTCTCGATATGTCATTTTAGCTGATATCCTATACCGGCGAGGTCTAGATGGCACTCTTCTTAGATGTCTAGAAAGTGATGAAGCTCAGATTGCGTTACGAGAAGTACATGAAGGGATATGTGGTCCACATGCTAGTGGTCCTACCTTAGCCAAGAAACTCATTAGGACTGGATATTACTGGCCCAATATGGAAAAAGACTCATATCAGTTTGTCAAGAAATGTAAGCAATGTCAAATTCATGGAGACCTCATACATGCGCCAGCACAAGAACTACAACCACTTGCATCTCCTTGGCCCTTTTGTAAGTGGGGACTCGATCTCATAGGCAAGATTCACCCTCCTTCTTCTAATGGTCATAAATTCATTATCACTGCTACAGAGTATTTTACAAAATGGATTGAAGCCGTGCCTCTCACACAAGTCACTGGAAAATACATTGCTACATTCATCCTTAACTATATCATTTGCCGATATGGTATCCCTGTTTCCATTATCACTGATAACGGGCGTCCAATCAAAAATCAGGATGTTCATGAACTCTGTGACCACTTCCATATTTCTCATCGTTTCTCCACACCATATTACCCCCAAGGTAATGGCCAAGATGAGGCGTCTAATAAAACAATCCTTAAAATCCTCAAGAAGACAGTCGACGACGTTGGCCGTAACTGGCATATCCAACTTAATCCTGCACTTTGGGCCTATCGCACAAGTGTTCGCACACCTACAGGAGCTACACCCTATTCACTTGTCTACGGCACTGAAGCCATCTTGCCTATTGAGGTTGAGTTACCCTCTTTACGGGTCTCTTTGCAAAACATCATCAATGATGAAGATTACAGGGTCTTTCGCTTACAAGAACTGGAATTACTGGATGAACGGAGACAAACTGCTTTTAATCATCTCAAGGCTTACCAACAATGAATGAGTCGCAGCTACAATAACAAGGTCAAGCCTCACACATTTGAGGTAGGTGATTTGGTTCTCAGAGAAAACCCCAAGAATCAGCAAGACAGAGAGAAGAAGGGCAAGTTCGAACCAAATTGGCTTGATCCTTACATCATTACAGCAGCATATGGATCCGAGGCATATCAGCTCTCAACTATAGAAGGTGAACCTTTGGAGGATCCTATCAATAGCATGCACCTTCGCAGGTTCTACACATAGCTCTTCAGAATATCCTAATTCAAAAATACAAAAAAATCAAAAAAAAAAAAAAATACAAAAAAAAAAAAAAAAAATCGAAAAAAAGTAAAGAGAAATAATTTCATCCAACGGTGAAAACCACTTCGATGGCGCCCTGGGCAAGTACCATGGTGAAAACTGGGTCACTAGCGCCATGCGTAGAGACATTGCTCCTCCCTCCTTCAGGATTCACTTTCATCCTTTCACTTTGCACACACTCACAACCTATTCATCCATAATAAACTTACCCATTCTCATCATGGCTTGTTATTGATCTACCCAAGATTGGTTAGCCATTCATAATAAACCTCCCTTTTTCATCCATAATAAATCAAATCCTATCTGTGGCTAAGGAAAATCCTATGTCTAGTGATGGGTGTGGAACTGAGAACATCACATGTTTCGAGGAGTACAGTTTCTTCCAGCTTTCTTCAGTCTATCCGTGCACAATCCGCAATAAAACAACATTTGCATTGCCAGTCCGCAATAAAGTTTCATCTTCTCCGCAATAAAGTATCAGCTTTATGGATTCAGTCAGTTTCAGATGAGACAGTAGCAACAATGGGCTTCAACAAAATCAAATCTTTCAACAGACTCAGACAACATTATGGTTCAGTGCTATCTATCCATTTTGTGAAAGTAAACATTGTGACCACAATCAAATAAGACTTATACAAGTGACAAGAGACACTAGACTTGAGGGCTACAGTGGATGTTGGTGTCGAGTCTTGGTTTTCTTTTGATTTTATCTTTTGGTGACATGTCTTTTAGCTTTTCCAGGAGGTCTCTGACTAGAGATTCTATCTCCAAGATGTCTTTGACTAGAAAGGTGAGGATGGGGTATCGTCACCTATTTGTATTTGTTGTCTGTGGATTGTCTTTTAGTAATGCTATGACTTGTCCAAGGATATGAGGACACTGTGAGTCTAGTATGAACTGGGGCATTCCTTGTTTGTGATCGTCTTATCTCCATGCAAATAGGTACAATGACTTTTTGGGTTGAACATATGCCTTGATTGTCATAACCTACTTGCCATAATAAAGCTCAATGATGATAATGCACAAGAAGCTCTTTCACTTTCATATCTTCTATCTTCCATCCCCATTTCTTGATTGACCTCCATAGTCCTTCTTGAGTTTGTGTAGCCTGCTATCACATGATTGAGTATAATGACACACCAAAAACATTTGCATTTCATGTAGTTGTACCTACATTACCACATATAAGCATTTCATACATACATATAGATATCACAACTGCATCACATCCTGCACACAACACATGTTAGTACAATTTACATTTGCATTATCATATTCATTTGCATTACATACATTCACATTTGCATCATGCATACACATATACAACATAAAAGAACAAATATATTGCATTACATCATGTACATATTTGCATCCATATCATAAACATACATCATAAAAACATCTCATCACATAGGTACACATGCATATAGTTGCCGCAAAAATGAATCATCTCATATATATAATCAAAAAGTGTCATGATACAATGATGTCAAAATCATATGGCTACAAAAGCACCCGTAGGTGTCTACATCATCATACAAAAAATGGTACAAAACTGATACAAAGGGAGCCCTCTGTGGCTATGATGAACTCCCTCCCTCGGAGCCGCCTGGCCTCGGTGGAATCTAAGCCCCTGAAGGACCCGCCCCAGGATCATCCTGTCTGTCCCCTCTATCTGGTGGTGGTGGAGGGCCCATAACCCCACCACTCGATGCCTGTCTCCTCCGAATCCCTCCCGTAGCTGTCGCTGTACGCAACAGTCTATGGAAGCTCCTCGCCCGCTGATCTGCTGGCACTGCACCATAGTAGAGGTCCCTCCAGTAGGCCATCTCCTCTCCTGCCCGCAGGACATAAGCGTAACCTGCCCCTGCATCCTCAACTGCCTGTCTCCCTGCCCTCAGTGCTATCTTAGCCTCTGTATAGCACTGGATAGCCTGATCCCGCTCCCGCTCAGTATCTCTGAGCCTCATCCTGAGCCGATCCCTCTCCCTCTCCAGCTCCTGGATCTCATATGCCTAGCCCTGGCAGAACTCCCTCAGATCTAGTAGCTCATCCTTCACTGGGTCAGCCCCCTCTGCCTCTGCCTGTGGCTCCCCCTCTGTGGGTGTCTGCCCCTGTGCCTGTACTTGTACCTATACTGGTGCCTGTACAGGTACCTGTCTCCATCCCTGCCCCTGTGCCTGTACTGGCACCTGTCTCTGTCTCTGTACCTGTCGAGGACCCTGTACTGCTGGCACCTATACTGGCAATCCATCGTGACCCCTCACCACCTGAGCCGGTCTCTCCTCTCCTCCCTCCCTCCGAGGTGCAACCCTCCTCTCTCCAACTACTCCCCTCCTCCTCCGTCGGCCCCTGCCCCCATCACCTCCACCATCACCATCACCTCCACCATCATCATCATCCCCACCCCCATCTCTGTCAAATAGCTCTCCAGGATCTATCAAGCGTGGGAAGGGATGCTCTGCCCAGTATGTTGTATACTCGGCATCCATGCCAGCATTGTCGACCTCTGGCCACATGTCCCAAGGTAGGGGCACCATCTCTACTAGCTATGTGACTGCCTGATCATACGATAGCAATGGCCCAAACTATGTCTGATCTCTTACTGTGTGAGCATACATGCTTGAGCCCCGGGGCATCCTCTGAATCCGACCAAACTGTCGGCAAACCCTATCTACCAGCTATCTCTCTAACACATAGGGTGTCCGCCCAATCAGGTACCTACTCTGGAAGGTGTAGGGCAGCTCCACTGCATCATCCTCCCACTCCTCGCAACCCAGATATGGTCTCCATATGACCACATCGATATCGTCCAACACTCACCGCCAATGCTCTAACCTGCCAATCCACGGTTGTGATGTGATCATATCATACAAATGTACAAAGTTGCTTCCATGACCTCTGCCCCTGAAGTGTATCGGTCGGGTAACCGACAGATGCTCGTAGGCCCATACCTGCAGTAGTGTCACTCCACAACCCAATCCCACTAATCCATGATAAACAAACTGATGAAGCTCATAATAAAAATGGGCCAACACACACGGTCCCTAGGCGTATCTGGTGTGCTACATCACTAGTGTCTTCAGTGCTCCTCCCCAGCCCACAGCCAAACCTCGTGTTGCCCTATCCGGACACAGGAACCCACTGATAGCTCCTCCTATCACTGCCGGCAGCGCTAGTCCTGTGGCTGTCATGGTGTCCCATGCCACATGTCCTGCTCTCATCTCTAGTCCAGGGTCCTGAAACACCCGTCTCAAGGCCTCTCTGTCACCATCTCGATCGTATGGGATCAGATATCCATCGATCGGTATCCTCAATATCCTATAGACATCCTCCAGGGTGACTGTCATCTCACCCATTGGCAAATGGAACGTGCACGTCTCAAAGTGCCATCTCTCAGCTAGCGCAGTCAGCAAACCCATGTTTGCCCAAAACTCAAGCACATATAGCACATGTCTCAATCCCATCTCCTCGATAGCAGCTCTGTCCCCAAGTGTCAACTCAGGTCGCAATCTCTAAGTCGACGGGAATCTCTCCCGTGACTCCAGCATAGGCAAATACTCCTACAGTCAAGCAAATCAAGCATGTCAGTCATAGTGGCATTCACTGTTCATCACAAAACGCTACTTTTTATCTAAATGCATATGGCTCCTATCCTAGTGACACTCACTGTTCATCACAAAGTGTTGCTTCTATCCTAGTGGTACTCCCTGTTCATCATAAAGTGTTGCTCACACATTTTGGGTACTCCCTGTTCATCACAAAGTACTTTATCTTGGTACTCACTATTCATCACAAAGTGCCTTGATCTATCCTAGTCTTCCCTAGAGGACCTTCTTGAGTGTATCCTCTCAGCAACTTATCCAATCGACAGCGTATGTTCATCACAGAACTGTCGATTTGACCTAGAAGACAAAACTCTGTATTTTTAGATAAAACTTGCATTTTTATGACACAAACGCACTTACAAACTGCACAGATGCGTCTGAATGACACAGACGCGCCCGTATGACATAGACGTGCCTATGCTGTGCATATACGTGCCTGGGTGACACATACGCCCTTACATGCCGCAGACGCGCCCGCATTTGACACAGACGCGGTTCTAAACATAAACGTGCCTGGCACCCACATAGACACGCCTGGCGGACATAGACGCGCCTAGCACCAACGCAGATGCGCCTAAACATTTTTTGACATTTTTGGGACCCTATTTTAAGCACATTTATTGCCCTACCTAGCATGCATTAATGATAAAATTAAATGCGTCAAAGTACGAGGAGGTTTGGTGGTACTTACCGGCTCTCCTGCCTCTGCTGGCCTCTAGAATCGACGAACACGGTTGAATCTATGAAGGAAAGCCATCGCTGCTGACTGCTCCTGCTCTTTTCTCGCTCTGCAATCTGCTCTTGTGAAGGTGTAGATGACAATGAGGATGTCTTTTGCCCGTGGTCTATCTTATAGCCTACCTTAGCCCTCGCCCTCGTTTCCCGAGTCAGTCTTCTTTATCCCGTGACTTTGTCACTTTATCCAGTCAGTCCATTCTATCCCGTCTTTTCTTATCAAGAGATTGTCTGCAATCTTTTCAGACAATTTCATCCAATCTCTCAAGGGGGCATATAATTCCCATCTTGGGGCAACTTTGTAACAGTTCATATTATCTTCTTTGAAACAACGCGACAAGCCGCATTGTCTCAAAGAGGGGCAAAATGTAGACACCTAAAATTGTCATGTCTAATTAAATAAATATTTTATTTATTTAATTACTTTAGCCTAATTCTTCTATTAATTAAATAAATCTTTATTTATTTAATTAATTCATTTATCCTCTTCTAGCCTTATTTCTCATTTAAATAAATACATTTATTTATTTAAATTATTCTTTTCATAAATTAAATAAATATCTTATTTATTTAATTATCTCATTTCTTCTATTAATTAAATAAATCTTTATTTATTTAATTAATTCATTAACATTTTCTACCCATGACACATGTCATTCATCTCTTAATTCCTACACTACCTACCTCTTTCATTATTTTATTATTTCCTCTACCTACCCTCTAATCATAGCTGACCTCCTTTTTACACCTCTCAATCTTATCCCTCCATTTCTTATTGTGTCGTCTATTTAAGGAGATGCTTCCTTCATTATCAAACCCTAATGACCTATTTTAGCTAATCTTTTTTTATGCAATTGACTACACTATGATCCTACTTGCAACCACATTCCGTTCTTTGTTGAGCTCTTGTGCACATAAAATCTGAGAGCAAATATATCAAGCAAGATCAATGGAGATAGGAAGAATGGAGATCAAAACCCTATTGGACATGTGATGGTATAATCTTTGTGATTTCATTTTATTTGCATTGTCTTAGGTAATCTTCATATGTTATGGTGGATCTTTGTTGTTGTTAGGCTAGGGTTTGGTGGTTGAATTCATTTAGCCTTTCAGTTTTGTTATTATTGTTGTCCATTTTCACCATATACACTTACAAAAAAAATTTAAGATACACTACTCCCCCTTTGCCAACAATGACAAAGTAATGCAAAATATTCCCCTTTTTACATAATATAAAACAGAGTATGTGTTCATGACAATAAAGAGTGAAACTTTTCAAAAAGAGACATAAAGGTTTGCATGAAATTTTTCATGTCTGAAGACCATGACTCAAGAAGTGAGGTAGCAATTTCACTCTCGATCTTCATCTGGAAGGCTAATTCTTCCATTGCATCGATGGTGCTCATTTCCTGTGTCACAGTAATCGCTTCCAAGTTCAGGAAGCACTTCTAAAGAACCTGCAATTTTGGTAGTAGGAGCAACTCAAGTTCCTGCAGATCTCGAGTCCGATGGCAGATCTATGAGTCAAGCTTTGTAATATGATACTGGTAAATATGAACAATTTGTCCATAGGCTGTGAACAGATCATAGGGAAGTTTGAAGTTGTTGATATACTTCTGTAACTCCAATTGTAATTGAATCTTTTGTTTCAGAGCATCTTCACAAAATAGATGAGGTTGACATATTTTACTCAAAAGTAGGTTACCTTCACCCATAGCTGAATTTATGTCATCTTTTTGCTTAATCAGTTTTGCCCTGTCTTCATTCATTTGTTTTACTAAGGCAATTGTGAGTTCCTTTTCATGATTTTTCTTTGCGGTGGCCTGGACAACATCTTCCAAACATTGTATTTGGTCATCCACAACTGTGCAAATAATTTTGAGCTTGGCCAGCGAGGAATCAGTACTAGGGAGGTTAGTACTGAGGATTAGATTGGAAAGGGTGTCAATAGCAAACTGAATGACATCCTACTCCTTTCTCCTCAACTCTTCCAATCTCTCCTGCACTAGTTGAATGCTTTGCAGTAGCTCAGTTTCATCAACCGATTGATTCAGATAGGAAAGAGTCAAATCGGTTTGACCAGTGGAATCAACCTGCTTGGCTTGATCTTCGGTTGCCTTAGGATTCTTTCCTCCTTCTTTTGCTTTGATCTTCGCTTGTCTTTTCTTCTCTTCTTCTTCTTTTTCTAGAGCTACCTTGGTGGCCTTCACTTTTTCTTCTTCCACTCTCCTTTTCTCCTCTTGTTTTTCCTTTTCTGCTTCCTCCTTCCTCTTTTCTTCTTCTTTCTATTTCTCTTCTTCCCTCTTCTTCTCTTCTTCCTTCTTCTTCTCTTCTTCCTTCTTCTCTTCTTCTTGTTTTTCTTGCCTTGCCTTCTTCATTTCTACCTCTTGTTCAGTACCTTCTGAATCTAGTGAGTTATTCCTGGTTTTCCTCATTCTTTCGAATACCTATACCGGAATAGCCTCCAGTTTCTTTTTGGCCGGTGACTGCTTGGTCACTTTAGGACTGGCAACAGATGTAAAGGGTGTTGATGCCGATGGCACTGCTTTACTCTTTTTCTGCTTCAGTACCTCAATAGATTTGATCCTTTTTAAGTAAGTACCGGTCCTCTTCTTCTTGGGATCTAGTGGTGAAGCAAGTAGGGTAGAGGCATACCTTGTCAATATATCATTTACCACTTCATAGCTCATAGGCTCAACTACATCTTTTCTAGGTTCGACCGCTTCCATTATGCAATGATCTGTTTTGATTGTAAAACAGATGTCATCTTCATATTTCTTAACCAGATCACCAGATATTCTTATTCTCTAGTTCATTTTTAGTTTGAATTCATCAAAATATATGTTCAAAGTCTCTGGATATGTAGTTCCTACTACTTGCAAACTCTCCTTTATTTGTCTAGAAACTGGTAGGTCAGCTGACCATTGAATATCACCAACTCCAGGAAAATATCCCTGAAAGTAGAAAAATAAACCGACAAGTAGTTGACCAAATTTAAACCTCTAGGTTTTGTCCGGTTTGATCAATTTCAGGTTATCTATGAGTTGTTTCTGCATACAAATACATAAGTCACATTCTACATTTTCTTTTATCATCATATAGGCGGCATGCACCATAGCTGAAGGAACAAAATTCATTCTGCTAGCATAGAATATTTTGTACCCAATTACCATACATGCATACTTCACCAAATCATCTTTAATGGTGTTGACCGTCATTTCCCGTTGGTCACTCATAGAACTAGTGAGTTCTGTCACTTTGGTTTTGGGTATCTTTTGAAGAATGGGGACTTCCCCAATATTGCAGAATCCAGTCACGGCGTGAATTGTCTTCGGTGTTATGTCATGGGTTCGCTCAAGGTACATCTTATCACCATGAACCCTACTAAGGATAATCCTGAAATGTTCTTCTGTAAATTCTTTGAGAAAGTATATTGCATTATGCAATTTCTTCTTCTCTATTATGTTATATACAAGTTTAATCTTTTTATCATCTCCACAGAACAGACTCAGCTGGGAGTGAATTACTAGGGACCCTAGGTCTTCTAGTTTGCAATCAATATATCCTAAAAGGTCACCTTCAACAATGACTCTGGTGGGAATTTGAGATAGAGCATTATATTTCATTTTAAGAAACTCAAGTGCATCCTCAGGTTCAGTAGAACTAGAAGGGATTATAGAAGCCATATCTAGAAGATTCCAAATAATAAGAATGTTTCAATGAAAAATACCTTCACACTCCGAAGTAGGGTTTGTCGTTGGTGAGCACAACACACCTCTTCAGAAGCTTGTTTACCACTTTGACTTTCACACTAATAGCTTGAAGTGGCTACAAAATCTTGTGTAAGATTCCTTTCTGAATTCTTTCCAATACAAGATGAATCGCTCTGGTTGCGCAGCTCAGACTAGAAAAATTCTTCTCCAAAAATAGGTAAGTAAAAATGATGACAAAAGTCACTTTTAAACATGCTCTCACCTACCATAATAAATGCATCACCATTAGGGCTCAAACCCTAATTTTATCTTTTATCGCTTCATTTCTTTTGTTGGTTGACAGGTAACAAATACCGATAAAGGTGTTTTACCGATATACTTTGGGGGTTTGAAACATTTTACTAATATGTTCCCCTTTAATCTTTTCAAAGCTCAGTTCGTCGGTTCAGGGATTTCCACACTAGGTGTAGAAACTGGTAAATCTTGTGGCTTTTCTTCATATTTCTTTTTCCAAGTTTTATCCATATCCGCTTGAATGGTTTCATCATCAATCTTTCCTTCTGGGTTGATCGGTATGTTTCCTAATGGATACTTTCTCAGTCTACATGCTCTGGCAGTGTGTCCCGGTTTGTTGCAATGATAGCATACCATTCCAGGTGTTCTCCATGGTTCGGTGTTCACATTTTCATTCTTCCTTTTGCATGTTGCAGCAGTGTGACCGCTACCACAACAGATCAAATAGGTTGCTCTCCAACTTGTTGCCGCTTCATAACCATTTGACCAGTGGTCATATGTTCTGTACTAGTAAGGGTTCTAGTTCATAGGAGGTTCCAGGACAACTCCTTTAGCTCTTGGTGGATAACTTCCAGAGTTGTTCATAACCGACCTGCACTCAAAAGCTATATGCCCAAATTTATTGCATGTGTAACAGTGACCATTAAATTTACTAGTTCTAGCCACATTGTTTTGAAAGTAAGGAAAGTTATTGTAAGCCTTGCTTCTACATATATTGGTAGTATGTCCTTCCTTAAGATAGTTAAAGTAAACAGGTTTAAACTTTTGCTTACCTTTACTCTTGTTGTTATTCTTTGGTGCCAATTGCTCCTTTGGTGCATCACTCTTGGTTCTAGAGGTTTCACCTTCCTCATACCCAGAGAAACCAATTCCAGTGGTATCCTTTGATGGCTTTACCAATTCCAGCTTTTGTTCTAACTTAGCAGCACTTCGGTTGAACTTAGCAAGTATCTCTTTTGTCTCAGTAAGTTCCTTGGAAAGAGCATCATTAGTCTTCATCAAGGCTTCATTCTAAGAAATCGCTGCATTCAGTTCATCTTGCATTTCTTTTTTCTCTTCTTTATCTTCCTACAGATAGGCGGTAATGGTACCGACTTCTTGTTTTAATTTAAAGATCTCATGCTCCTTGTCCTTTACCAAATCTTCATCTTTTCTTCTATTTTCTAGCTCCTGACTCATCCTGATAGTCAGTCCTTCCAACTCCCTCCTTAGGTTAGTTTTGGATTCATTTAGTTTCTCCACTTCCCCAACTAGGGTATCCATATCTGCTTCATCAAAAGAGTTGTTTTCAGTAAATTCCATCAACTGCTCAGCAAGTTCTCTTCTCTTGGCCAAAGAGGCTTTATATTTGACTTTGAGTTCATCATAGGCTCTCTTAGAATCAGTAAGACGATGAGTGAGTTCCCTCATGTTGTATTCCCCCATATCTCCTTCCAAGTGGTTAGACTTATAGAAAGGTTCTCTCTGATACCAATCGATGAATACTAAGAGGGGGGGTGAATTAGTATACCCAAACTTTTAAACAAACTCTTAAGCATTCTAACTGTTGACCGAAGTAGTAGTTTAAACAATAAATCAATTAAAACATAAATAAGCCAAACAGAAAATAAAGCATTCACCCACAGAAGCACAACCACCATAACACAAGATGTTTTGACATAGAAACCCAAATGGGAAAAACCACGGTGAATAAAACTCACAAGTCAACTATCTGCAGAATAGTAACCAGACCGGTTAAGGTCAGACTGGTTAAGGCCTTACAATGTTCTTCACCAGAACATATCCTATTAGGAATCTAGATCTTTGTTAGGAGATAAGTCCTGTAAAAGACCACCCTGTAAGAGGATTTTAGATCCACAACTATGAACCACCTTGTTAGAGGATTTACAATAGGCTTGGCTGGGCCTACCTGATTAAGGGTTTCAAACTTGTCAAAGATATTAGTAATCAACAAGTGAATGATCTATACAGTAGCACAGAATGCTTGATTAGATCCTTGGCAACTCCTTGTTAATGCATTCTAGCATTACTTCAGTCTTCTATATTTTCCACACTCTCTATCTTTGTTATGTGAGACCTTTTCTTGCACAGACCTTATCTTCGTTTGCACATTACACACACTAAAACCCTAGACATGATGTCCTCGTATAGGAACTTGATTTCATGTCGGTCCAATAAGATTAGACTACAACATCTAGACATATTTGGTAACACGGCACAGAAACACCGCCAAAGTGTCAGTGGATGATAACTCATCACACATTATACCGATTAACAAAGTATACCAATTACTGGTTGACAAGTGAATATTGGAAAACTTGGAACATGATGTTCCAATCAAAAGATTAACTCTCACTCGGGGTCTTCATTCCACTTTGAGATCTTCATAATGACATGCAATACCAGTTGGAACGGCTACCGGTTGAGAATAACGCATACATTAATAAGTGTGTGTCCATCAATGACAATCACAACTAATTATCATCAAAATACCAATAGGTATAATTAAATGAGGTATGCAAGATTGAAAGGTGCAACTAGGTGAAGACTATGCTAGGACCTAAAAGGTCTGGGAAGCTAGAATGATGTGACTATGCGAGGACCTAAAATATTAGAACTCTGAAAGTGATGTCTCAAGAGATTTGAAATGACTATTTTGAGGACGCAGGTTTGATGTTTCAAGGACAATGTTGTTTTGCAATGTTTTTGTTTTACAATGTGGATGGATACTTGAAAATTTAGACCAAATTTTTTGTAAAGTGTTTCAATTTCAAGTGTGGTGTTTATTGTGAGATTTTCTTGTTTGTTTGCATACACTTAGAAAACACAACAGATAGAATGTTTGTTTGATTTTACAATAAAAACACATTCAAGCACAATTCTAAGGCTGGCCAGGACAATAGTTATTGAATCTCACTTGGGGGGTTACCCCGAGCTACGCAATTCAGAGTGGATACTTAGGTGCTTGACCCCACTGGCTCCACCCTCGGCACTCACTTCTTCGGGGCATCCAAGCACCAATCCCCGTGAAAACTCCCCGTGGTGAACTTTGTATCTCTACTAAGAACCGTAAGAATGTGAGTCGCTTCAGAGGCCTGACCTCCTGTGTCAACAACTAGAAGGATTTTGGCTTCTAAAACAAAATTTGTCTAGTAAGGGCATCCGTTCGAGTGGCCATACATGCAGCGGCATATGCTCCATTAAGGAAGGCTCCCAACCTATAGAGGTTGCGCTCTATAGGGTTTATGGGGAGACATGTCATTGGTATAAACTTATCAGCACTCGTTGCTTGCAACTTTTGTCACAAACACATTTATTTATAGTGGTTCGGAAGAGCTTGGCTTTAGCCCGTTACCACTTGGGTCATTCCCTCTCACCGAGCCTTAAGGGCTTCCCGGGAGGCGGGCCCTCTAAAAGGTAAAACAAAAAAAGCCTATTGCTCAAGACACAAAAGATACTGGTTAATTTTAAAGCACCAATTGAAGTATGATCTAATCTAAAAATCAAACAATCGGTTTCACATCACAAGTTCTTTGACATGCATCCTGCATCAAACAATGTCAGTAGTTTTCAAGATATGATCTTTGACACACAAGATTGGATACCATAAGAGTCAACCTACACAAGCACACAAAGCAACAAAGATTAGTTCAAAAGAAATCGAAACACACTGACACAAAACTAAACATTAATCTAATTAACAAAAATTAAAAAACATTTAATGTACTTAACAAAATTAAAATCTAATCTAACAAATTAAAAATCTAATTTTAATCTAAAATCAAAACCTAATCTAAATTAAAATTAAAAAATCTGATCTAATAACAAATTTAAGATTTAAACTTTATAACCAATTAAAATCTAAACTAATTAACCAATTTAAAATCTATACTAAAAAAAAATTCTAAACTATTTAACAATTAAAAACTCTAAACTAATTAACAAAATAAAATCTAAAACTAATTAACAAATTAAAAATCTAAAGTAAATAAATAATAAATAAATAGAAGTCTAAGCTACTAACTAAAAAAATACTAATTTAAAAAACTAAACAAAAAAAAAAAAAAAAAAATTTAGAAACTAAGACTAAAAATACTAATTTAAAAACTAAACTTAAAAAAACATTAAGAAAAAAAAAAAAAAAACATCTAAAAAGCTTAAAAAATAAAATAAAAACTATCCTAAGTCCAAAGAAAGAAATAACTAACCTAAAACTAATCTAAGGAAAAAAGGAAAAAAAGAAACCTACGTGCAAACATAATAGAAAATAAAACAAAGAAAGGAACAGTCTCACTAGGTAGCCTCACGCCTAAGACTCGGAATTTATGTCAAGACCATAATGCCCAAGCAGATAATTGTCCCAAATTCGTAAAATACGTGGTCTGATAAAACTAATTTTAGACTTCAAAAGAACGTGGGGGGGCAAGTTTTTTAATTGTTTGCAGATTTAAAAATGTACAAACAGCATGCAAGTTTTAAGACGTTGCAGTTTTGTTTTTTCAAATGCTTGTATTTACTGAAAACGTAGGTCGTGTGGGCTGTAAGCACAGCTGCGTGGGCTGTTAAAGCAACTGCAAGTACGTTACAAAACAAAATCTGCAGACACGTTACTATTTTAAGCCTGCAAATATGTGGCAGATCCCATGCATATCATTCATAGACCAAATTCATTGTCCAATAAGTGGCAAATACATGTTATCTAAAAGCTATAAATTGTTGCCAAATATGTAAAAACGTATTTATAATTGTCCAACAGTGCCTGCAAAATGTGTGGCAGAGGCGTAGATTGAAGGACAAGGCACATTTACTGTCAAAACTAATGCAAAAATCATGGAGCATAGACTGGGTACATGAATGATTCGTTTCCAACAAAGAGGTGAGATTTTTTATATTCAAGCTTGCAATGCATTAGTGCTCTGGCAAATAAGCGTGCAAAATGAGAAGCAAAGACAAGGCGATAGACTGTTTGCAAAATGCCTCAAAGACAAGGCATGTAAACTATATGTAGAAAGCGTAGCACAAACTGTGGGAGGAGTGCAGAAAGAGAAGGGAGGAGTGTGGAAGATTTGCAAGGAGGTGTAGGTAAGTGTGTTGGGAATGCAGTGAGTAAAGAGTGACAGGGAGAAAGGAGGATAGGGGGGAGATGTAGGTGTAAGGAGAATGGATAGAAAGTAGAGCGTAGGCAAGAAAGATGGGAATGCAACCCCAACAATCTGTAAACAAAATATCAACAGTCTGAATACAAGCTGCAAAATATCAAAACCTCAAACAACCTCCAATAAAACAAGTCAAGAATATCAAAAGCTCAATCAAGCAAAAATAAAACAAGGGAAATGTCCCACCGGGTGTGCCAATTGTAGATGGAGGAAATGGATCGAATACAAGATTCAATCTTCCAACATCCAACAATGAAGTTTTTCTTGTAAAAAACACACATGCAAATTAAAATCTAAACTAAGAACACACATGCATGTCACACAATCTACTCCATTGCACTCCTTAAACCAAGATCTTATGTAGATAATATTGTTCTCAGAAGCACACACAAGAAGCTATGGTTTTTGGAGATTCAAGATGATTAATGCAAAGGAAGCTAAAGAAAACAAAATGCAAAGATGATGAAGAATGCAAACTGACATAAGTTTGACGCATAAAGATGAAATACCCAAATAAGAGAGGGGACCTTGTTTAAATAGATTTTCTTCAGGCGAATTCATGTTGTGGGATGAATATGGGATAATGCAAGATGAGTGGTATAGGGAAGATGAGTGGTAAATAGGAAATGGTAAGTGGTAGGAGGGGATATTAAAGGGTTTTATTAAATAAATAGAGAAATGTATATAACATGAATGCATGAAGGTGTATACATGAATATGATATAATGTTTTATTTAATAAATTTACTGGATAAATGATGAGATATTAATAATAATATATTAAAATGAAATTATGAATAATGAATTATGGAGAAATAATAGTGTAATAATAAGGACTCGCCCGATGTTCGGAGAAATTTGAAATTAAATGAGGACAAATTAATGGAAATTTTTATGTGTCTACATTTTGCCCCTCTTTGAGACAATGCAGCCTATCGCGTTGTTTCAAAGAAAATGATCAACTGATATATGCCCCAGAGGTGTCCTGGTAAGGATGATGATTGATTGGTTATGCCCCCTCGAGAGATTGATCGAACAAATTGATGGAGATTGATCTCTCGATAGATTATGAAAAGGAATTTGGATTATTGATATTGCGCAAGTGATTAAGTTGAGATGCACATATGATGGAAATGCACAGTTGATGAGGCATAACTGAACAATTGATGGAAATGAACAGTATAGCCAGGTTGAGTCCCACCGAGCATAACCAATCAATCATCATCCTTACCAGGACACCTCTAGGGCATATATCAGTTGATCATTTTCTTTGAAACAATGCGACAGGCTGCATTGTCTCAAAGAGGGGCAAAATGTAGACACATAAAAATTTCCATTAATTTGTCCTCATTTAATTTCAAATTTCTCCAAACATCAGGCGAGTCCTTATTATTACACTATTATTTTTCCATGATTCATTATTCATAATTTCCATCTTTTATTATATTATTATTAATATCTCATCATTTATCCATTAAATTTATTAAATAAAACATTATATCATATTCATGTATACACCTTCATGCATTCACGTTATATACATTCTCTATTTATTTAATATCCCCTCCTACCACTTACCATTTCCTATTTACCACTCATCTTCCCTATACCACTCATCTTGCATTATCCCATATTCATCCCACAACATGAACTCGCCCAAAGAAAATCTATTTAAATAAGGCCCCCTCTCTTATTTGGGTATCTCATCTTTATGCGTCGAACTTATGTCAGTTTGCATTCTTTATCATCTTTGCATTTTGTTTTCTTTAGCTTCCTTTGCATTAATCATCTTGAATCTCCAAAAACCATAGCTTCTTGTGTGTGCTTCTGAGAGCAATATTATATACATAAGATCTTGGTTTAAGGAGTGCAATGGAGTAGATTGTGTGACATGCATGTGTGTTCTTAGTTTAGATTTTAATTTGCATGTGTGTTTTTGACAGGAAAAACTTCATTGTTGGATGTTGGAAGATTGAATCTTGTAATCAATCCATTTCCTCCATCTACGTATTTCATGTTGACAGTCAGTTGTGATGGTGTTGTTGAGCTCTGGTGGTGATATGATGATGATTCTGGTAATTAGAGTTATTGCGGTTGTTGTGGTGCAATTCATGTTGCTTGTGAATGTTTCTAGATCGTGTTCTATGCGTATTTCTGGTTCGCATTGATTATTGTGCACGTTATTGAAGATTTTCTTTGTTCGGTGATGTTCTTCGTGTTATACGATATTCTTGGTGGTTGTAGTGTGTTGCGGGTGATCGAGGCATAATTGTTGGAGGTGTTGTGTGTTTGCAGTGTTGATTTGGGTCCAGACTATGTCTTAGCCAACATTATTTTGGTCCCCATATGTTGTTGCAGCATGTGAGGTTATTGTTTTGTAATTTGTATTGAGGGTTTAGCCGACCTTGAAATATAGGTTGATGTCTTGTATAAATAAATATAATAATCATGTAAGATGTGTGTCTGTGATCTTTGAGTGATCGTATGATTGAGTTGTATGTGCGAACAAGTGATTTGATCTTTTGGAAGTGTGAAGGAGAAGAGAAGTATTGCAGAGCAAATTGTGTGTTTAACTAGAACTGTATCTAGGCATATGAAGATGCTATTTCCATAGTTCATGTAATCTGGATTGTTGTTCGAATGCTTTTGTAAGTTAGTGAAACTTTCTGTAAGGCAGTAAGCCTTCCCTTAAGGTTGTAGCCTTTCTGAGTTTCTTGTTTGAGCAGTAAGCTCTAGGCAATGTGCCTGAATGCATGTGTATTCCCCATTGTAATATTTCATTTACTTCTAACAAGGTATCATCTCATTGTGGGTAGGTTCTCACTGTGGTTTTTCCCTTAACCGGGTTTTCATGTCAAAAATCTTGGTGTTGTGTGTGATATTGATGTGATGTTGTTTCATGTTCTAACTGTTAATTATTAGATCTGATTTGTAGTTTAAGTTGTAGAAAGTGTTTGTGCAAACTGATTCACCACCCCCCCCCTGCTCTCAGCTTGCTGCCTATTGCCAACAACATATTCATAAAAAAATTCATTCAAGTAAGACCTTCTTTATAAAATGTGTTGGTGATCAGCCGTCTAGAGTTAAAGTCCAAATTTGATGCTAGAAATAATGAAGAAATGAAATTAAATTAAAATCCTTTCAAGTGGTTTTTCTATGGTGGAATGCACATATAGGAAAAAATGAAAATTATGGGTCAAGAGGCATACCTCATGCAAAAAGTGGGTTTTTATTTAAAGGAATAAGAACCAAACTTCAATCCATTAAAACACAAAAGCAATTCTACTCCAACGTGGATTAATTTTATTACCCACAAACTAAACACTAGGATCCAATCGCTTTAAATTTAATTAGTGAGAAGATTAGAACATTTATTAAAGTTGATAAAAACTATAAGGATGGCTAACTTTGGTATATATGCAGGAATCTATTTTATAGTAGATTTTAAAAATCCTCCTCATATAGAGGTCAAGATTAGGTTAAAATCAAGGATTTGGTACCAAAAATAGAAATCAAGTTAGTATCAAAATCTGATAGTATGGAAGGAGAGTCGTTAACATAATTAGTTAGAGTCAATGATAAGTAGAAATTAAAGGATGATAAGTCAAAAGGATGTAACTTATTCCCAACCAAGGTATCACAAAAGAAGCCATTGAAAAGGAGGTTGATAAGGATAATAAAATAGGGAGCACACTTATGGTATCAGGAAAAGATAAAAGTAGTCATGTCAAAGAATTTTATATGGGAAAAATTGATCGTTCTAGCTATGGGGCCAATAGAATGCACTCGCCCCATAGTGTATTTATAAGACTAACTTATAAAACACACTATGGGGCCAGTGCATTCTATCGGCCGCATAGATGACACCAAAAATGATCAAATACACTTCATAAAGAAGTAGAAAATAAAATCGATAAAGCTTTTGGAAGTGATTTTTTTGAAGATGGTCTAGATGCATTGGAAGAAAGGATAGTCAACCAGGTATAATAAAAATGATGAAAGCTAGAATTGATGAAAAAAATTAAAGTGGAAAAAAACCACATAAGGACATCGTGAAAACTACAGGGTGAACTAAAGATTAGACAAAGCTCATATAATGCAATGGGATCACCTTCCTAAATAATAATGAGACTCATAATATAGAATATTAGGGGCATCAATACCCTTAACAAATGATGTTTGATCAAGCATCAAATTCAAATATGGACTTACTAATTTTACAAGAAAACAAACTAGAAAAACCTAAGTCAAAGACACTAATATCTAAGTGGAAGCAATGGAATTACTTTTATGGATGTAGAACTGATCTAACCTTGCAAGTTGTAAGATAAAATCATATTCCTCAAAACCACGAGTACATAAAACCATTTACCTCACATTTCCTTATTGAAATTAAGTTTCCCAAAATTAAATATTTTCCCATGTGCAATCTACACATAAAATATCTAACCAATTTGATATACAACTTTATAAGTGGATCCAATTAAATATTTATTGTGGCTAAATACATCACTTAAAGATGCACCACAAATAAATATATATTTTACATAGATGAAATAACTATTTTCTTGTGCAAGGTGTATGATTAACCCTTAACATTATCTTACTTATTTTATCCATTGCATAAGGATCAATTGATGGAGTACATCATCATGTAGCCATCCATGCATGAATATCTAGCATGCTCATGTACTTCATTAAGATACTTGCAATAACATCCAAGATGTCCACTATCTCAACTAATAACTTCTCCCATCCTCTAGCATGTCAACAATGGAAGAACAAGAACAAGTGAAGGTGAAGATGCACTGATCCAAAGAACACAAGAATAAAATTGAAGTAATAAAAAAGGCTCTAAGCTATTATCAAATAAAGAAAAAATATACATGAGGGTGAACTCACAAAGCTAGTTCCCACTTTTTGGTACGTCCTGATTTTTGCTAAAATCATACATTTTTTAGAAAATATTATGATTTAAGCTTTAAGAGGTCCCATTTTAAGTAATTAATTGAAGAGAGTTAAATCAAAGGCTCTTAGATCAAAATTTCTTGCATAGAACCTCTCTACTTCTAAATCATACTTGCAATGGAGTCTCTTTTGCATCTATCAAATGCTAATAAAAAACCAATTTTACATTAGCTTTTGGGGGGTCAAATTAATTCATTTAAAAAAAAAAAATTTAAAAGTATTTAGTCCTTATTATAAGCTTTCCAAATAGTATAGCTTTTAATATATTTAATTTCATTAATATATTTTTATTGTATTTCTTATGAATGTAGGTTTTTCACCGAACATGAACTTCTTTGTTCAATGCATTGGGAAAAATAGTAAACTAATTCAAAAAAATTCTGAAAAATATCTATGCACTGGGTATTGATGTTTTCTTTCTAACAAAAAAAAGAAAATTGAAATTTGATATATATAGCACAAGTTATGTGTTCAAATGTACACCTATATTTAAATTATAATTAGTCAAACTTCAAAACATAATAAAATGAAAAATATTCAACATATCACTATCAAACCAACTGCATGCCCTAGGTATTGATGTTACAAACCAAAATTCAAAAGAATTAATTTTTTATCATTTATAGAAAAAAAAATTATGCATTTTGGGATACACATTACTCTTAAAAAATGTTGTTTTCTGTAAAAAATTACTTTTTGAGGGAGATGGAAAAATCAATAAAAATTTATTCAAACAAATTTGAAAAAAATATATTTAGAATCTTCAAACAAGATGTTAAAAATCACTAGTTTATATCATCTTCAAAATCTTAACGGTTTAAAAGTTATAGGTGTCGGAAAGTGAAGGTTTTTTTCAAAATATTCATATAAGTGTCAAAGTTGGTCAAAAAGTGGGAACCAGTATTGTGAGTTCACCCATGACTAGAAATAGAACTTATATAAATTGTTAATTCATCCAATCACTGATAGCCATAAAAGCATCCAAACATCCATCGACAACATATCCAACCGATAAACAAGAGTCATAAGTTTGGGTTCTTTCATGGCTAACCAGAGTGTCAACATATTCAATCATATAAAGGTAACCATTTCCTAACAATGTGAAGATAATGAAAATAAATAGCTAAATAGTTGTATAAACACCAGAAACTAATCTAATACACAAGCTTATACCTTCATTACTCCTTGATGAGATAAAGTGAATGCACTCAACCACTTGATTTTCTCTTTGAATGATTTTGGATGTAGATTTCTCTCAACATCATAACAACAAGGATCTCAAGATAGAAATTTGAGCATAATAAAGATATGAATGCAAGTGATGATTTGTGAAGGAAGAAGGCTCCATTTTACAAAAAAAAATATGGAAGAATCGATGATTAAGATTCAAACTGGCATAGAGGGATGAGATTGAAGGAGGGAAAATGAGTTGGATTGAGTTCATAGAAGTAGGCATTGGGAAGAACACTTATCATGGGGAAGAGAGCAAGGTGTTCTCACACATGTGTGAGCATATCTTGGAAAGAACATGAGGATGACAAGTGGAAACAAAAGTGGAAAAGTGGAAGAGGTGTAAGAGGAGGGAGATGGAAAATGGAGAAAAGAGGGAAGTGTGTTGGGAAGAACACTCACACATATGAGAGCACCAACTAAAAATTTTGGTCAAAAGGTGAGGTGGAGGTTGAAAATGACTTGTGCATGCAAGTTATTTATGAGGGGTAGTCACATGTATTTAGGGGGTTGGGATGAATTTAAATTTAGAAGAAATGATAATGAGGTTAAGAATCAAGAAAAATAGTTGTAGTGTCCTAAATTGTACCTGTTGCATTTATGACACTTATGCATGGCACCCGGTGCATTAATGATAGGTCCATGATCAAAATTCCATCATTTTGACATCATGGGCCCTGAAGATAAAAGTGCCCTTATTTTCCCTAAAACCCCATTTGGGCCTATCATGGTTGGACGGCAGCGCGTCACGCTGACGTTTTCACACTGCCCTAACGTCCCGACGGATCTATGGGATCCCAAATCCTACAGTTAGTCAAGTTATTTTCGACATGTGTCCTTAGGCTTGCTTCTGGCTGTAACGGTCCTTTGTGCCCCTTTCTAGCTTTAAAAGCTCTTCTCTACCCATTTTGGAGGGTTCCACTCTCTTGATTCTCTCTCTTGGATTTTTTACTCTGCTCTTTGGCTCTATTTGATCTCTCTCATTAACGCTCTCTTTTGAAGACTCACTATCAAGATATTTCTATATACAACACGCTTGCAACCATCTTGCAACCATAAACATGTGTATCTTGAGCTTCATCAGGCTCGTATCTCAAGAAGGGGGGTTTGGTTGCATGCCTTGTCTTCTCTTTATCTTCTATTATTGCATGCAATCTATTTATCATATCTCTAAGTGTATCTATTATCTAGGTGCATTTAGTTTATCAATCTCTCATTTTATCTATTTGCAATAGGGGTTTGCTTCCATTAAGCAGAGTATAGTTTCTATTTGCATTTTATCATTTTATCTTTTATCCAATCTATCTATCTGGTTGTCCATGGAGGTGCAAACACCAAAGTGGGGGTTTGATTGAGGCAGACCCCTATACAGCCCCAACATTTTCCCCTAGTTTCTGTGTGTGAAAGTGGCAAACAGGCTCTGCACTACCGAAGTGATTAATTATAAGTTGTCTACAAGATTTTGTGTTTTATGATAATACTAACAATAGCATGTCGTGCTAGCGTCTGAGACCCGAGACCTTCTTAGTTCTCTGGTATAACTCACTCTCTATGAATTGTGTCTCCCTATTAATTCAGATTTTCATATTTCATTGTGTTTGTGCTTTAATTACTCAGTTATTTCTTCATTAGCATAGTGATGCTCTGTAAAAAGGGGTTAGAAAAACCTATGGTGTGTCAACACACACAAGAAACAAGAGTCAGTGTTAACAACCAAATATTATTCTAAATGGGCATATCAAGAGAGACACTAAAAGAAAAATAGAACATTTGACAAAGAAAACAAATCCAATAAGGCATCTCCAAATGCCTTCCACCATGCTTGTAGCTCCTCCTCCCTTGTTCCTCTCCTCTCCAAGTTTCCAAATGAGTGTAGCTCTCAGCAGCTTTTTGCACTATGGATGTCTTATGGAGATTCAAGATTGAAAATACTTTTAAACTATGCTATGCAAGTGTAAAATAAGATAGATATGAGATATTATAAAATGAACTAAGATTGATTTTATTCCAAAAAGACAATATAAATGGTTATGCTAACATGCTCTCTAAAATTGACTATAGATTAAATGCATACAAGTTTTCAGGATCTAGATTGTGATGAAATGAGCTCTATTTATAGGTAAAATGGAGCAATGGAGGGTTGAGATTGAGTGATCTCAACAACGGTCAGGATTAAAGGGTTTTAGATCCTTGTAAAGACTTTCAACCCAATCCCGGGATGACAAATGTCAACAAGAGATGGGTTGAGAGGAGAGGGAATAAGCATTAAATGCTTGACATGACTGGAGGTTTAACTTGGGAGGTAAGGTTAATGTTGAGTTTGAAAGAATAAAGCCATTATCCAATAAATAATGTCTTTATCCAATGGATAAACTCTTGTACAAGAGTTAGTGAGGATAACCATGGTCAAAGCAATAAATGCATGAGAAGACACATGGGTTACATGAGGGTTGAGTTTAGAGGTAAAGTTTATAACCATGGGAGCAAGTGGATTTAACCATAAATGGTTATGTAAGAGCCATTAATGGTCATGTAAGAGCCATTAGTGGTTTGGAAGACTTTAGAGGTTAGCTTGTTGGGCACATAAAGCATTAAATTCTTTTCAAAGACTTTGGAGTCTTTGAGAAGTGACTCCAAGTTGCTTAGGAATGTGACAATATTTAGGGGATGGATTAGGCTAATTAGGAATGGTTAGAAAGTGATTAGAAGGGTCTAGAAAGGGATTTAGGATTGCAAGTGGATTTGGTGGGTGACGGAAAATAGGATTTAAATTAAAATTTATTTATTTATTTCAACTTGTGGTTGCAACTTGCATTTGTAGGAGAATGCAAGTGGGGGGGTTAAATGATTTAAATAAATGTTTTTTAATTATTTATTTAAAAGAAGAAAGGGGATTAAATTAAATAAATAGGATTTATTCATTTAATTGATTGTGACTTTGGTTTACTGAATTAATTAAAATAAATTGAATAATTTATTTAATTAATAGGAGAATGTTGGAAGATGAATTAATTAAATGTTAATTTAATTTACTAATGGCTTATGGGTTTTTAATCAAATAAATAGAAAGTATTCATTTAATTAAAATGGACAGATTTATGTGACTACAAATAGTTTTGTTTTTCTGTTATCCCCTGGCTCACCCTTAGCACCAGTTTAAGTGAGGTAGCGGTGAATCGATTTGTCCTCCAAGATTTATCATCTTAGAGGTGAAAAATCCCCTCCTCTACATTTTGGTGAACCCAACGTGAATGCCTAATGTCAAATCTCTTTCTCTTAGAGTTTGATGCTTTTGACAAGGCATTCTCTAAGGATGATTTTGATATGATGGATGAAGTTTTAGATGACTTCTTAGAAGAACCTCTTTCCAAAAGAGATGTAAAAGAAGTGTCATCCTCCACGACATCCCCATTCAAAGATGATAAGTCTGTCAATGTTCTTGTTGTTTCTGCGGCCCCTCAAAGGACTAAGAGACCTTACATTCATGTGACTACAACAATTCCTTCTCCAAAGAAAATTAAGACCATTAATGGAAAACATTTTAAAGGAGAAACTTTTGATTTATACACAACATTTATGCAATCTAAACATTCATCCTACAACACCATTTCTCATATGTATAACACTCTAAGAAATAAAGAAACTCTTGGTCAACCACAAGTTTCTTTACCACCTTCTCGGCCTAGTCTTCCTCAAGCACCTTTACCTGCAAATAAGCGAACTAGTGATTATGATCTTATCGAGGAGCTTAAGGTTAATCTCGCTAAGATCTCACTATGGGATTTGCTTCAGACTGCTCCGATGTATCAAGGTATGCTACGAGAAGCTTTGCAAAATGTTTTACTACCCTATTTAGTGAGACCAGTGGATGTGAATGCGTTGATGGATCATATTCTTGCAGATTCGCCAAACATCACTTTCTATCCTCATGAGCTCCCACTTCTAGAAGTGAGAAATTTGGCAAATCCTATAATGATAATTGTTCATGCAAAAGGTGTTGATATTATATGAACACTCATTGACATAGGCTTGACACTTAATGTTTCTAGCCTAGATTTGTTACCAAAAATCAAGGTGGATCCAAACACCTTGGCAACTTCTTCTCTATTCATTCGAGGATTCGATAATAGTGGTAAGATCGTTGTAGGAATGATCATATTGTCCTTGAAGGTTGGACCTGTCACTATTCCAACCCTTGTACATGTGGTGTCGAGTCCTTTGTCTTACAATCTTCTCCTGGGTAGACCATGGCTTCATGCCCTAGGAACTGTATCCTCCACTCTTCATTGATTTGTAATTTTTTTAGCTAACAACCAGGTTATCACAATCAAGGCTGACCCCAAAGCTATGTGCCTTTGTCAAATGGCAGCAGTTGGTCAAGCCTCAGTTGCACCTTCTTTTCATAATTATATACCTCCCTTGTCCTCTTCGGTGATGACTCCTATCTCTATTTCATCCCCTAAAAAGGAGAAGCAGAAGAGTGAAGGAGTTCTGAAGGAGGAAGTTTCTAAGAAGCGAGATTCCATGAAGGAAAAGCTACCTAGGGAGAAGGATTCTTTTAAAGACCCCCCGAAAGTAGATCTCTGGAGTCTACTCCTAACAAATCATCTTCTCCATCCAAAGTAAATGCATGCTTGGGTGATGATTGGGGTTCTTTAGAATTCACTGATTCTCATGTCGGCGAATACAAAGTTGATCTCGTCCACCCAAAGTTTCCTAAAATTTCATTCACCTCAACTATAAAGGATTATTATGCATCTATAAAGCCAGGTGATGCTTATCATGTTGATCACCTTTACTATACGAAGCCTCCTTTCTTTAAGGAGTTGTTGTTGGCATTTGCATGAAGATTGCATTAATGATATGTTATGTTGTCATTGATGTCAATTGAACCGGTAATGATATTGTTGATATTGATGTTATTATTGATATTGTCTTATAACTGGTAAGAAGAGCTTTGTGAAGGTTATTGTAAACCGGTATGTAAGTTTGTGAGTTGAACCGATAATCAAAATAAAAGGTTAAACCCTTTCTATGTTATGTAACCGGTAAACCCTACCAGTTGTTTTTGTTCAACCCTAACCGATAATGGTTGTTGAATTGGTTATGTTGGTTTATGATCTGATGTTGAGCGGTAATGATGGTGACACGTAAGGTCATTGTATGAAGACAAGTTCAAAATTTTTTGGCGTGATTGTTTGTCTGGGGAATGAGCAAAGTGTATTGCATCTAATGCAAAACGTGTGATGAGTTACTGAGCTCGATGAAGCGGTAATCAAGGAGCAGTTGAGGTTTTCTTGATTGATGTGTAGAGATTGCTATGAAATCCAACGGTCATGCTTGTATCGACTTGTTTGTAATCTCGATGAGAGGATTAGTTTTTTGTTGGGTTACCGACCTAATTGATTTGTATTTAAGGTCGATGAAGTTGTTTTGTTAAGAGTTGGCAAGAGTTGGCAAAAATCAGTTGAGTGTGTGGTTGTCGAACCAAAGAATGAGTCTACAGTTTGAGTAAAGGAAGATAGAAGCTTAAATGGATCTGATCAAGCAAATGCAGTGCTTTCAAACAGATCAAGAAACTCCTATTGTTTTCTAACAATTACAACAGAATTGAAATCCTCTAACCGAGTAAGCTCTAACAAGCTGGGTTACTTATTAAATCCTCTAACAAGGTGGTCCATTAGATTGGATTTTCAAATCCTCTACTGAGGTTACTCCTTACAGGGTATTTGCTTCTAACAAGGCATTTGTAATCAATCCCTTAACCGGGTGATTCCTAATAGGATCAGTTCTTAACAGGACTTTTGTAAAAGCTTTAACAGGCTCGGCTCCTAATAGGGCGAACTTCAGAAGAGTTCAGATGTTATCTTGTGAGTTTCATCTCACCGTGGTTTTTACCTATTTGGGTTTTCCACGTATAAATACTTGTGTCATGTGGTGAATGTTTTTGTGGTTATGATCTTATGGTTGATTTGATTAATTGTTTAACTATTTCTGATAAGGCATGATAACTAGAAGCATTGAGAAATGAAGCATTGGCATATGATAAAGCATTTGGATGTTTACAAGTTAAATGTTGTTTACTGTTAAGCTGTTGTAACAGTCAACCGGTATTCTTATGAGTATTGATCTTGACAGTGGTATTTCACTGATAAGTTACCTTTGTATGTTTGAGTTTGAGTTTGGGAAGTTTGTATCAGTTTTTCTAATTACTGATTCACCACGCCCTCTCAGTAATCTACCAGATACTTATTCTTTCATTATACCATCAGTTGCATGATATTTATGGTCCTAGATACAAGCTTGTATCACAATTCAATTGTGATGGAAAAGGTTGTGGACCTAATGAACAAGGTATCTGAATTCCTTTGGAAGTCGAACCTCGTCACCACAACACTGGACTAGGATATCACCATATGGGTCCAAAGACGAAGCCATGGTTAACTGTTAACATGGTTTTTGTGTCAATCCTCTTCCTCTTAAGCTTGTTCATCTAGAGCTGATTGATAATGTTGCACCACCTAATGAGATTCTCTTGGGTCTCTTTCCTTAGGAAGAATCCTTGAAGGAATTTCTACGTGCCTATAATGATTTTCCCTCTTATCACCATAAACGTCAATTCCCCTATTGTTTAAATACCCAAACATATTTTGAGGAATCCATTGAGTAGGGTGCACCTTTTTCTTAGAACAAAGAGGAAATACCTATGTCTCATCCGGAAGATCATACTGTGCTCCTTAGCGGGGAAACTACTGATGTCATTATGAGTGATAAATCTCCCCGAAATTTTATCAAAGTCGGGAAATATTATTCTTCTGAGGAGTTTAGGGAATATTCTGATCTTTTGCATCAGTTCCCTAACATCTTTTCTTGGTCTTATGAAGAAATTCCAAGAATTGATGAGTCGATCGTGTTACATAATATTGTACTCAATCTTGATGCTAAGCCTACGAAGCAAAAGATTTGAAAGATGAATCCCAAGGTGGTTTTATTGGTCAAGACTGAAATAGAAAAGCTTTTAAAGGTTGGTTTTATCTATCCTACTGACTATTTGCCTTGCATCTCAAACATTATTCTAGTTAGCAAACCTGATTGTTGAATCCGCATTTGCATTGACTTTCCGGACTTGAATAAAGCTTATCTCAAAGATGAATTTCCACTCCTGATCATTGACATGATTATGGATTCAACTGTGGGTTATTCTTTACTCTCCTTCATGGATGGTTTCTCAAGGGACAACCAGATTCGCATTAATCTAGAAGATCAATATAAATCCGTGTGAGATTTTGCCAAGATCAAGGGCACAATGAAAAGTATAAAAGAGAGACAAAACAATGACAAGAACAAATTATATTCTCATCAATATGCAAATGATCAACTGGATTCACCAATACAATGAATATAGGTCTGCTTATATAGGAAAGGCCATATGGATGTATGAGCACACAATCATGACATGTGGCTCAATGACAAACAACGGTAGGTAAGAAATACTAGGGGTAGGTAGGAGAAATAATATAATATTCCACAAGAGGTGGATGACCCACCAAATGTGGAGTGTAACAGCAAAATAAGACTACAAAAGGTGGAATTTCTCCTACAAGCTATATCCTATGTGCACACTTCCCTAAGTGTCTCAAATCCAAACTACGAAGAGATGCATTATCTTAAGTTAACTTAAGTAAAGTGTAATAATATCCATAATGAATATTTATTTACACCAACACCCCCCCCTTAAGTGCAACTTAGAGGAATAAAGACTCAAGTCAACAATGCAAGATGGGTCCCAGCTACTAGGCCATGATAGGAACCCATGTACAATATGCAAATGCAAGCTAAACTAAGAAATGCAATCTCTCACAAACGGAGAAGAGGGAGAAAACCCAGTGGGAAAAAACTCCCCACCAAAAAAGAGATGAATGTACAAAAGACTCTCAAAGAAGAAGGACAAAACCTCAAAGAGGAAAAAGTCCCCCCCATAAGAGAGGAAGGAGAAGTCAGCTGACCCCCCCTAATGAGACATCTCGCACCCCTAAGAGAGCTCACAATTGTTGGAATTTACTCTCGGTGAAAGGTTTGGTGAATATGTAAGCAACCTGCTCCAATGTAGGACAATACTGCAAGTCAATGACCTACTCCTGAATCAGCTCTTGGATATAGTGCATATGGATCTTGATGTGTGTGGTCCGCTGGTGCTCGACCGCATTCTTCGAGATTGCAATAGCACTCTGATTGCCGCAATGTAGAACTGTTGGTCATGGAGTGGTGAACCCAAACTCTGTGAGAATCCGCTAAAGCCAAATGGTCTCAATCACTGCATTAACAGCTCCTCGATACTCAGCCTCAATCGAAGAGAGAGAAATAGCATGTTGCTTCTTGCTCTGCCAACAAATGGGGCCTGAACCAAGGTGAAAACTGTAACCTGAAGTAGACTTACGATCATCAAGATCGCCAGCCCAATCGGAGTCTGTGTAACCAACCAAGTGAAGTCTTGTGCCGGCTACATAGTGAATCCCATAGTGATGTGTACCCTGGATGTAATGAAGGATGTGTTTGGCAACTTTCCAATGAAGCTCATGTGGTTCCTGCATGAAGCAAGAAACCATGCCAACTGCAAATGAAATATCAAGGCGTGTATGAGTCAAGTAGATGAGACTACCCACAAGCTGACAATACAATGTGGCATCAACTGGTGGAGAAGAACACTGAGCCTCAAGCTTAACTCCTAAAAGAAAGGGAGTTGGTGCAGGCTTACAATCAGCCATATGAAAGCGTGCAAGTAGATCAAGAGCATACTTGGGCTGTGATAGTGTAATCCTAGAAGGTGACTGTGAAATCTCTATCTTGAGAAAGTAGTGCAAAAGACCCAAGCCAATCATAGCAAATCTGTCATGCAAAGCAGATTTGAACCTGCTAATGATGGATGTGATGTTCCCTGTAATGATCAAATCATCAACATAGAGCACATGTATCAAGTGCGAGTCATCATGTCGCAAAATGTAGACATTCAGATCGGAATGACACCTGATGAACCCTGCTAAGAGAAGAAAGGAATCCATCTTGGTGTACCAAGCCCTGGGGGCCTGCTTGAGGCCATAGAGAGATTTCCTTAGTTTGCAAACCAAGGAAGTATCCTGGATGAAACCCTGTGGCTGCTCCATATAAATCTCTTCATCAAGGTCACCATGAAGAAAAGCACTCTTCACATCCATCTGATGTACAGCCCAACCATGAGCTGCAGCAATAGCGTCAAGCGAATGGAGTTCATCTTGGCTATGGGCGCAAAGGTTTCAGTATAGTCAACACCTAGAACCTGAGAGAAACCTTTCGCAAGAAGACGAGCCTTATACTTATCCACACTACCATCCACTGCAAACTTGGTTTGATAGATCCACTTACATCAAACCATCTTTCTCCCCTTAGGGAGATGGACTAAATCCCATGTGTTGTTCCTCATCAAGGAACTATACTCTTCCTCCATAGCTTGGTCCCACTCAGGAACCCTTGATGCTTCCTAAAATGTTTGTGGATAGGAAGCGGTAGCAATGAATGCATGTGGAAGATCCTGATGTTGTGATCGAGTCCTCCGTGTATCTGAAGGATCCCCAACAAGAGAAGTCGCTGACTCAAGTGTCTGTCGAGCCCAACGAGGTCTAGGTGGAGGTGGAGAACGAGGCTCCTCAACTGCAAGTGGACCTTGCAGAGGTGTAACCCTGCGAGTCAGAGTTGAAGGAGTCTCATCATCTGAATCACTAGCATCACTATCCACAATGGAGGAAAGTGGAGGAGGTAGAGAGGCTAAGCTAGGAGAGATTTTCTCAAAGTGAACACTCCTCTCAATAAACACCTCATGTGTCTCAGGATCCATCAATCTATATGCCTTAACACCCTCAGGATATCCAACAAATATGCAAGGCCGACTCTGAGGTTCCAATGTCTTGCGTTTCTGCGGAGGTATGTGAGCCCATGCTGGACACTCAAAGACTCTGAAATGTCTCACAATCGGTTTCCTACTAGCCCAAGCTTCAAAAGGAGTAATACCTTGCAAATCTTTGTGAGGAACCCGATTCTGGATGTGTGTGGCACAACTCATAGCCTCTGCCCAAAAGATGGGATCAAGAGACCGTGCATGTATCATATAGCTAGCCATTTCTTTGAGAGTTCTATTATTGCGTTTTGCAACTCCATTATGTTGTGGAGTGTATGCAACAAAATGTTGAAGATCAATCCCCTCAAATGTACAAAAATCCTCAAGTCTCTTGTTCTCATATTCCCTTCCATTATTTGTACAAAGAATCTTGACCACTTTCCCGGATTGCTTCTCCACACAAGTCTTGAAGTCCCTAAATTTGTCAAATACTTCACTCTTATGAATGAGAAAGTAGACCTAAGTGAAGTGGGAGTAGTCATCAATGAAGGTGAGGACATAGCAGGCCTTGCTAAATGAAGGTGCTGGAAATGGACCTACTACATCATTGTGAACAAGTTGGATAACTTCCAAAGCTCTCCAAGCTTTCCCCTTATCAAACTTCTCCTCAGGATGCTTGCCCATGGAACAACCTGAACATACACCCTCTGAAAATTTGATTCGAGGTAGACCTGTGACCATGTCTTTAGTGCTGAGCTGCTGAATATAGTGGTAGTTGAGGTGAGCAAACCGGTCATGCCATAACTTACTTTCTGAATTTGAAGGAGTAAGCAAGGCCTTAGAAGGAGAACTTGGTACAAAGTGGGAAAATGAATAAAGCCTTGAGTTGTCATTAACTTGTCCCACTGCTACCAAGGCATCATCATCAAGTTTCTTTACCACAACTGAATTAGGTGTAAACTCAACCTTTTTCCCATTCCCATAGTGAGTGATTTGGTAGATAGAGAGAAGGTTGGTAGACAAGTTAGGAACATAAAGAACATTCTCAAATGTTCCATCATCCATGTCAACTGAATCTTTCCCTTCAACCTCTACTTGTGTATCATCACCTATATAAATGCGGGGTACCTTAGATGGCTCCAATGAATAAAACTACTCCTTTGTAGAACCCATGTGATATGAGGCACCCGAGTCAAGTATCCACTATTGTGAATAACCTATTGTAGCCACAAATGCTTGCCCTTTTCCCTTAGACTATGAGGAAGAGGAAGGAGATGAATCCTTCTTTGTGTAGGCGGATGGCAAGTTGATGTTGTTTTTCTTAAGAAGATTTGTCAACTCATCAACTTGCTTGGTGTGGCATAGATGCTCATCATGACCATACTTCTTGCAATATGCACAAGTTGGTTTATCCTTCTTAGGTGGAGTCCCCTTCTTGGAAGAGGATGAAAAATCACCTTGTGATGGAGAGGATGATTGCCCTTTGTCCTGTTGTGGCTTTGACATTGCTTCTTCTTCTTGTTGGAATCTTTGCCTTGACTCCCTTGACTCCCTTTATTAGCCACCAAAGCCTTGGACTTTGAAGACTTGAGAAGCCCCATGTCCAACAACTTAGATTGTTCCAATATCAACATTTCTGTGAAAGCATCAAATGAAGGCATAATTTAGAAACTCCCCATTGTCAAACAATGAGTTTGGAAGCTAGACACAAATGTTGCATATTTTGGTGCAAGCTTTTCCAACAAGTTGAATATCAACTGAGCATCTTTTTGGTCAATTCCACAATCCTTAAGCTTTGCTCTTAGCTCATTTGCTTTGGTGACATAATCTTGGATTGTATCAAAACTCTTGGGATCCAAGTTGGTGAGCTCATTGTCAATCTTGTAACCTTTGATTTCATCAAATTGACCATACAATTTTTGAAACATATCCCAAGCCTCTTTGATTTTTGTACACTTCTCAATGTGAAAATTGAGGTCATCTGATACATACTTACGCAGAGTTCCAAGAGCCATGCAATTCTTAGTGAGCCATTCTAACTGAGCATTAGGATCATCCTTAGGATCAGGTGGTGCTGTTATTATTCCATCTACGTAATGCGAGAGACCTTTTTCCATTAATTTGCTCCATAAATTAATTTTCCATGATGCATAATTATGTGGAGTTAAAGGTGGAAATTTATGAGGACTCGTTGCAACAAAAATGAAAGAGAGGCACAATCACACAAGACACCCCCCAAATTCACTCAATCAAAGAACCCCCACCCCCCCCCCCCCCCAAAAAAAAAAAAAATGATGATTTGGCACTTTATACTTAGTGCGTGTACAATGGGCCACTTGCAAAAAATGGCAAAGTAGACTTCTAATTTCAAATTTACAAATGCCTCAATAAGGCCAAAAGAGACTCAAACTAATAAAGCAAGATATCTAAACTAAGATCCAAGCAATTTACAAGTACCAAATAGGCCAAATAAGACCAATACCTAAAAGTACAATTTCCACTCAAAATCTCTGAAATCTGATCATATATTATGAAAGTAGATGAAAAAATATGCACTTTCAAAAAAAACGGCACCTGAAAAGGAGGTCATATGAGCTCAAACAAAGCCTTTGAAGTTGCAAACTTGAGGATTGGACAGGTACAGTTGAGAGAATCCAAAAATTCTGAAAAAACCTATGCACCAAAATCAGAAAATAACCACACCACTGCAAAGAGCATGAAAAATTAGCCTAAATCAAAAACAAATGCACCAAAAAGGAGCAAAATTGAGCAAGTTATGAGCCTCCAAAGTTGACCCAAAAATCCAAACTGCTCAACAGAGGGATCTAAAAAAATTTCAAAAAATGTTGACTGGGCGCTGACTGTGCACTGCTGACGTACTGCCCGAATTGGGCAAAAAAATTTTCCAACACCCAAAATTCAATTTTTGCCAAAATAGGTCGAGTTTATACTCGATTTTTATGGAAACGGCCTCCCAGATGCAATGGTGAGGTCGAAAACACTCTAAGATGCCTCCAAAAAATGTTTTCCCGCAGATCTATGTTAGGGTTTCAAGCAGATCCGAAGCAAATATGAACTAACAATTATATGCAGATTTAAATACAAAAGATAAAGAAATAAAACAAGACACAAATAACACAGAGATTTAACGTGGTTCACCCAGAATGGGTTACGTCCACCATACACAGTCGTCCAATCTTTCTTATTATCCAGCAAAAACAGTACATCAACCTTACAATGCCTTAAGCATCCCAACCGCTTATAACATGCATTTTTAGGGCAACAAACAAAGTCGGCCTTTTTTAGGGTTTTATTACAATGTCGGTTTTCATCAACGAAAAAAATGGCAAAAAAAAATTTTCTCGGGGGCTGCCGCCCCCAAACCCCGGCCCGGCCCCGGACCCCGGCGAGGATACATGCTGAATGTACAGTACTTTGCTGATCAGTCGCCACATTTCAACAATCTCACACTTGGAGACTGATTAGGCTCCACACCAAACAATCTCCCACTTGGAGACTGATACTACACGACACCACTATACATGCAACATCCGCTGGATAAAACACCAGGACTTGACTGGTATAAATTCCACAATTATCAATCAAGAAGACCAACAGAAACTGATGAAGAAATTAGCTTCTCCTGTGGAACTACCTTTGTGAACATATCGGTAGGATTCTCACTTGTGTGAATCTTCTCAAGCCGTAACTGACCCTCCTCCAAAACAGTCCAGATGAAGTGGTACTTGAGCTGAATGTGCTTTATCCTTGAATGAAAAGCAGAGTTCTTCGCAAGATGAATGGGACTCTGGCTATCAGTATATAATGGGCTATCCTCTTGTGTCTGACCCAATTCTTTCAGAAAATATTGCAACCAAATCATTTCTTTGCTGGCTTTTGTAGCAGCAACATACTCAGCTTCAGTGGTTGAAAGTGCAACAACCTTTTGCAGCCTAGAAATCCAACTGACTGTAGTTCCCCCTATAGTAAAAACATACCCTGTAGTACTCCTTCGTGAATCAATATCACCAGCCAGATCAGAGTCAACAAATCCACTTAGAGCAGCATTAGATCCTTTGAAACATAATGCCTTCGTAGTAGTTCCTTTCAAATACCGAAGAATCCATTTTACAGCATTCTAATGTTTCATACTCGGATTACTCATAAACCTGCTCACAACTCCCACTGCATGTGCAATATCTAGCCTTGTGCATACCATTGCATACATCAGACTACCAACAGCTGATGAATACGGGATGTTAGACATTTTATTAACCTCTTCCTGTGCCTTTGGGCACATCTCCTTAGTCAATTTGAAATGACTAGCAAAAGGTGTACTAACAGCTTTTGCATCTTGCATGTTAAATCTTTTCAACACCTTCTTTATATACTCACATTGGGACAAATTCAAGGTTCTATTTTTCCTGTCCCGTGTAATCCTCATACCGAGAATTTGCTTAGCTGCACCCAAATCCTTCATAGCAAATGACCTGGCTAATTTCTATTTAAGATCATTTATATGTTGCATGTTAGACCCAGCAACAAGCATGTCATCAACATAAAGCAACAGGATAATATAACTGCCATTATCAAATCTCTTAAAATATACACAATGATCAGAATGACATCTATGATAACCGTGTTCAGCCATGAAACTATCAAATTTTAAATACCATTGTCGGGGTGCTTGCTTTAGGCCATACAGACTTTTCTTCAACCTGCACATCAAGTTCTCCTTACCTTTGACCTCATATCCCTGTGGTTGCAACATGTAAATTTCCTCCTCCAGATCTCCATGGAGAAAAGTTGTTTTGACATCTAATTGTTTAAGATGTAAATCATCTGCAACCACAAGACTAAGTACAGTTCTAATTGAAGTCATTTTTACAACTGGAGAAAATATTTCATCATAATCTATACCCTTTTTCTGTGCAAAACCTTTTACCACAAGTCTGGCCTTATATCTTTTCTGGCCTCCTTCCTCCTCCTTCAGCTGATAAACCCATTTGTTAGGCAAGGCTCTTTTTTCTGCAGGTAAAGGGACTAAGTCCCAAGTCTTGTTTTTCATCAAGGAGTCCATCTCCTCTTTCATGCCTAGCTCCCACTGTTGTTTGGCATCTACCTACATTGCTTCTTCATATTCTTCTGGTTCACCAGAATCCATTAATAAAATAGAATACAAAGAAGGAGAAAATCTTTCAAGGGGTCTACTTGTCCTCGTAGAACGTCTAACACTTGCAGGAGTTTGTGGGACAATCTGTTGTTGCTGAGCATCAGGTACCTGTGGCATTTCATTTTCAGGAATCTCATCCAACACCACATATTCTTGTTTGTCCTGTTCATGCTTCTTTTCCTGCATCTGTTCTTTATACATAACCTTCTCATTGAATATAACATCTCTACTTCTAATTATTTTCTTATTTTCAAAATCCCATAACCGATAGCCATATTCATCTATCCCATATCCAATGAAGGTACATTTCTGAGATTTAGCATCAAGCTTGGTTCTGTTTTCTTTATCAACATGGACAAAAGCTTCGCAACCAAAAGTTTTTAGAAAAGAATAATTTACCTTTTTACCAGTCTATGCCTCCTCTGGAATACCACCATCCAAAGGGGTTGAAGGTCCTCTATTTATCAAATAGACAGCAGTATGTACAGCATCTGCCCAAAAATGTAAGGGCAATCCAGCATGCAATCTCATGCTCCTTGCACGTTCCATGATGGTCCTATTCATTCTCTCTGACACACCATTTTCCTTTGGAGTTCCTGGAACTGTCTTCTGCTTTCGAATCCCATTTAAGGAACAGTAATCTTCAAATGCTTTGCTGCAATACTCACCTCCATTATCCAATCTGAGACACCTCAACTTTTTTCCTGTCTCATTCTCAACCAAAGCTTTCCATTTCTTAAAAGTTTCAAAAACATCTGATTTTTGTTTTAGGAAATATACCCATGTTTTTCTGGTTGAGTCATCAATAAAAATAACATAATAACAAGAGCCACCAAGAGATGATACCTGAGCTGATCCCCATACATCCGAATGTACAGGCTCTAACTTCTCACTCTTCTTCTCTTTCCCAACCTTGAGAAATCTGACTCTTTTATGTTTACCATAAACACAGTTTTCACAGAACTCTAAATCAATCTTCTTTAGTCCTGGCAATAGATTTTTAGAGTGAAGGATTTTCATCCCTTTCTCACTCATGTGCCCAAGCCTATGGTGCCACATTATCGAATCTGTTCTTGCAACATTTATTGTTGTTGTCCCTACAGTAACTTTATCTGTAACAGCTAAGGTAGACTAAGTGTTACCAGTACACAGATATAATGTGCCTACCTTCGCACCTTTAGCTACTACTAATGATCCTTTAGTGACCTTCCACATACTGTCCGAGAAGGTAACTATGCAACCTTCACTACCTAGTTGCCCTGCAGAAATTAAATTTCTTCTTAAATTAGGAACATGTCTTACCTCCTGTAGAAACCAGTCATTACCATTCTGCAACTTGATCTTTATCTTTCCTTTTCCAACAATTTGACAGGGCTCATCATCACCCAAATATACCTGTCCAAAATCACCTTGAACTTAATCTAGAAAATATTTTTTATGGGGCGTAGCATGAAATGAAGCCCCAGAATCTATTACCCAATAATCATTAACATTATCCAAACATAAGATTAAAGCATCTTCTAAAGTATTACTTGCAATATTAGCTTCCTTACTGTCATTTTCATTTTTGTCTCCTTCTTTGTTTTTCCGAGACCAACAGTCTTTCTTTAGATGACCAGGCTTTCCGCAGTACCAGCAATCTTTCTTTCCTCTAGATTGAGAGCGTCATTTCTTTGACTTCCCTCGTGACTTCTCATTCCCAGGGCCTTTTCCTCTTTCCTTTGATCTTCCTTTGTTCTCCACATTCAAAACACTACCCGATGATCTTGAAGTCTCACCTGTGCTTTTCCTTCGCATTTCCTCGCTTAGGATAACACCAACAATATCATCAAATACCAAAGTATTTTTACCAGAGACAGAGTTACTTACAGCCATAACCAAGCTATTCCAACTTTCTGGCAAAGAACATAAAATCAAGAGAGCCCTAACCTCTTCTGCAAAGGTAATTTTTACCGAAGACAATTGACTGGTAATTGTATTAAATTCATTTAAGTGCTCCGCTATAAATCCTCCCTCACTCATTTTCAAATTAAACAAATGCTTAATAAGAAATACCTTATTTGAAGCCGAGGGTTTCTCATACAACTTAGCCAATGTTGCCATCAAATCTACAGTCATTTTTGCTTCTATTATATTGAATGCTACAGACGACGCAAGGCACAATCGAATGGATCCCAGTGCCTTTCTATCTAAAATGTCCCACTCTTCATCTGATATTGTGGTCGGTTTCTTTGCTTTTCCTTCCAATGGCTGCCACAAATCCTTTTGATACAGGTAATCCTCCATCTGCATTTTCCATAACTGATAATTCTGACCGTTAAACTTTTCAACCTTGAATTTGGAATCCTCCATTGCTCCCACTCAAATCTGAAAGTCCTGCCAATTTACAGAAAACCTCGCTCTGATACCAATTGTTAGGGTTTCAAGTAGATCCGAAGCAAATATGAACTAACAATTATATGCAGATTTAAATACAAAAGATAAAGAAATAAAACAAGACATAGATAACATAGAGATTTAACGTGGTTCACCCAGAATGGGTTACGTCCACCATACACAGCCGTCCAATCTTTCTTATTATCCAACAAAAACAGTACATCAACCTTACAATGCCTTAAGCATCCCAACCGCTTATAACATGCGTTTTTAGGGCTGAGTGTACAGTACTTTGCTGATCAGTCGCCACATTTCAACAATCTAAAAATAGAAGCCTTCCAAGATGTCTCCAAAAACCAATCAATTGAAGCCCTGATGGCTCTGATACCATGTGATATTTTGCAAAGATCAAGGGCACAATGAAAAGTATAAAAGAGAGACAAAAGAATGACAAGAACAAACTGTATTCTCATCAATATGCAAATGATCAACTGGATTCACCAATACAATGAAAATAGGTCTGCTTATATAGGCAAGGCCATATGGATGTACGAGAACACAATCATGACATGTGGCTCAATGAGAAACAAGGGTAGGTAAGAAATACTAGGGGTGGGTAGGAGAAATAATATAATATTCCACAAGAGGTGGATGACCCACCGAATGTGGAGTGTAACAGAAAAATAAGACCACAAAAGGTGGAATTTCTCCTACAAGCTATATCCCTATGTGCACACTTCCCTAAGTGTCTCAAATCCAAACTACAAAGAGATGCATTATCCTAAGTTAACTTAAGTAAAGTGTAATAATATCCATAATGAATATTTATTTACACCAGCAATCCGCCTTCACGACTCCTTGGGGTACCTTTTGCTATGTTTCCATGTCGTTTGGGTTAAAAAATGCAGGAGCAAGCTATCAACGAGCTATGACCTTGATATTCCAGGATTTCATCCATAAAATCTTGGAAGATTATATCGACAATATCTTGGTAAAATCTCTTGCTCGTCCAAAGCATATTGTAAATCTTTGATTTGTCTTTGAAAGGCTTCGATTATACAAGATGAGACTAAATCCCCTTAAATGTGTCTTCGGTGTGGATGTCGAGAAACTTTTGGGATCCATTGCCTCTCGCCGAGGAATCGAGATAGATACTAACAAAATCGATGCAATTGTAAACATGCCTCCACCTAGAAACATCTCCCAGCTTCATACTTTGCAAGGGAAGATTCAGGCCATTCGCAGGTTTGTGGCGCAATTGGTTGATCGTACTCTTCCTTTCAAACGATTGTTGAATAAGGATGTTCATTTCAAATGGAATGAAGAGTGCCAGGAAGCTTTTGATTCTATTAAGAATTACTTTCCTAATCTTCCTATCCTAATGTCGGATATGTTTGATAGACCTTTCTTTTTGTACATCTTTGCCTCATCTCATGCTCTAGCAGCTTTGTTAGCTCAGTGTGATGATGAAGGTCGAGAGACAGCGGTCTATTACATTAGTCATAACTTGATAGAATATGAGACTCGATACTCTATTGTGGAGAAACAATGTATGGCTCTTGTCTTCGCGATGCAGAAGTTAAGGCATTACATCCTTCATGCAGAAACACGCGTTATTTCTAGGAATGATATCCTTAAACATCTCTTTTCAAAGTCCGATCTTTTAGGAAGACTGGCTAAATGGATAATGCTACTCTCTGAGTTTGACCTGAAGTTCATAACTCAGAAGTCAATTAAAGGTTAGGTTATCACTGATCAATTGGTTGATGACCCATCTGAAAAATCTTTTCCTACCTTAGACCTTTTTCTCGACAAAGATGTATTGACCATTGATCAAGAATTTGTATGAGAGATGTATTTTGACGGATCAAGATGTCAGACTGGTTCTAGAGCGGGTGTGGTTTTCGTCTCGCCTGAAGGAAAACCAGTCCCTCTTTCATTTTGTTTAGAATTTCATATCACTTATAATGTCGCCGAGCATGAAGCCTTAATTGTTGGGTTGTGTGTCACAATTGCCATGGATGTGAAGAATAACTGCATCCATGGAGATTCTGAGCTAATTGTGAATTAGGTTATAGGTGCATATCATGTTAAGCAGTTGAAGTTATCTCAGTATAGGGATTTAGTCATGACCATATTGAAGTACTTCACTACATATACAATCGACTGTATCTCACGGAGAGAAAACCATCATGCGATGCAATGGCAAGCATTGCTTCCCTTGTAGGCCTAGACTTTGGTCAAGACGAGTATCACTTTGTGGAACAAATCCTCCCCTCTTTGGCTGTAACTTATCAAACTCAATTTGATAATTTCATGTTCACTCATATTGATTCAGGAGAATGATTTGTACACATTTATAATTACCTTAAAACCAAAACTTTTCCCGATGACGCTAGCAAGAACTTGTGTGTGTGGATTCGAAAACTTGCCACTCTTTATATCCTCTTATCCAATGTCCTTTATCATCATTCTTATAATGGTCTTCTTTTATGTTGCTTAACAAGAGCTGAGATCCCTCTTGCCCTCCAAGAAGGTCATTTAGGTGTTGGAGGTGGACATTTTGGGGACAAATCTTTGGTTCACAAGCTGATTCATATGGGGTATTATTGGCAAACAATGGAACAATATTCCTTTGCCTTTGTCAAGAAATGCCCCCAATGTCAACAATATAGTAACTTGATTCGAGCCCCCACACAAGAGCTCTGAACTCAAGCTTCTCCATGGCCTTTTCAGACATGGGTTTTGGATATTATTGGCAAGATATCTCCCCCTTCCTCTAAGGGTCATACCTTTATCATCACTGCTACTAATTATTTCACAAGGTGGGTCGAAGCTATACCATTGAGATCTACCACTGCTGATATGATTTGTAGTTTCGTTATGGATAACATCATCTCTTGTTTTGGCTTACTTGCTATCCTTGTTTCTAATAATGGTACACCATTTAAGAACAAGGAGGTTAAGTAGTTTCTCGACAAATTTCACATTCAGCATCACTTTTCTACACCTTATTACCCTCAATCTAATGGTCAAACAGAAGCATCTAACAAGGCTATTGAACAGATTCTATGTAAGACCGTTACTAAGCATGGCAAAGATTGGCACACTTAGTTGGTATATGTATTGTGGGCCTATCGCATGAGTGTTCGTACGGCTCTAAGGACAACGCCTTACAATCTTGTGTATGGTGTTGATGCTATCATTCCTCTTGAGTTAGAAATTCCATCATTGTGCATCTCATAAAAGGACTTATTGATGATGATTCTTATCATACCCTTCGCCTAAATCAGCATGAGTTGTTAGATGAGCATCGTCGGAAGGCCCTACAACATCTTCAAGCTTATCAAGAGTCTTTCTCTAAACAATATAACCAAGGTGTACTACCCCAAACCTTTAAGATAGGTGACCTAGTTCTTTGTGAGAATCAAAGAAATCTCAATGTGTCGCCTGATCAAAGAGGAAACTTTAGCCCAGACAGGTTGGGTCCATGCATTGTCACCTCCATCTATGGTTCTGGTGCTTATGGTTTATCTCATATGAATGGTACACCTCTCAAGTAACCTATCAACTCTTCGCACCTGGGTAGATATTATGCATAGAAGAAAAGTCCTATGTATCATGTGCATGATGCTTATATTTTTATGGTAGTCATGTCATGATATATCTTCATTGACACGATGTCTAATTATCTCTTTGTTATTAAGTGATTGTGCATATACAGGTATGTGCATATGTGTGTGTGGGTGTATACATGTTCTATCTATATCTCTAACATATCATCGTGAAATTTAATCATGCATATATCCAACAATATGTAAATTAAATCATGATGTACATCTAATCTAAACCATCAATCACATGAGCATGTAAAGCAAAGAGTGCATCCATCCATAATGACACAAGATAAGATCGAACATTGAGTTTCATATATATATATATATATATATATATATATATATATATATATATATATATATATATATATATATATATATATATATATATATATATATATATGATGTCAATGTAAAGTATCAATGTACATGTATCGCATCACTACAAAAACACGTGATGTTGATATATGTGTCTCTGAACTACATAAGTACATCTGTATATAAATCAAAAAAATACTATACATCCAATGAATAAAAAATGAATCAATTTGTACAACTCAAAATGTATCATGACCCCTGAGGAGGATGGGACCCTGAGGTCGCAGGTGCTAGAGGATCTTGGTCTCGACATGAGGGTTGTCTCACTGAGGTGGGTTGCGATCTCGCAATAGTAGTGCTTTGTGACTGCAAGACCCTCATCTCTCTGCACAACTCTGCCACAGTCTCCCACTCCATCATGAGCTCCTCTCGCAGTGAAGCCTCTCTCTGGCATGTCGCCTCTAAATCTGCTAGTAGCTAGCGCAGTCTAGGGTGGTCAAGGTGACCAATGGCGACCTGTTGGGAGGCATCCACTTGTCATCGAAGGTCATCGACCTTGCTTTGCAGAGCATCACGTGCCCTCTCGACACTCTCAGCTCGCGTCACCACCTGATCTCTCTCTTTGAGGATAGAGCGGACCTCCAGCAAAGCTTGATCCCTCTGCCCTGTCACGGTGGCTAGCTGTGTTGCTTCTTGCACCAGCTCCACCTGGACCTCCTCATATCTTGTTAGGAGTCATGCTACTGGCTCAAACAAGTGGACATGTCTCCCTACTGTCTAGAGGAGTAAGTAGCTATCCAGTACAGGGGCCCAAATTCGCATGACATGGACGATCTATGCGAGTGCCTGATGGATAAAACTCAACCACTCAACAACGCCCTCTGCAAACACAAAGTATCAATCTATCAGTATCCATGATATCAAAATCTTTGCATGTATGTATATATCTATTAAAACATGTACAAGAAAGACTGAAATATACAAACTGAAACCACAATGCATACCAGGATCGTCCCTCTGCCAATCTGGAACCTGTGGAGGTGCCTTGTTAGTGGATGCCCCCGCAGCGGCTGCTGGTGATAATACCTGCACTGGTGGTACAAATGGTGGTGCAACAAGTGATGGTGGGAGCCCTCTCACTACAAGTGTTGGTCTCTTTGGGATTAGGCTCCCTACCTGTTGTCTTTGCGTCGGCATGTCGCCCTCATCGCTTGAGGATTGGTCATCACTGTCTCCTCTTAAAGCTCTAGTGTCTCCTCCTGTCGCATCTAGTGGGAAGATCGGGGCAGTCCCTATCATGCCCCACCAGTCTGTAAAATATTGGGTGACTAACATTATCAATGTCTAACTGAGGTGTGATGTCATCATCGTCACTACCCTCGGAGCTATCCCGAACATCTCCAAAGGTAGGGTGAGGTCGGTCTTGCAGCCACACCACACTCCTAGCCGAACGGGCATATGTAGGCATGATAGGTGGAATGGTTTGCACCTGTCTGAACTATCGCATGCACCGTCGCCAGTAATAGGGCATCACAATATGGTCCTGGCACCTGCGCAAAGCGATCAGGCTGCATCCATGGGAGTTGAGTGTGGTCTATGGTCCAGACCCCCATATCGTGAAATGGCTGCCAAATAATGTCATTGATCCCGAGTTGGTTGATGGTGACCCTCGAGTAAATCAAGTCGTCGGTCCACCACTCGCCATGCCAAAGTGGGTAGTTGTGTGCCCTCAACATATCTAGAGGCATTGGCACTGGAAATCCTACCGACCGCATGCATCTGATGTGTTCAAATATCCAAGCCTACAACAAGGTGTATGTTGTCAAGCTTTGATACTCATGGTGCACACATAGCAGGAGAGCTCGTAATATAGATGTGCGAGCATGTTCTGCCCCCACGCATACACTATCTGGCCCTCCTCCATCTCCCAGATCAACTGCATGAACCTGGCAGTCAACTCTAATCCGCGACAATCGATTAGAACCCGACACACCACGATGGTTATCATAATGTGTCAGACCAGTAGAATTGGAACTTGGCCCTAGCCCAACCTCGTAAATAGATATGCTCACATCAACTCTACAACCAAGGGCCCACTCCAAGTTGTCTAGCCAACTCCACTCCTAACAAGATGGCAAGAGATACTCTCTCCTCCCGGATAAGTAGCCAAAGGATGCGGTAGACGTTGATCAAGGTAATGGTCATCTCCCTTGTGGGAAGATGGAACAACATGTTGCCTGTGTCCCATCTCTACTTAAGGGCTCGCAACATCAGTGCATGGAATTGGAACTTTGGTAGGTGAAAAGTCCACCACAGTCCCACTTTGCGAAGTATTCATCTATCTGCAACCAATAGCTCCTCAGCCCGGTCTCGCAATGTCTGAAGCAAATGACCCAACATATGCTCTTGCATCTCGGGCAAAGTCTACACGAAAAAAAAAGTTCTCATTAGACACCATCAACCCTCTGCTATGGATGATAGCGTGTCCTTAAGACGACAGCGCATCTCATAGATGCTAGCATCCTAGAGGGACTAACGCGCAGATCCCAGATGACATCACGCATCATGGACAAACGTGCGGCGCAAGGACGTGAGCGTGTCCCCTAGACACCTACGCAGTGTAAAAATTAAAAATGCTAAAAACATGCGTAAAATCAAGCATAAGAGAGCAATTTGAGGTGTACCTACTCGAGCTCATCACCCTACTCCACCACGGTCCGAAGCTCCTTGATCTTGCTCGCCTTGTGCTCTCATCTGCATCCCATTTTAAATCAGACTCTGTATAAATCTCAGCTCAAATACCCACGGTGAATAATGAAAATGACCCGTCCATTTTCGAGTATATAGCTTAATTTTCTCCCAAAAAATTTCTCGCTCATTCTGAGACAATTTTGGCTCATTTTCCTTCCTGTTTTCCCCACCTCACTGGGGGAAAAACACGAGGAGGAATATACTCGCCTTTATTACATTTTTCACTTCCATCCATACTAACGCTCCTTAAGCATTCTTCTCGTCGAAGTAGTTTCCTCTATTTTTCGTGCTGACAATTTTTTGAATTTTGTAGTATGGGATTCGTCACACTGAATACTATGGTTTCTCGTGGAGACTTGGGGGCATCATCTGTGACTGCCGACTCAACCTCTGTGGCCTCTATAGTATCCTTTTTAGGCTAAGTATTTATTACACTTATTGGACTCTTTGCACTGCATGGGCTTAATGAATTTATCTTTCCAAAACTACTTTAGTGCGCCTAATCCCTTGAGTCGATCATTCCACTAAAGTGAGGGCAAAATGTAGTGTCCTAAATTGCATGTAGTGCATTTATGACACTTATGCATGGCGCCCAGTGCATTAATGATAGGTCCATGATCAACATGCCATCATTTTGACATCATGGGCCCCGAAGACAAAAGTGCATCTGTTTTCCCTAAAACCCCATTTGGGCCTATCTTTGGTTGGACGATAGCATGTCGCGCTGACTTCTACGTATTGCACTAACATCCCAATAGATCTGTGGAATCCTAAATCCTATACTTAGTCGAGCGCTTTCCAACGCGTTTCCTTGGACTTGCTTCTGGCTAATAGTCCTCTGCGCCCCTTTCTAGCTTTAAAAGCTCTTCTCTGCCCATTTTGGAGGGTTCCACTCTCTTGATTCTCTCTCTTGGATTTTTGACTCTTCTCTTTGGCTCTCTTTGATCTCTCTCATTAATACTCTCTTTTGAAGACTCACTATCAAACTATTGTTATCTACAACACACTTGCAATCACCTTACAACCATAAACACATATCTTGAGCTCCATCACGCTCATATCTCGAAAAGGGGGGTTTGCCTACACGTCTTGTCTTCTCTTTATCTTCTATTATTACATGCAATTTGTTTATCATATCTCTAAGTGTGTCTATTATCTAGGTTCATTTAGTTTATCAATCTATCATTTTATCTATTTGCAATAGGAGTTTGCTTCCATTAAGCGGAGTATAGTTTCTATTTGCACTTTATCATTTTATTTTGTATCCAATCTATCTATCTGGTTGTCTGTGGAGGTGGAAACACCAAAGCGGGGGTCTGACTAAGGCAGATCCCTATAGAGCCCCAAAATTTTCCCCTTGCTTTTGTCTGTGCACGTCGCAAACAAGTTTTGCATGGCCGAAGTGGTTAATTGTGAGTTGTCTGTGAGATTCTATGTTTTCAGATATTAATGACGACAACACGTCGCGCTCGCGTTCGCACACCGCTCTGGCGTTCGAGACCCGAGACCTTCTTAGCTCTCTGGTATAACTCACTCTCTATTCTACATCTCCCTGTTAATTCAAATTTTTATATATCATTGCCTATGTTCTTTAATTACTCGGTTATTTCTTCACTAGCTTGGTTTTGTTTTATTGTTATCCCCTGGCTCACCCTTAGCACAAGTTTAAGTGAGGTAGCGGTGGATCGATTTATCCTCTGAGATTTATCATCTTAGAGCTGACAAATCCCCTCCTATACATTAGTTAATTAATTAAAACTTAATTAACTAATCTTGATTAAAGGAGTTTAGGATTTTTGGGTAAGGCGTGATTTGATTTATTAAAATTAATCAAACCTTAGAAGAATATTTGAAGAGCAAAATTAATTAATTATGGAAAGAATTAATAACTAATTAAACACAATTTTATTAATTAAAGAGGGAAATAATCAATCAAATATGATTCCGTAATTAATTAAATGTGATTTAATTAATTATAACAAGAAGAAGGATAAAAGCTAAGGTGAACTTGAATAATTTCAAGTAGCTAAATGTAGATATCTAAATTTTGCCCCTCTTTGGCGTAGTGTTGTGGAATAACATTAGGTCAAAGATAAAGTATGCTTCGGTGAGGAAATAGAAATAGGTGCATCAAATCCATTAATTAGGTGAAATATGTCTTGGCAAGGCAATGCCATATTAATTTGCCACCTTTTCCCCTCGCATGGATTGAAGGTCGGTATCTTCCTTAGATATTGTGGTAATAAAATAAGGGTGATACCCCCTTGAGAGATTGCCCAGAAAATGAGTTTTTGGGGCAATGTCTAGAAAGATTAGAAGAAAAATAAGAAGATGAAGAGAAGAAAATTAGAATTAGTCTGGCAAAAAAATGAGAGAAAAAGATAGAAAAATGGGTAAATGGCAAAAGAATCAATCCAGAGGGGATTGGGAATAGTAGAAAAGGTGTCAAGGGCAAGAAAGACAAGCTTAAATAGGCTATGGAGGGCATATTAGGGATCATTTGCACTCTCTTATTTAAAAAAATTAGGAGCTCTTAGAAGAGGAGGAGCACAATGGTGAATATTCCACAACATGAACATCACGAGGAGCGCGTCTAGCAATACCAAAAGCCAACAGAGTGAGGGGCATCAGCAAGTGGTTTATCTGAGCTTGTAATTTTGATTTTGGTGCATTTATTGCTAGGGTTTGGGGGCGAGGGGAGGGGGAAGAAAGCGGGGCACAGACATTGATCGTTATTTTGGCATTTGCGATTGGCAATCAATGTGTGCACATGGGCATTGGTGCATGCGATTGGTAAACAATGAAAGCGCATCCGTCAAAAGGCGCAATGGTAGAAGGTAGGTAGGTATATTAAAATCGCACATGCATTTAACGGTGCATGTGTTTTACAATGCATGTGCGTAGGGAACAACACATGCACTAATAGATCAGTGCATGTGGTTTTCAACACATATGTAGGGCAAATTGATGTCTATGCTGAGAAGACAAGATAGGCTTAGAAAAAGGCAGGGAGATGAATCAAGTGATTAAGGGTAACAAACCTGACTGTTGGCGATGGTGATGGGCTTATGGCTACTTAATTAATTTCCCACACTTAATAAATATGGTTAATGACACACACATGGATGAATGTGCACAAGAGTCTTCCATTAATCAAGTCATGGGACCACTATCCAACGACTATGTGGTTAAGGGTAGAGCTTGAGGACACTGGCATAGAGCTCCCCAATGCTTGCAAATTAGAGTTGATTGACAGATGGCCATGTGTGTGTGTGTGCACACATCACCATGATGATGACATCAATGGAGTGGTGGCAGAGTGACATCAATAGTTTTCATCTGTCAACGGGGGAGGTGGCCATCACAATAGAGGATGTATGGAAGATTCTACAAATTCCTATTCAAGGGGTTATTCTCAAGTATAGGTAAGATGGTGTGGACTGTTATATGCAAAGGCAATTTCTAGAGGAGAGATCGCCTATAGACAGGAGGTGGATGGTTCTAGAGACGGTGATGTGGAGAGGGCTACCAAGGATTACCCTCTTAGTAGTCGGATTGATTAGCAAATGATTGATGTTGGATTCTCAATTGGATGGGCGAGGGTTCTCTACAGAGTTATAGAGGATGTAGATGGTTTTAGAGATGGTGGTGCAGAGAGGGCTACCAAGAATTTCCCTCTTCATAGCCAGATTAATCAACAAGTGTTTGATATTGGATTTAAGCGGACATGGATTCTTGATTGGATGAGCAAGGGTTCTCTACAAATTTATAGAGGATGTAATGATTGATGCATGGAGATGTTGTGTGCTTGGATAGTTATATCATGACATGAATGTGTGCATATATCTAGGTTATTGGAACCTCTACACAGGGGTTACACTTCTACATATCTAGGACTATGAGTACATAACAGTATGTCGGCCAGTGGAAGTGGGACAGTGGGCAATAGGGCAGCCATATGTATGTCGATATGGTGGATTTTTACACTATACTCAACTGGGAGCAGTGGGTTATTGGAGGAGAATCCTAGACAAGATGATAGATGTCAGTGGGAGACTATGGAGAACTTGTGAGGATTGGGAGGACTTGCTTATAGTCATAGGACTTGTTGGTTGATCAGACAGACTGTACTTGTAATTGACCAGTATTTAACACACCAAGAATAGAGACAATTTGGGCTACATAGGATGTTCTGGGTCAAGACAAGGTTCATGCTCAGGTGATGCAGGAGGTGGGGTCATAGGGACAAAAATAGATTCCCTATAAGTGAGATCTAGTTGGATAGTGATGGAGGCAGTACCATTGGTACAACGACTAAATGTCAAGGATGCAGAGGTGACACTGACATATGCGGCAGATTGGACACGACGATAGGTACAATTTGACTATTCTTGGGGTATTGGATGATGATGAGGGAGAACCTAGAGTCGATCAGATAGAGGGAGGAGATGGGGATGAAGGAGATGGAGTGGATGCAAGAGGTGGGGATGTACAAATGATAGAGGACGAAGGAGAATCCCAGGTACAAGGATAGGAGGAAAGAGCACCAAGGCAAAGGAGACAGGATCAGGAGAGGTAAGTATAGGCAAGGAGAGTGAAGCCACCACAACAGGGAGTGCAGCTACTCCAGGGGTAGGGATAAGTACATGGACAACCAGAGGTACAAGCAGCATAGGGTGAGGAGGAGAGAGGAGGGCATTGAGTAGGGCCTAGGGAGAGGATAAGAGAGGTATCGATTACACAGTATGATAGGCTCTAGGAGGTGAGGGATAGTCTATTGAGATCAAGAGATGAGCAGGCGAGGGAAATATCACTCTAGGTTGAGAGGGATGCCTTAATAGTAGAGCAAGATACGGACACGACCCATGCAAACAGTCTACAGGTTGCTCATGATTTGGTGTCAGCAGAGAGGGATATGCAAATAGCTTGAGGAAACAACCTACATGTAGCACTCCACACTGCTATTGCCGACAAAGACACATACAGGCCAGAGAGGGACCTTGTACAAGTGTAGGTACATGAGATGGGGGTAGGAGAGATGATGGAGGAGATGGAGGTCATGAGGGAAAAGTTGGATAGATCCTAATTGGTGAGGCCTGAGGCAGAGGTGACATGGTTGAGGGGAGAGCGAGACACCGCAAGGGAGTTGCTCTCAGGTAAGGGACTAGCATAAGTGTATGTAGAGACATTAGCCACTAGAGAGATGCAAAGAGAGCCATCTGAGAGGCACAATCTACAACGATTTGTATCATTAGGCAACGCCATTAGGACAGAGGTCTCTAAGTTATGTAGAGAGCATTAGATCAAGACAGAGCAGATCAGGGGCTTGGGGTGCATCAGTGGGGATGACGACCCCACAACCACCACTAGCACCACCAGGACCAGAATGGGCAAGACTAAAGGGTGGGAGTACCAATTAGGTGTGGATCATATATGAACACAACCAATTTTGACCTTGCAAGGCATTTTGATGGCATTGATGTACTATGACTTTACACACTTTTTTAAGATATATGAGATGGACATGTTTTGGTGGCAATTATTTATTTGTGTACATGTGTATTGATTATGGACTTTATGATGGACATTATTATGGTTGATGATTATGCATTATGGTTTATGGATTATTATGATATGTATGTTTATGATGCTCCTAACATGATGTGATGCAGGTGATATTCAGATGACAGATGTGTTTATATGTATGCATGTGTATGGATGTTATATGTGTGGTTCTAATAGTGTATGATGTCACGTGGATATGCATTTTGTATATATGTATGTATGTTGATAGATCTAATGTGTTGTGATGCAGGATGAGGTACTATGATGTATGTATGATGTATGAGGTATATGATCGTTGTTATGGCAAATCAATGAAATGCATATGAATGTTTATGTGATATGATGCTATGTGTCTAATGCAATTAATGGATACATGTACCTAAGAAAAAGATAAGAATGTACCTATATAAATCTTTAGCATTTAATGATAATGAATGTACTAATAAAAGAATCTAAATAAGGGTAACAGGTAATGAATGCTAGGGTGAATGTGTGTAAGATATTAATGCTTGAAAAATAATGTATTGCCCTAGGTGAGGATTTACTAAGGGTTGGGGAAATACTAATTTTTGAAAGGAATTTAATTATGGATGTACCTACGAGGGATGAAGGGATATGAATGACCCTGGGGGATGTTAATGTTTGAAAGGAATTTAATTTAACAAAATATGCAACTAAGGATAACTAATGAAAATGTAGGAAAATGAGATGTAATGCAAACGTGAGAAGATAATGAAAATGTATAATGGTGATATATGGATAAGTGGTGAATGAAATTCTTTTTAGTGTAAGTCATAGTACATAGTGAGAGGAATATAGAGGAAGAGTAGGTGAATAAATTGTAGCCTTAGGTAAGTCGAGTGGTGTATGTATGTAGGGAGATGATGTGATAGGTTGGATGGGAGGCTTAGGAATGAATGGTGGGATATTGTTATGCTTTTATATGGAGAGCAATCCTAGTTTTGATATTGGAAAGGGGATTATGCATCATTGGTTATAAAATCCAAGATGACATGGTTTCCTTTGCATGGACTAGACTCTCAAGCAATAGGTTATCTTGATACACACGAGCTCAATCATAACCAAGATGGGACATGGGGCATGAAAATATGAAGATATCCTTATGCACACAAGCCTTTGGTGGAGACTTGGAGGGTATATGCAAAGAATGATAAACATAATCATGTCGTCATACTCAAGGTTATAACTACACTTGTTGGACCGTGTAAGAGAACCAACAAACATGTCGCACAACAAAAACTATCCCCCAATATACACCAATTAGGACACGCCAAGATATAGAAAGATCTAGGAAACCCCAAGTAGGTGTAGTCATGGGACAAAAGATAAAAATCGATCCAAAAGATCGAACAATAAACAACCCATGCGGCCAACAGATCTCTTGCCAAGAGGTAAGATAGAAAATCGGATAGTATCCCTAGTCATGGGAAGGACACATCCCTATGGGCATGGATTGATTTGTATGTGGCGAAGGCATGAAATGTGGTGATTGGGAATCGTTTGCAACAAGGTTTCAAGTTTGATTTTGTGAAAGCACTATTGGTGCATGTTTGTGATGCACATAAGTCAAGTAAGCTTAGTTTGATGATAAGCTCAATATGATGGGATTAAGCTTAGTGTACTGGGTTGATCCTTATTCATGGTATTAGGATTACTCATCATCTCACCCAAAGGAAGTGGAGCGATAAGATGGAATAAAAGGACTTTGAAGTGATGTGTGACTAGGGGGATGGATGGCAACATGGCAACTCAATAAAAGGTTGGCTAAAAAATTTCTCTACCCAAAAGTTTGACTTGTGGGGGATGGTGTGAGGTGGAATGGGTAAGTAATAATTATCCAAATGGATGGTGGCTTCAAATTATTTACATATGGCGCATGTAAACAAGTTTTTACCAAGGTACATGTCCATAGCACCACAAAAGTGATTTTCACTAATGGACAAATGATTTTTCTTTACTATTTTTTATGATTATTTTTTTTGGATTTTTGACATTTGTTTTGGTATTTTTTATTTTTGAAAATTGGGATACCCCACGGATTAAGCATAAAATCTTTTTGAAGTAGATGATGTTCATAGGCTCATCCAAGGGTTCTCCTTCTAGCATAGCAAGTTGATAGGCACCCTATCCATACTTAGTAGTGATAATTAAGGGCCCTAACCAATTAGCCTAAATTTACCTTTCTAGTCTTGATCTTGAAGATTCCTTTGATTTTCTTTAAGCACAAGGTCACCAACTTCAATCTCATGAGTTTTGAACTTTTTGTTATAGCTGAGGGGGAAGCAATTCTGATATACATGGAGATGTTTTAAAGCATTGTGGCATTTTTCATCTAGCAGTTGTAATCCTTGTAGTCGTGCAACCTGATTCTCTTCCTCGAGGAGGATGTTCTATAGTGATACTTTTAATGAGGGTAGCTTGATCTCAGTTGGCAGGACGACTTCATAACCAAATACTAGCAAGTGTGGTGTGGCTCTAGTAGGTGTGTGAATGCTAGTACAATAAGCCCAAAGGGTGAGATTGAATTGTAGGTGTCAATCACAGCCAATTTTATTGGTCGTCTTTTTGAGGATTTTGATAAGTGGCTTATTTGAAGCCTTAACTTGATAGTTGCCTTGTGGGTAGTATCACTCACAGAAACTACCAAAAGTATAAATGTATTTCGAAGTTAGAGAAAATGATTTTAGAGAGAAAAGGAAATTAAGCCAATTTTATAAAGCATAAGCATTTATATTTCCTTCAAAAATGGGGATGTAATTTGTACCTTATACAATGCAAGATTGTTTAAGTGTTTGGAAGAGGTGGATCCTTCTAGAGGGCAATGCACACACTTGAAGAGCTAGGCAAAGTGATCAATGATCCTTGCCTACTGAATAGTGTTCAAAATCTCCCCACTATTGTCTCAACACATCTTTTATCACTCTAGAGAATATTTACAATTACCATCTTTAAAGTTTTATTTATCATCTTGGGTCATTAAAGAGAAAGATATGCAATAGGGTCACATGTCTCAAGCCTTGACTTCCCATAGTCAAAGCTTGTACGTATGGACATGCAAACTAAGAGAATACAAACACATACTTCAATACCATTAGAGGTGAGGTCCAAGATGGAACCCAATTGATAAACAATTCACAAACTAAATGTGTTCTGCTAAAAGCATAAATGTGAAAGATAAGCTCAAAAACTATATTAGACTAGAAATAACTAAGCTAAGAGAAAGATAAGCTCAAAACTATATCAATGTACAAATAGCTAATGTAAGGGAAATAGAAAACAAGTTAAAGACCATTCAATGAGAATTGTAATGCAAAGTTTCATTACACAAAGTCTTGTACATGATTGAAGAGGTGAAATATATCAAATACCTAAAACTATCCTCTTCTCTAGCACTATATAATATGCTAATATTGTACAAAAAAAAATGGTAGTTTACAATATATTATATCAGGTTGGTAATGGAGCAATTGGATAGCTACAAGATTACTTGCAAATCTAATGAATGCTTGCTCTATAGGTGAAATTCCTTTGTGTTGTTACTCAATAAGGATACTGCAACAATTCATAACAAGTATGTCAGAGGTTAGCAGAGATTTTATCAATGATTTTATTATCTAATTAATATTATCGTATTTTTATTCTACTTAATTTTTTATTTTGTCTTTGTTTTTCTTTGATGTTATAATTTTGATTTCAAGTTTTTTCATTTCTTTTCTTGTTTTTGTCCTTATGTTCTTTAATTTTATCCTCGTCTCTAACCTATGCTAAAACACCCTTTTTCTCATTGCTTTCATTTCTCTTTACTCCCTTTGTCTAAGGATTTTTTCTTTACAATTCATAACAAGTATGTCAGAATAGGTGCACTGTCTGTGTGTGCCACAACTGAAGAGTTACTGTTACATTATCACCACATCTTGCCACAGTACTTCTGTCTTAGATGGCGTGGAATGGGTAACTAACACAATTGCAAGAAGACTCATTTTCCCAAACCTAATAACACATACTACTAAAAATCCTTAGTAGAAGAAACACTGACATCACCAAGACCTTTATGAGTTATAGCACTCAAAAGTTGTTCCCTAATATCCTTGACCAAAAGAAATCGTGACTTTGAAGCAACAACACCCTTATGCATTATGTTAGGTGTCAAAACTTGTAAACTTGTGTCAGCAACTACCTCTTCCTTCTAACTCTTATGAAAATAGCTAGCATGACTATTAGCTTTGGTGATCCCATGCAAACATGGTACTATTAGCCCGAATGCCTAAAGCCACACCACACTCTCTTAAAAGCCATAATCCATCTCAGTTCCTCTTCAAATCAACCAACAACAGAAAAAAAATGGCATGCCATATACAAGCATATTCAATTCATATATAAGCACTCTAAATGGGGATGGATGGGAGCCCCCTTTCATATTCGTGAACACTCCACCTTAGGAAAAGATGCGCTCTAGATAGCGGGGACAATGAAGAAAGCTATCTCCCTCTGCCAAGTAGTTTACAAGTTTGAGAGCCAAGTTGTCTTCTTGCATTTACCATCCTGTTTGGGCTTCAAAACTCCTGTTAGTGAATCCCTATTCACTCTACTTTCTCTCAGGTTTATAACTCTTGCTGTTGCAGATCTACCAGTACTGGTCCCTTTAAATTTGACAGTTTTAATCAGGATCAAGAGAAAATCACACCGGCAGAATGAATATTTGTTATAGGGTGGGAGAATGAGGTCGGCACCTGCTGTAAGTAGATTCCCAAATTTCAAGTAACAGTTGATTAATCAAACACATAACAGAAGCTCTGTACACATCTGAAGATGCACATCGATCCCAAAATAACTTTTCACATACCACTGGTGAGTGCAATTGTCCTTAGCTGAATAAAATGAAAACACAAAGTAGTTGACCAGCCATAAATTTTGTTCTCAAAAATATCATGAATAAGTTTTATGGATTTAAAAACACACCACAATAGATTAGCTAAAAGATAAGTAGATTATATATAGCCAAAGAGATTGCAGCGTTTATAAAAGATCACAAGTAGAATTGATGTGACAAGAATCAATCATAGTATATCTGACTTCATAATTGCTGGAGAAGTGGTCTAAATCTTTCAGTGTATAATTATAATATAGCTTGGTGAAAAGAAACCTGTCAACACACCATTACCAGCCATCTCTGTCCTGCTTTGTTCTTTTCTAAGTTCATCAAGTTGCCAAAAACAAAGTATGACAGGTTAGATAGGGAGGGGGGGGGAAGCAATCACAGATCAAGAGGTCACATAGCTTAAGATGTGAAAAAGTCTATTATAGCTGGTATGACTCTCGTAGTCAAATAACTTGACCATCTATTATGACAATAAAACTTGGTAAATAAAAGGATATGTGAAAACAAAAGCCAATATAATATTATAAATAAAAGGAATGTGTGAAAACAAAAGCTGATATGGATTACTATAATCTATGAATATTATCGACCCTCATCATGTCATTAACCTTCATATGAATGCAACACCCTAGTCTCACATTTCTCTTAACTTCATAGAAGTAGCTAGAAATGCACTACAAAAGAATATCTAGCAGAGGAGCAGATTATATACAATTACAGATCAAAAGATCGTAAAATTTATAAAAAATGACACGTAAATTTAATTTAATTAAAAAATATCATAGTACATGTATATTTATGATAGATGGAGCGCTGTTCTAACTTCTAAAACTTACCCCTGTACGATTACAATATAACTTGAATAAAGGAATCTATCAGCAGCAACTCAATTTAGTATATAACTTGAAAGCATCATTAATTTTCATTGTCATTAACCTGGGTTTGATATATCAGGCATCCTAGTCTCACTTTGCTCTTTTCTTAACTTCATAAAAGTAACCAAAAACAACAACTGCTGCAGCAACTACAACTCCAACAGCCCCCTGTGCCAGCACTGTGGATGTGCTCGCTTCAAAACCAGATCCTGAAGGAAGGCTGCTTGGATCCCTGAATCCTAGTTCAGAAAGTCTTTTATGTGCCTCTGCATAGTCTTTGAAAAATGCATCCTCATCCTACAAAAGAACATCAAATATCACAAATCCATGTCATATTAAAACTAAAAGACAACCAAGTTATGATTGTTTGAAAAAAAAATACCCACGAGCAATGTAGCATCTGCAGTGATAATGATTTCACTTTTGTGCAACATAAAACAATAAATTGCCAGTGAAAAAGACATCTTATAATTCTTCACAACCACCTATACACAATAGGAATTTGATATCTAAGAATCAAAGGCCCATCCTGGGTAATTTGGATGAAGAATACCTTAGCATAAAGTTCCACATATGGACAAAAACGAGGATCCTCTACTAAACATTTGTCAGTTGGTAATTGAAGCAATCCTTCAGTTCCTCCTTGGAGCAGCTCTCTGGCAGTAGCAAGCAAACACATCAGCATATTAATATATTATTTAGACATTTGTAAATCAGCCAAAAAGACTTTGATTATTAACAGGGTAAAATGTCAAAAATGTGTTAAAAATACATTAAATTTTATATATTGTGAGATGTTTTTATTTCTATTATGGACTCACCACTGGTCAAATACCATGACAGTTGGCTTACTGAATTGATTAGTAAGATTAAAAACAAAGTCAAACTAGCAAAATACTTAGTTATTGTAACTCAACCACTAAAGAACGTTTTTGTAAGGAGTCCTTGAATGCCAAATGCACCTTGTATTTTATTTTTGAATAAGAGACATTGTATGATATGTATAGCTCATAGAAAAAGATTTCACAGATTAGTTTTATAAAAGTAAAATTCTCAAACTTACATAAAATATGAATTATCAAACTTAAGAGGTTGTTTGGTCCATGCTCCTTCAAAGCCTGACCTTTCTGGGTGGGCTCTTCCCTGAAGATTAGCAGCCAAATTAGTGTATGAGCAGTAGCTTCGTATGCCTGAGTTTGATAGAAATGCAACATCCAAAAAGACAATCGGGAAGGCCCTGAATCTTACCAATGTGTGTGCTCCAGAAAGAGCCACAATATCCTTGTCAGATAGGCCCATCCTGTAAAATACATTCCTAAGGTGATCCGAACCTGCAAAAAGTAAAAAATTGATAAAAGAAAAGTCAATCCATCAGATATTAACTCAAAAACTCCAAAAAAATTCACAAAAAATCTAGCAATGCAAGCTGATCAAGTGAAATATTTATCCAATAGGCTATATTTATTATTTTGTAACAGGTTTCACCCAAAAAGTTGTCTCATGCCAGAAAAAACAACTTTCACTAACCTGAAAACAAAATTTAACTAGCAACAAAAAAAATCGCTAAGTTACCAAATCGGGTATGTTACATGGGTACAGTATGCCAGTATGGCAAGACAAATTCGAGGGTTTGGTACATTTGGATATTTGCATAAAAAAAACATATAAAAATCATAAATATATACATATTTGCAACCTTAAAACAAGAATTAAATTTAACATACCACATTTCATGCATATGCTAAATCAAACTACCATAAATATTAAAAATTTGATATACAATATACTAATTTGAGATCAATTTGTCAAAACTTGAATGTTATGATAGTTATTTTGATTGTTCATTGGTTCAATAATAATAATGAATATAATGCAATTAGTAATCAGCATTATATGGGTTATTTTGATTGTTCATTGGTTCAATAATAATAATGAATATAATGCAATTAGTAATCAGCATTATATGGGTCATCCTGAAGATCAACTTCAACATCATAATTGACAAAGCTGATACAAGTAGATTATAAGAAGCACATGCAACCCCACTTGCTATTGCACTAGAAGAATGTTGGGTGTCCGACTACACAAAAAGTAAAAGATTGTGTGGCAGCTCAAAAACCAAACCAGTTCACTTTGGATCTACATCCCACAACTCCATGCTCCCTTGTATTCATTTTTTCAATGAACAAGAAGGCACAAGTTGGAGGAGCTACTGGATTTTCATTGGATCACATTGATGAGGCAGACAAGCAGTCAATGCCATCTAGTAGTAGGATGGAGGTTGAGCTAGAACCACAAGCGCAAACTTCTATGTCGAGTGAGGAGCCGCAACAAAGTGCAAGGAATAGAACCTCTCCCCAAATTTTCACTACATTAGGGAAAAGGAAAATGTAAAATTTTGTAATATGTAATTTATAAATTATGATGATAATTTTTAAAGGCAATCATCATATATTCAAAATATCTGTCAACAAAGTACTATATCAGGATTTTGCATGATGATGCAATTTGTTAAGTTCTTTCAAAATTCTGTGATCAAAATAGAAGAGATGGAGATATGATCTGAAAGTTGTATTTTATCTGCTATAGCGTGTTTTAAAGATGCACCACACTTATCAATTTCAGTGTGTGCATCCTCCTCAATGTAAGCATGCTATATAAGTGGATGAGGGGTTACGTAGTGAAGAGATATGTCTTCCCACATGGAAAGACACATCTCTTCCCTACGTACCTCTCACCACAGTATATAAACTAGTCACCGTTTACTTACCCGATCGGAAGGAGTGCAACTTGTTTGAGAATCGCTTTACCACCCGATACCATGAACGGTGTAACCGTTGGTCAAACGCGATAAGTTAACTTTGGTTTTATTTATCATTAGTTAACGTTAACATATTAGTATATGTAATCAAATTAATATATATATATTGGAAGCATGAAATAGTACGACTGACGTTACAAAATTAACACTCCCTCTTAACTAGGGAGGACACATTTCATGTTAGAGAAAACATCACAATTCACCCATTGATTGTGAAGAGAAGAGATATCACACCATAGTGATATTCAGAGATATGGTTCAACAATGAATATCAAGTCTCATCATACTCACCATAACTCATAGTTATCAAGTAAGGTATGTGCACTGGCATCAAGTCACATGATGCCTACCATACTGATAATGATTTCATGGCATGTCCACGAATATTATGTTCATAATATTCACCATGAAGATCTCTATCATAATTATGGTTTATTTAATGATATCAACCAACAGATATCTACCATAATGTCTCAGACATATATATACTATCATGACATGTCCACAGATATCAAGATAGTTAAATTGATAATTGTAAAATCGTCACCTTACAATATCAATTTAAAACGAGTGTTCATTATTGAAAATTCGTCACCCTTCAATAATGTTCATAGAAGGCCCATGCAGTCATGGAGTCACACACATGACAAATAAAAGAGTTTACACACTAAACATCTTTAAATATATTAGTATATCAGAATAAATGAGACTCTATCTCAAAATTAAATAACATTTTCAACCATACCAAGTTCATCTCTAAAGTGTTCAATCTTGATCTTGGAGAGAGGCTTGGTAAAAATGTCTGCAATCTGATCACCTGTACTAATATAAATCAGTCGGGTCACATTCATTTCCACCATATCTCGAACATAGTGATAAGGAATCTCAATGTGTTTAGACCTGTCATGAAATACTAGATTCATTGAAAGCTTGATGCAACTCTGATTGTCACAGTAGATGACAGTAGGATTTAAGGGCTGACCAAACAGTCCTACAAGCAATTTCCGGAGCCATACAGCTTCTCTTGCTCCCATGGAGGCTGCAATGTATTCAGCTTCTGTAGAACTCTGAGCAACTGAAGACTGTTTTCTACCTATCCATGAGATCAATCCTAATCCTAAACTGAATCAACATCCTGATGTGCTTTTCCTGTCAACTATGCTTCCAGCCTAATCAGAATCAATGAATCCATGTAGGTCAAGTTCTACATGTTTATATTTCAAACCAAAACCAATAGTTCCTCGAAGATATCTTAGAATATGCTTTGCAGCAACAAGATGTATTTCTCTGGGTTCACACATGAACTGACTTAGTGCATTTACAGCATAACATATATCAAGTCTTGTGTTTACCAAATACATCAGAGATCCAATAATCTGTCTGTAGAGTGTAGGATCTGCAAACTCTGATTCTACAGTTGTTTCCTTTAGCTTGTGCAGATTTGTCTCCATAGGTGTGGTCATGGATCTACAATCCAACATTCTAAATCTCTTGAGTACATCAATGGTGTATTTTCCTTGATTAAGGATTATACCATCTGCCTGCTGCCAAACTTCCAATCCAAGGAAGCAGTGAAGAATTCCTAAATCTTTCATATCAAACTCGGAGGCTAATTCTTTCTTACATCGAGAAATACAATTATCCTCTCCTGTGATTAGTAGATCATCAACATAAAGAATAAGAATTAATAATTCACCATTGATTACCTTGTAGTAGAGATTTGGATCTGCTTCATTCTTGAAAAACCCTAATTCCAAGAGATAGTGAACAATTCTTTCATACCATGCTCTGGGGGCCTGTTTCAGTCCATAAAGAGCTTTCTTTAATCTGCAGACATGTGATTCAGCCTTATGAATCACAAAACCTTCAGGTTGCTCCAAATAAACTTCTTTAATCTTACCATTCAGAAAAACAGTCTTGACATCCATTTGATGGACTTTCCATCCTTTAGATGCTGCAATAGCCAAAACTGCTCGGACAGAAGTGTATCTGGCAACAGGAGCAAATGTCTCTTCATAGTCAATGCCTTCTTTATGTGAGAAACCTCTGGCAACAAACGTTGCTTTGTGCTTCTCAATGCTACCATCTGCTACATGTTTGATTTTGAAGACCCATTTAGAAGATACCACAGATTTGCCTTTAGGCCTAGGCACAATATCCCAGACATCATTTTTCAGAATTGACTGATACTCTTCTGACATAGCATCTTTCCAAACTTGATGCTTGAGCGCATCTCCAACACAGGAAGGTTCTACATCAATGATCTCACTCATCAAGGCAGTATAACTGGAAAATAGGTTAGGTCTCTTACTTTCTCTGAAGGTCCCCTTTGGAGCAACATAATTTTCAGCATCTTGAAGCACCTTTTTAGCCCAAAGTGGTCTCTTCCTAGTTTCGGGAGAATTTTATTCTAAAGGTAAGCCTTGAACCTCATGCTCAGCATCTTCAAGGGTCTCCCTCTGAATTTCAGGGGTGGAATCCTCATCCAAGCTTGTAGGGGGATCTTGGTGTTCTAATTCATTAGAGCTTTTGGACCTCCTAAATGCTATGTCTTCCTCAAAGATGACATCTCTGCTTAGTTCAATTTGTCTTTGAACAGGTATGTATATTCTGTAGGCTTTAGAGGTTTCACTGAACCCAACAAATACTCCTTTCTTTCCAGAAGGTTCTAACTTTGACCTCTTTTCTTTGGGGACATGAATATAGACTGGACATCCAAAGCTCCGGAAATGACTCATGTCAGGTTTGTTGCCAGTAAAGGCTTCCTCAGGGGTTTTATTGTCAAGAAGAGAATGACGACATCTATTTTGAATGTACACAGCTGTCCTAGATGCTTCAGCCCAAAATGAAGTTTCTATATTTTGGTCAAACAACATAGCCCTAGCAGCTTCTACTATAGTCCTATTCTTTCTTTTAGCTACCCCATTTTGTTGTGGGTTATAAGGTACAGTTAACTCCCTCTTAATATCAACATTTATACAATAATCTTTAAACATATCAGAAGTGTATTCCCCCCCATTGTCTGTTCGTAAGGTTATGATTTTCTTAACTGTCATATTTTCTACAAGAGCTTTGAATTCCTTAAATTTAGAAAGGATTTCTTCAGACTCTTTGTACCTCAAAAAATATATTCAGGTCTTCCTAGAATAATCATCTACAAATATTACATAATATAAAAATCCCCCTAATGAGGGTACAGACATGGGTCCACCTAAATCAGAATGAACTAATTCTAACATTTTTTGGATTTACTGTTGCTAGAATTAAAAGACCCTTTAGTATTCTTTCCCAAGGCACACCCTTTGCAGGCTCCTTCAGATTTTTGACTTAGCTTGGGTAAGCCGATCACCATCTTCTCTATCTTAGGTAGGGCATGGAAATGAAGGTGCCCTAATCTTCTATGCCAATGTTCATTTGAATCTGGAGTCTCATGAATCAAGGCTAGAGGTGGAGTGGTGCAAAGTCTGTAGAGGCTCCCTTGTCTTACTCCAATGGTGTGAACTTTCTTGATGGTGGAGTTCTTTGGCAAAGCAAGTACCTTTCCTTCCATAAGGTTAATCTGTAACCCTTATCTTCAAGTGCAGAGACTGAGACAAGGTTTCTCTTTATACCAGGTACAAATAGAACTCCAGTCAGCTGTAGGGATATGCCTGACTTTAGGTTGATATTGCAGGTTCCTATTCCCATAACTGGATAATTTGAGTCATCACCAATTGTCACTTCTTCATTTGAACTTTCCACAAGTATATCTAGGTGCTCACGAAATCCAATGATGTGTCGAGATGCTCCACTGTCAATCACCCATGTGTTGAAACTGGAGGTGACTTGACTAGAGAGGGCTGAGTAGAAGACTAGCTTCTCGGAATTACTCCCTTTCTTAATTTCTGCCATTGAAGCTTGTTGTTTGATCTTGTCTGGACACTTCATTGCATAGTGCCCATATTGGTCACATCTGAAACATTGTACTTCAGAAATGCCTCTCTTCTTCTTTGAAGACCTCTTCCCATTTGAGTTGTTGTCCCTCTTTCTCTTAAAGTTCTTCTTTCCTTTCTTGTGGGAATTAGATTTTAGAACTTGAATATCTTCATTACCATTGTTTGGTTTTATTCCTCTTGCGACAAGCCAAGATTCCTCTTGAATGCAATCGGTTTTCAATCTATCAAACTTAGGAAATTTAGAACAAGCACTGATTCCTTGAATAAACGATTCCCATGAGGTAGGAAGTCCATTTAGGGCCATCATAGCAAGTTCTTTGTTGTCTACTAGATGTCCAGTAGTGGATAGTTGATCCCTAAGCTCAATGATCCTCAAGAAATAGGATATAACTGTTTCTCCTTATTCATCTTTATATGGTGTAGTTGATTCTTTAGGGTGAGAGCCCTACTAGTGTTGTTGATTTCATAAATGTCAACTGGTGCTTTGAACATCTAAAAGGCCATCTCATATTTAGAAATAACTGGTACAATGTGGTCTCTTACTGAATCCACAATTATCTTAAGGGCCTTCTCACTGTCCTTGCTCCACTGAATTTTCTCTGTATCATTAGAGGGTTCAGGAATTTCACTTTTGACATGGGAGTCAATTTATTTTCTTTCAAAACAAGCATGATTCTGAATTTCCAAGATACAAAATTTGATGCTCCATTTAATCTATCTTCAAACCTAACTTCGGTTGCCATTAGGATTATGGGAATGTGATCTTAGTAAGACCCTGGTGAAAGTTTATGAGATCGTTACAGAATTTTAATATGATCTTCCTTAACTTCGCTCTGATACAATGTTAAGTTCTTTCAAAATTCTGTGATCAAAATAGAAGAGATGGAGATATGATCTGAAAGTTGTATTTTATCTGCTATAGCGTGTTTTAAAGATGCACCACACTTATCAATTTCGGTGTGTACATCCTCCTCAATGTAAGCATGCTATATAAGTGGATGAGGGGTTACGTAGTGAAGAGATATGTCTTCCCACGTGGGAAGACACATCTCTTCCCTACGTACCTCTCACCACAATATATAAACTAGTCACCATTTACTTACCCGATCAGAAGGAGTGCGACTTGTTTGAGAATCGCTTTACCACCTGTTGATGTGTTTTTTATGCACATGCGAACACAAAATAAAATATCAAAGTATCTTATCCTCTCTTGAACAAAGTCTCTCATATGCTATGCTTCGCGATTAAATGAGGCAACTCCAAGGTTACAAAATGTCAGGTCTTGACGTGTGGATAAGTTTAGTGGTTTGATGTGATAATGTTGGAATCACAAGGGGACTTAGATTGTACATGAATGTTCAATCTTATCATGGATCAGGATAAGTATGTCGATAACTTAGGATTTGGCAATGAAGCTCCAGACTTAATTCTTACTAAAAAAGGGGGAAAAGGAATAGGGTTTAGGAAATCTATTCTAAGCCTAGGAATGTAGGAAATGATGAATGGATCTGGTGGAATCAAACCAGGCAAGGTCTCACAATCAGGTATTGACACAAGCTTAGTGCAATCGTCTAAGGTATACTTAAAGATTTTTAGGCTATCACCATCAAACATTGACACCATCCAAGTTGATGCTTGTCAAGGGACGAGTAATAGTTGAAGTTAAGCTTACTTAAAATTCCAGTTGACCACACAAGGCGCACTTACCAGCGGCAAGAGGCTAGTGGTATGGATTAAGGATTCCAAACGAATAAATTCAACAAATCTTCCACTCAATCTAACATACATGAAAATAAATTCTAATCTAACTTGGAGGAATTGAGAACCATGAATGCAAATACAACACTTGAAGAGCAAAATCATCAACAATTGAACAATGATTATGATTCAAATAGCCGTAGCATATACCAACAATTCTACAAAAACTCTCCCTTACAAATGAGATACAAGGAGGCATATATAGAGCCTCAAAAGAAATGAATGGCCCAGATTGATTTGAGATCAACGGCCAAGATTACAAGATAAAATCCTAATTAGGGTTTGTACAACCACCATTACATTGGCCAATAAGAAACGAGGGTAGGTAAGATAAATAATATTTGATGTAGCACCATGTGTCACCTATTCCTTCCTTGAATGAATGTTGACTTGGTACCCTTTGATTGAACGGATGGTGACTAGGATGCCACCTCAGCTTGCCTTGCACACTTAATCAATTTGCCTTGTACATTCTTCATCTTCACAATGTTTGGAATCCTTTATGATACTTCACATTCCATCCTTATGTTAAGATATTCCATGAACTGTTCTCTCCTTATGTTTGGAAAATTTCCCAATCTTGGAGTCCTAAAATATTTCCTTCCTTGACGCACTTTGATATTGAAATTCCTTGATGTAGTTCTGGATTTCTTGACGTAAAATCCTTTGTGTTCATTTCTTGAACTTGCTTTCCTTCATTTGTTCACCATCAAAGTGAAGTCTTCTTCATGATTGATCTAGTCCTCATCTTCACCTTCTGGAATCTCTATCTGGAAATCCCCATCCAATCTTTTGAAGTATTGATATTTTGTACCCTCATTGCGTGCATCCTCCTTCACCTCAAGCCTTGATCATCATGCTTCCTTTCCTCATAACAGTCCTGCAGAACAAATAAGCATTGAATCAAACACTAATATGCTAAACTTAATTTCAACCTTGGTGGAAAATTCATCCGCATATGGACTGATCATTCCTCAAAACCGTCCGCATTATCCTTGTCCATTCTTCACTTGTTGGAAATTTGATGCCTATCTGGACAACTTCCTTCCTTTGTAATTCCGCCCTGCAGTGGAAATCCGAGCACCATTAGGACTTTGCTCCTGACATTTGTCCCAACATGTGATAGGTAATCTTAGAAAATTGTAACACCAAGTCTGGAAGATTTTCCTTAAGAAAAATCGATTTTCAGACTAAGGATAAGTCTGATCATAATTGCTAAGTCTGAAGACACCCATGTAAACTCGGAAAATCAAGTATTTGGGGCCCAAAAATGAATGTCCGGGTCTGGAAATATCACCTGGAGGTCTGAAAACACTCAAAAAGTGACTGATTTTTTATATCAAAGTTGTAATAAAAGTCTGATTTTTTGTGGACAAAGTCTGAATACACCCTCCAATGTCTGAAAATACTCAGAAAATGGTGTATTGAAGTCTGATTTTCTGATTCGAGTCTAAGTACACCCTCTGAAAGTCTGAAAATGGCTCCAAAAGGTCTGAAGACACTCTGAAAATGATGAATATCAATGGCTGGAAGTGGTCACAGCCATGTCACATGCTTGCATTTGAATTATTTTGACCTTCAAAACTCAGAAATGGTCACATTTGGGCGCAACTATGTGGCTGGAAATGAAGTTTCAGTGTGAAAACAACCTGGTATACTCAGAAAAATATCAAAATTAGTGCCAATAAGTATACCACAATTCTGAAAATGCTTGGAAAAAGGTGTGAAAAAGTCTGATTTTTAGTTCTTAAGTCTGAAGACACCCTTCCAAGGTCCAACAATGGCTGCCCAATGTCTGAAGACAACCTGCAACTTCAATAAATCAGTCATTTAAACTTGTCGTAGTCATAGGAAACCCCTATATTTGATGGATTTCACCTTCCGAAAGTGAAGTTTGTCAAATCTGGGCACAAACAAAGGGCTGGTAAAAAATATCTAAGTCTGAAGACAAATCTGAAAATGGAGTTTCAGACTTAGATCAGCAATGGAAGCTCCACCAAATGCCCAAAAAACTCATAAGAAATGACGCCCAAGTAAAATTTTCCAAGTTGGCAAGTGGCTGGAAGTGAAAATCAGTCTGAAGACAACCTGCAACTATGGAGTTTCAGACTGTAACAACAATGGCAGCCCCTAAAAATGCACTGAAAAATCCTCCAAACAGCCCTTAACGAAAATCGCCTTAGTGTGGATGAGCTGGGAAATGAAGAATAATTCTGAAAATGTGTTCCAAGCCAACAATGGAGGGTCAAATCACTCCTAGCAATGGCGCCCAACAAGGTCTGAAAATAATGGCAGCCACCAAGCATGAAGAAAATCACCCAAAACAACGGCACAAAGCACTCCCAAATAAAAATCGAAATTTTCCCAGCTATGGCGCCATTCCAAAATTCTGAAAATGTCTTCAATGGCAGCTCGGATTTGCAACAATGGAGGTTGGAACAGCCAAGCTAGAAAAAATGGAGGAAAGAATCCTCAACCCAACACTTCACTTCAGCACTTTGCCAAAATTCGCCAATAAGGGAGAAAAATCACCTTTCATGGAGACACCTGGCAGATTTAATAAAAAAATGATGTTGGAGACTCCTCTCATATACTTGCTTTTACCTTTCACTTTCACCACAAGCAATGTGGGATAAAACACTTGCTTAAATACTTGCTTGGTGAAAACCTAACTTGCTTCTAGAAGGTTCAAATATTAAATGATTACTGCATGTTATTTAATTTTGCTTTTAAATTTTAAATAATCGTTAATAATTATTTAAAAACAATTAAATGGGGCTTATTTATTAAAATATTGCAATTTAAATCAAAATTAAGCCTCCAAGGGAAAATCGATACATGCTTGGACAAAAATCCATGCATAACTTCATCAAAAATGCACACAAAAACCTCCCAGGGGAAAATCGATATGAGCTTGGACAAAAATCCAGACAAAATTTCACTCTACTTGCAAAAAATCACCCCCAGGGGAAATTCAATGGCAGTCTGGATTGAAAAATCCACACTCCAAACTCACTTAACTTGGAAAAATCCTCCCTGGTGGAATTTCGACCTCAGTCTGAATGAAAATCCGGACTCAAAACTCTTCAAAATATTCCCAGTGGAAAACCGATCTCTGTCTGGATGAAAATCCGGACAAAAATCTGCACTGAGTTGTTACAAAAATCCTTGTGGAAAATCGACCCAGGCATGGAATCATCCTTAACGTTGTCTGCACTATAGTCCACACTCTAGTTCGCACTCCTGGTGGAAAAAGGATGGCAGTCTAGATAAATCCTGGCACTTAGCCAAATTTTAGCATTTCCAGGGGAAAATCGACCCAGGTATGGATAAACAGTGGGGGAAAATAGTAGCCAGTATGGATTCCTAGGGAAACCCATGTGTAGTATGGATTTTGAGTGGGGGAATGGGTTGGGTAGTCTGGAATGTGAGGGGAAAAGCACCTCTAGCATGGAATTTGACCCTTTTACCCTTGGAATAAGGATTTCCCTTAGGATTTTATCATTTTAACCACTCAAAATCACTTAGGAACTTTAAATTTAGACTAGACTTAGGCAAATTTTCCAAAAATATGAGCAAAAGCTAGGAAAATATTGGAATAAAGTGCAAAATCAATTTAAATAATACCTTAGGAGTGAGAAAACAACTCCAAAAGGTCTGGGAATACCTTGGCACTTTAAAATCACCGATGCGCGTGTTTAAAAACACATTAACGCTCAAAAGGTCAAACACTTAGACAAAACTTTAGGATCATAAAATATCAACGTTTGCAACTTGATCCTATTCAAAATTCAAAAAACCCTCTCATTGCCAAAGGCAAACACTAGGAAATTAGCCAAAACTTCTACTCTAAAAAGCGAAAAGTGGGGGGGTCCCCATTTGCAATGGGGCGATGTGTGAAGACATCACAACACCGCCCGATACCATGAACGGTGTAACCGTTGGTCAAACGCGATAAGTTAACTTTGGTTTTATTTATCATTAGTTAACGTTAACATGTTAGTCTATGTAATCAAATTAATATATATATATATATATATATCGGAAGCATGAAATAGTACGACCGATGTTACAAAATTAACAGAATTTGCACTCAATTTGTATTCAAATTAATCGAATTTAAGAGAAAACACTTTTGTACTCATTTATGGAGTTATTGGGTACATTTTGTCATTGAATTTTGCAAAAACAATGTGTTTTTAAAGAAATTTAAATAATTTTTTAAGTTGTCCAGTTTTATGCCGAGCTTGTTGAACTTTTCCCGAGTTTTTGCCGAGTCACAAATTTTGGGTCTGCAAAGTTTTTCCAAGTCAAAGCTTGCCAAATATGCCTAACATAACCTTGTGGCTGAGCCCTAGCTTTGCATCTTTGCATTCTTGCATTTGTTTGTGTCCCTTCCTAAGTTGCACTTAATGGGGGTTGTTGGTGTGAAGTGTTAACAAGGTCCATTAGCTAACCAGTTCCTATTTAGGTCCTATTAACACTTGGTTACTTAAGTTCACTTAAGGCACTTTTAGGTTATTTACTTTTTGTCTTATGTAATATGATTGTGACACTTGTCATAATCTCATATTGTCCGGTTTCTTCACCTTGCCTATATAAACAAAGCTCCTCATATACATTATGCATCATTGTATCATTATCGCATCCTAAAATCGAGCAATTCATTCCTTGCTACTCTCTTGTGAATGTCATTTTTGGTTCTGTAAATGATCCTAATTGCTTGAGTCTAATGTGTGACTCTTACACTATTTTCATCATCCACAACATCTTGATGCAATCTATTTAATTTAATCACTTCTTTGAAAAAAAATTTGGCCCTTTGGGAAGAAATGACAAAAAAGTGTCCATGACTAGTATCGACAACAACATGAATGTAAAACGTGAAGAAATCTGTGATGAGGTCTATGATTGTATCCTTCCACTTTTGACCAGCATTGGGCAAGAAATGCAACCGACTTAAACTATGCTCCTAGATTTGTAGAGAAATGATGCATTCTCTAAGATGCTCACAAACACCCTCAAATTTCCATAAGGCCAAGGGTTGCCTTATGTGACAAACGATCTCACCACCAAAATTTTGCTGCACTATAATTTTATTATGAACACCTTCTTGAATCCTTTTTGTGGTGCCAATTACTTCTTCAATAGGAAATATATCTCTGCCATGTTTCTTCCTTATCTCTTAATAAAGTCCTCTACAAATGTCAATCTTGAGGGTATAAGATTGAACATCATACTTTGTTGATCCAAACTAGTCCAAATATCATCATGATAAAGTGGCTCAACTATGGATGAAGGCATAGTTGTCACCAATTGATGTGTGGCACAAGCTACTTGTTCCATCCTCTTAGCTATGACAACTAATATGGAAAAAACAATATGGGAATCCCAATGGTATTTTATTCATCCCCAGCAAGTGGAAAGAGCGCAATTATCGATATGCTAAGCTGGAAATATATATTTCAAAATTACAATGAAAAAATATCGACTCACAAAATAACATACAACAAATCCAAAGTGTAGAACAATGGATCAAATCCCTGAAATAGTGTGGCATCTTGCTGGTAGTCTGCAATAAAATCTTATGGTACCCCAAATCCCCTTCATTGTCCTAAGGTTGAGCGGTAGATCTATTTGTCAAAATATGTAATATGCAACCCTGTTTGCTACTAATTTTGTTTGTGTTGTCCTCTCTGAGATATTTTGTCTAACAATCTGCATTCATGTAACCAAGAGAGAGAATTTTGCTCACAGGAATATGTATTTCAATTCAAAGTGTTTCAACGCAACAATCCAATAGATATTGTTTATTGCAGATTTCTTCAAATAAATTAGGACATATAGTGCATGTATAGTAGGATAGCCACAACTGAAATAGTTAATGGTGCTTCTAAATATGCAATAGCTGAAGTAAGAATACCAAGCAGAAAAATAAGATCTGACCTTTCATTGTAAATATCGTTGAAGCATTACGAATTTCAAATTTCAAATTAGTGACTAAACAATGCAGATACCAATCTGAAATCAAATGGCAAAGCCCACAAATATTAAACAGCAGGGCTAGAAGCTAAGAATTCAATATCAATCTTCACCAAAACCCATGTCCAGGGCCAAGTAGCAATAAAATATCTGCAAACATTCTCCAGTGGTATATCTAAATTCTGCAATGTATGAACCATCCAACTACAATGTCTGAAATAAACCCAAACAGTATCAAAATGCAGAATTACACATTCAAACCCCTACAACCCAGCAGCCAGCTCCTTATATGCCCACAATTAGGGGTCAGGAGAGTTTGTGGTGGAGATTAAATGGAAGCCAAACTTCATAGACAACCTTCACATCAATTCAAACAGCAAGCAGTCCAACACCTATTAAAATCCCTTATTTCAGATGTAAAGCAATCCAAAATACTTTAATTAATCATGATTCATGATGCCACCTTTAAGAAACTCACACCAAGAAATAGACCTCACGCATAGCATATTCCTTTCCCACCAAATTCTTTGGTTTCCTTTTGGAAGTACTTGCTGTTCTAAGCAGCCATGGCACCACTTGTCTTTAATGAGAGCTGCCTTTTTGGAATTTTGTCTTTATCTGAATGCTTAGGCTGCAAATAGGACAAGTCTCTTCAGAATATGATTAAATCACCCCACATGTAAGAGCTTGTTGTGACGTATTCACACATTGCCCCATTGCAAATGGGGACCCCTACTTTCTGCTTTCTAGGATTTGCTTTTTAGGTCTTTTAGGTTCTTGTCTATTGACCTTTTGCATTTGAAGGGTCGCCAGGGGGCTCATTAGGATAGCAGGCTCTGCTTGAGTCAAGTGGATCTACTCAAGAGGTCAGGTCAATTGAGTGATTAGGGGTTATTTAGATCATTCCTAGGGTGTTTTTTTTGTGTACTATCTGGTCGCACTTCAAGTTGCTAAATCAAACCTTGGTTGAATGCATAATGTCCTCCTAGGTCCCATCCCTTACATCAAGGGCAGAGCGAATTCGCCTTGAGAAGTCTGGAATGTCATCCTGATCCTCAAATGTCTTGAAATTTGGCTGTCTGGAATCTCATCCTAATCCTGAAATTTGACTAAGTCTGGAAAATTGAAGAATCCTCCAAAAACTAGATTTTGCATTATAACTCCTGGAGGTCCGAAACCACTCTCAAACATCCTGACAGTATATATGGAATATAACTTAAAGTACTTATACTTAAATGTTATATTCCATATATGAATCCTGACGGAGAGGCTAAAATGTCAAATTTTGCTCCTGACCCTTCCAAAGGGTCCAGCGCAAATTTCAATTTCACTCTTGACCCTTCCAAAGGGTCCAGAGCGAAATTTCACAAAGGACCTAAATTCTTCACCTAAATCATTGAATGGTGGAGCAAATTTGCAAGGATATGGAAGGAAATGGATCTAGGATCAAGTCTAAGACAAAGTCAAGTCAGTTTGACGGTGAATTGAGCCTAGAATAGGAATTTCGCTCCTAACCCTTCCAAAGGGTCCAGAGCAAAATTCACATAACCTTCATTTTCTTCCTTGTCATGGCCAAGTTTTGGACTTCTAAGGCATGGTTGGAGTGACCTTGAGGTGTTATAGCCTTTGAAAGAAGGTTTGAGGTGATGAAATGGTGAAAATCAACCTAGAATGGAAATTTCGCTCCTGACCCTTCCAAAGGGTCTAGAGCGAAATTCTCCATAAACCTCATTTTCTTCCTTGTTTAGGCCAATATTTTAGTTCCTTGGGCATATTTGGAAGTGGATTGACATTTTTTTGCCTTAGGAAGTCATTAGAAGTGAAGGAGTGAAGGATTTTGTCCTAAATCATGAATTTCGCTCCTGACCCTTCCAAAGGGTCCAGAGCGAAATTCTTGAAAACACCTACTTTCTCCTTAGATGAGGTCAAGACCTTGGTTCCTATGGCGTGGATGCAAGTGGAGTGGTGTATATTTGCCTTGCAAAGAAGATTGGAGTTGAAGAGATGAAGAGTCAAGCCTAGAATGTGAATTTCGCTCCTGACCCTTCCAAAGGGTCCAGAGTGAAATTCCCAAAATCTCCTTTTTCTCTCAATTTTGTGTCAAGCCAAGCCTTGATCAGGGTGAATTAAGATTGAATATGTCCTTAAGCGTTCCTTTGAGGTGCTTGTGATCACCAAATGTGAAGGAATTGAACCAAGACATGATTTTCGCTCCTAACCCTTCCAAAGGGTCCAGAGCGAAATTCTTGAAGAACACCTATTTTTCCCTTGGAGAAGGTCAAATCCTTGGTTTTTATGGCGTGGATGGGAGTGGAGTGATGTGTCTTTGCCTTTTGAGGTGGATTGGAGTTGAAAAAATGAAGAAATGAGCTCAAGACAAGAATTTCGCTCCTGACCCTTCCAAAGGGTCCAGAGCCAAATTCCCAAAATCTATTCTTTCTTCCAATTTTGTGTCAAGACAAACCTTGATCAGGGTGAAATGAGCTTGGAGATACCCCTAGGCATGCCTGTGAAGGGCTTGTGGCCACCAATGATGAAGATTTTGAGCTAAAACTATAATTTCGCTCCTGACCCTTCCAAAGGATCCAGAGTGAAATCCTAAATAGGTCCTATCCCTGGCCATGGTTTTGAGTGAATTTCTCCTATCAAGCCATTTTGAGGGTCAAACAAGTGTTGCATACATGGGAAAGGGATCCAAAGATGAGAGTCCAGGTATAGAAAGTGAGAAGGATAGATCTAGGTGAAGGAAAACAAGCAAATCAAGAATTTCGCAACTGACCCTTCCAAAGGGTCCAGAAAGAAATTCCCAAAATCACCTAGTTTACCCATGATTGAGATTAAGAGATGGATTCCCAGGTCTTGGTGGAGAGAAGGCTAGCATGTGCTCATCTTTAGGCATCCATTTGAGCAAGTTGTGGTCACAAAATGCGAAGATTTTGCCCTAGAATGCAAATTTCGCTCCTGACCCTTCCAAAGGGTCCAGAGCGAAATTCCCTATAGGTCCTGTCCTTGGCCTAGGTCCAAAGTGAAATCCTCTTTTTTTGGTTTTTTGGGGGTCAAATCAACGATGTCTTCAGGAGAAAGCGATTCAAAGGTCAAGAGAAGTTCAAGTCAAGGAGATGATGAAATTTGAGCTAAAATGCAAATTTCGCTCCTGACCCTTCCAAAGGGTCCAGAGCGAAATTCTTATAGGGCCTGTTCCTGGGGAGGATCTTGAGCGAATTTCATTCTAATGCCTTTTTGTTGATGATTTAAGGTAGAAAATGCTATGTGAGATAAATATATCATGTGTACTTAATCATCTTTTGGTTTGTTTTGCAGGTGGAAGAAAATCAGGCCAGGACAAGGATGACCTATTCTAAGCCCATCACCATCAAGGACGTTCCAGATGCATAAAGGAGGACTCAAGGTGTTTTGAAGCGTTGGAAGACTTCAAGTGTTCGTGGAGTTGCAGGCTATCCTCAAAAGACTCCATTCTACCACACAAAGGAACCACATGATGACAGAGAGGAATGACCTTACCAACACTTCAAGGCGAGACATGCTACCAGAGAAAGAACACTTGACAATGAGGAAGCCTCATCAAGCATATGGGAGTCAAGGAGGTACATCATTCATCGCATCAAAAGACATAAAAGAGATCAACCGAGACACAGACGTTAGACAAGGTGGCATCCCTGTCATTTTTCCTCCAGTTGGATTGGTCCACCTCAGCATGTCCAAATTCAATGTACCTGACTCATCGAGGACGATACAAACTTCGGTGTACCTACCCCTGCTTCCTATTGGTCCTCACTCCTGGAATGTAATTTTCTCATTGGCTGAGGAAGTTTGTTATAACAAACCCTAATTAGGGTTTCTATCCTTTAATCCTAGCCATTGATTCTAAGTCAATTAGAGCCATCAATTTGTAAAGGGCTCTCTATATAAAGCCTTGGCTCCTCATTTGTAAGGGTTAATAGTCAGAGAATAGTTAGGAGTTAGCAAAAGAGAGATTGTCAATAATTAGTAGCTCAATAGTAGATAGCATTTTAGAGTAGAGTAGAAAGGGAAGGCAAAGATTGTTGCAAAAGACATGTAAACTTCATTGAAGGAATGGTGAATTCTATGTGTCGATTCTACAATTTGCATGGTCTCTATACTTCTCACATTTAATTTCATGTTACTAGATGAATGGAAGAAATTTGTATGATCAATGGTAAAATTTGTATATCCATACTACTAGCGGTTTGTTGATTGCAAACTTACCTTGCGTAGTCAATTGGAATCATTCAGCTTAAGCTTAACTTCAATTATTGCTCCTTCATTGATATGCATCAACCTAACAGTGTCTATGCTTGTAGCAGTGATCTGAACATCATAAAGCTATCCTTAGAAGATCGCACTAACCTTGTGGAAATGATCATAGCATGTCAAAGCAAGACTTAGTTAGAGTTTCATCAAAGGTCATCCATTGCTCCTACATTCTTAGCATTAGAATTAGATTCCTCCCCAACCCTTATCCTTTTTTCCCTTTATTTAAAAATCAAGGATCAGTAAAGACCCATGTTCCAGTGATATCCAAAGTAAATCAGACGTTCAGGTCATCAACGTAAGTCCCCTTGTGATTCCAGCAAATCACATCATACCGCAAGAGCTTATCCACAAGTAGAGAACCTACATACAAGAACCTTGGAGTTGCCTCGATTGATCCTTCGGCGAAATCTTCAGCATTCGGGGAAACTTTGTTCAAGAGAGGATAAGATACTTTGGTATTTTATTCTGTGTTCGCATGTGCATAAAAAACACATCAACAGAACTCCAAGCCCAATTTTTTTGAAGTAATTTTTGTCTTTTAGCACACCATCCCCACGTCACCTTTGCTAGTCTTCAACTTTGAGAGCTATTCTTTTCATTTTATCTTACCTGCAATTATTGACTTCATGAAGTTTGACACCAAGGTAATATTTCTTCATATGCCAAGGTAATTCTTCCTATGCTAAACCAATATTCATTGAAGCTGACTCATCATTGTTTGTCTTTAGTGCATAATACTAGCATATCATTTACCTGATTTTGACAAGAAATCCTTGCGTTTATCTTAATTTTGGACTTAAAGTCTTACAAATGATTACCAAATTTGCACCACCTTGTGCAAACCAACCACAAAATGCCGCCTTACCAAAATGCCTTTAAACTAAAATTCAAAGTCAGCCATCACAAGAAGGTGAAAATGAAATGCTAAGGGAGGAGATGCTTCATCACATTCAAACATCAGTCAAACAATCCTAATCCTATGCATAGGCAAAGCAGAGCGAAATACATCAGGACAGCGATTTTGTTACAAAGCTTGATCATTTTATTGATCAAACTTTGCTTTAGAGTGATGCGATTTTGCTTAAGAGGAGTTTGAGCTAGACTCGGAGACATTTTTATCCTTTTTTTTTTTTGAAGGTGATCTGGGCAGATTTGTGTGCATTTTCATACATCATCAGACCTGTAGCAGCATCAAGGACAAGGTTAATCAAGATCAGACCTTAATCAGAGTATGTATTATATGTGTTTGATGCCCTCTTGTTCGCTTTGCAGGTGACTAAGGAAGAAATCAGGAGCAGGTTTGATTGTGGGAGGATCAGAACGGCACTTCAAGGAAGGACTTCACCACGAAGAAGGTTCAAGATCTTGAAACATAAGAGGTACCTTTTAACATGAAGGATGTACTCCACATTTCAAGAATTAGGGAGCATCAAGGATAAGGATACTACAATTTTGAAGATACAAAGTATTACAACACAAAGATTGCAATCAGCATGGGTGAAAGGCTTCAAAGTGAAGGGGATTCAAGATCAAACATCATCAGGAAGTCAGTTAGCAGGAAGACAGATCAATCAAGGCAAGATAGACAAGCAAGGGTAAAGGAAGTTTGCTTAACCACAATGATGCTTTCCATCATCATCACACCAAGCTTGGAGATGTTTAGTATCAAGAGATATTGCCCAAGGCATAAACACTCCATGATAAAGTATCAAGTCTATAATGCAAGTTGAAGTAGCATCCCGGTCATCATTCAACCAATCAAAAGTTCCAAGTCAAGACATCTAGATACAATGTACCTAACTAGAGTAGGAGAAGGCAAGGGTTGTCGCTAGAATCTTGTTGTAAGAGACATATTGTTTTCATTGAAGTCATGGTGAATTCTCTATGTTAATTCAACATGTTGCATGGCCTCTACTTCTCATTTGCTTTAAAATTGGTTAGATGAATGGAAGATATCATTGTTGATGAATAGTGTACCTTATGTTCATACTAGTAATTTGTTGATTGCAAATTGCATTGCGTAGTCAAATGAACTTGTATCACGAACCCTATTTTTCCATAATTATTTAATTAGGAAAATAATGTTTATTTTTTGCAAATGAAATGGAAATGAAATGAAATTAGAATTGTTAATGAAATAAGATAAGAGATCAAATGCACTGAAATGATTTATATACAATTGAATGATCAGTAATAATTTTTATTGCAAAATTGGGATCGTCATTGCTAATGAGCAACTAAGTGCAAGTGAATGCAGGAACTCGTGAACGCAGATGAAGGCAAAAACATGGTTCAGGTAGAGCTGTCTTAGCTCTTGTATTTCATTAGAATAGATGGAATCTCTCACACACCACATTAGGATTTATAATTTGCATCTTGAAAAGATGGATGATTTAAATGATCTTATTGGAGTGTTTGTTCAAATTAAAATGATGAATTTGGAATGAGCAGTAGATTGATTTAAATATTTATACATGTGCATTGATTGCATGATTTGAGTGGTGATTGAATTAAATCTAAGTTGCATCAGTGATTGTGAAATATTATGCTTTATTGTTAAAAGAGATGAAATGTGTAAATGATTTAAAAACGAATATTGACCCTAGGTTTATATGTTCTTTTTGTTCAGATATGTATAAATGTATGAAAAATCGTACTTATGAGTTTACTTTTGTAAATTGGATAATAGTATAATATATGTATATATATGAAAAATTGATTCAATCATATACATATGTATCTATATAGTTATTATATAAATATCCAATGATCGTGAAATTTAATTACGTCGTGAATTTTATTTTATCTATACATAATCTTTTGAGATTAAATATGTATATGTATTATATATGTATCAGAGTTATAATAATGATTCAATCATGAACTTATAAGTACGTATGTGATTATCGAATATGTAAATAGATTTGCGAAATTAAATTATTTAATGAAAATCAATATTATATATAAAATCATGGGAGACGGTTTATTAAAGGATATGTTAACGAGTTTAATGTTATATATATATATATATATATATGAAGTCATTATTTATATATATATTTAAAAATAAAAATAATAATAGCAAATGAGTTATTAGTGGCGGGTTAAGTTTTTTTAAAAAATAAAAGAAATTAAATAATAATGAGGGTGGTCGATAGTAATATCGACCACCCCCCTTATTTAAAGGGAGGGGTCGGTATTACCACCGACCACCCCTCCTCCCTTTTATTGAAAACAAACCACGTTGCAATAAACATCAACCACTCCTATTAAAGCATAAACCACGATGGGTAATGTTGTTCCAATCACCTACGACGTAGCAGCCATTAAGACTTGGAAGATCACTATACATGTAACTAACTGTTTGCATGCAGAAGTCGATAAGTATATCGACAATATATTATGTTGAGTTTAATGAAGACTATGTTGACTGAGTTATTGGCGACATATTTGGAAGCCACGAAGCCGATATGGTGGCAGGGTTTTTATGCCAGTCATAGTCAAACCCACTTTGCAACTTTGGTTTCACATCGACCACGTCAACCAAGCTATGTACGTGGTAGGCATTCAGAACTTTTGGCTTGGAAAACAATACGTGCAATTTGGAATATAGTTAACTTTGCATATTTTAGGGAAGTCATTTTTAGTAAAGTCGACTTAGTATGAGAGTTAAAAGCCACATGAATAATCAATAATTATGAACTTAACAACTTTAGTGGTTTGGTGTCACGAAATTGATAATGAATAACTTTGCATGGTGAACACATAGGTGTTCGAATCCGATTAGGATTGTTACATTGCAATAAAACCACAAGTGGTGTCATTTAGAATCAATCCACCACTAGGAGAGATAGCCCGAAAGTAGGAAAGAAGGTAGACAAAAACACTATATATAGACCATTGAGTTGGAAGAGAAGAGAGGGACATAGATGCAACAAAGGATTAGAGGATGGAATGTAGAAGAGAAAATAGAAGAGAAAAGTAGTGGAGATTTAGATGTATTTACGATCAAGTCGTAAATGATCGATGATGATCATCTCAGATTTAGAGTCGAATGTCAGAGGAAAGAGTTGAATTCTAGACAAGGAAGAGTGGCAGACACGCCAGAGGAACAACGACCTTCTTGAGAACTTGGTGAGATAGAAAGAAGATAATAATACACCAAGTAGAATCAGTCAGAGGTAGGCTCTGTTCTAACAAGTTTGTTGTAGAAATCTAAAGAGAAAATGTTCTATTTTTATTAGACTTAAACAGAATTAGAGTCATAGTTTTTAGATTTCTTATTATGAGAATTATGTCGAATGACATCAAAATACGTTCTTAGAAAATTATGTACTATACATAAATGTCTTATGGAAAGATATTCGAAAAGATTGTTGATAAACATAAGTGAAAGAAATTAGACCACCAAATCCCCCAGAAACAGAGTAAGAGGATAGAATGATTGTGCGTACAAAACTTGTAAATTTAAATCATGAAAGGAAAGCACTAGGATAATGAATTATTAGAGTGAGTTTTTAATTTTGACCACCTTCTTAAGTGTGCTTTCTTTAAAAAGATGAAGTATTTTGATAATAAATTATTATCAAAATTGAAGCTTATTTTGAATTTAAATAGAAAAGACTTACACTTTCAAATTAGATCCTTGCATGAAAAGTAAAGATGGTTATCAGGAGTCTCATTTGAAAAGCCATATAGATAGGCGCTTTATGAATTTTCATCATGTTGGATTGTTGTTATGGAAAAATTAGTGAAATCATTTAGTTGAGTTTTGAAATCATGGAAAATCACATATTAGTATTAAACTAAATATGATGTTTGAGAAAAGGGGTAAATGAACCAAGACACATGGAAAGATAAGAGAGCTTAGACGATAAACTTAGAATACTAAACCATAAGAAATGGAATGCATGTTAATGATTAAGCTATTTAAATGTTTTGATAATTGAATAAAAGAATGTGTACTCATTTTATTCAATTTCTATGTAAAGATACATACATGTGTTACACCTTCTTAATATTTTAATTCTTGTCTTTAAATTGCTTGAAAGATAGAAGCGAAAGATTGTTTTCTTTCAGATGTATATTTGTTTATCCATGAAAGATTGCTTCCTGTCATATAGGATTGGTTGTAATAAAAAATTGATTCTTTCTATTTCTATTCTATGAAATATTCTCTTCTTTAACATTGTATTTTTATCTTGCAAGAAATAGGAAGCTAGAATTGAAAGGCGAAAGATTGTCTTCTGTATATATTTATTCTAAGATTTATGTGAACAAAGCTAGATAGGCTTGTGTTTGTGGAAAGTTACCTTCCAGGACGGGTGCCGAATGTGGATTATAGAGAGAATAGTTTGTTTTTCCAAACTATCTATTTTTGCTATGCATGGCATTAGACTCGGTCGAGTAATCCAATTGAATAAACCATTGAAATAGATGGAGTTCTTTTATTTATACTCTCTACCACATCCTTGATTGATCTTGATTGTTTCTTAATAGAATTAGAAAATTGAAAATGCATGTATCATCTAGGCACGCACTAGATTCCATCTTGTCTTTCGAATTCTTTTGCTAAGCAATTCGTGCAGGGTCGGGTATTCTTGATTGACCAAGAATTCCGGGGAAGCGTAAGCTTCAAGGTTGGGCGGAAAAAGCCCCTGAATCTTGTTCTTGTCTTCATGCTAAAGATTTCATTGAAGATAGCTTGGGTTGCAGATCAACGGATGCATCTCACCCTTTACTTTGTATTATTTTTTTATTGAACTTATGACAACTTGAAATGCCTAAGTACTATATGATTGAGATACTACTTTTATCGATTTATTGAATGAAGAATCTTTATCTTTTATAGAAATTTTGTGTTTATTACGATATAAATGGAATGATCAAATGAAGCTATGGATGGAAAAGTGGAATGAAATAGACTTATTAACTGATTTATGAGTTTATTTAAGAATAAAGAGTATTTCGGCTATTATTGAAGTTAGCACGATTTACGGATTTACAACTTGTGTGAAAGCTTAACTTCTATTACTTCATGCTCATTGTTCGTGTGGTTGATGAGCATTGGTGGTATGAAAATCATTTGTTTATCCTTGGGAGATTGCACCAATTTTGTGTAGTTGTTCCTTGATGGCGAAACAAAGCTTGGTATCGTCACACCTAATCAACAATTAGTTCTTATAGTCCTAGGATTAGACTAGCTTCTTAAACCCTATCTCTTTTGCCTTTTGTTTTTAAGTTAAGTGAACTTCCTATGTTCCAACATCATTCAAGCAATCAAGCAGGAGTTAATACAAAACGTAAGTCCCCTTGTGATTCTAGCAAAATCATATCAACCATTGAGCTATCTACACGTCAAGACCTGACAATAAAAACCTTGGAGTCATCTCAGTTGATCACATAATTTAGCATCCGAGGAGATTTTGATCAAAAGAGGATAGAGTGCCTTTGGCATTTTATTCTATGTTGCATAGTGCATAAAAACACATCAACAGTACTCTAGTTAGTTTTCTAGGTTTTTAGATCTTGTTGTGGCTCTCTATAGTTTGGCTATCTCCTATTGATGATGGCAAAGAAGATTACCAAAGGTTGTGATACTGTTAGAAAAGAGCATATAGGCATGATGCCCATAGGACTCAATTTAAGTGGGTTACCAGCATCTCAACACTCTAACCTGCCAAGGTGGTAATGTTTTATGATCTGTTAAGGATTTTGGTCTGTTATTGTGTCAAGGTGCAAGCTTACTTCTAAGATTCATATGCAGTGGATTTTCCCAACCTCCCTGACTTCCACCAAAACTGCCCATGTCATTAAGGTTGACTTAAGTGCAACCTGATAGCCAGTTCTCAAATTGGTCAAGATCCATCTCTGAAAAGGTTAAACTTGCTGCAAACAATGTATATGTCTTGAATAAGCAGAATCCCATCTTAGTGCACGTTGTTGGAGTTACAGATTTACCTAAGTCTTCTAAAGGACCTCCCTTCACCCTTCCAAACCTATTGTTACTGAATAGAACGTCACTGCTTCCTGCAGGGAATTTAAGAAAGTGATTCCTTTGATCAGAGAGCTGAAGCCACGTAATACCACTCATAAGGATCAAACTGGTAAGCAAAACAAGATTTTGACAATCTTAATAAGGCTTTAAACCTATGCTCCCCCAAGTTTTGTAAATGGGGTCAGCAGGGGATGGCAGGACATGTTTCCGGTACAGAGGTACCTTTGGGCCATTTTTTAGAGAATGGCAAGGGACAACTATTAAAAAGTAGGGAAAATTTTATAATATAGAGAAATTTCAGATATTCATATCAAAACATTGATAAAGCATTCATCATAAGATATTCTAGAAGCTTAATACATAACATTAGACTTGAACTGAGATTTCACATGAGAATTGACAAACAAAGTAACAAATTCAAATGTTTTCATAATCAATGTGCATACATATTATAAAGAATTTTAACAAAATGCCCAAAAGCTACAAATTTCAACTATAAAATGACAAAATATATGGCTGTCCCTAATCAGCAGATGCAACTGGTAGGTCTGAATCAAAATTGGAGCTCAAGTCTATGTCAAAATCGGAGCTTGATTCTGAGTCACTTCAACCAGTAGGTATATATCAAAATCAGAATTTCTGAGGCATCCCTAACACCCCGGGGCCTGGAATGTTTCAGGGATGGGGTGGGGGTACCAGGGCAGGGGAAACATACCCAAAAGCACTGCTTTAAACAACTATGATCCAGAGTTTCAGGTGCATAGTGATATTTTGGGCTGAAGGATCAATGCCGGTCTATATATTTCAAGTTCAACAATACCCTTTTTGTCAATCAGCGATGGATGGCGAATGCAGAGGAATAGTTAGTTGCAAATTTTAGGGTCAATCAAGACCCATTAATTGTATTATATAATACCTTCATTTTAGGAATGCATTGAATCTTTCCTACCATATGAAGCCCCTTAATTTATGACCTTTGGTTATTTTGTTAATGGCGGATGAACTTTGTTCTTTTATGCTGTGTTTATTTTCTGATTTCTTGTTTGGAGGTATTTTTGGTGCATGCAAAGATGGGAACCCCATTAATAGGCATGTGCAAAATTTTCATAAGATTATGAGCACATGCAACAAGATTGTGTTAAATTGGCAGTGGCTTGTGCTAGGTTGGCTATGCAGTCCGTTCTATGCATTTTCTTTCTGGTTGCCTCTCTGGTTTGCAAGTGTCGTGGCATACAAAGCCAGCTCTTGTAAGGCTCATAACCCTTTTAGAGATTAGTGATGGATATTGCTTAGGTCACATTTTTAACTGCTCTGCTCCTGCTGCTTCCAGGTTTATCAAGGTTGTGTTGAATGAGGGCAGTATCAATTTGAAGATGCCGCTGAGATCCAAAGCTTCTATCAAGCAAGATTTCATTACCGAATTCGCCATGTAAGTCCCTGAAGTGAAGTAGCAGATGTGGCTTCTCAAATTATTGTTACCTAAACATTTTGAAGGTATGTCTTTGATTCCTTCTGAGCAAGTAGAGATCAGGAAAGGCAGAGAGGTGAGTGCTGGGGCCAGCTTGCAGACCCAGCTCTTAAGAAGCTTTGAGTGGTACAGGTGTCAAGGATGAACAGTTGACATTGCTGAAGAGGAAGGTGCAGGTCCTGAGAGCATATCATGCTGACATTGATAAATTACTAATGGATCTCATAGTGACCCACAACAAGGGTCACCTTGAGGTCACCAATGATCACACAATTCCATTATCTTTGCCATGATAAGGTGCACAGGTCAAAGCATAGGGTTGAGGTGATACACAGAGTGTGTTTCCTGTCCTTGGAACCTGCCTTGGCAGGCAATACTGCTCAGTTCCTAACAAAATTGAAATCGAGGATGACACTGAGAGGGGTGGAGTGGAGTTTACAAGTGTGGGTCATTGAGGAGCTCCTGATTGTGACTCCAGCAGTAGCAGTAGGCGGTTTTTGAACTTGGATAGGTGGCTGCAGTGGTAGTACGTGGTTGTTTTCATTCATGGTGAGTTTTGGGGTGGCAGAACTTTTGTCAGGTCTACCCCTTGTTCTGTATCTCTTGTTTCTGGCTGTGTTTAACATTTATATCTATATGTAATTTGCATTTTGTATTTCTGTTATGTTTTATGGGCAGGGGCCCAAATAAATATCCCCAACTATTTAATCTTTGAAAGAAAAAACATTTCTCTTCAACAAATACTCCAATAAATAGTTCATGTTTAAGTAGAAACTCTTAAATTCTTGCATAGTTTCAGCCTTCAACATGCCACAAGATTTCATAGAAGGATTCTCACTAGATTTAAGAAAACCAGATCTAAAATTGTAAACAACGTGCAAAGCTCTCTAATTAAAAACATCATCCCCATTTAAAACAAATTTTAAATGAAAATACATCAAGAAATTATGCAAGCAAATGCCAGATTGAACTTGGAAACCTAAATGATTATTTTATCCAAATAAACAAACCATGCCTCATGAAGTTATTCACGAAAAATAATATAAATAATTCTATGAGGACTATCTTGAAACCAATTTACACCATTGTAGAAGTCAGAAACTCTGTTGGAGAAAAAAGTAGGAGCAGAACCATTTAAATAAAAAAGGTTATACTAGGGCACCTACTAAAAGAAATTATAAGTAACAAAGTAACATGTATCAATTTTTGTGCAGTGCTACTCACTTTTTTGCTACTCAGAAATTTGGAAATTGACAAGTTCCAGTAACATTTTTGGTACTAAACAACCCCTATTCAGTTTTGTGACATGCCTGCCTTAGCCAAACAGAGCAGCCAGGAGTGATCTGCTTTAACACAGTGACTTGAATATGGGCATTGCTCAGTGGGTTTTAAACTTTTAAAACCTGGCATACAAAATTTTAAACACCTCACCTGACCACTCAACAAACCCTACTGGACTTGCTACTGTTCTCTAACAAAGGCATCATTCCCAGTATCAAAATAGCAGAGCTTTTTATCTCGCAGCACACCATAAAATATTCCTGGTTTTATTTATGAAGTTCTTTAAATAGATTGAATTCTAGTCACCCCAAAACAAACTAGTTGCAAATGCCATAAAATATTAAAATATAAGAAGAAAATACCACAAGTTTGCAATATTGATATTCTATTCTTAGCATCATAATTATTCATGTATCTATAATTAGCATAATTTCCACATTTTAATTAGCATAATTTCCACAGTTCAGTAAAATGAATTCATAAATTAGTACATTCATACTTCTATTTACAATTCAATACAATGCTTAAGCATAAAAAAGACTCTGAAAATTCAAATAAATTCAAATAAGTTCAAATAAGTCATGAGGAATGCCAGAAACCTTTCTCGGCATCGGGAAGCCGTCCTTCTCTTGTTGAGACTAATGAATCCTGATTAAAAAGCATGTGAACCACATTTAGCAAATCATACTGATTTCAACATCAACTGATGAGAATCTGTTGTACATTCACCTTACGACCAGGCACAAATTCAACTGTAGGACCTCCAGTAACCTCGACAGCAACCACGCCAGCCAGCTAAAGAAGCATACAAAAATGAATAGATGTTAGAAGATTGGCATACATTGACACTTTGCTCCTGGCTTACACATTAACACTTAAACCGAAATCTAAAGTCCATATTTAAATAGATATAAATAAAAATATTATTTTATACCAAAAATATGATGTCTCTGACATTAAAGCTTCATATGCATTTAACTAAAATTATGATGCACACACAAGAAAAAATAAAATTAGCTTCAATGAGAAGCTTAAAAACCCAATTTATCAAACACTATCTAAATATTATCAATTGCTCCTTTGAATTTGACTGCACATGCACTAGGAACAGCAAGAGAAGCTTGTGATTAATCAGACTTGTCACGGGTCTTTCTATGAATCCTCTCATATCTGAGAGCCACGAAAAAGGATTTCTTTGCCTAAGAAAGCATAGAACAAATGGATGATTTCATACCAGCTGCACAGTGTGAATTTTTAATATCAGTGAAGAACTAATGTTAGTTGCTGCACCTGCCTGCCCATGCCTCAGTGGGAATAGTTGGCCCCTCTATCGATATTCAGGATCTCATCCCAATACTGCTTCAAGTACACTGATGGTTTAGATCAAGTTGTATTCACACTCAAACACTTCTGCTAGGCGAATTTGGTACTCTAGTATCCTATTGCTTTACACCATCAAAGGATAAACTGACAAGCAATTCTTTACTCATGTTTGTTGAAACCTAAATAAGAAGCAACAAAAGGGATTCATCCAAAACTTGAGTTTATGTGGAAGCCATCTGCTAGTCAGAGATATTCTAGCTTAAGTCCCATACTTGCACACTCTTATAGGTGTCTTAAGAGGTTTTTTAGTGTAGGCCAAGGTAACTAGCAGATGTAAGAGAGAAAAGTTAGGAAAGAAAGTAAAGGCAGACAGAAGGTGCTGTTCAAAATTTATAACCTCAAAAAGATAGAATTATTGGTTAACAAGGTAGATTAGAGCAGATTCATACAGGCAGAGCAGAATAGAATTTCTGGTTGTTGTTATCTGGAGAATTAGTGGAATATATTCATCTGTTGAATAAGTTGAAGTTGAAATGCATTCTACTGTTGTCAGCAGTCATGTATAGCTCACACACAAGAAGTTGGAGCATGTCAAGATTCTAGGTCAAGCCCAAGGAAATTTATGGGATACCAAAATGAATCCATGACAATAATAATAGTGTTATAAAATAGGATCACATAAAAGACACATTGCTTTTTGCCTTTTTTGTTTGGCTTTGCATTTTAAATTTTTTGCCTTGAAGAATTACAATCAAAATTAAGGGCATAACAAAAAAGAACTCCTTCAATAAAATTATAAAATACCTGTTGATAATAAAATTACAAGGACTTCAAAGTTTAAACAATAACGTAGGAGTAAAAAAAACATTGATATAAAGTTTCCCATTTAAATTAATAGCATGGTCACCTGGGAACATGTGGTGCAAGTACAAGGATGGGAATGCCATTTCAAAATAGGATAAAGGAGTAAATGAATATGGATTAAAAACTACATTATATTTAAATACAGTCATCATAAGATGTGGGTACTAGGACAAGAATAGGATTATGTAGTGCAATTTTTGCACTCCATTTTCAAGCCTTTCTCCCTGCTGCCCTTCATCCTTATCTTCGTCCATCTCCCAAATTTCCTTGATGTCCTTGTGCCTTAGGGTTGATAACCAACCAGAGATAATTTAACTCATAGTCACAAATGCCAAAAATTGCATATAGATGCATTTTAAAGTTTACCTTGCACCAAAATCATGCTCCATGCCCAAGTAATAAACAAATCAAAACTGGGGCAACACAAGTCCAACAGTGAATAAAACTGAAAAATAAGGCATTATATACACATGTAATTCAAAAAAAGACAAGTTTTTTTAGTCAGCCTTGTGAATTTTGTCTATATAGGCCTCACTTCTTTTTTTCACATTTTAGGAGGTTGTGGAATCTCATTTTTATGTTATTTTCTTAATATAAAGTTAAGAATGCTTTTGATATGAGATTTGACTTATGAAGTAAGACTTATAAGGTATTAAAGCCTATTTCGAGACATAGACCTCAAAGGTCAATGGATGCAAGTTCATGTCTCACTGAGCATGCCTAGCGGTCGTCATATCTCTCATTGCACTGGGTTGCCAAACCTAGAAGTGTTGTTACTGGTAAGATTGTTTTAGTGGTACTATCTATGTGATGGTCCACAAAACAATGCCTAGTAGTTCAAATGGAATCTACAGACACTGGATTGTCTTCTTCAAAGCATGATTTAATGACAGTGATGTGACCATGCTCATAGTGTCATAATCCAATCTATATACCATGATGTCTACATGGCTTTGAGATAAAAATAACCAACAAAAATTCAGCATGTGATCACCGTCAAGGGATAGTAAGGAGCTAAGTCACAAAGTTCGAATTCAAATTCGAGTTCCGCGGCAATAAAATTCAGATGAAGTTCAGCAAGGATAAAAAATTCGGCAATAAATTAGCCTTGTATAAATTGGAATTTAAAAAATATATATAAATAATAAATTCATTAAATTACCAAAATAGTTTAACAATTGTAGACGGCAAAAATGTCGCGACTAAATAAATAATACTTTGTTTTGGCAGTGTAATAAATTATAGTTCCTGTAGGGGTAGTTGGTAGTTGCCGACAGTTGGCACTCTTAACCAACCACCAAGTGGTATATATATCATGTCTTGTATTGGGAACAGGAAGTTCATTTTGTACTCATTACATGGTTTTGCAATAGAAGATATATCATTCTGCCATATGTTACTCTGAATTCCATATGTTGTATTGTTCATGTTCTATTACAATTCTTGTTAACTTCCAATAATAAAACACATACCCCGTAGAGGGGACCTCAATAGATTTTCTGCTTCTCTTATTGGAGGAGGATCTTTCCAGAGCCATCTGTCCAGTAACATTTGATCCAATGAGTTCTTCATAAGTACCAAACTTATCTTCAATGAGATCTAACTGAACTTTAAGAAGCTCATCTGCATACATCATATACTTTTCAGTGCTAATTTCATTTCCAATTTTTGTTAGCTGGAAGTTTCGAGGCAACACTGCTTCCATGAAACAATGATTTGTATCAACCAAGAATGTAATGCTATCCCTATACATCTCAACACATTTTGCTGGGATCCTATATCTTGAAATCAAGTTCTTCCAAAGTTCATAGAAATGTTCTTTGCAAGACCTATCTTTGTCATTCAAATTATCCAAATCATACAAACGAGACTCGGACTTGACAAGGCTGACCCGACTCGGGACTCGGCAGAAAATCATCAGGACTCGGCAAAAACTCAGCAGAACTCGGCAAAAAAACCAATTTCTAGTTATTTTTGCCTAGAGCGAGTCCTAGAGAGTCACGATGAGAACTTTGCTTTCCTATAGGTAAGTTCTCATCCCAAACAACAATCTCCTTCATTTGTAATGAAGTTAAAAAGTAAAATGCCAAACATACAATCAACGATCCAAAACAAAAAGCATAACCATCATTCTTTGTCAACTTGATATTGTTCAATACTTGTTGTCTCAATAGTTCACATAAATCATAGTATTTTCCTGTCTTAGTCATATGATAAGCAACATATACTGCAATAGCAAATGTAGAACCTTCTCTATTCCGAAAGTAAATCTTATAGGTAAAACCCATAGCAACATATCTTACCAGAGGGTTTGTAATGGTGTCAATCTATAGAGCTCTTTGATCCGAAGTCACACCTATCAATGCTTCAACTTCTTTGTTCCTTATTGTCTTCATCATTGGTGCAGTTCCATCCGAACAAAGACCAATAACAACCTTTAGGACTTCCTTTGTGATCTGATATGGTTTATCCAACCAAATGTAGTCATCATGAATTTTGCTCTACACAATCTTGACCAATTCTTCATCAACTATAATCAGAAATTCACTCCAAACATTCAAACCCTTGAGCCCTAACTCGACGACCAACTGTAAATTTTCTCTAGAGAGAGAACCTTTGAAATTCTTTATTTTTACATTGTCATACTCTTCAATTTGTACATCAACAAACTTGTAGATATCTTCAAGACATACTACCCTAGCTCGTAGTGACGAAAATGCACCAACGGAAACATCTCTTATCGACTTTTTCATGAATTTCATGAATTTAGATCAAAATTCATCTTCACAACTAACCAACTTGTTGGAATCCATGAGATAGAATTTGTAAATACCTTAGCTCTGCTGATAGAAATTCCGCTTGAATACTTCTTTCCGCTCCTCAAATTTGCCAATTCACCAATAACAAAATGAACATCAAAAAACATATATTTTGTTGAATAACCTAGGGTTTTGCCGCCAAAACCGTCATATCACCAAAAAGCTGATAAACATCTCTACCTGTGTGAACAATCACTTTCTGAAACTTTGCATTCTACCGCATAGCAATATTTTATGTCGCGATCTTCACCAAGAGTTCAAGTTCATCAATTTATCCAACATATCAACATGTTATGACAATAGCATCAACCTCTTTGGTGAGGGGAAAGGATCTTCATTGTAGCTACTTGTTGATGTGTTTTTTAGGAGCATACAAACACAGAATAAAATACCCAAAAGTATCTAATCCTCTCTTGAATAAAATCTCTCAAATGTTGAAGATTAGCTTAAGGATCACTTGAGAAGACTCCAAGGTTCATGAAAGTAGGATCACTACGTGTGGATAAGCTTTGTTCGTCGTTGTGATTGTTGTTTCATCAAGGGGCATTTATGGTTACGAAAGATTTATGAAGTATTTTGCGAATGATAATGCAGTGAGGTTCTTTACTAATACTACTAAATGATTGTCAAAAAAAAAAAATGGCAAAAGCTAAGGGTTTAGAGAGGTTCTAAGCTATCCTAAGAATGAATGGATGAAGAATGACACAAGTGAAACTCAACTAGTTGTAGCATCACCATACAGGAACAACTCCACTAGAACTAGTGCAATCTTCTAAGGATACTTGGAGGTTTTCAAATCATTGGCAAGCATAGATACCATCACTTGAATGCATATCAATAATTGAGCAACAATCGAACTTAAGCAATTTTAAAGGTTCCAGTTGACCACACAAAGCTCACTTACAATCAGCAAGAGGCTAGTGGTATGGATAACAAGTTTCACAATACATCAAATGCAACATTCCATCATTTAATGATTAATCTAAATGCTTAAACTAACATCAAGGATTGACTTGAGAAGATAAAGAACCATGCAATAGGTTTCGAAGATTGAATAGAAATACCATAACTTCAATGTTTTATTAATCCAATGGCCAAACAACAACAATTCTTCAAGTCCTTCTCTTATCACTCTTGATTTCTAATCAAAATCTCTCTATTCACTATTCTATCTTCTATTCTATTATTATTCTATTCACCTTTACAAATGAAATGAGTGGAGTTTATATAGGACTCCCAAATACAATGAAGGGCCGAAATCGAATGAAGATCAAGGGCCAAGATTTTGCCACCTAAACCCTAATTAGGGTTTGATACAAATGAAACCCCATCTAGATAAACATCATCAGAAAATCAACCAATGAGATAAAAGCATGTGTCGACACAAAAACTGAGGAAGCATCCTCCAATAGGAAAATGAAATGCCAAGTGGGATCATAACAAATTGTCTTCTAGAATCCGGTTCCCTTTCTCACGTTCCTTTCTGGCATATTCAATGAATCTGGTCACCATATCATCTATCTCTGTCATCGAGATCTCAGGCAGAGACTTCAGCTGCTCCTCCATGTGCATGACCTCATCGAAAGCTTTGACAATAGCATCCTCCCATTCAGGTTCGAGTTCTTATGTTTTGCTTGCTAAAACCACGAACTCAAGCATATCATTCAATCATTCCTTGGTGATCATTCCATCATCCCCATGGAAGATAGCTCTTATTCTTTCCTCCAACTCCTTAGCTTCTATAATTGTGCCAGGATCAATCTTTCTTTCCAAAACAATCTGTGCTACTTCCACTATCTTATCATGGATTTGGTGCATATCATCTTGAACTTGACTACATCCGTTTCCAATCTCCTAAAAAATGATCTTCTTTGTGCGGAGTAGGCTACTCCATCGTAGAAGGCTAGGTGTAGTTCCTTCTCTTCTTATCTTCTCTCTTGATAGGACTTCCCTCGGTGTTTTCCTTATTACTTGAAGTACTGGAATGATGACATCTCTAGCATGAGCAAATGCTTCAGAGGCTTCTATGAGGACATGAGTTCTCCCAAGGACTTTTATGACTGTATCGAGTGTCTGCATTATGTCCTTCATGAATTTGCTAACTCTAGTATATGAATCCACTATCCATGCATCCATCAACTGTGTGGAGTTCCTCATCTTCTCCATATGATCAACTGATTCTGCGGGAAGCAAGGGAGGCGGTGTAGCTGCTCGACTCTGATGTCTCAATGGTCGCTGAAATTGCTGAACATAGTTCCTCCACGCACTTATTTCCTTCTCCAATCTTCTATTCTTCTCTATTTCAGCTCTCAACATGTCATTAACTGCCTTCAATGAATCAGTTGCATCACCTATAGCTTGTTCGGAGGTGAGTGGACCTAAATCAATAGTTTCCATGTCATACTCATCCGCTGTGATCTCACCTTCATACTTCTCAACCCTTGGAGTAGCTATTTGCAATTTCCTTGATCCTGAATCATCTCTAATCACCTTCAACATCTTCGTAGCTTTCCTCTTCTCGGTGACTTCTTGAGTTTGGTTTAGAAGACCCACTATATCATATGTTTGTTCTTCCTCAACTACTATCACTTCTTGAACTAGTCTTTCTTTTAGCCACTCCAGAATAGAAGATCTTCCTTCTTGAATTTGTGCTTCTTCATGCACCTGCTCATCTCTAGGTGGTGAAGTGGTTTCATCATTATCTTCTTGTTCGCCTCCTTCAATCTCTTGAATGAGATGGTGAGATCTTCTTGCTCTTGAGATGCTTTTTCTTTGCCTTTATCATTGTGGACTGTAGATTCTGCCGATTCATTGGCTCCTTGACTCAACTCTTTTTCTATCCTTCGTTCTTCATGCCTAGAGGAAGGATGACTCGTACTTGATTTATGCTTCTTCCTTGAGAATTCCTTTTCTCCACAATCCTCTTTTCTCTTTGATCCTCTCGAATGAGATGGTTAAGTGTGCTCCCACTTGCGCTTGCTTCATCTTCATCTTCTGCTCTTTCCTCTGTGTGGAATGTCGGTGCTATATTTTGCTCTTTCAACTTTAGGTGTTGTATGTCTATCCATATGCGAGTGTATTCCAAAACTGGTTTCATTAACTCCTTCAAGTCATCAACTTCCATATCCGCCCATTTGAATTTGATCTCTTTATCTTCTTTGGTGTAGGATGCTTGGAAATAGTTGTCACTATCTTGAACTTGATCGGCAACATGAAAAAACTTGCATTTCCAGATGAAATCAAGACGTAGCCTAGAATACATCTTCTTCTTCACTTCCACATCATTTTGAACGTTCATCCAATAATCCTCAAGATGCCACCGGTGTCCATGCTTTCTTCCCAAAACTTCTTTCACATAACCATATGGATCAAACCAATCTCTAGTTGTGAATGGCTTGAGTGAATGTAATGCTAACTCCTTCTCGGCATCTTCTGCTGCATGAGTGGATGGGCATACTTCAATGGAATCTCCAAATATGATAGGAAAAGAGACACTGGCTCCATGTTTATGCCTATATGCCTTGATATACGCCAATAACTGTCTCACCACCTCAAGTAGCACCACTCTATTTGTTGGGTAGCGTGGCAACATATAGGGAGGAACAGGAGACCCTTGAACTCTAATATATGTGAACTTCGAGAACTGGATGAACCACACACCATGTTGCTCTACCAATGCTTGTGCTTCTGGAGAGAGTCTTTGTTGCAATCCACCTCGAAATGTTCTCGTGATATGCATAGTGAAAGCATCATTCACTCTCCTGTAGTGTTGTTTAAGTGGATGCTTAAGTTGCGGGTAACAATCATACACCTTAATCTGTCCAAGTCTCCTTCCAACTATGTCGGTGTACATGAGTCCTGGATACTCATAATTTCTTGCAATGCAGTATATGATGTAGGAGCTCATATAGAACGTTTTAGTGCGCATTAGCCTTCTTAACTGTTGATCAATGTTGTTGCTAATGAGCCTCGCCCAGTTGACTACGTTCTTGCCATGAGTGACGGTCTCAATGAAGTAGAACATCCAATCCTTGAAATATGAAGCCTCGGGTGCACCAACCAATCAATGGAGTAAGGTGATGAAGTCTCTGAATTCGTCATTGAAGCCTATCCTATGTAGCTTATCAGGCCATCTACTCCTTCAGCCTCTACTCTTCTTCAACCAAAACTTATCAATGATCTTCGCACAAGCATCTGGATCATCATCATAGGCGGATTTAGCTCCTTCTATGCTTATGTAGACCATGTCTTTAGGCTCGCATAGATGAAATGTCTCGCTGAGTGCTGTCTCCTAGAGATATGCGAGCACTGTCCCATCCTTCGCCACAATTCTCCTAGAGGCAGAGTCATAGTGTTGAGCACATTCTACAATGAGCTTGTAGCATTAAACCACGGGAGGAAAGCCAGCTGCATTTATGATCCCACTTTCAATCATCTTCTTGGTTTTAGCTATAAGTTCATTTATGTATGATGGGTGCCAGAACTTCTTGGTGTCGAACTTTCCAAGATTAGTGTCTCTCCTACTTTGCTCCAATGCGATGTGATCCTGCTTTCGAATGCACTTCCCTTCAAGTCTTCCTTGATGAGCACTTGGCGGGAGAGGGTCTTGTTTGGTTTGGGAGCCGCCATCTTTCACCTATGAGAGATATGGAAGTTAGAGTAGTGGTGAAATATCGATGTACTAAAGCCTATTTACTCAAGCATGAACCGAATCTTGCATCTAAAATATGAAATCAATTGCTAAATAAGACTGATTTACTCATTATATCCATTAGGAAGGTCTAATTTGCCTTAACAAAATCACTATCAAACCTAAATCAGACCTGCTCCTGACTTTATATCAGTCCAAATGATGCACTTACTTCTTGATTTCTGAATTTAACTTCAAAATCTAATTAATGATGTGAATGCTGGTGCTCAAAGGATCTTTGTCTCCTTAATTCTTAGCTGCTGAAGTATGATGTTCGCCCTCCAATCTGCTAAAACTCGCCTTTATGAAGATGATGTTGCTGATCCTTTTGGAGTAAATTCGTCCTCTTGCTGCTAAATTTGGTGATCTGCACTTGAAATTCACTAATTGCTGATTCAAAATTCGCTATCAAACACAGATTGCTGCCTGCTGGTGAAATTAGCTCAAGAGAGAAAGAATGATTTGTTTGATTTGGCGTTGAAATGATTATTTCAAACTCTCTCTTATAGGTGATCAGGGTGAGAGTTGTGTCTTTTCCTATGAAGGCCAACTTGGCTAAATTGAAATAAAATAAAAAAATTTGCCTAAGCCGACTTACCTCTTGATCAATTTCAAATTTTAATTTTGAGCGCTAAAATAATGTTTGATTAACTTTAATGCATTGTAAATCAATGAAGTTCGCTCTGATTTTTAAACTCATGAAGTTCACTCCATTTTTAAAACTCATGAAGTTCGCTCTTGATCTCTAACTAGTGAAGTTGCTCCAAATTCCTCAAACATGAAGTTCGCTCCAATTTTCAAACTCACGAAGTTCGCCTTGAATTCTCAATACATGAAGTTCGCCCCAAACTCTCAAACACATAAAGTCGCTCTTGATCTCTAACTCACGAATTTCACTCATGCTTCTCAATACACTTGAAATTTGCTCCTCCATCTAATCATGAATTTCGCTTTAAATTCACAACTCATGAAGTTCATCTTTGTAGGTCAAGTTGTGATGTTAAAAGTCGTTCATGTAAGCTTAGATATGAAAGTCGCCTTAAGGGTGTGTGCTCATGAAGTTTGCTTCTCTCACCTATAGCTTATTCGCTTGTCTTTCTCAACTCATGAAGTTTGTTTGTGTGAAATTCGCTCCAAATTCCTAACTCATGAAGTTCACTTTTGCATGAAATTCGTGTGCTCATGAAGTTTGCTTCTCTCACCTAGCTTATTCGCTTGTCTTTCTCAACTCATGAAGTTTATTTGTGTGAAATTCGCTCCAAATTCCTAACTCATGAAGTTCACTTTTGCATGAAATTCGCTCCATTTCTTTGATTCATGAAGTATACTTGTATGAACTTCGCTCCAAATGTCTCGAAGATGAAATTCGCTCCAATTTGTCAACTCATGAAGTTCACTCCAATTTGTCAACTCATGAAGTTCGCTCCAATTTGTCAACTCATGAAGTTCGCCTCAAATTATCAACTCATGAAGTCGCTCCAAATGTTGAGTTTGTGAAGTTCATTTCAAACTTAATCCATTCAAGGCAAGTGCTATCAAACATCCCTCGCTTCTCTTTCAATTTCACTCATGTAGGCTTGCTCATGTGTGCTCATTGATGAAGTTCGCTCCAAATTGGGAAGTCATGAAGTTCGCTCCAAAAGTGCAACTCATGAAATCGCTCCAAATTCCTCAAAAATGAAGTTCGCTCCAATTTTCTAACTCATGAAGTCACTCTTGATCATCAACTCGTGAAGTTCGCTCCAAAATGCAAGTCATGAAGTTCGCTCCAAAATGCTAAAGTCATGAAGTTCGCTCCAAAAGTGCAACTCATGAAATCACTCCAAATTCCTCAAAAATGAAGTTCGCTCCAATTTTCTAACTCATGAAGTCACCCTTGATCATCAACTCATGAAGTTCGCTCCAAAATGCAAGTCATGAAGTTCGCTCCAAAATGCTAAGTCATGAAGTTCGCTCCAAAATGCTAAGTCATGAAGTTCGCTCCAAAAGTGCAACTCATGAAGTTAAAACCTCTGGAAAACTTGGAGATGAAATAGATTGCAAATGAGCCTTTCAATCAATCCATTGCATATGAGTTCAATTCTTAAACTACCTCGCTCAAACGTTCAAACTCATACCTATAATGCACTCAAGGGAAAATTCGCTCATCTATCACTCAATGTGAAGTGCGGTTTTGAGGCTTGGAGACTAAGGTGATTCGACATCTCAAATTGCTTATTTGCATATCACCTTGGTTCATTTTCTCCCTTCAATCTGGCAAGATGAGGCCTCTTGGAAACAACTTCTACCAAGGATATCTAAAGTGATTGGAGTTTACCCTTCAACCTTGAACTCTTGGAGTGTCGCTAACTAGCAACTTCCTTAGGCTCTTCAATTGGACTCCTGATTAACTGACATGACATCTAAACCCTATAAACTTACTCATTTCACCTATGAAAAGGAGAGAGACTAGACTAAGAGGCAAGGGCTTGAAAAAAGAGGGGGGTCCCCATCTTGATGGGGCGATGTGTGAAATGATCACAACACTACCCTTGAGCCAAAGCTTTCAAACTAGTTTCTAGAGGGGATTTCTGCATCGGAGCCAAATGCAACAACATTTTCTATCAAGTCCGCTACATTCTTTCTCCAAATCTTTTTCATTTCATTCCTCACCTTTTCTACATCAATCTTTTTTACAGGTTCATTCCTTTTTACTGAATTATCTTTCTTCATATTCCTGCTCCTGCATGTTTTAGCAATATGCCCAAACTCGTTGCAATTAAAGCACTAGATATTCCTTTGTTTTGAATTTCTTGTAGTCATTCTAGATCTACATTTATTAGCCTTGTGTCCAAAACCATTGCATAACTGACAATAACCATAAAAGAATCTATTTCTTCCATCCATAATTTGACTTCTATAGTCACTAGCCTTATGACCAAATCTCTTGCAACTAAAACACTGAATATTTTGATTCATTCCATTTCTACATTCTAGAGCTTTGTGTCCCAATTTATTACAAGAAAAATAACAGTCATTAAACGAAGGGTACCTTTGAGCAATAAATTGTCAGACCGAAGGTTTCCTTCCAGAACTTCTTTGATTGTGGGGCTGCCTTCCTTTGTTTGCTTCTTCAGTGCACCATTCAAATTCAGTCTTCTTCATCTTGCCTTTATCTTCAGTCCTTTGATTTGAACATTCACCAGTTTCAAAACCTAATCCACTTTTGTCTTCCAAAGATTTCTGCATAGCCATCATTTCATCAAGTTTCTTTATACTTTCCTTGAATTTATCTTATGATCTTGGGACTACAACATCATGTTCCAGTCTTGCACATTCTTCAGTCTTATCTTTGATTAAGTCATTCAGTCATTCCTCAGTTTTCTTACTTTCTTCAACTTGTAACTTCAGATCAACAATTGTTTTATTTGCTTGTTTCAATTCCTTGCTGACCTCTTTATATCGTTCTTTGAACTTCTTGATTTGTTCCCTCAATTTTGATGCATACATTTGCATCTTTGATATTTTCTTTCAAATCCTTGTTTTCACTTTCCAAATTCTCAAGATCTTCAAGAGCCGTCTGCAATTCTCCATCCATAAGAATTTCTTCAGCACTTAACTCAAGAGTTATGTTCAACCAACAAGATCTCCCTTAAGCAATAAAGCTAAATCAAGGGGCCAAGCTTTGATACCAATTGATGAACAGTCGGAATACTGAGATGGGGGGTGCATCAATATTCCCTTCTGACACTTTAAAATCAACACAATTATCACTTTGCGGATTCTCATCAATTAGCATGTAACATAAAGAAATGAATGATCAAATAAGAAGCAAAAGTGGAGATACCATCCACAACAACATACACAAGAGAACAACAGATTTTTTTGCATGGGAACCCATTAGGGAAAAACCACAAAGAGGGTTAGCTCTCAATATAATATAACTAGTTATAAGATATTACAAAATGCTCACTGCAAGGCTCACTACCCAAAAGATGAAGGCTCACTGTCGAAGGGCTTACTGCCCAAAAGAGAAAAGTAGACAAAATGAACTGCTATACTTGCATCTTACATATGCATGGAGTACAATTCTGTTGATGTGTTTTTTATGCACATGCGAACACAGAATAAAATACCGAAGTATCTTATCCTCTCTTGAACAAAGTTCCCGACTGCTGAAGATCTCGCTGAAGGATCAGTCGAAGTAACTCCAAGGTTCTGTTATGTAGGTTCTCTACTCGTGGATAAGCTCTCCGTGGTATGATGTGATTTTGCTGGAATCACAAGGGGACTTACGCTTGATGACTAAACGTCTAATTTGCTTTGAATATTGTTGGAACACAGGATTTCACTAGCCTAGATTTTAAAAAAAAGGAAAAAAGGACGAGGGCGAGGGAAGGATCTAATTCTAACACTAAGAATGTAGGAGCAATGAATGACCTTTGATGAAATTCTAACTAAGTCTTGTTTTGACATCCCAAGACCATCTCCACAAGGTTAGTGCGATCTTCGGAGGAAAACTTAATGATGTTCAAAACATCGCTATAGGCATAGACACCATCAGGCTGATGCATGTCTATGAAGAAGCGACAATTGAAGTTAAGCTTAAGCTGAATGATTCCAGTTGACTACACAAGGCAAGTCTGCAATCAACAAACTGCTAGTAGTATGGATATACGAATTTCACAATCAATCAAACACATTTCTTCCACTCATCCAATAACATGAAATCAAATCTGAGAAGTATAGAGACCATGCAAATTGTTGAATCGACCCATAGATTTCACCATTTCTTCAATGAAGTTTTACAAGTCTTTTACAACAACATCTTGGCAACAATCTTTGCCTTCTCTTTCTATTCTACTCTAAGTGCTATACTATTTGTTGACTATTCACTATTAGCTAACTATTCACCTTCTAACTACTGACTAACTATTATCTATTGACTCCCTATTAGCCTTTACAAGATGAGGAGCCAGGGCTTATATAGCGCCCTCAATACAAATCGATGGATCAGATCAACTTGAAATCAATGGCCAAGACCTTACAATGAAAACCCTAATTAGGGTTTGTTACAACAAACTCAATTCTGACCAATGAAATAATTGCATTATTTGGACACGTCTTCCCTCGAATATTTGACCAATGGATAGCCGGGGTAGGTACATCAAAGTTAGTGTCATCTAATGAGTCAAGTGCATTGAATCTGGACACACTGAGGTGGACCAATCCAACTGGAGGAATGATGACTGAGACGCCACCTTGTCTGACACTTGGTTGATGCTCAATTTGGTGATGCTGAGAAGCTAACTTTAATTAACTCTTCTGAAACTATCTGCTTCTCCAACGGACCCTTGCTTTGATCCTTTTTTGTCTTTGATGTGCAGGATGGATGGTGTACCTTCCCTTAAAATGCTGGACTGGAAGAGGTCATTCCTAATGATGTTGAACCGGAGAAGGCCATCCTTGTCCTGGCTTGATCTTCTTTGATGAGAGTCTGCCAAGTAGTTGATCCTCCAGCTTTGGGGGTCGTCATTTGATGCCTACACAAAAGCTTAAAGTTAAGGTTTGCGCATAATATCTTAAGGTATAGGATTTAAGACCTTTCAAGGAAATAATTTAGATATTAATTTGAAAATGACATGATAAATCCAAGAATTATGAATTTTCAAATTAATTATGAATGGAAATCAGATTTTACAAGACTTAGATTTTTAAAGATTGCTATGGAAATCAAAATAAACCTTGAATAAAAACTTCAAAAATCTGATTCTTCATACCTCCTCTTTGAATGCTTAACTATCAACCTTGGAAAATGAATAAAAGGAGATCAGAATTTGCTGGAGAAGGACTGAATTTCTGGTCTTCCTTTGGATGAACTATGCTTCAATCAGCCTTCAAAAAACTTCGCCTTCCACTAACCTCCAAACACTTAACAAATTCTGGAAATTATCCTCCAAATTAGCAAGAAATTCGCCTCCAAATCAGGTAGAATTCACTCCTCTAATCTGCTCTTCAAATTCGCATGAGAAGAATTGAATGAATGATTTACATTTGCTACAATACATCTCCCTTATATAGGGCGCTCACCCTAATTCTCCATGAGGCCGACTTAGCAAATTAGCAATAAAATAAATCAAAATCCCTTTCAAAGGATGGCCGACTTGCTTAAAAAAACAAAATAATAGGCTTGAGCGCTCACCTTAATTTTTTAAATTTTAAAATTAATTTCAAGGCTTGAAAGGTGAATTTTTTATTTATTTTAAGGCTTAAAAATTAATTAATTCAATTGCAAATGCCTTAATTCATGCGAACTTGCTTTAGCCTCGCCAAATGTCTTGAATTTGGCAAATTTAGTGAAAATTGAGGAATCTTAAGGTTTGATCAAGGCTTAATGAAGCTTCTTTCCTCCTTAGGCATTGAAATATCCAAAGTGATGAAGGTCTAAATTACTTTCAAAGCTTGTTTGAACCTCACATACAGGCTTGTTTACGTCATGAGTCAAAATTTTCACAACCTAGATTTGCAAATTCCCATGTCCTTGTCTTCACAATCTTGTAACTTGCCTTTGACTCAATCTAACAAGGTTGAATGATAGGCTTTTTGATGATTTCACCCTGGACCCTTTGGAAGGGTTAGGAGCGATTTTTCAAATTAGGACTTGAATACCTTGTTTTCTTGACTCCAAAATCTTCTGAAAGGCAAGCTCATGTTTGTTTTGACCTAATCAAAGTCTTGCATTTCAAATTTTAGCATTTCACATGAGCAAATTAGGTGATAATGTGAATTTCGCCCTGGACCCTTTGGAAGGGTCAGGAGCGAAAATCAATATTTGGCTCAATTCCTTCACTTTTCAATGATTTCTTAGCACTTCAAGTCACTCCCAAGGGCAATTCCTTCTTGGTTTTACCTTATCCCACACTTGACCTAGCAAAACTTGATAGCAAAGAGTGTTTTTGAGAAAATTTGCTCTGGACCCTTTTGAAGGGTTAGGAGCGAAAATCTCAATCTTGACCAAAAATCTTCATTTTTTCAACTTGAAAACTCTTTGCAAGGTAGGATTTCATCTTTCATCGTGCTAGGAATAAAGTTTCATGTCCAAGAAAGGCTAAAAAATAGGTTTACAAGGAATTTCGCTCTGGACCCTTTGGAAGGGTCAGGAGCGAAATTTCCTTTCCTGGCCAGAATCCTTCATTTTCTCAACTTCTAAACATGCCCAAGGATTTCAATATGTTCATTCTTCCTTTCATCATGTCTTGGACACCTCAATTTGACCAAACCAAGCAAGAAATGTCTCTTATAGAGATTTTCGCTCTGGACCCTTTGGAAGGGTCAGGAGCGAAATTCTCCATTTGGGCTAAATCCTTCATTTTTTCAATTCAAAACAGCCTCAAGAGGCAAGAGCAAGTTATTCTTCTTCCATCCATGTCAAAAAACTTGACCTTCTTCAATGCAAAATAAGAGCCTTTGGGAATTTCGCTCTATACCCTTTGGAAGGGTTAGGAGCGAAATTTCCCTTGTTCAAAATTCTTCATTTTCACATGCTTTCAAATCTTCAAAGGTGACAAGAATGTCCAAGCTTCCTTTCAAGGTACCCTGCACATCAAAATATTAGCCAAACTTTAGATGAAATGTGCTTTGGGAAGATTTTCGCTCTGGACCCTTCGGAAGGGTCAAAGCGAAAATCTCATTCCTGGCTAAATTTCTCATTTTTCAAGCTTCAAACCACTTCACAAGGCAAAATTAGATCATCATCCACATTAGGAGCAAGGTTTCCAATCCATTCAAGTCAAGAAACAAGGTTTATGATGAATTTCACTCTGGACCCTTTGGAAGGGTTAGGAGCGAAATTCTCCTTTAGGTCAAAATCTTGTCCTTCAAAAATCCACCAACTCCATCTCAAGGCAAGATCAAATCAATTCACCCTCAAACATACCCTAGAAGGCAACACTTAGCCAAAACTGAGAAGTAAAGGTGGTCTAGAAGGATTTTCGCTCTGGACCCTTTGGAAGGGTCAGGAGCGAAAATCAAGATTTTAGCTTGATTCTTGACCTTTTGAACTCTAATCCTCCTTGATAGGCGAACACAAACCTTTCTTCACGCATTCCCATCAAGATCCTGCCTTTAGCCAAGGAAATATAAGAGCTTTCAAGAATTTCGGTCTGGACCCTTTGGAAGGGTCAAGAGCGAAATTCATCCTCTTGACTAAAATCCTTCATCTTTCAATCTTTACAAGGCTAGAACATTCAAAAAACATCACCAAGCATGCCTTAGAAACCAAAAGCTTGTCCTGAACAATGAAGAAATTGAGGTTTTCAAGGATTTTCGCTCTGGACCCTTTGGAAGGATCAGGAGCGAAATTCCTAATCTTGGCCAAAATCCTGACTTTCATTTTCACATTTCTCCATCCAAACAAGTGTTTTGCCCTCAAAAATGCCTGGGAACGAGTTGGTTCTAAGTTTGGGTCAAACTAGAATGTCTTATGGAGAATTTCGCTCTGGACCCTTTGGAAGGGTCAGGAGCGAAATTTGACATTTTGGTCTCTCCGTTAGGATCATTTTATGGTATATAACATTTCTTTCTTCTTTCTTATACTTTAAGTTATATTCCATATATACTTCCAGGATGTTTGAGAGTGGTTTCGGACCTCCAGGAGTTATATTGCAAAATCTAGTTTTTGGAGGGTTCTTCAGTTTTCCAGACTTAGTCAAATTTCAGGATCAGGACATTCCAGACTTAGCCAAATTTCAGGGCATTTAAAGATCAAGCTGACATTCCAGACTTCATCACTCACCAACTTGACCTAGCTTGGACCCTCAAGAATGATACTCACTCACCAAGCAAGACACAATTAGCGACAAGAGCAAAACCAGGCCCTAAGGAAGACTCTAAAAGAAACCCTAATTCTGGAGCATGGTGGATTCGCCCTGACTGAAGCAAAGCCTGCTATTCAATAATCCCCTCAACAGCACTCATCCTGCAAAGGCTAACAGACAAAACCCTAAAAGACCTAGAAACCAAACCCTAGAAAGCAAAAAAAAAAAGCAGGGCTCCCCATTTGCAATGGGGCGATGTGTGAATACGTCACAACAAGTTCCAATTAGGCTCAGTAGACAGACTTCGCACACTTCATTAGCTCTTCATTTATTCGCATCTGCTTCAATCACATTTCACATCTAATCACTGTCGCACATCTACGTCTGTATCTCTCTTTCTCTTCATTGAAAGAGTACATCACATATATATATATATATATATACACTAATCTATATCTCAAGTTGGCCACACATGCCTTACAATGAAAATACTTTACACGCTACCACAATATACTTCATACGTTTCACTAACATAGGTCAGCCAAGATATAACAAAAGTTAATGCCAACTAAAATACACATGTTACCCACAATGCTTAATCATGTCCCAAAACCACAAGACCAAAAACAATCAAGTGATGAAAAGCAGATGTCCAAACAAACTGTTATGTTTCGGAAGAACAAAGCAACTAACAAGCCGAACTGCCGAACCATGTATCTCACCTTTCGAAGATCCATAACGCGTACAAACTGGAATATAGGTACATCTGATATTCATGAGTATTCTGTCCAAACCGCAAACCCATATATGTAACTGCGGAGCAAAGAATGACAAACAGAGTCACAATATTACTGGAGCAACAACAATATAAGTCAACAAAAGTATGTTGACATTAATGACAACCAGTATAGCCTAGACAACATTCTCCTCCAGCAAAAGACATCAATGGCAAAACTCCAACACAAACTCCTCTCCTTGGTTAGCAGGATGACTGAAGCAAGAACTGATATTCATGAAACTAACATGCTGAATTAACAAAGTTTCAGCCAAAATGAAAGTTGAACTAACAATAGGAGTTATCACACTAAACACTAGTCGATCAAATATAAATGGGCCACGAATTCATCAAAACTAATTGGCAGTTTTGTAAACCAAACAGTTGGACATTTAGGCTAGATGAATCCAAAGACTCATCCAACTATTTCATGATGAGAAGAAGGTGCAACTGGTGTAAGAATGGCACCTATTGTAGTTGCCACTCAAATCTATCTCAAACAGTTTAGAGATAAGGCTCTTTGCAAGAAGTTGAAGCAAACTGCAAATGTAACACTAGTAAATACCACGACTAGGAGTAAGAGACCAACAACTAGTACTTGAGTCATTCACCAATAGAAAACAGCAAGGATGGCCATTCGACTTGTTGACAAGCCACCAAACCTTCTTAATGCCCCTTCCCAAAAGTTGTGAACTAGTTTTTAGCAAGAAAACAAAGCTTGGAGAATTAAATCAGAGCAATCAACTTTCTGAAAAACCAACCAAAACTTCTAATTTTCACCTTTTACTAAAATCTTATAAAGCCCATGAAAGTATGAGCATGAATAATCTCTATGCATTGCCCTTCAAAAGGTCTAAAATAATTCACCATCAAAAAAGGTAAGCTCACAAGCAACAAACAAGATTAAGCTAATCTAAAACACCAAACTCTAGAATAATATTGTTTCTTGATGATTCCACACCACAAAAATCAGCTAGAAAACTACAAACTATTTGAAATCTTGAATACAACAACCAAAATCTAAATAACAAGAACTCTTCACACAACACCAAATCGTAACTAGATGCATTCAACACTCTAGTGATTTCAAGAAGAAACCACTCAAATGGTTAGGAGGATTATTTTCCTCAAAACCATCTTGCCAAAAAGTTTTCATCCTCAAGGAAAAGAAGAAGAACTTCCATTCCTTCTTGCGAATTGAAGTTTATAGAATGAACAAGAAGTCCCTTTTTCAAAAACAGTCCTTTTAAAACTTTTTCAAGGAAAATAATATAATATTGTTTTCTTTTACTTTATTATTCTCTCAAAGTAATCAAATATTAAAATGTCCTTTCTATCACTCTTAGGACCTTGGTCCTAGCGACACTTTATATTTCACTTATAATGACCTTTTTAAATAATTAAATATAAGTCGCCTTTTTTGAAATTATAAAATAAAGTTGCTGTTTCAACAACTTAAATTTAATTATTTTCTTTTACTTTATTTGTTTGTTTGAATGTTTTCGATAACATTCTGATCATCATCCAAGCACCACAAATTATATTGCAATTCACCACAATTACAAATTTTACCGTGTGGTTGGAAATCATGATCCACAAAGAGTTGTCAATATCCCATCCATCTTTTAGGGGACTTGGATCACCACAAAGGCAAATTCAATTTCAAACTCGCTACTAGGCATAACAAGATAACAAGAAGTTCATTCTTCAAGGCTTACAATGCCTCCCCAAAGCATGTGGCAACAGCAAAACACATTTATGGGTTGCGAGTAACTAGGAGAGCTTATGGTATGAACACATAAAGATTCATTGAACCATCATCAACACATTCATTCAAAAAAAAATATTCAACAGATTTGGCCATTTGGCATTATTTTATCACTTTTAACCAGCCTTTGAGAGTCCTCCAAGCCCTTCAAAAAATGCTTAACTTTCAAGCTTTTACCCTTCCAATTTTTTGTTCTTTTTTTCTAATTTTCCCTAATTTGGTCAAGCCTTCCTAGTGAGACCTACTTGGTCTAGCAAGATAAGGCTCATATGCTACCAAAGTCACCAATCTTTGGGCCTCATTTAGGTCTATTTGTCCACCTCTAAACCCATCGAGTTTGAGCAAGTCTAGGCAAGTCCTATAACACCATGACCCATAACCTTATACAAAGTCAACAGAAACCTGTAGAAAGCACAACACAAGAAACAAAAGAAGATTGAGCCTATAAACCACCAAATGCCAAACAAAGACTAGTAAAGATATAGAAAAAGGTTAGTCGACATGCAATGAAAAGCTAGGATAGGAAACCCCTACTCACTAGATAGCTAAATCATTCAAACTATCTACAAACATCCTATTCTTCTTGCAAGGATTTCATCTTAAGTACAAGGGAACCCACATTAATTTTCTCAATGTTGATAGCCTGCTTCTTTCATATTTTAGTCATTTTGCTCAACCCATCCTACAAATCTGAACTCTCTCATTTTACCACTAATTGTGTCCTCTGTTGTGCTAATTGTGTCCCAATGATCATCCAAACCCACTTCCTCACAAATTTATTTCAACTCCTACAACTACAACTCTAGCCTACCAATCTTGAAATCTAGGATAGACACAAACTCCTTAAGTTAGCATTTTCCAAGAAAAGGACATTCAAGGAATTATTTTCCTTCTTGGAGATGTCAAGCTATAGATCCTTTAAGTTCTTGCTCATCATGTTAGTCCCATTAATTATCCCTTTCACTAACCCCAGCTAGGAGTTAGCACTTTTACCGAGGTTTCCACCTTGGTAAATATATCAGCTCCAAGGTTTGAGGAAATGGCGAAGGGGAAGGGGTAGAACTAGGAAGAGAGGTCTAAAAATCATCTTGGACAGTAATTACATTGGCTAGAGGAACTGTAGACATGCCAATGCTATATTTAGGCCCAAATTCCATACTGAACTTAGCACCTTTAGAGGGAACTTTCTTTAGAGAAATGGCAATCCCAACCTTCTTAACCATAAGATTGGAATCTAAGACCTAACAAGCAAGAGGTTATCCACCCTAACCTTGAACCTCTTTGGAAAGGGTATGGGTTCCACCACAGGGATCTTTTTGCTAGATTTGAAAGGAACCAAGGTATGTGGAAACACTTCTTACATTAGTAGATTGTTGTGCGAATTTCATTTTTTTACAATTATAGAAAGTAGATACACAAATAATATATACAAATATGCAATATACACACTTCAAAGCAGCCCAATGTTTTATCTAGTACAATAATAGCTAAGTTACCGGTTCGGGTTCGGGTTCGGGTTTGGGTTCGGGTACGGATTCGCGGGTTTGGCAAAAAAAAAAAAAAAATTTCTTGGGTACGGGTTCGTCCGTACATATATACATATATTAATTATAAATTTATATATATTATATATATCCATACAAAAATAAAATATACAATGTGACTTTCCATACATAAATCATAAATCCATAATTGCCAATGCCAATAAATATCCATATATCGCAAATGTTATCAGTAAACTAATAACTAAAGTCTAATATCATATTCATAATTTGCAAAAAAGATAATATTCAAGTTTCAAGTTTCAACCGATTCAAGTTTCAAAATGTGAATATGTCATGATACAATAAAAATTCAAATTACAAGCCATCTATGGGATTTAAATTCCATATTCATCTTCATCTGAGCCATCCAACCCAAGCCCAAGGTCATCAAGTGGTTCAAATCCAACATCAATTGAACCACTATCGAATGGAATGTCACACCCACTAGCCAAGTCTCTCTCAAGTTCCATAGCTGCCTCATCTATAGAGACTTGGGCAAGTTGTGCAACTGTAGCATCTAAATCAGCACACTCAAGGGCTAGATCCCAATTCCTTGTTGCACCCACATTATATTCAAGGTCCTTATGTGACAACAAACGAAGGTTGGAGTGTACGTAGACCAAATCCTCAGCTCTCTTTGCACCCAAACGATTACGTTTGACTGAGTGGATGAAGGAGTATGTACTCCAATTCCGCTCAGCTGAAGAAGAACTTGCAACCTGTTAAAAGTTAAAACATTATTAGAAATTTATAAATTATAAAATAAAAATATGATAGCATCAAATGGAATTGGAAAACTATAAAAAATAAAAAGATACATACTTGGGAGAGAAGTTTAATTGCAAGAGGCTGCAAGTAAACGGAGCCTTGACCGTGTACATACCACCACTCATCAGCATCCATTACATATCTAGCATTGAGAGCTACAACATCATGATTTTTTATGGAAACAAATTGGCCAAACTCCTTCGTGACAACATTTCTTGTCTCCTCATCTTGATATATCTTTTTAAAGGCAGCTCTATAGCCAGAAGCAACCTCTACATCTCTATATGGTGGTACCCTCCTTGGTGTTGCAAGCATCTCTGCACTATAAAATTTTGGTGTCAAAGCAAATGCTAAGAGATGTAAGGGATTGGTCATCTTGTTCCAACGGTCAACAATAATATTCTGCACAACCTTGAAAAATGTTTCCGTTGGGTCATTTACTTTTCTTTTTATTACTTCTCTTATTTTCTCCACCATGCAATCCATGCCATCATAAATCTCACCCAAACATGGGCGATCAGTATCAGCATACCTAATCATGCTCATGATGGGCTCAGTGAAATTCAAAACATATTCCACAGTATCCCACCATTTCTCATCAAGGATCAATGCTCTTACTTTTAGAGCTCTTTTTGTCTGGGCCTGCTTCCATACACTCCACAATCCGTTGATGACCATAGAACTCAAGGCCTCTCGCACCTTCACAAGTCGTCTTAAGACGAGTGTGTGAGATGCAAATTGTGTTTCAGCTACCTAACATGACATAAAAAAATACACAACATATATCAATTATAAAAAATTAAAAAATAAAATTAAAAATTTAAATTAGTAATTACCTTCAACAACTCCAACTTGGAGAAGGTCCTAAAAATGGCTTGTGACATATGATGATTAGTCACAAACATTTGAATCTCCTCGCCCTCCTCGAACAGTTTTTTCACCCAATCAATTTGTGTGCCAATCTTTTGCATGATTAAATTGAGTGAGTGGACTGCACATGGTGTCCAAAAGATGTGACCGTATGTAGCCTCCACTATAGTCCCCGCTGCCCTACAATTTTTAGCATTGTCCGTTATGACTTGGACAACATTTTGAGGCCCCACCATGTCAATGCATTCTATGAGGATATTGGCAATGAAACTTGCATCTTTCACTTGCCCCTCACAATCCACCGCTTTCAAAAACATTGCCCCTTTAGGGCACACTGCTATAACATTGATCAATGGCCTATTTATACAATCTTTCCATCCATCAGAAACGATGGTCAAACCTATTTCCGGCCATGTATCTTTGATGACTTTCAACTGTGACTCTACGGATGCTTTCTCCTTTGCCAATAAGGTGGTTCTCACCTTTTCATACCCTGGACAAACATAATCAGAAGGTGTGTTGCAAAGGGTATGTACCATGTACCGAAAGTAAGGTGATCTAACAAGGTTGAAAGGAAGCCCATTGCCATAAATGCAAAGCCCAATGCTCTGATCTGCAATCTCTCTCATTTCATTTTTGAAGGCAGTATCCAATGGGCCTCTTTTCCGTGAAGCCACAACATTTTGATTCTCTAGTGGAGCAACTGGTGATTTTGGCATGAAAGGATGCGATCCGGCTGGTCTTGTGGAGCCAATACTACTAGAAGGCCTCGTAGTCTTCGAGCTTGACTGGACAAGAGGATGATCAGTCTTTGCTTTGCCACTTCTCCTATCAGCTTCCTCTTGTTCTCTAATATATTCCAAAACTAGAGCTTTTGGCAGCCCCTTGCCATTTGATCCCTTACAAAATTTTATTCCACACCTGGGGATGAAACAAAGGTGGCCTTTCACTCAATAGTATGAGCTGGTATACTCAATGCCACAATGGTTACACTTCCAAACAAAACCCCCACCACCAGACACTTGCTTGATCATTGTTGTATAATGCCAAAGTGGTGAATCTTGATCAATTTTAAAGGCGTTATTTTCAGTTCGGGCATGGGCAATTGAACTAGAGCTTGCACTTGAACTTCCAATTTCAGCCATTATGTATGATTATATGAATAATGCACCTAAAATAAAAAGAGTAAACACAACATTATTGAAAAAAATTGAAAAAACTTCGGCATTATAACCCCATACTATGCATACAAAGTGTAAAAAAATATACAAAACTTATTTAAAAATTTTTAGAAAAACTTTTTTAAAAAATTAAAAAATTTGAAAAAAACTTTAAAAAATTCTTGAAAACTTGTAAAAAATTCGGATTCACTCACCTTTGATGGCTAAATCTTCCTTCTCCAGTGATTCCTATGCCTTTTATGCGTGTCTCACATCTTCATAGTCTCTACCTTCGAAGAAAAATGCAAAAACTAAGAAACCTGGCTTTAGAGAAAACATCTTCAAAAATGCAAATAGAATGAGTTGAATGAATGTTTTGATGCATGAAATGCATCATAAAGGGGCGAATTAGGGTTTAATTATTAATTAACTATTTTTTAAAGTATTTTTTTATTGGTTTTTATTGTTTTTTGACCCGTGGGCCCTGTTTTTGGGAACCCACGGGCCTGGGTTCACCCGGGTCCTCCTGGGTTCGACCTGGATTCCACTCGGGTCCTTCCTAGGTGGCCGGGTTCCCTGTGGGTCGCATGGCCGGGTTCCCTGTGGGTCGCAGGACCCACAGGGAACCCGGCCACCTATGAAGGACCCAGGTGGAACCCAGGTCGAACCCAGGCCGGACCAGGACCTGGCACGAACCAGGACCCGGACCCAAGCCAATACCCAAAGAACCAAGACCCGGACCCAAGCCAATACCCAAAGAACCGGTAACTTAGAATAATAGTTACAATACTGAAAGATCCCTGATGGATCTCTTTTACCAATCTGCTGTAATTTTTATTTATTTAAATTGATTTTTCCTGCTTATTAATATTTTCTTTCAGAAATAGACAGAAGTTGCAGAAGGGTTGAATTCTTTTTGTATTTTGATGATTTTTCAACAAGTAAATAATGAAGTACAAGTACATGAACAAAGTACTGAAAATGAAGTTCATATACAGCCAAAACAAATTCGATTCAAGGCAGATTTCTGAATATAAAATCAAATATTTGACCAGATGAAGATTTCCAATAATTTCAGGAAGATTACAATCAGGAATAATTCCAACCTCTATGCTGAAAGAGTAACATAACTAGGAATGAAGTTGTGGCAAGATTCCAGCCCTCCAAGTGCTGCACGTGGGAAGGAAAGTGGCTGCCAGGTACAGCCGTACGGCTGCCAAGTACACCCAACTGGTTAGAAACCCCAAACCCCACGCTGAACTCTGTCAGAATTGCTGAACCTCCAGAAAGAATGCCGTACAATCTCCAAGATGCTAATAGCTGCAAACAAATCCAAACCACTGTATTGGGGGCTACGTCCCAAACAGGCAAGGCATTGGGGTTGGCATCCCAGATGCTGAAAAGCTCTTCCAGAGCCAAATCTCAAATCCAAGATGTAAAATGTGTAAAAGATAATAAGAATTAGGTCTCAACTTCCTTATAACACCTTCCCACTAAGCTCAAACCCTAAAAGTGACTCAATGGGGCGTTTAGGGTTAAAATGTTATATTTCTCATTTTAAGTTGTCAAGTGCATAGAAAATGACCTTTTTTCAATATAAAGAAATCCGTTCACCGAAAGGATCTGAGTCAAAAGAGAAATATTTAGAAAAGTCCAAGACCTTTCCAACGAGCTATCACACCAAGGGATACGCATCCAGATGAGGCCAAAAACCCCTTATCACTCCAAAATGGCTATAAACATAGCCTTATTTAAATAATTAAACGCTAACTTAAGAAATATTTAAATATATTAAAAATATATCCCAAATAGCTGTAGAAGGCTCAAATGACTCCAAAAACCTGAAACGGAATTTGCCACCTGTCTGTGACTGAAGTCGGAAATCATGGATCAACTGGCAGTCTCATCCCTAAAATCTAGGGATGCTCCTAGAAACTAGGAAACACACCCAAATCTCCTGAAACTGAAACCATCTAAAAGGTCATGAATAACCTCACGACTGGCAACTGTCACGACCTCCTAAAATTTAGGGATACCCCCTAAAATCTAGGAACTGGCCCAAACTGGCTCCAAACTGCCTGTAAAGCCAAAATCCAATCACTATATGCACTGAATGAGTCCCAATCAACCTCTGCTAGCCTACGAGACTCCAATGATAGGCCAACTCCTTCGTCTCCGATGTCCACTCTAGAAAGGGGACATGACAAGCCTCCCCTCTCGGAGTTGCTTGCCCACAAGCAACTGAAACACCAATCCTCCACCATCCCAAATAAGATGTAAACAAATCATTGCATGTAACTGCTGCTCATCTCTGATATAAACAACATGCAATGCCCCTGTTTGGAATGGCTCCTCAAAATGCTGAAGCACCTGTGCTGTCAAATCAACACTGTCTGGGTCCCAGAGCGAAGCATAGCTCCCGCTGAATACCTCAAGTGAGCAATGGAAAACTATATCATCTCCATAGATCAAATATCCATAAATGCCAAGACCACTAGTGTGTCTGTGATCACCAACATGCATAACATCCGTCATAATATCCAATGAATGCCAATCCATGGAAGACCCTCTGTGATCTGACCCCATCTGACACAAGTGACACACAACTGCCACACACTGCTGCTGATGTGCCGGAAGATCTAATGCCAACTCAGTAGACAATATATAATACTGACTAAAATCATCACTCTCCAAGCTGACATCTAAAAATATGTAATCACCAACTAGCAATGAAACAATCACCCTGTCTAGAGAATCAGGTGAAATTGCCACATCAACTGGCTCAAAGTACTCACTAGGAGTAACATCACATAACTCATCCACGCCAGCTATCTGATGACAATCAACCTGTGGATCAACTGTCGTCCCACTCTGCTCGATAAACTGAGATGGATAGTGGGTAAACTCCAGCTCCATCCTCGTGATATTCCGAACATACCGTCCAAGTGTCAACAACCATTGTACACCCACGACTACATCTATACATCTGAAGTGAAGCAACCCATGTAGGATCCACGAAAGGAAGGTACTACACATGTCTATACCATGATCCCACACAAACCACCTGTAGGACATAAACTGCTCCTGTTGCTCTCCTCTGATATAAGTGCCATATAATCTTAATATCTGGAGCAACATACTATAATCCCTATAAGACGCTGTATCAAATGAATCAACACCTGGATCCCAAATAAAACTAAATCCACATCCATCTGTCATGAAGAGACAATGATAGTAAGAGGCATCCTCGATACCGTGTCTCTCTATAGCCACTGTGAAACCATAAATACCACCAATCTTCAATGTTGAAATGGACCCATCAATAAGACAATTTCCAACATGCAAAGTGTGATGGAAACCTCTCCAAAACCTTTGATCAGCGGCTGCAACTTGCCCAATTTCTCCACAAGTTAGTATGTCTTCATTGGAGGATGCCAAATAAATATATTGTTTAGCCATGCACCAAATATAGTCTCTTACACGCTGATCTTCATAGCCCACTATCACATCTAAGAAAACTGAGTCACCAATTAATAAGTACATCGCTGCCCTATCATATGAAAGAGGTGACAAGTCCACAAATGAATAGTAGATGTTTTTGTTCTGCAACATGGATAAACCTTCAGTGGCTGGTCCACTATGAATGCCACCTAACAACTCATAAACTTCACACCTAGTCTTCCCAACTTGAATGTTCTCAATGCAAGGTTTCAAATTTGACTCATTAGATGAAGGAAAATTGCTGATCAAACTCAGAAAATCAAACTGATTTCTATTTCCATTCAATATATCTTCGCTGTCCTTTTCTTCCCTTGGAAGAAATAAAGATCTAATGGATGATTCTCTTTGTATCCTTGCGTCATCTAACCGATTGTGACGCTCTTTGACTCTTTGGAGGTGGTGTCTTGCTTGGGCAGCAAGCGTTTTTGCTTGGGCAGCTCTATGTAACCAATCTTCGTTCAACTTTTGGCAATGTTTTATATCAGCTGCCCCAAAGTACACAAAATCAGACTTATGGTGAGTTGTATTATTTGCATCAGCATAACCCATGCTTGTACCATAAGCACCCGCAAATGTAGAATGCAAATCTCTATTCTCTTCATGACCAAAGGCTGTCATATCTTGAGGAAGATAAGTTACGTCACTGCTGTTATGGACTTCAGAATTATGATCATACTGTGGTGACAAATCTTTGGATTCACTACACACCATTAAATTTCGACTTTCCTCATGGTCTTCCCAATTGAGAAGAGGAAGTAGTGTGACAAATGAATCCAAACTTACGCTGTCCATTTCAACCTCATGTTCTTCATCAATTGCTGATTCAAAATCAGTCTTTGGGCAATCTGAAAACTCATCAAACCTCTCATGAATGTCTTGTGTATTGCTTGAAGTTACAAACTCTTCCTTCACATCTTCCACCAAAAATGATGGGACAGCGTTGTAACCAACCAAAGAGGCACCAATTGGATCTACATGTCTCTCAAAATCTTCAAATAGTTTCCTACCAATCTCACTGGTAAACATCATATCTGCTCCTCTTCCTTTGCTTCCCTTGCTCTCAATTGACTCTTGTTTTGTTCTTGGTTGATGACGTGGACTTGAAAACATCAAGTCATCTTCAACTGGTACACCCATGAATTGTGTGAAGGAAAGGTGGTCACGTATCTTTTTAGGAAGAGAGCAATACTTATCATAGTTGTTCATAACTATATCATTGAATGTCTTGGCAGGAGACCTTCTCCTTGTACTTGTTGAAGGAGTTGTACCCTTAGACTGTCTGGAACTCCTTGAAGGTGTTTGTTCAAATTCTTTTCCTGCTTGTTTATTTCTAAACAACCCTATCATGATGTCCAATTTGATTTTCAACCAAACTAAACTCAAATCTGAATTAGAACTCTTGATCTTCACCCAACAGACTGGCAAGATCAAAGCTCTGATACCACTGAAAGATCCCTGATGGATCTCTTTTACCAATCTGCTGTAATTTTTATTTATTTAAATTGATTTTTCCTGCTTATTAATATTTTCTTTCAGAAATAGACAGAAGTTGCAGAAGGGTTGAATTCTTTTTGTATTTTGATGATTTTTCAACAAGTAAATAATGAAGTACAAGTACATGAACAAAGTACTGAAAATGAAGTTCATATACAGCCAAAACAAATTCGATTCAAGGCAGATTTCTGAATATAAAATCAAATATTTGACCAGATGAAGATTTCCAATAATTTCAGGAAGATTACAATCAGGAATAATTCCAACCTCTATGCTGAAAGAGTAACATAACTAGGAATGAAGTTGTGGCAAGATTCCAGCCCTTCAAGTGCTGCACGTGGGAAGGAAAGTGGCTGCCAGGTACAGCCGTACGGCTGCCAAGTACACCCAACTGGTTAGAAACCCCAAACCCCACGCTGAACTCTGTCAGAATTGCTGAATCTCCAGAAAGAATGCCGTACAATCTCCAAGATGCTAATAGCTGCAAACAAATCCAAACCACTGTATTGGGGGCTACGTCCCAAACAGGCAAGGCATTGGGGTTGGCATCCCAGATGCTGAAAAGCTCTTCCAGAGCCAAATCTCAAATCCAAGATGTAAAATGTGTAAAAGATAATAAGAATTAGGTCTCAACTTCCTTATAACACCTTCCCACTAAGCTCAAACCCTAAAAGTGACTCAATGGGGCGTTTAGGGTTAAAATGTTATATTTCTCATTTTAAGTTGTCAAGTGCATAGAAAATGACCTTTTTTCAATATAAAGAAATCCGTTCACCGAAAGGATCTGAGTCAAAAGAGAAATATTTAGAAAAGTCCAAGACCTTTCCAACGAGCTATCACACCAAGGGATACGCATCCAGATGAGGCCAAAAACCCCTTATCACTCCAAAATGGCTATAAACATAGCCTTATTTAAATAATTAAACGCTAACTTAAGAAATATTTAAATATATTAAAAATATATCCCAAATAGCTGTAGAAGGCTCAAATGACTCCAAAAACCTGAAACGGAATTTGCCACCTGTCTGTGACTGAAGTCGGAAATCATGGATCAACTGGCAGTCTCATCCCTAAAATCTAGGGATGCTCCTAGAAACTAGGAAACACACCCAAATCTCCTGAAACTGAAACCATCTAAAAGGTCATGAATAACCTCACGACTGGCAACTGTCACGACCTCCTAAAATTTAGGGATACCCCCTAAAATCTAGGAACTGGCCCAAACTGGCTCCAAACTGCCTGTAAAGCCAAAATCCAATCACTATATGCACTGAATGAGTCCCAATCAACCTCTGCTAGCCTACGAGACTCCAATGATAGGCCAACTCCTCCGTCTCCGATGTCCACTCTAGAAAGGGGACATGACAAATACACTTGCAAAGAAAGCCTTCACAAGAGTTTCACCTACACACAATTTTGGAGTGATTCAAATAGCATAACACTTGCAAAAAGTGTTCATGCAAACTACAACTCTAGGCACCAATACATAGGCAAAGTACCAACTAGAAACCATAAATGGTTTGGGAAAACTATTCGCAATATCATATGAGGCATGGCATACAAACCAAGACACCAAATTCCAACGCCCTCCTTGGTAAAAGATCCTCCAAACTATTTTTAGCAATATTCATTACATGTCATTGTCACTGACATATTTGACCACCCAAACTTAGGCATCCCAATTTGTCCTCATTCAATCATTCAAAGATGCTTCATGACAAGTGTCCAATCTTGTCATAATGCTGGTCAAGATTCCAATGTAACCTCCCTTTTACATCCTCTTACACATCATAAGAATCTATCATATGTGACTCCTATCATGATTACCTTATACACACCACAAGATGCTGAAACATGACCAATCTATGCTACCTCAATGTAGGATGCCTACCTCCTCATGTGAGGGCAAAATCCACTAGAGATAAGTTCCATGTCACCTCCAAATGGGACAGCAACTCTCTCACATAAAGACAAAATTCACAAAAGACAAAATAGTCAATGCATCCAAAAGTATTAAAATTGAATATTAGGAATTGCAAGGCTAAGACACCTTTTTTGTTTTGGAAATTTTTCTCCAAAGTGAAAGAAAGTCATTTTTTTGGTAAAATAACCCTTTAAAATCAAAAAGGGGGATAGCAAAATAAACAATAATTATGCCCCTTTCATTAAAATAGACATTAATAAATATATTTATATAAAATATTTTAAAAGGGGGGCAATAACTGTATTTTTATATATAATCATTAAAACGACAATCTTTGTGAAAGGGTGTGATGATTTGAAAACCACTCCTTAGGACTTATAAAAGCATATATGTAAGACTTGAAAATGGACATGGAGATCACTCAAGGAAGAAGAAAGTGGTTTGGTGGGTTATGGGCATTAGAGAAAGGGCACACAAAGTGTATCCAACTCGAGGTATAGAGGACTCTCGAGATTGTCCTAGCCAAGGCTTTGTACATGTTGAGTGATTACTCTAGAACATGTTATGTTGTGCATGTTGAGTGATTACTTTAAAGCATGTTGTGTTGTGCACGTTGAGTAATTACTCTAAAGCATATCGTGTTCTGAATATGAATTGTTCCTCCTAAAGTGTAGCATAGTTATGAGCGCCAAACCACTGAAATTTTCCTAGGGTGAGAGTGATATTTCCAAGTGCTCTAATTCAGATAAGTATCAAACTCATTGTCATTCGAAGATATTTAGAATTATATATAAATGGGATGGAGTTAAATTAATTAAATTCTATAAAGCTGTCATTTGTTCCCCTTTTGATAATATCCATATCTTTGGATGTCAATTTATATATTAATGGTTGTCATGATAATGTGCTTAAGTTTTAAGCTAGTTAATATTGATAAATAAACATTATTATGCATTTGTATTTGAATTATAGATATAGTTTATAATCTTTAAACTTAGAAAATAACACTGATAACTCTGCTGCCATATAATTCACTCTATTATATTAAATCTATCCAATTTTATACTGTGGAGAAAAGTAGCATTACATTTTCCCAACAAGATTTTACAGCCAATATTAACCTTTTAAACAATTTTGGGGCTGGTGGCATGTTTATTAAACTAGAAAAGAAGGAAAATCAATGCCAAGTGAATATGCACATTATTGATCCCAACCTGATAGTCCAAGGCCATGGTTTCCAAGGACATGAAAAGAAAAAGTAAAACTCATAGTCTTGACACGCCAAAAATGATTGAGCAAAGAAAAATGATAGAAGAGTTATTTATACATGCATTCAAGGGTCACATACTTAATGATTTGCATGCAACTCTCTCCAAAGAGGTGGAAGAGAAGTCCATAATATACCATCCTCCAACTCATGAATTATTTTTTGTCTTTGAAAATTCATATATTTCTTCCTTATGCCTTCCTTTATGCTTACAGATTTTAGGCCCTATGGTCAACATTTTGGTGACCTTGGCCACACTCTCTTCAAAGACCTCAACAATAATACCCCTCAAAGTGACAATTATATCCCTCCACATGCTTGCAAAATCTATAAACCAAGGGTCGCAACCCTTGATTTTTCCAATGTAATGGGTGCGCCTGCCCCTCTTCAAGATATTCCATACAGTGGCATTCTTTCAAAGATTCTCACAAGGCAGAGGTTATAATCTAGGATAATCTCCTCCCATTTTAACAAATTCAAATTCTAGAACAAACCACATTACGTCTATATCTCTAAAGAGCAAGAGAGCTAGCAAAGGGTACTCTAGAGCAAAAGAAAAGGCTGCAATAGAAAACCCAAATAATAGGGGAAACAACCCTGCTATCATTTGGATTGGGAAATGAGCCCTAATGCACTTCGTTGAGATCATATCTACAAATTAATCTCTAAAAACTCCAACAATGGAATCTTGGAATGAATGACATGGTACTTACCATATATATCGCCATTACAAAATCATACTTCTACTACATGGTAACAAACCTTTCTATAAGTACCTGCCTCCAATAGATGTTACAAAGATTTTTGTAAACCATTTGCATCTGATGATTAATAAGAAATTGATAGGCTTAAGGAGATAGTAGGATGATCCCTATTAGTGAACTCATCACTAGTGACTGCTCAATCAGCATACAAATTGGCACATCCTTTACCCTTCATGATAAATATGCTAGATATTTATGTGTTCAAAGTTTTATAAGAGGTTCGAGGCATCAACAATTACTTTCTTAATGGTACAGTTGGGAAAAGAGACATGTTTTAAGCACTTGATTATGTTGATAAGGTGATTCATGTTTAGCTCCAACAGCACTTGAATATCCCAAAGAGCAGCCTTATCTTCCAAATAGTGATTCATTTGGGTACCAAGCAGACCCTCATAAGCAACCACCAAGACCCCAATTGTTGCCTATAATAACCTCCTCCACCCCATACTTTGTCTAGGTTCCCTATTGACACACCATCAAAATTTAACTTGAACCGATTGGAGTGAGGTATAGACCACTTGAGCCTTCCCTAGTAAAGCTTAGACTCCATTTATGGGCAGATGAACTTCTCCATTTTGGGGATCACAATGAGGTCATTATAAGTGAGGAAATGAAATTCTCTTTAATAGCATTAACAATTTTGATCCCCGTTCTAGCAATATTATAATTCTTGTCTTGGAAAATACAACAATTTTTTCCTTCCAAACCCCCCAAAGACACATTAAAGGAAAAGACAAAAAGGAAATATCCCATTGAACAATTAAATGCAACAAGGAGCACAATCTAACCCAGGACAAATAGAAATAAGTGCCTAGTCAAATCCACCTTGGATTAACATAGTGCAAACTTGTTAGGAATGGCAATACACCATTCATCAAGATGTCTGCAGTAAAAATCTTATACTAAGCTGCTAGCCAAAAGAAGATATTAAACTTAGGCAAGAGTTGTTTGTCCCCAAGAGTTCTCCAAGAGAAGCCATCCTTGTCATGACTACTTTTTCAAAATTATGGAATTAATTAAATAATTAATTTAAGTTGTTGAAAAATATCTTTGTATTAAAAGACAACTTATATTAATTGTTTTAAAAGGGAAAATTAAATATTTAAGTTGTCAAAATGTACAAATTAAAAGACAACTTACATTTAATTATTTAAAAGGGTATTTTCAAGTGATTATTATAAGTGTCACGAGACTCATGGTACAAAAAGATGATTAAAAGCGGCATTTATTATATTTTTATAACTTTGAGGAATATTTGCCAAAAATAAATAAATATTATTTTATTTCTTCAAAATAAAGTTATAAATGTGGCATGTTTTCAAAAAGCCTCAAAATACTTTTTGAAGCGGTCACATTTTCCAAGAATGAACATGTGTTCATCTTCTTATCTTTCTGAATATGAAAAACCTCTTAGATTTCAGTGATTTTCCACACAGATGGCAAATGCACTTCATCCGATAAAGATTTCCATTATCCAGTTATTGTTTACAATTTGGTTACTTCCAAATTATAGTGAGAAAACTTCAGTGTTGGAATTGTTTGTTTGGGGTATGAAGTTTTAGTAAATTATTCTAGTTTCCAGTTAACATCCAGTTTTCAGAGTTTAAAGTGTGTTGAGAAATATATTGATGTCATATTTAGAATTGTTTTCTAGAGAGATGATTCTATATGCAAGCCATATTTTGTTCCAGACCATAGAGGTTTAATAGTTTGAATAATTGCTAATTACTACACAATCTGCTAGCCGTACTCTAAAGGGTTGAGATTAATATTATTTATACTCTTAATGTTTTATTGTTAGGTGCTAACTTGTTACATCCAGCCTTGAAAGAGGGGCTGTACCAATCCCAATAGTGCTGTGCAGATTTAAAATACACGGCAGAAATTATAGGGGTGTCATTCAGTTAAATTTTGCCTTCCAATGTCTGTCACATTTCTCCATCAATTGATCACAGCATTGTATAAAGTTTGTGGGAGCCTTGTTCATTGAGCAGGGTTGTTTTCTTTTACCAGCCATGTCATATGAAAAGATAATTCTGGGTGGTTGTAACCTCGGGTGTAGCCTAGTATTGGCAAATAATGTATGATTTGTTGTCCGTACTCACTTTATCCTGGCTACACTTTTCAGAACTCAGGATGATTTTTGGAAAGCTGAGTGATGGAAGTTTGGCCTGTGTTTTGGTTTCAAAATTGAATATCACACAATATCTGCTTGTATAGAACAAACTCTGGTATGGTGGAGCTATAAACTACAAATTTCGCTTCATTTCAATGAATTTTCAGACCACTGCTTCTGTTTGTTGGAATATCCTGACCTGTAGACTAGCAATATAAATAATGCAGCAAATCTTTTTGAAGCTCATAAAATCAGGTAACTTGTTTCTTGAATTGTCATTCATCTATTTGATGAAATGCTCATTTTTTGAATAATGGATAATTGTTTGACCAAATGCCTGATTGTCATTGTTGAAACACAATAATTGTTTTCATATACTGCCAGTAAATGTTCCTTCGTTTACTAAAAATCTTCGATGGTTTACCAGCGGATCCTGTTTATCATTGTAACTGATCCTGGTCAACACATTCACCAGATCCATATTTATTTCTCCACCTTGCATGGTGTGTATTGGAATCGAGTGAATTAGTCTGCCATCTGGCGTTGACACAATCTTGCTTTTATTTAGCTAGTTTGAACAATCGTGCTTCTATTCAGCTAGATTGATTTGATTGATTCTATGATTTGCTTTCATTGTAAATTTTACATCTAGCCACCAATATCTTTCATGTAATTTCTCTGTCCCCGTTCTAATTTTCATATGCTTTCAACTTACCCACATCAGAAATCAGGTGATCAAAAAGAGTTAAAATTTGAGTGATCAAAAACAATTATGTGATTTTGGGCTAATGCCCTATGGGCCTTACCACCAAGCTAAGAGACTACTACACCAAAAGCCCAAACTATTAGTGAATGGCATCCATTGACATTAAAGGTGAGGTTTTTGTCCCACCAAAACAATCTGGAGATAGCCCCCTTGTGGACACATGGCTGCCCAATCATGGGTGGCTCCCAACTCTGGGAACATGCCCAATGGGAATCTGCACTACCGCAGCAAGGACATTATAGTCCACTGTGCTCCACAAGGCTCAACCTCAAGACCTCGGCTTAGATACCAAGCTAAGCAACCACTATGCCAAAAGCTTGAACTATGAGCGAATGGCATCCAGCTATATTACGGGTGAGGATTTCATCCCACCAAACAGCCCAAAGGCAGCCCCCTCATGGACTCATGGCTGCTTGATCATGAGTGGATCCCAAACTTGGGTACATACCCAATGGGAATCCACATCAGTACAACAGGGACATTACAATCCTCCATAGGAAAAAGCTCAATAAAGTACCCTGAATTTAAAAATAATGTCTTTTTTAATGAAGTTTTAAAAATAATGGAGGGCTGTAAAAATTAGTGATAAAGTTAGTGTTCCTCATGGACACATCCCTACAAGTTCGAGTAATGTCCTCAACACCCTGAACATTTTGGGGACTTGGTGACTTCGAGGGGACATTTCCCTTTTTTAGGATTGGAAAGCATAGTCCACTTGGTGCATAAAAATTAGAAAAATGTAACTATATAAGGAAAAAATGACAAAAAACACCTCAAAAACCTAGCGGAATATTGTCATTGCAATTGCTACATATTGTATTTAGTCATTTACTTTTGAAAATGTCAGGTACTTTTAGCTTGTTTTAATAGTCATCCCCAGCCTCCCCAAAATTTGGGAAAATGTTTGCTGTCCCCAAATCCTTGTCCCTGCATGCCCTCTTCCTGGAAATTCAGAGAAAAACTGCTATAAAACAAAGAGGGTGATAACCATTCAAATGATGTAATGTGGAAGGTTATTTGCTAACCGATGGAGATGCAACCAAAAGGCACAGGTTAAAAGGAGGCTGAATTGCAGCAGAAAAGAATGTAATTTTTCATTCAATACTCATCTCCTCATAACTCTTCTCAGCAAATCATGGCAGACATACAATCCAGTTAAAAAACATGAACCAGATCTGATGTGTCTGCTGCTGATAAACAAGCCTGATCACAATCAGGGCCTTAGATCAGGATAATAAATAAGGTCGCTGTGAGTGAAACTACCACAAAGAGAAAAAATTGGGTCATTGAAACACCAGATACAAGATTTTCTCTGAAATCAAATATTTGAAATCTTGCCAGTAGCAATTCTACAAACAGAAATAGCCCGCCTGTACAAAGCCACGCATAATCTGAGACTGGGAACAGTCAGACAGCAAGAATTATTCCCAAGCAAGTTTGGACAGATCTGGAAATGGAAATTTAGATCAGATCTTAATGAGACTCTTACCAATTTCTCTGGATTCCATTTGAAAGTTCAAGGATGAGAAAGGGAAACAAAATGATTGAGATAGATTGACTCAGCTTCTGGACAGTATTTACAAAAGACAAGCCTGTATTTATTGACTTTCTTAAAGTTAACAATCAAATGGGTCAGCCATCACAGTATTTTGTTTTTCCATTTTAAAATAAGGGAACTATTTACCGCTTTTGTGTGTAAATAAGGTAACAGGTGGACTGGTGAGCAATCCTTTAGAGCAGAGCAGGTCCTGGGTTGGAATCATAAGCGTTTCGCCAGTTAAAAATATGAAACCATTTGATAATTAAGCAGAGCATGTATCTTCAGCCTCAAGATATTACAAAGACATTTACTGTTTCTAACTCCTAAATTCTAACTATCCACCTACTTTTAATTTAATTCTATCTACCCTTGTCTTCCTAATTCTACTAACCCACTTGCATAAGACCTAAATCATCTACCTATAAGTTATAACTAAAATAGAAAAAAAATTACAGGTGTTCTCATCAGATACACAGCAAAAATGATGATGAAGCTTCTTAGAAACAAGAATGTATTCGGAAGACTGGTCGCAACAAAGAGGCAGCCGAAGAAGAAGTTGCAGGATAGATACTAATGCTGTCAGGTTATGACTTCTTTCTTTTCTAATTATTGTTTTTTAACAAAATGCTCTCAGGAGTTGTTTCCAGATGGATACTGATGCAGGAGCTTCCAGGCTCACAGGAGATCCAACCAAAACATTTCAGTTTTTTCAGTTCAGTTCTTGCTTTCTTCCTATTGGTTTTTGTGTTTTCTTTAGGAGAAAATTTTAGATGGAAGTTGGCCAATTTGAAGGAATCATCTTGTAGAAGGGCCGAATGGATGTCTCTAGTTTTTGTTTGGCAAAAATTGGAGCAAAATCAGCTAAGCTATGGCCAATAGGACGTTTGGGCCTGTTCAGGAACAAATTGGAGCTTATGGGAGTTCTAGGAACCATCAGAACTGCCCACAATTCCTGTTCTTGCCAGTTCCGTCAATCATTCCAGTTCCAAGTGAAGTTGCTGATGAGTCTTCAAACTTGGTTTTTTCAATAACTCGAAGGTTCAGCCAGTTGTAGGAACCATTCGTTCAAACTTAGTTTTTTCGGCAAGTCAGAGGTTCACCCAGTTCTAGGAACCAACAAAACCACAGACAAATTCCTATTCCCAGTGGAATCACTGACTAGTCTTCAAGTTAGTATTTTCTGTGAAGTTGAATGTTCGGCCAATTCCAGGAACCACCGGGACCGCCAACAAGTTCCTATTCTTGGTGATTTCACCGATAAAGGTATTGATATGCTTGGTTCTTGTTCCTGCTTGTTTCGCTAACAGACTTCAGGACTTATCTTTTCCAGCAAAGTCCGAGCCCGAAGGTGTTTTGGGAACCACCGGAACCAATTCCAATCTTAAGCCTTGACAAAGGCACTGAGTGAGTGTTTCACATGTTCAAAAGTACCTGAGACCTTAAGAACCCCCTACTAAGCAATGTTTTGGGTTCCTAGCAAGCTAAAAACCCCAACAACAGGCGAAAAGGCACCAAAAATGATGAAAGCAACCTGAAGATGGTTATTTCGGCCTATGAAGTGGATCAAGTGCTCAAATGCATGCACAACACATGACCTGGACCTGTCAAATGTGGGCAGCCATATCTCCTATTTGTGCACTATAAAGGTGGATTCTAACTCATTTGAAGAGAGTTTTTTGGGAGAAATCGTAGGGAAGATTTTGGGAAGCCTGAGAAGAAGTGGCTGGGAGAGCCTCCCACCGAGTGTGCCACAAGGAAAAAGGCAAGGCTTTCTAGAGCAGTGAAAAAGCCAAGGGGAACGTATGCCAAAGAGAGAGAGCAAAGATGAGGAATGTAGAGAGAAGATGGCCATAGAATGAAGGCCAAATGTGTAATGAAAAATCTGAAAATGTAATGTACTTCTCTCCTCATTTTGAGTTTGTTGCATGTGTTTTTTTTGTTTTGGCTTCCATTGTGCACGTGGGGGTTGTGTGACTAGGTGATCTGGTAAGACACCCTAACCACAACTACACCAGATACCAAACCAAGATCCAAGATGTATAGGTGCATTTACTTTCTGAATATAGTCTATAACAAGATGAATTATTTTAGGAACAAATTTATTTCTGTAAAAATGTCCATTTTATAAAAATTATATAATAGGGAAGACTGCCGCACATCACAGTCTCCCTTATCTGCATACCACATTGCAGTGACCTATATTTCCATGTCAAATTTTGTTAACAGGCAGAATTCTATATGGATCGACTAATACTATTTACAAATGAGCTCCTTTCTGGAATTAAACACCATTGAAACAATACTAAAGCTAAAAGAACAATTAAAATTAAAAAATTGATCTTTTTAACCTAACTTGATTCCTGTATTAACATTCATTAGCCACTCAAAAATTACATATTATAGATTTATATGGAATGGAGACAAATGGTCTAGTTTTGTTTTATAAGAATCACCAAATAAGTTGTTCAAAAAAAGCTTGTTTGATAAAATTGAATTACTCTGACATAAAAGGTTATTTTCAGAAATAATAGCAAAACTTATCTGTTTTGACAACACAACATGCTCCATAAACTAATCAATCCCATATGTTATGCTCAAAGGTTGCTCACCTGGTATAGATCAGCATATGTAATATTTGGGTGCTTGCCTTTGATTGATTCTGACACAAATCAAAGCAAAAAAACAGAAAATTACTCAAAAACACACATCTAATGTGTGAAATAGCAGTAAAATTTTCAAAAAGAATAATCACTAAACAGTACTTGAAAAAACAATGCAACATATACTTTTTTTTAAATTTTGCATACAAACAGTTCAAAATGCAGCATAATCTACAAATTAAATTATAATATATGCTGGGAAAAATGAAGATATAAAAGATGATAAAGTGGATAGATAACCAAGGCTATCTAACACAAACATGAACAAGGATGGCGACAAGCAAATAAGGACTGATTTTCTTCCAAAGAAGGTAAGACAAATTTTTCCAGATTTTTTCAGAAACTATCTTTGATACAATAATGAAAGTGTCCTGAAATATCCAGCTTTTGGTTTATATGTGCAAACAAATGCTTGCAAAAGAAAGCCAGCTTGGGTGCTCTTTTGTAAAGCAAGAAAAGAAATCAGTCACATGAATTCAAGACATGATGCCCTTTGAGGTCTATTAGCATGCATCATATAAACTAGGCAGCATAGCATATGTAAGATGGGAAGATTTAGTGACATGCAATCAACATAAACATAAACAACAAATGATGCCCATTTACAAAATTCAAAACATGGAAAAAGAACGCACTACCAGATTTAAGCTTTCAACAAATGGAAGTACTCAAACTTCCATTACAGTATACTAAGAAATCCTAAAGATAGGTAAGCCATGGTAATCCAAATAAACAAGGCACCAAGAAGCCTCCAGAAATGTAAGCAATCAATCCCCAACTTAATGGTATACCTATGCATAATCTGAAACTACTTTAGAACAAACAAGAAATAACCCAAATTGGAATGAACAAAAAAGCTGGCTTTAAAAAAAAACCACAACAAGAGATAGAAAAATTACATAATAGAAGACTCTATTGGAGGAATAAGAACGAACTTGTTTCATTTTAAAAGACATCAATTAAGGATGTAGATAAAATGGGAATACCAAACTGATGCCAGACAAAATAGACCATTATTTTCAAAAAAATACTAAAATCTTGTAGCAAAATGGGGGTAAGACCAGCTTCGAAAATCAACTATAACAGACAAATTCCTAACTGAGAAGCCGTCTCAGTTTCCAGAAGATGGGATTTACAAGCGGTGATGATGTTCTCACAACTGAGAATGTTCATAAAGAAAGCATCCTCAAAGTCAGAATCTAAATCAGAAGGTAGTGACGTAAAACTAAACAAGACACAGCAAATAACTCTGAATGGAAAAACTTACATATAAATTTGACCCCTTTAACAAATGTGATTCACCTCAAACACAAATACCAGGAATACCAGATAAAAGAGTTGTCTTCTGTAATATCAGGACCTGCTTTATTGGTACAAAGTAAAATTGAGCATAGAAATCTCCAAGGTTGTTGCAAACAAATATATTATAAACCAGAGGTATAACCTACCACACATGTCAAGGGCAATTTTCAAGCCACTGTTTGCACCATGTGTGTATTCCTCCTCATTTCGAATTGAACCATTTGCCCCACCTGTCTTTGTTTTGGCTTCATAAGTGCCTGCATCATGCCATCTAGGGAAACAAAACAAATTTAAGTTATTCCCATGCATAATTTTCCTAATGAAGCATTGTCACAATTTATTCAAAATATTTATATGCATCACCATACCCTTCAGTATCCTCTTGAATTGGAACTTCAAAGGTCATAATCCAATTAGTCCAAAAGTTGGCATAATATTAGTTAAATGCAATTGTGTTGCTACAGCTAATGTTACTGCCAAAGAGTATTAGTAAATATCGTACTTTCTTTCAGTAAGGGGTAGCTGGATCTCAACAGATGAAATATACTGCAGTTAAACTGTGAAGGGTCCTCCAAATTGTCCTACTCACCTCTTTTCTTTGCTTTTTGTGATAACAAAAAGTAGAAATAAAAAGATATTTGTAAAATATAGGATCAAAATTTTGTATAGACTGGATCATCAAAAGATTTATACACATATACAAAGATAAACACACACACACACACATAGATAGATAGATATTTATGTATGCCTATCTGTGTCTGTGTATGTGCACATGCATGAATGCACGTGCGCATACAAATGCATGTCAATATGTACATATTGTCATATATACACACACATACATTAGATATGTATATATATGCACATATGTACTTACATGCTTGATATATATATGGCATTTACGTACATAATATATTTTTATGCATGATATATATAATGTTCATAATTAGAAACTTTGTTGATTAGAAAAGTCTAATTTAGCATTCAAAGCTTCACTGAACATTTGCTGATGGTTTCAAATGGTACTTTCAACTTTAATAATTTCAAAAATGGCTGAGAATGGAACAGAGCAAAAGAAGAATAGAAAAATACTTGTACCCATACACATGCCATGTGTGGTAAAATGTACAAGCATTCACACCATGCGCATGGAAATATCAACATACATACATACATAAACAGGTGAATCAAATGTATAGAAATGCATTTGAGCTGTAACTCAATATTTCAAAATGCCAAAACAATAAGTTACAGAAAATGTAAATGTTTTGAAAGACAAAGCTAAAACCCTAAGCAACGTCCCAATGCAAATAGGCTCTACAACAGGAAGACAGCAAAGTAACTATATTGCATGGCCAGAATATCCCAATGATGAAATTGGGGTATGTGATGCTACATGTTTCCTCCAGCATATTCGGCCATTATAAATTAACGGAAACAAATAGGCGAACCCTCAAAGAATTCCATCGTCAGTGAGTGGCAATTTCCCATGATGATATCTAGATAAATATAAATCTTTCCTGGATTTACACAAGCATATATGACTTTAGGTAATCCCTAATACATGTTAGTCTGAATTGTGCCAAAGGTTTAACCTTTTGGCATATTTCAATTGTAGATATTCCATCATAAAATTGCCATCTGCAGCACCTTATCTTAAATTGATTTATTAAAATTTTACAACCAGCACTGATAACTCAAAATCCTTCCACAATGGTCAATTCAATGAAGATAGCAGTGTTCCAGTGGAACATATGCCCCCCTAAATCATCATATTTCCAGGACAGGATGTCCCTGGGACATGGAAATGCCAGAGAGACATCCCACCACAACCCCCTGACCACCACCAGCAGAGGGGAAACATCCCCAAGACATCCCCACTATTGGTAACAGCTGGGGGATGCCCTGACATCCCCAAAATGGCCAGCATAGAGCTCTTAATATCACCACCCCAAAAACTGATTTTTTACAGCTGACACCAAATGCACTTTGCATGATTTTAAAATCATGATTTGCAGAGAGTTACAGTTACAAGGACATTTGACGGCAGGAAGGGAACATTTTTTTCTGTTCAATCACATACAGTGGACGGGTTTCATTTCATCATGATTTGCAGTACCAAATGGAGCTGTGGAATCACATCAGTTGCAGGAAAGGCAGAAATAAGAATTGCCTAAAGTTGCACAATTTTCCTGTCAAAAATATTGTACAGGATGTTTTACATGCACTCCAAGCTCTAAGGAATGCACTTGAAGCTCAAGATTGAACCTGTACCTTACACATTTGGAAATTTGCACAACTTTAGTGAACGCAATATATTATTTATATTCTATATAAATATAAATATTAATTTTCTAAATATATTATAATATACTATACATATTAATATATATCTTACCAATCAAAAAAATGAGTATATTAAAATAACTATTATTCACAACATATATAAAAATAATTTTTATATATTACACATTATAGTTTATTATTAATTATATTAAAATTTATTATTATTTATATATTATGTGCATTGTCATCCCCCCCATCATCCCCAAATTTAGGTACATTAGATCTTATAGGTCCACAGATGAAATATGTTGCTACCTGTGAAAGGAAGTTGCCAAAAGATTTCAATCCTAAGTTCAGTAACTGAAGTATTCTGGATCTGTGGAAAGTTGCAAGGTACGATCCCTTGATTACTTGTGTGATTGGAGTGTTGATTTGCACCTATGACAGACTATTGATCTGATTTATTCACCTAATTTGTTCAGTTTAAGCATGTTCCAGCAACTGCAAACATGACTAGTCTTAGTTTCAGAGAGTGCGACTAACCAGAGGATGATTCAAATTTTACTCCTCAAAAGAAGTTGCAAATTCTATTGGAAGAAGTGATCCTTAGGTCAATGTGGAAACCATATTAGCACCTCCAACTGTCCTGTTCAGTTGGTCGAACATAACAAAAAGATGGTCAAGGCAAAGCTCATAATGGATTCTATGAAGGATCATTAGATTCCTCACATTGCTGAAAAGAAATCAACAAAGGAGATGTACAATGCCTTCACCACTCTTTATCAAAGTGTGAACATCTCCCGTTAGATGTTGTAGAAGAACAAGCTCAACACCACCTGCATGAGTGACACAAACACAAGAGCCACCTCCCTATTGAAGATCACAGAACTTCATAATCAATTTGCAACAATTCGGGTTAAGGTGGAGAATTAAGAGTTGGAACCCAAAGCCTTAGATATGTTCTCTCCATCTTGGAACTGTTTGTTCAGGTGTTTGTGCTCGTAAAACTCTCTTCCCACCTTTCAAACCTTTGGGATGATTTTAACAAGGAATAAGCCAGACTTAAGCTGATTTAGTCAAATTGGAAGCTAGTCAATACCAAGATGAAAAGTTGGAAGAAAGGATCCATGAAGGGTCAAAAAGAAAAACACAGGGATAGAAATTTTTCTCAACAAAAGAAGAAGGAACTGAGCCATATCAGGTGTTTCAAGTGACAAAAGTTTGGCCACTGTGCTTCTTACTGTCCTTAGAAGAAACGAGGGAAGGGCATCCAACAGCAACAGTAGAAGCAATTTGCAAGGCATGCAAAACCTTCAGAAGTGGATGTTCTTTAATTCTGACTTCAGACTACCTTCTCCATGGTACTATTCTTATCCATTAACACAATTTCTAGTGTAGGGTAGTATGTGGAGAGCGAGGCATCAAGACATATGACATTCAATAAGAAGGCTTTCAATAGACTTAATGAGTATATGGCTGATATTCAAATAGAACTTAATGGTGATGACATATATCTTGCTACTAGGAGATGAAATAATTTTTTCAGCATACCTTCAGGTGATATTTTTGACCTTCATGACTTTATGTTCCTAGATTAAAAAAGAATTTACTACAATTTCAACCATGACAAATTTGAATGCAATGTCCCCATTTTGAAATAGGATTTAATAATAAATTAAAATAAAATTAAAATATAAAAGAAAAAAATTAAAATAATTATAACTTAGTTAAGTTTAATGAATTGTCAAAAGGCAGGAAATGAAAAGTTGGGACCTCCAAAAAACATGAGGTATAAAAGGGAGAAGAGAACTTCATTTGAAACAACAATTTTAATTTACAATCAGAAGTGCAGATCTGAATTAAATAAGACAACAATGAGGAGGCATGACCCTTTTAAAGGGATATCTCTTTCCAAAGAGATGTGCCTCCTCAATGAGATATGAGGGTATAAAAAGAGTAAGCAATAATATAGAGGGGGGGCTATGGAGAAAAGGAAGAAAGAATGGAGCATAGGGATTAAGGAAGGATTAATGGAAGAAGAAAGGAATGAGCAGAAAATAAGGAAGTGACTTTTAAGGACAGAAATGATGAAAGGTTGTGACATTTTGAAGGGGTTGTAATTGTAAAAGGTTGTGACCCTTGCAAAGGGAAGGCATGATGAAGGGGTATGACTGTCCCTCACATTGGAAGTTATAAGGGGGAGAAGGTTTCATTTAAGAAGGAGAGTGGAAGGGGATTCCATTTTAGAGCAGACAAAAAGGACATAAAGGAGGATATGGGATGCCATCCTAAAATGCAGAATTCTGAGTATAAACAGCAGACCATAAATATGTTATCAGTAGATTTGGAAAGGGGAGTATATGTAACCATCGAATGGAATCAGATTGAATGATAGTAACTAAATATACAGTAGTTGGAATATACTTATGGGTTTGGAGTATGAGTTCTTTATGCACAGCATGATGAATGTTATCTGCTCATTGACGATTAATAATATGTTGTTGGTTATAACTGTTTATAATATATATAACTGTCTATAATATACATCTCACTGGTTATGACTGCTTATAATATTGTATTGTATTGTTGGTTGTGTGCAATATTTGGATCAAGCGATTCAATTTACACTGACTTAGTAATTATATTACCAACCTGAAATAATAATCAGATCTGCATTCATCACTGTCATTTACACTCTCCAATGTACTGCTGCTGCAGGGTAGATTATATTCATTTTAGTGTCTTTCATAGGGTTTAGTCTGTGTTTCAGCATTATTACTTTAGCCATCTATAAATGAAAATTACAAAACAAATTCATATCTTGTGCATTCATTTTAAGCAAACTTACTAGGATTTATTTTCAGCTGTTATTTGCAAACTTTTTTCATTATCTACTGATTCAGATAATTATAATCCATGAGATACCCAGACATTTTAAGGAATTTATTCCTTCTGCCACTGTGAACATTACCATTCTAATTCTAAAGGGCAGGGACAAAAAAATCAATCAGAGTCAAATAGGCATAAGCTACATTTGCCTCTAGTGTAACGCATGAAACCCAACGATGGCAAAATATCATCAAAACAAGAAATTCAGATTCTGCACTTTAACAATATTCTATAATTGTGAAAGTAGAAAACACCATATGCAAGATGATCTTGGCTCTCAAGTAGTTAAAGCATATACACTTTGATCATGCAACCACAGATTCAATTGCCCAGAAGCAAAGTTAAGAACTGAGCCAAATACTGTATCCAACTTGCTGGGTGTGGCCTGTCCCAATAGGCAAGGCCTGGTGCAAGTCCTGGCTAGCCACAGTTGATGGAAGAGATACCCCCTCTGTTGTGAGTTGTGACACCTACGCCAAAAAGATATGCAACGAAAAGAATATGCCCAATTATAATAAAAATAAAACAAACCCTGTGATTTTAAGAATGTCTTCGTCATTCAATCAGGGGCAATTCATCAGGCCATACTGGACATTCTGGGGTAGACTATGTGGAAACAGAGACATGGCACTGAGTGAAAGCCAACCTAGCCTCCATGTTCTTCTCGATGGTGATTAACTACTTCCAAGACTGAGAAGTAGTCATGAAAATGGTAAGGGCTTATGTCAGAAAGGACTATAGCAGCAGCCTGGAAAGAGCTTTGAAGTTAGTGGCCTTTGGCCCTTCACCCTTGCTAGCAATTTCTGGCAAGGAGCACCACAACCTAGTTTCCATGGCCAACTTCCATGAGCTGGAAACCAGATTTGTTTCACTGTTTGGACCAGTGAAAAAGCTGCAGGACATTAAACGAAAAAAAAGCAGTATGAGATGGATTTAGATACTTTGATGGCCCCTTTCACATCAACTCTGCTCACTAGGACAGCAAGAAGCCATCAGAACAGAGAGACGTACCAAATTATATTCATAAAACTGCTGGTGGGGTTGGTAATGGTGCAGACCAGATGCTAGCAGTGGCGAGAGGAGGGCTAGAAGCAGGGGAGTGGCCCAGGTGATGAATATTGATAAGGACTAATCTAGTTCTTATTTGTTTCTTCTGTTCTTAATATACATATAGAATAAATTTCAAAATATCCAATAGAAATCCGGAAACCCCTTTCACTACACAGGTTTCCTTCCTTGATAAGCATAGATAGTTCAGGATAGAATCTGGGTCCTTTTTGCATCCTGGATTCCTTACAGATGTTATCAAGAAAGCTGAAGTTCAATTCCCAGCTCTGAATGTAAATCTTTTTCATCTTTTAAGGGACCGTCAACCCTACGTTGAATTAGTAAAAATGAATAAAACCTCTGATGTCAAAAAACTTGACTCACTTAAATCCAGAAATATTGTAACCATTAGTATGGACTATGGATATATCGTGGCTGTTATTGTTAAAACCTAAGACGATAAAATTTCGATAGAACAACAAAATTCAGACTGCAATTTAGAAAGTCTATACTAAATTGAAAAGAATAAATATCCTGTTGTGGCTCCTATACAGAATGACAGGCGGTCAGGAGAGCATGCTAGTTTATAATTAAAAAATAAATTTAATTAAGATCTATGATGCCAAATTTTCAATACAAGAAAGACATTGAGACTCTGCAATTTAATAGCATTTTAAGTGCAAGTTCAGGTAAACTTAAAAAAGAGATAGCGTTTAAGATAAGATATACATCGGCAAGAGAATTTACCAAATTATTAGAAAATATATATAATAGTGATGACAAAATTCCAAATGCATAAAGTTCAGACTCTGTAATTCAACAACATTCAAAATTACAGAATTAGCTCGCTCGGCGTACAACTAACGCGACCTACGAATTAAAACCACAATACAATTACTTCACACGAGAAAAGCAACCAAGAAAACGAGATTGCAACTGCTACAATCTCCTTCAAATTTGTTTCAAAACATGAGTTAAAAGATTAAAAACAATACGAGCAATTCTTGCGATTTTACTGATTGTAATCGTTGAATTTTCTCTAAATCAATAATTAGCGAAAGGTAAGACAAATCAAAAGATTAAAAGGATTAAAATGGAAAATAAAAAGAGAGAAATGATTACGCGAGACGAAGCATGATTGGCGCACAATTCTTCTCGGCAATGAGAGCCCGAAGATCTCTGCGTGCCTTATCGATGGACTTCAAGTAGGCCGCGTCCACCAGAGGAGCCATTGGTACTTTCTTTGCCTGAAGAAAATGAACTTCGTTAGTGGGATTCGAAACTTGGAGCTCCGATACACACAAATAGGGCTGTGGAGTAACTGTGCCAATCAGATGGCGATAAACTTAGCATGTGGAGATATTTAAGTCGCGGGCATGGGTTTTTTTCGCTTTTTCTTCAGAGGCTATTTTTAGCCGTTGATGTTTTTTATATTTATGTATATTTTGGTTGATGAGAGTGTCGTGTTTTGCTATTTTTAGCGGTAGTTTAGCAATGTGACATTAGGAGAGGTCTTGCTCCCGTAAGGGGTCGCTTTTCCCGGGTGGATAAAGTCTTGTCCCCATTCGGCATCAAAATAAAATTTTGTTATATATTTATTTAATATTATTTGATGTAAACTTGAAGGGTGGTGTTTAATTTGTTGAGCTGATGGTATTTTTTTAATTCAACAAAGTTAAGTGTCAATACATAAAGAAGAAAAAGAAGAAGAAAGAATTTTAATGTTCATGAGGTCAAGGATAGCCTATGGGTTAGCTAGTTCAATCAAAATCGATTTCTATAGATTAGTTCTTTGTCTTAATGATGAGTGTTCTCAGCTTCTCGATATACTCCTTACTGAATAAATTAAACCATGTGCTAGCAGTTAAGATATTGCCAAACTTATCTCTGTTGTCTTTAAGTGCGTCGCACTTTAAGATAAAATGTTTTTTCAGTTTCCACACTCTTGGAGTTGTAAAACGTGCAAACTCTTTCTTCCCAAGTCTCTTTTGGTCTTTTCCACTTCCTGGTCTCACATCGAAGTTGATGAGAGTTGGTTCTAAGGTAAGCAATAAGAATTTTAGCTCTGTGTGATATATTAGCCCCTATGTAAACTTTTTGAAGATGATCATTAAAAAGAACAAGTGCGTCAAGTTCTTGTCAATGGTTAGATGTTTTTTAGTTTAAAGATTTAGTGGAAGAATCATTTGAGTTAAGCAATAGGTTAGTATATTATTTTTTATTGTGTAGTCTAATTTCCTTGTAAATATTTGATTTGTTGTTGTACAAGAGACATTGTTCCAAAAAATGCAAGTTGTTCGAATTTGTAGAATATAAGAGTACTGAAAACATAAATATACTAATATGAAATTGTTTAATGTAATAATTGGATCTTATATGAATGCATATTAAACCTTTAATGTGTTATTTGAAAGCATACTATGCATTGATCTTTTAAATCAATTTTTTCAATCTTATTTATGTATTTGAATTAGTTACACGAAATTAAGCTCAAATGAGTAAAATATGATTTAGAAACAATAGAAATATGTTACAATAGTTCATTGTCAACAAATAAACTTTACTAAGTCATCTATCAAAGTTTTCCTATTATATAAGTTTTTGGTCTACTTTGAAGTTCTTTGTAAGTAGTATGATATAGGTTTTGAAATAATCATTTTTAATAGATTTTGTATATGGTTCAACAAATGCTATAAGATAATGCGAGACATGTATAAAAAATTATAGAATGAAATCTTAACAAATAAAAAAAAATGGAAATCATAGTAATAGTTGCTTTCAAAATAAATTGTCCCTCTTGAATTCTAGTTTACCACATTAATATTAAGTCAGATGTACATTTGAATATGCATAAATAAACCTACAAGTTGCTTTATACTTGCATCCATTTTTCCTAGATGAACTTTTGTAAGATTAAATCGTGATTTATTAATCATGGAGAGTGTGGTGACAAACATGTGCACGATTTTGCATTGCACTTGGTCATAGCATTCATACTTTTCTCCATTTTTAAAAGCTTGGCCTTTAGAATCTGCACCTCTATTGCAATCTCTATAGCGAGACCAAGAGCTTTCTCAATGGAAAAATAGCAGCCATTGTATAGGTTTCCAATTGCATTCTTAGTAAATAAATGCAGAATATCAGATATGTCATCCCCATCTCTAAAATATAAGTATCAACAGTCTTTGCATTATCTACAATATAATTTCAAAGAAAATTATTAGTATATTACTTGTTACAAAAACAATGTCAATAGAGCTATATATCCAATGAAATAGTGTATATATTTACACTATTGTTATTAGTTGTTATATATGAAAAGATGGCAAAATGTGACGAGTTTAAAGTTCATACTAGTGTTTTGGTTTATATGTAAAGCCTTGGACTTTGTGCTTGTCATGACCTCTGCAATTGGAGTTGATAATGTAGGTGCACCAATATTAGCATTGCACCAAGGAGTGGTAACATTGAACAAACACTAAAAGCTAATATGATATTCATTAGCATGATTGAGATTTGACAATGGTAAGTATTCGTGCACTATTTCATCCAATAAACCTTTATCTTGATAAGCATTCATTATGCCCAAATATTCCACTATACGATTAGATGTATTTGATACAAACAGATCACAAGTATCAGATGGCATTATGTACTCAGCCTTTTCAGTCAGTTGAGCAACGTAATCAGTCTCAATGTGGTAAGGAAAAAAGGATTTGCAATGAAAAATGGGAATTGTATTAGTAGCTTTAGTAAACATTGAGGAAGCTTTGCGGTTAAAATTGGATGACAAATCAAAACATGAAATGGAACTTAGACTAATGCAACTTTTTGAATGTGGTTGTACTTTGGAATTGGATTCCATTGTATAAGATGATAAAGTAGTCGTCTTCAAGAGATTTCATGGTGGCTTTGAATTGATATAGTCAATATTTGTGATTGCTCTGATTCCTTTGATGGACTTAGTAGCTTTATCATATGCAATAGCAGTCTCTTCAGTTGTGTCAAATGTTCCAAGTCATCGACGTCATTTAGATTTAGGGTCCCTAATCTCAACAATATAACGACTTCATGAATGTCTTATAACACCTCTATATATGTTTTTATCTACACATTTTTTGAGCTTCTTGGATTTCAATTTTAGAAGAATAGTACTACATTTTGAATGTCAATAATATAAAGAATTGAGGAGTGTCCTTGATTACGATAAGTAGCAAAATTAGGATGCATATTTCTACGAAGAGAACAACTGCGCCAAATAGTATATTATCGTCATAAACAAAGACAACCATTCTTTGCTAAGGTGGATTATTGCATTACTTCAACAACTTGAATATGAGATAACACTATGTGCATTTGCTATTTTGATGTCATGTACAAAATGTATTGCAAAATGTGTGCCACTTTAGCATTGGGAATCAAAATAATTAGTTTATAGTAAAACAATACTTGGACAATGCTAACATAGATTATGATTTGTTGATTGTACATAATGGACTACATCAATTATTATTTGCATTTGCAACCAGCATATTCAAAGGTGTAAAACTATAAAGAACATATTAAATGTTTATTACAATATAATGCATATTTGCTCTTTCAGACAAAAAGAAGCAATTTTGTAGAGTACATTAATTGATTACCAAGATCATGTCTATTATGCTAATTGAATTACAACAAACTTTTCAAACATTGAATTTCATACTACTTTTCAAACATTGAATTCCATACTACATCTTGATATGTAGATATAGGAATCATTTTAATGGCATACCATACAAAGAATAAGTTTCCATACACACATTGAACAGTTAGAATCTAATGAACACGATTTGTATAAAAATTCAAGGAATCAAAGTTGTATCATTCCGAAAACTTTTGTAAGAAAGTGATAAATTATCAATGAGATAATTTAGGTATTTGATATATGCAAACCTAGGGAAAAGTTGATTTAATAACTTACATTGCACTTAGCTGTTGAAAGATTCATAGCAATTGATTGTTAATTGAACTCTGTCATTGTAGTCGACCTAGTAGTACTTGTTTTTGTTCACTGCAAAATCTTAACAAAAAAACAATTTATAAATTACACTAATTGACTACCATGATTATGTTTGTTATGATTTATAAATTACTCGTTAATATAGAAATATACAAAAGAGAAAATCTTCAAATTATTATTAATTTGTAGAAGATTTGCAATAGTCATTTAACTATTACCAAAACCATTGTATATTTATCTTGCTCCTCAAATGCTTGGTTTGGTTTTGATTTTGCTGTTGAATTTTGAGATGCAAATGATTTGCATTAACAATTTTCTTATTTATTAAATCTATCTAGTTTAATGGCTTAGCTAGTGTTATAACTTGTATTTGATGGAAGCGAGAAAAAAAAGATTAGGGGGTGAATTTGTTGTTTATGCTAAGGACTCCTCTAATTTTTACGAATGAATTAAAGGATTCCAAATTTTACAATCTCAACCACAAAATTATAAATGCATTCAGCAACTATAACATTGTATGCACAAAGCCTGCCTAATGTGTTGGAAAAATGAAACGTATGTTTCAGAGCTCCAAAACATATACTAGTAACCATTGAAGCTGCCACATGATATTGGCTCACTTTGGCCATTACAATTTTTTGTGCAACAACAGAAATCCGTATCATTCTTTAGCTTCTGAGATTGTAGATTTGGTTTGCCTATTACCTAAACTTGCACTTTTCAAATGACAATCCACTCATTTTTTACATTTAAAAGTATTTGTTTGTCATGCACTAGATTGCAATGCCTTTCTATGATCAATACTTTTTATGCTACTTTTGCAAGTTTCCAATCTTTTCTATGATGGATTTAAAAAAGAGCTGAGAAGGGAAAATAAGACTGAAGAAGATAAGTAATAGAATACCTGCAACAACTAATAATGTTGACAGTGTAGTTGTTTTGAGAAGTCTGCACCTTAAGGAGGTTGAAGAATATGCGTATGACAAAGAAGCTAGTTTGTATTGGTTATGTTAAGTGCCTCTAAAATCATTGCCAAGATCCGCATGCACAAAACCAAAAGCATAGATACGTTGGTCATAGTCACAACTTATCTGGTGCAGCTATAGACAGTACTCATTGAAGCGCTCAAGAAATTTGTATGCATTGAATAAGATGACAACTGTCAAAATAAGCATTCATTTAAATAAGATATGCCAAGACTTTTTGGATTTCAGTGACTGTATGCATTGAATAAGATGACGACTGTCAAAATAAGCATTCATTTAAATAAGATATCCCAAGACTTTTTGGATTTCAGTGACTGTTCCATTAAATGTGCAAGACTTTCTTATTATTCAGAAAAGAAAAATTCTTCTTATGCATTAAATGAGATGACACGTGTCCAAATATGCATTTAATAAAATAAGATTTGTAAATATTTTTTCATCTTTTGCAAGGACAATTCAATTAAATATGTAGACTTTGTTAGAGATTTTATTTGTTTTATGTCATTTTGAATGATTCTAAATCTTTAAAATTTCATTAGAAAAAAAAAACATGAATTTTATACGGATTGTTTCCACTATAGGCCAATAGTAAGAGAAATAAATAATTTTATTTAAATTATTAATATATGTAGCAAAATTCAAGCTATAGAAGTTTGAAAAAATATTTCCAAACTATCTAATCTGATAGGCCATCCAAAAAGCCAGCACAAGAAAAAAGGCATTCAGTCGATGCATAAGTATCCTTCCTATCAACAAGAACTAATAATAATACTCTAAAAAGAGGCATTCTAAATAGGAATTAGTTCAAAGATAAAGGACATCAAATACTCTATGACTTGTCCACACAAAGCTATTATAATCAACATCACCATTTAATTTGGTCATATTAGAATCTTACATTATTTTGGTGGCTTAATTCTCTTTGTTCATCATATTATACACTTAATGCATAACTGGCACTTGCACTAAAAGAAGGTGCAATGGTTACGTCGATAGTAAGGTATAGTTAACTAATATATTGGAGAGTGCAAATTGAAAAAAGAGTGATAATCATTTAAAGTGTGACATACTAATCTTACCCCTAATACTAATTGAATCCTAGCCCTAACAACATCTCTAACCTTAATGTAAATCTTAGGAACACTAGCTCCAATCCTAATTAAACCCTAATCCTAATTCTATTGTAACCCTAACCACCAAGCTTTATCCTAGAATGGTAATCATATATTTGAATTCTAACACTAACTTAATTGAGCCCTAATACTAATGTTAACTCTAACCTTAAGCTAACCTTAACCCTAACCCTAACTATAAGTAAAAAAAATGGTCCATATTATTTTATTTGGTATATATTATTTAATATTTACTTTAGATTGAGGATCATAATTCAAATCATGAAAGATGGTGTTGGTGCTTCCAAGTGATTTCTCAGGTTTCCCTAAGAAATTGGCATTCTTCTTTCAACAAGAACCTAAGATCATTGGCCAATTAATGAGGATCATCAACAAGATGAATAATCCTCCAACACTTTGGGCTCTGCAAAACCCAGGCGGGTAGACCTTTTGCAATAGTTATGAATTTTGCACCAATTAAACTGCCATTGTCATATAATAGATGAGCCTCGGCAATATTGAAACAGAATGTAAAGGATTTATTCAGAATTGGCCCTATTTTGTTGTTTACACATGACATTTTTGTTTGAGAGTGAAATCCTCTGATGAAAACAAAACAACTAAACAAATAGAAGGAAATGATTTGAACTTGATGTGGTTATTGAGTATATACATTTCCAGACCAGTGTATTGTTCATAGGCACAGAGTCATAAATCTAACAAATTGACATAAGTTGCAATCACATTTTTGGATATACATGCCTTACAAATATATTCCAATATCATTCACATGAATCATTCTTCATAAATCACACAGTTATCCTAAAACCATTGAAATATGTAGTCAAAATTTAATTTCTTCCTTGAAGAAAACCTAACTACCACATCACACATCTACGAGAAATCCAATTTCAATCATGCTTAACAAATGAAATCATATAACTAAAAGAAAACTAATGTAAGACAATTCACAAAAATATTTCATTAAATTCTTGTGCCTACAATAGTAGAATTTACTAGAAAAGATCTTCTATATTAGGAACAATTTTCACTATGTAATTTCAAAAATATTTTCAGAACCCTTGCAAAACAACCCTGAATTCCATTTTATAGAAAAACAAGGGAGCACAAAGCTTCAGGTCAATTTTGCCACTTGTCACACTTCAAAACCAACGGATGATCTGAAGGCATCCCTCAAGCCAAAACATTCTATTGCATATAAAAGAGAACTTGGAATATTAAAACTAATTAACTTCTCATGATTTGATTCCTTGTTGCAAGGAAAGTCAGTACTAGACACTTAGCAACCAAAAAACAAGAAAACCAACATAAAGGCACAAAAGGACAACAATCGGTTAAAACAAAGGAATATAACTGGCTAGGTCTACTGGAAGAAGGACAACTGTATCTTCTCAAGGCTTTCATGACGACCTATGATCATTGATCTGGCGAGGTCTTCATTCATATTCCTAGTTGTCCTTATGAATTTGTTACTTCCTCAAATGCTATAACAACACAATATTTTTCATGCCAGTTGTGCACTTTGAAACCTGTAAGCCAGTCAAACTATCTGATAGAATTCACTCTACTAGGAGAATCTGTGTACCTACTGTCCACTACTGATTTTTACATCTGTAATAAATTTCACATACATGGCATCAGTTGAAATGAATTTGTCTATAGCGGTGTAATAAACTGGTTCAATAAGGTAATCTCCATCTCCCTTTTTTGGACAACTACATTAACAATAGCTTCATACTCCCTTTTCCAAGATCTTGAAAAAGGTTTTACCTTTGATTTTTCATTGCACGAGGTGGGTATGGTCCAATGTTGTAGTTCCTTAAATGCTCTCATCTTCTCTTTCATCACCTTCTCTCTACCCTCAAGATATTGAATTTCAGTAACCATCAATTCATAAATTTTGCATACATTAACAACCCATTGAGGGGACTTTGGCATATACTAAACAACTACTCTTAGGTTATGAATCTTGAGCCCTAATGGCCTCCACACTTTGTAAATTTCTCTTAAATCTTTTAGAGCATTTTCCAAATGAGCAAATCCCTCAAAGAGAATAAGGAAATATCTATAAACATCTTCCAACTTATCTAAAATAGACTTCAAAAGACAAAAGAGGGTTATTTTCATCATTGTGTTTACTTTATCTTTGTCCATTGCATTTATCTGAGATATATCTTCCTCTTTCAGATTTAATTGATATTGCACATCCTGTATCTCTCTTTTCAAAGTATTCAATTCCTCTTGTACAGATGAAGATTCACCTTGCTGGATTATAACAAGAGATTCAGAAGTTCTAATGCAAGGGTTTTCTTAACCGAGCATTTGCTATCAGAGCCTTTGTGTATGAAGCATGTATTGCCACTCTCTCTCTTTGGAGGGTAATAATTTGATTATGATGTAACTATGTTGCATCTCTAGCTAACATACCTGAGTGTAATGTTATAGTTGTAGCCTCCAGTGTTGGCAATGTTCTTATTATAGCCTCATCATTCCCCTTTTCTTCTACTTCAATGAGTAGTTGACAGAGATTACTTTAGTGGCGAATATTCGCCAATGATGAATTTTTCACATCGGCCATGTCAGAAATGGCGAATATTTTGTACCGCCTTGGGGTGGCCATGTCGCCAGAACATTATCATTTTTCGTCAAAGTCACGGCCCGATCGCCATATGTTTTATGTAATTAAATGTTTCTATGCGATGATTTCGCCAATACAATATATGGCGGACACACGGTAAATTTAATTGTTTCGCCTACACTCTCTGAAGTTGCCTTAATAGATGACCTTAATTCGCCTATAAGCATGTGAAGATTTGTTAGCCAGGGGGACCCAATTCGCCCGACATCTTGTCGACGCCTGTCTCCATTCACCCCAACTTTCGCCAACTATATTGTATTCGCCTATTATTTGGACGACCTATAATCACCTCAAAAATTACATGTCGTATTTGGACGACCTATAATCGCCTTGAAAATTACATAGGTCATGTTATAGTTACGCGGGATTCGCCAAATATTTGTATACCATATAAAATTCCTGCGGAATTCACCATATAAGGATTGGTATAAAATTTAAATACATGCAAAGATCAAATCTATCTCAACACAATCTAGTGGGTTCTAGGCTCTGAATTCTGATCAATAGCAAAGTTTCAGACCAAGGAAAATCATTGTTGTTGACTGCATTGGCAACTACTAGTGACCTAAAGCCTAAAGGTGAGCGATCATATTTTTGAAGTGGTATATTATACATTATAGTCTATTATTGCTTCTTCAAAAAATTGATATTTTTTTGGCAACCTTTATTTCATTGGAGATGTCGAACAGGAAGAGGGGTAGGAAACCTGAATGTGGGGAAGGCCAGGAGAGGCCAACAAAAAGCAGAACGTTGTCTTCGTACTTTGGCATTGGAAAAGATTGTGGTACTGGTGAAAATCAGGAAGGTACATCATCACAAGTACAAGTACAAAATTCACCAGCTGCACCGCATGTTGAAGACGGCGGTGAACCTAATATCTCAGATCAGGATGATCTTGAAGAAGATTATCTGGTAGATACCCAAGTTAGCCGGAATGATATAATCGACTTGAGTGATAATGCCATTGATGATAATGCACAGAAGGGGAAAAGAAAAGCCATATCAAAAAAGGGTGAACCACAATCAAAAAAGGACCGGGAGTGGGATATGTCAGTGAGGAATTTTTAAATTAATTGGGCATCAAAGTATCCATTCATTAAACCAGTGGAGAATCCAATTGAAGGCAAGCCTCCAATAGAATGCAGGTGTAAGATTTGCACTTGGAAACATAACAAGGAAATTAGGTTGCAACTAAAATTTGACACCATAGAAAAGCATATGGGTAATGTTTATGAAAAACAAATGATAGACGGGGTTGAAAAATCAGTGATAAGATGGAAAACAAAGGATGAATGTAAGCATGTGAGGAATGTTGAAGAGTATTATTTTCATGAGAAATTACAGACGAAGCCTGCTGAAGTTAAAGGTTCTATTGAAGTTGTTTTTGGAAAAGAAATGCAAATAGAACAACTGGGAAAAGTTGTTCAGTTAAGCGTTGTTTTTCATATTTTGAGCAGAGGGCATGCTATGACAGATTTCCCATCAATTAGTGGTTTATTACACTTTTTGAAAGTTCCTAACTATCCTAATAGACACTGGTCAGTAAACAGTGGATGGGAATGGGCAAGTTGTCTTGCTGAGGTTGAAAAAGAAGATGTATAGGAAAAAATAAGAGAGTCAAACTTCATTGCATTTTCTTTAGACGAAGTTACCGCAGTAGACAATACTTCATGGGTATGCATGCATGTTTATACTATAGAGAATCATACCCGCCAACCTCATCTACTATCTGTTGCTAAAATGAAGGAGAGTGCGACAACGAAAAATTTATTTCAACTAGTAAAGAGAAGTTTAATTGAATATGGAGGTATGGATGACATGACGGTAGCCAAAAAATTGGTTTGTGTTGGAGTAGATGGAGCTTCAGTAATGCAAGGTCACAGGAACGAACTTTGTACAAAGATTGAAACTTCATTTGCACCGTACATTACTGTAATTCACTGCATGGCTCACAGAATGAATCTAGCTTTTGGATTTGTGAGCAAGTTTGCTTCGGTTAAAAAAATTGAAATTTTAATCAGAGAGCTCTACTCACACTTTTGTCGAAGTCCCAAGCGATTTATGGAATTTCAACACTTTGTTGATGGATTAACTGATGGGAGCAAGCTTCTTAAGGATAATGATACCAAATGGATCTCTTTGGATGGTCTAGCGCATTGAGTGTTTTTAGAATATCCATCCTTGATTGGACTATTTCACACAACTCGCGACGAATCAGATCAACCGAAATTTCCTGAACTTCTTGGCAAGTTAAGTAATTTAGAGACACTCTTAACTTTAGCAGCTCTTCTACCCATGCTAGAGGAAATGAGGAATATTATGAAGGCTGCCCAAAAAAGAGCTTTGTATATTGCAGAATATGCTATGCTGCATAAGATGACATGCCTAACCCTCGACAATCTCTATCGAAATCAACCAACACTATCTAATGAAAAAATTGTTAAGTAGCAAACACTCACAGATTTGAACAATCCTGATAACTTTTTACAAATCGATGCAAACGGGGAGGTATGTGCCAATGTACAGGGAGTTGAGATACCAATGCACTTCTATGCCACGGTCGACCCTAAGGAACCAGGAAAGCGCTCCAGGAAGAAACTAGCAAGAGTTACAAAGGAAGATTTCAACAAGATTGTTGAGACTGTAACTACTTCTGTGAAGAAAATTGCATATGATCTTTCCTCACAAATTAGAAGCAGATTCCCTCCTGACAACCTACTCGAAGCCATGTCTATTGTGTTTCCTCATTATTGGAGCCTCAACAGTGCAACTGATTTTCGAAGTAAACTATTGACTTTGGTAAAACAATTTTGCATATCCAGAGAATTTAATGGAGTAACTATAAATGGAATATTAGACGAAACTCATCTTTGAGAGCAATCATCTCATTTTGCATACACTATGAAAGAACGATATGCCAAAATGGACAACCCCCACGAAGAGGGATCAGTAACAAGGCTTTGGAAATATATAGCTAAGAACAAATCCTTGAGTGATTCAATGCCAGAATATGTGAAGCTTGCTAATTTATGTCTTACCATGATATTGGGTTCGGTGGAAGATGAGAGAGTTTTCAGTGCTTTGGGGTTCCTAAAATCAAATCTAAGAAACAAACTAGACAAAAATTTGGAAAATTACTTGAGGCTCTATACATCTAGGTATGATGTCCACACTTTTCCTTACGATAGAGCACTGCAAATCTGGAGGTCCAAATGTGAAAGAAGAGGTTTGGGTAACACTTCAAACCAAAGTGCCAATGGGACTACTGGACCTACTGGTAGCATTGAGATGCAGTTCAGCAAAGATATGCAGACTCAGACTTAGAGTGAAGAAACCACAGACGGGAATCAAGAAAGCACTGAATTTGATGAGGATGAATGGCAACTGTAAGAGATTGGTTACTGGTATTTATTAATCTTATTACTGTATCTCATCATTCATATTACAAAAGCATGTTACTTTTTGCACTTAGAATTTAATATTGATTTGTAATAATATTTTTCAACTTTCTATTTCCAGATTTAAAATAGCATAATAAAAAAAAACCATAATGTGTTTATTGATACAGAGATGTTTATTGTTTATTTATACATGTTTGAGTCTCAAATCTGTGTGATACATTTCAGAACCATATGATACAATTCATTCAATAGTAATACACATGTCAAGAACTTAGATTTTCATTAATTCTTTCAAAATATAGCCATATGATACAATTCATTCAATAGTAATACACCAATCTGTGTGATTCTCCATACCAATTGCAAAAGTGAATACAAAGTTTCAGAACCCTTTGCAAATGACCCTGAATTCCCTTTTATAGAAACAAGAGAGCAACAACAACTCCTATGTGATTCTCCAATGTCCATGCAAAAGTGAATACAAAGTTTCAGAAGTAGAACCCTTTGCAAAATTGCAAATGATCTTGAATTCCCTTTTATAGAAACAAGGGAGCAACAACAGCTTCAGGTCGAATTGCAAGTTTGCAACATGTGAACACTAAACATCAAAATCACAAACTCAGCACATATTTATATGGCCATCATAGGCCATATTAGCAATTTAACATCTGCTACATGTTTGATGTCTCCTGTTCAAAAAATAGAGTTCAAAATTAAATATTAATTCACGCCATGACAAATTAAACATAGATAATAGTAGTGCCTAAAACCTACTAATCAGAAATAGAGAAATGCATAAATGTTAAAGCAAGGGAGAATTTGAGAATACAAATTTACTGGCTGAAGTTTTGCACTGTGCATCATAGATTCATAGGCTGGATTAGCAAAATAGCAATAGCGGGTGTTGTTTTTTTCCTATTCATAAAATAGATTCATAGGCTGGATTAGCAAAATAGCATTAGCAAGTGCATCATAGATTCATAGGCTGGATTAGCAAAATAGCAAACAGAAAAAACATAAAACCTTGAAATTAAGAATAAAAGAAGAAAATTGTGCAATACATACTATGATTCTTAAGAATTATGTGCCAGTTTTTGTAGGGTGCTCCACTCTTCGTCTGATGGAAGGTCAATATTCTATAAACTATGGAAAGTCAACTCCAACTTCGTCAACATTCCATATTTATAAGATTTACTTGACATCACTGTTTCATCCAATACCGTATTTAGAGTTGTAAATGGTTAGATGAATTCCAGAAAGCTTTTGGGAGTTGTGTCCTTTGGAAGCAAGTCTAAATCAGACTTCATTTTTATCTCTATGATTTTTTTGTAAGCTTCTTCTCCAATGAATTTATTTGATGTGTCAACAGGCTTAGGCAAACCAAGTTTAATCAAATTATTTTTCTTTTCTTGCAGCTTCACTATCTTTTTTCCACAACTGTCCATAACTTCTGACGTTTCCCTTAGTTTTTGGCATTTTTGAATGATAGATGATGTCTTAACTGTGGCATCAATGCGGCTCTTAATTCCCTTGGATGCCAAGTAGCTGTCACTAGAACTGTAGACTACTTTCATAATCTTTTTTTCCATTTCCTCTTTTGAATAAACATGTGTGCTCTTCTCATAGTGCCCTTTGATTTTTATAAAAAATTGTCTCATACTTTCAGTCAATTGAAACCATTCACACAACTTTTCACTACTCTGCATTATTTGCCGCCAATTTTTTTCTTGTATATACTTCATTGTATTTTTCATATTATCTTTCAATCTATCCTCCAAAGTTTTTATTTTATCATTTGCATTGTGCAGGTTTTCTTTCATTTGTGCACATTTTTTTCTTTCTTCCTCTACTTCCTCTTGCAAATGTTTTTCTTTTTCCTTCCCATGATCCAATAGGTCCTGTAACTTTCTCATTTCGGCGGCAGTCGACTCATAACTTTTGTATAATTTTTGAAAACTGGCTTTTTCCTCAACAATTTTTTTACTGCTTTTAGCCAGTTTTTCAGTCAGGTCCTTCAATTTTGCACCCTTCTTCTCCTGCTCTGCAATTTCTACTGCAGAGCCCGAATTTTTAATCCTTTTCTGTAAATCATTGCACTTGCTATCTGCTGCTTTCCTCCTTGATTTTTTGTTTTCCAGGTCTACCTGTAACTTTTCTATTTGTTTCTCTAGTTTATTTTTTTCTCTCTCCACCTTTAGCAGTGAAGTGTAAACCACTTCGTTAGTCCTTTTTGACACACTAATTTTGTCCACGTTATGTACTTTGGAAAAATCCATTTGGAGGGTGCTAACTTGAAATTGAGAGGGATCTATCTGACTGTGTGGTGGATTTTTATCTTTAGATGTGTCCCGGGGCATAACAACCATGAACTCCATATCTTTTTGTGGGTCATATGTTGGAAATACCCTGTTCCTTGCAGGTTGTTCATTTACAACTTCAGACACGAAATTCCTATGAAATGCTTTCTTTTTTTCTTTATTTGCTTTTGTTGTGTGTTCATATTTTTCATAGTAATCGCGAAATTGAAAATCTGGGCTTGTTGAAGCAATTGAATGTTTGAAAGGTGACTAGGAATACCATAGGCTCCAGTTCCACTTATTCCTGTGGTTTTAACTAATGCTTGACCAGGATTACCAACAACAGTTCCAGATGTTGTCCCACTCCCACTGACACTTTCATGTGTAGTTTTCATAGTCTTTTGAGGTGTGTGATCTGAAGCTGCAAATGATTGATTTATAGTGCCAGTGGCACTTGATATAGGATTCTCAATAGTATGAGATTGAGTATCTACCTCTAGTGGCCTCTTGCGAGAGATATTTTGTTGTTGCCCTTGTCCAACACCAAGACAACTAGTATCAGTAGTAGTACCCATGCCAACCCCACCAATCATAGCGGCACTTGACTGAACAATAATAGGAATACTATCCCCAGATTCCCCACCAGTGGCAGTGGCACTTGATTCACCACTAATGGGAATACCGTGATGTGGTGGTGGTTGTGGATTTGAACCTGAAACAAATGAAGGTGGACCCTGAGGGTAATGAGTAGTAGTACCTATCCGTGATGAATCTGAAGAATCATGTCCAATGACTGGTTTATAAGGACCTTTTGATTTTGACTGTGATGGAAGTTGTACCTAAAGTGGATACCAAATGCCATCTCCTCTGGCACCTAGACCACCACCTTCAAAACCCATTTTTTCCACAAGGTTTGCCCCTTTGCTATATTTTTCTTTCATGGATTCACTAACTCCACCTAATATTTTCGGGACTGTAGTAGTTGTTGGAGGGGGCTTAACAGCAACCTCATGCTCATCATCATCACCTTCAGTTCTGCCATGCTCCATATCCCACAATTTGCTAAACTCTGCATCCTCGTCAATGCTCTCAAATTCTGCACTTGTCTTTGGTTCACCAAGATTCCTCCTCATAGTCCAAAAATCATTTATTTTGGTTTGAGTGAAATAATTCTCTTTACATTCATGCAGAATTGATTTGGGAATAGATTTTTTAGATGGATTAGAAGATTTTAGGTAGAAATTGTAGGACCTCCTATTTTGGATGCCCTAGCCCTCCTCTGTTGTCTTCTTTGTGTGCATTTGCAATGCCATAATTTGTGATGAAATTTCTTCTGTTGAAATGTTTTTGTCAGCTGCAATTTTCTCCATCTCTTTTTTAACCTCATCCCAGGAGTCCATGTTTCTAAGCTTTTCTAGCAATGGCTTACTTTCATGTTGACATAACGCTGAAGAGTTCCCATTTTTCTTAAGCCTTTCTTGAACTACACCGATTGGATCATACTGCCAGAGACCCTCATCAGCAAAGTTAAAAACTGTCAAAAAATCATGTGCCACATTGAATGTTTTTCTCTCAAATGTGAACCCTCCACATGAGAAAGGCAAGGAAGGAAATATGCTCTTCTTTTGCTGACCATGGAAGTGCCTATCTGTGCTCTCCAATTGTCGTACATACTCTAATGGAAATACCCTGTCTGTCACATGTATTGGAAGTTTGTATGGTTTTACTGCCGATCCGTAAAACCTTAACACAGTGAATTCTTCCATGAAGAACCAGTCAGCCAATTCTATTTGACTTCCAAGTTTAATGCAATCTCTACAAGACACAGGCAACCTAGGCATTGGAGTGCTTGTAATTTCATTATACATTGGTGCCAAAAAGAAGTCTACAAAATGGTTGTAGTTCTTTTTGTTATCATGCATCCTTATCTTCGGGGTCCAATCATATATTGGACACTCTGTTCTCTTCCCAGTCTTCTCATCAATCTTATAGCTCACAATTTGAAGCTTGTTGGTCTCGAATATTGCACGATACTTAGATAGAAGGAGATAGCACAAGTAGGATGAGAACCTAAATGTCTTACATGAACCTTTTTTAATCATCAGTAATTGTTTTTGCATGGATTTTACAATATGCTCAATAAAATTATATCTTACTGGCTGACCTTCACAATGGATATTATAAATCATTTCAAGAAGGCTTGCACCCACTTCCCTATCATTTTCCAATCCCAGGAAAAATGACAGCAAGGAAATAGTATCCCCAACCCATGGAGCAAAAATGTTAGAATCATAAGGAGGCTTATGATTCTGATCCAACACAATACCAATACCAATCTTTATTAGAGCTTTGATAAATGAATCTTTGTGACTTGGATCGAGACTCTCATAATTCCTTGCCAGCTTTTCAAGGTCAATTTGGACATTTGAGTTTTGGGCTTCAAATCCTAGGTTCAACAAACGAGCAAATTCTCCCTCGTTTATGGATAGAATTTCCTCTTTTGTATTTTTATTGACAATTACTTTTTTATCTTCATCATAATTTTGGGCGCAGACCATGACAAAATCCGGGCAAGGGAATACTCCAGGTAACACCATGCTTCCCAATCCAACATCCCACAATGCGATTTTATTTGTTTTTTGTTTTAACATTGGGTTGAAAACAGTAAATTTTGCCCTGGATGCATCTGTCGCCTTACTAGACAATGTATATCCAATATCTATGATATGCTTTTCACCATGGATAGCAGGGTCATAAATATCATGGCATTCATCAGTGAAACCTGGTGTTTTAACCAGTTTGGTTAGGTGCATTTATTTTTTCACTTGGCTTCTTGTTGAACTACTGCTTCCCGTTTTCCCCATTACTATTATTGTTAATGATTCAAAATAATGCTAGATAAAAACCTGAAAATGCTAACCCTCAAATTGGACCACGAGATTACCAAAAGCAAAAAAGGCGGGATGTAGGTGTTCTAGATTTTACCCGGAAATTGGAATTTCTAGTTCACTAGATTGGCACAAATAGTCTCTGTTGCAACTTGCATTCCTCAATCTAGTAGTTGTTTCTGAATCTCCCTCAATTTACAGGTTTGTAACTTTGTCCAAGAAATGAAAGACGATTATGATTTACAAGTCTCTTATTTTGAAAACTCTGAAAAGTAGAAAAGTAAAACCTAAAGGGCAAAATATCTAGAATCATGTTGTAATTTTATTAATTACTATTAATAACTATTCGATGCTAAAGGAAAAAACATTCATTACTTCAGTATAAATTATGAGGACATTAAGATTAAGAATCATGTTGTAATTTTATTAATTATTATTAATAGCTATTCGATGCCGAAGGACAAAACATTCACTACTTCAGTATAAATTCTGAGGACATTAAATGTAATACGTTCAATTCCGGGCGAAGTTCTCCCAAATGTGTTCACTTCCCACATTCGGGTTGAAATCCACCCTAAGCCATTGATCTGATCTCATCCAACGGACGAGGGTCAAGGGACCAAGGTACCTGTTGTGACTTTACGGGTCTGTTTTTTAAGTCTGTTTAATAATTTTAAACTTCTGCCCAAAAAGTGCTTTAAAGACTTAATTATATTTAATTAAATTTAAAACGTTTCAATTCCGAACAAAGTTCTCCCAAATGTGTTCACTTCCCACATTCAGGCCGAATTCCACCCTAAGCCGTTGATCTTTGCTCATCCAACGGATGAGGGTACCTGTTGTCAGTTGTCGCGGGTCCCATGACTTCTACTAGTTTTCAAGCACGTCACCATACGACATACTCGTGTCACTTTTCCAGGCAAAGTTCTCAGAAATCTGTTCCCTTCCCACATTCACCCCGAAATCCACCCTAAGTCATTGATCTTTGTTCATTTGACGGTAGATGGTACCTGTTTTAAGATGTAGTGGGTCCCACGACTTTTGCCATTTTTCTGGCACGTCACCAGAATCGTGTCACTTTTCGGGTTTGATTTTTAGTCTATTTAATCATTTTAAACCTCTGCATGAAAAAAACCTTTATAGACTTAATTATATTTAATTACATTTAAAATGTCCAATTCTGGGTGAAGTTCTTAGAAACGTGTTCACTTCCCACATTCGGGCCGAAATCCACCCTAGTCGTTGATCTTTGTTCATCCAACGGTCGATGGTACCTGTTTTAAGATGAAGTGGGTCCCACAACTTCTGCCATTTTTCTGGCACGTCACCATAATCGTGTCACTTTTCGGGTTTGATTTTTAGTCTATTTAATCATTTTAAACCTCCGTCTGAAAAAAAGCTTTATAGACTTAATTATATTTAATTAAATTTAAAATGTCCAATTCTGGGCGAAGTTCTCAGAAAGGTGTTCACTTCCCACATTCGGGCCGAAATCAACCCTAGCCGTTGATCTTTGTTGATCCAACAGTCAACGGTACCTGTTTTAAGATGAAGTGGGTCCCATGACTTCTGCCATTTTTCTGGCACGTCACCATACTCGTGTTACTTTTCGGGTTTGTTTTTAAAGTCTATTTAATCATTTTAAAATTCCGCCCGAAAAAGAGATTTATAATTTTATAGTCTATAGACTATAGACTCAATTCTATTTAATTAAATTTAAAATGTTCAATTATGGGCAATAGTTTGAGATAATTATTAAATATAATGTTAATATTATTTGTAATTAAAGATGTTTACGATATTAAAAAGAAAACATTCAATATTAAATCTAAAATATTAATTTAAAGTTTAACAAAATTCTTTGAAAATATGTTTACGATATATAATTTTCAAAAATAGTTTAAAAATACATATAAAAGTTCAACATAATTTTAGTGTATTAATTTTTAAAAATGTGCAACTGCAGTCCTCAACCTGTTAAGGTGAGCAAATTTGGAAAGTACAAATGTCAAGGTGGCGATTAATTGTTGCACAAGGAGTTGTCTGCGGCATGCCACATGAAAGGAGGAAGGGGAGGATGGTAGGAAATCTTTTTCCCAATCTCATGGCATTAATGTCTTATTGTGCACTTTCATTACCCAGCCTATAAGACGGAGGCAGATTTTTTAACCTTTTGATCTGTGTACCACTTTTTGCTTTGAAGCAGTTGCAGAACAAATCTGTAGTTCATAGAATTGTACCTTCTGTAAGACATTTTTTGTAGGAAGTGATTTTGAAATTGCAGGTGACAATGGAGGCCAATTTCACACTTTGAACAAACAAGAAGTTGGTGCCCTTTTTGGGCAAAGTATCTGATAAACGAATGCAAGGACTATTCAGGTTTAAGGAGGAGAAGTTGTGGGCGGCAGCTCGACTGATGCTTGCGGAGGAGGTGGCACATATCAGTCACCGGTATCGAACTAACATGGAGGTTTACTCTTTGATTATGATGTGGACCTGTGAATTCGAACCGGAGGCTGAAAAGGTAAAACTCACATTGGTCAAATTGATTGATGGGGAGTTTTTGATTAACCTGGATTCAATCTTGGAGTGGGTGGTGCCAAGAGTTGGCATTCGAATTAAGGAAGGGGACAACCATGAGGAATTGCTTCCTTTTATTCGTGGCCCAGAGGATGAAATCAAATACCAGTGTTGTGAACGAGCCCGAGTGGGGTGGGAAGCAATGAAACTCTTTGTTAAATTAACAAGGGTGGATGAAGTATTGAATGCTTTGCATGTGGTGGCAAGGATAGAAGTTGGTAGGGCATTGAGAGATAGGGTTGAAGAAGGAAGGGCCATACAACTACTGGCAAGCTTGGAGGGCGAACCCAACTTCGGGTTCCTAAACTGCATTCCCAAAATGAAAGCTGAAGTGGAAAAAGGGAAAGCCAAAGCATCGACCTCTGAGGAGGGAAGGAACTGGGAGGAGGCGAACCAGGGGGATAGTGAGACTGAGTGAGCGGCCTATCGGCAATGAACTAGTTTTTTTGTCTGCTTGCTATAAGTTGTGGGCAAATTTTGTATCTTGAAACTTTTGAATTAATAAAATTTTGTATCTTGATTCTTGATACTTTTGAAATTTTGTATTTTGAATGACTATATAGTATAACTATATATTTATAAAATTATAATCAACCATAATCAATGTACAAATAATTAATGGAACGAATTGAATTTTTTTTTTATAGCATTACATAAAAAAGATCACGGTATTAAATTTATTTCCATTGTTTAACAAATAATTGAAATAACGTAGCTCATATACAAAAAGCATTTGAAAGAAATTAATTAATAAAAATGAAATAGATTTATAAAAAGCATTTATATATCCATAAGACTAAGAGGCAAAGTGAAACATACTGGAATTTGAAAAATTATCATTAATATTTATGCTTTTAAAATTTATAATTTTTTCGTCTGAGATTTGAGTCCCCCAAAAACTTAAGAGCCAAAATGAGTGAGCCACTGGCAGGCAGGCAACCTGTTAGGGTTCAAGGACATAGGGAAAAAAACTACAATTTTGCCCTAAGAATCTGGCCCTCCTTCCATGTAGAATTCTTCGGACAGCATAAGCTGAGAGAATTCTTCAATCCACATGTAGTTTGGAAAGTCGTCCAGGAGGAACCATTTCCAAAGGAAGTCCCTGTCAATCCGCGCCCATTTTCTATGACGCGTCAGCTGCTCCGCATTTAGGTTTAGGAGAAATGGTTGCTTGGCCACTGGTAGTGTTTGGTCAAGGAGGAGAAGCTTGGATAAATCACTCACCCAAGGGATCCCCACCCCTACTTCTGCAAGAACGACAAGAGTAATGTCGTCTCCGAGGAAGTCTTCCTTAAAAACCTTCCTCAACAGCATCAGCATATCCACCTTGTCTCCTCCCAGGTCAAGAAGAGGTGCTAAGAAGCGCAATGTAAGGTCCGTGTTAACACGGTACCTATTTTCATTTCGCAGAAATTCTCTGCCCAACACCATCTGCACAACCTCATTGGTGAACGACCCAACCTCCTTGCAGATTGATTGGAGGGTTGGGTCTCTAACGGAGCCTAGAAAGGCCCTCTGGTCCTCTGCAAAAATGCTTCTTAAGTGGATGGGAATGTCCATCTTGAGAAAATAGATTAATAAATTAAACAACCTGAGCAGTGAGCCTATAAACCTAAAATACCGTGAGCTCCAACCTCCGACGATTTATCTACCAAATGGCAAAGGCTAATTGAAGATGAAAGAAGCAGAGACCGTATATAAATTGTTGAAACTCTTGATTGAAATAATTACTTCTTTAACAATATTAACTGCTATAAAAAATTTTAAATCTTTCGTATCTCTGCAAATCTTTCCCATAAATGCACTATTGTGCGAAAATGGAAACAGCTTTGAACCAGTACCAAATCGGCAAGTATCACATTGGAAGTCGTGGGGACATAGTGGATTGTAGTAAGTGAATAGATATATATTAAATGAACAAAATTATCGATCGTGATTCGTGACATTTGATATGTGTCTATTGAATCCAATTCCATTCTGGGCACTTTCTGGTGAGCTATGTTCTCTTCAGAAAATTGGGCCGAAATAAAACTTCAACCCTTGATCTACGATCATCAACGGTTTAAAATAATTGATAGATTTTAGGTATGTGTCACCCTTCACGTGTCAAAGAGGCCACACTTATTGATACATCGTACAGAGTCCAGACTCAATGTATTATGTGATGTGATGTGATGTGCCTTGTCTATTAATGGCAATGAATTCATGAAATCGCCAATGAATTATATATTGTACCATAAATAACAAAATATTCGCCAAAACAAATTAAATAATTTTCAAGCGGTGGAAAAAAATCGCCAATACATTTAAATAATTTTCAAGCTGTGGATAAAAATCGCCAATACATTTAAATAATTTTTCCATTGGAGTAAAATGTTTCGCTCATACAATTATATATTTGTTCTATTTAAAATAATTATTTGCCTCCCACAATAAATATTTTCCCCATAGAACAAGGTATTATTCGCCATAAATTTATGGCATTTTCATACCCTAGAAAAAAAATCGCCAATACAAAATAATTTTTTCCTCATTTTAAAAAAAAATTTCACCATAGATATGAAAATTCCCCCCCGAAAATAATGTCTGATTCGCCAGGATTTTACACAATTGCCCGGGGGGGTTTCTTAAAGTTATCCCTGGTAGTTGAGGTATGTCAGTATTTGGGGCTCAAAGCCACTGTGCAAGAGCTTTGAGGGTTGGATGATAACCTCATCCTATAAGATTCTCATCGTTACTGAATTCAGATGTAAAGAATGGATCTTTCTATTGACTTATCTGATCTACTAAGAATACATTCTCCAAGTTCCATCCCAGGATCAATAACACCCCACTTTCCTTCACAATCTGCCTTGCTTCATTGGGAGTGAGATGATCCAAACTTATATCTTCCAAGGTTGCAATCTTTGGTAATACCCTTTTAGCTCCTTTCACCTTTAGCCATAAGGCTTTAAATTCTAGTCTTTTAACAAAATCATCATCTAGCATAATTGCATGAGCAACAATGACCCACTCATCCTCACTTTCCTCAATAGATATTTCTCTGTTAAGATATGTGACATGATCAAATTCCTCTCTAGGACCTTCATTCCTTGGGGCTGATTTGAGTGGTTGCTCAACTTCCTCTTCATAAATGTTCAATTTCCTAAGGACACTTGCAACTTCACTAGTCTCTACCCGTAGAGAGGAATCTTCATGGTGGATTAATGGTAACCCTATGTCTCCAACCTCTGTCTGCACTTCAACTGGTGAATGTTATGTTGATTCTTCAATCAATGGTCCCTAAGTCAATTCATTCCCCTTTTCTCGCTCACTTAACTCATATCTCCCTTCATAAATCAACTGGAAATTCTCTAACACAGTCTCTATTCTCTTGACCTCTTTCTCTTTACTATTATGAAACCCATGGAAATTAGGGTATTTCTTCCTTCTCCAGATGACAACAACACTGCCAACACAATTTCTTGTCACATCTTCATAGTAGTCTACATCATGAACATAATTAGCATCCTTTAAATTCTTACTTAGAATCCAACTCATAAGACCCTCAGGGTCATAATTTCTTCGGGTATTATATCTTAAAGCATACCTATTAATAATGTAATTTTGTAATATCTCCAAGACCTTATCACCAATAGAAAAATCACCAAACCTAGTTGATCTTGGGAGGAAGGATCCCTTCCTATGGCCAAACATATACATTTTTTCCATCCATAGGAATTTCCACATAAATTCAAGGAAAGCTAACCTAGGGGAAACATATCTAGGTAACTGGTAAGGTGGTTGTGGCAAACCATATACCCTAATAAGAGTATAGTCTGATAATAGGAACCAATCACCAAAATTGAATTTCCCTTCATCATCCATCCTTCTATCTTATGGTCTTAAGAAATCCATGACCTTTGTTTGGTACCCTGTCCATTTCATATCCCATCCAATGCACCACTTTCATTACAAAGTATTGGTGGAAGGTAATATAATATGTCGTATTTGATTTTCTATCCCATAGATAACACCATCTCTGGATTGAATATGAAACACCCTGATTATCATAAAACCTTAACTGGAGTTCTCCGTCCCACTCATATTTGTGCTTAAACAAAATGAGATGACACAACAATGAGGAGTATTTAAAGTTGATTTCCCTGGGGTTTTGCATTATCCTCAACATCCCCTCATGAATCTTTCTAGAAATGTATGATGACAAATTGAAGTCCAAGTTGACATACTTATGATAAATTCTCATTGCTATCAACATCATCTAGATTGGGATCTTGTCCTCAACATCTACTCCTAAAATTTGACATAAGACTTAATATGTCTTAATAAAACAATTCTCAAATTTGTCAACATAGAAGGTCTCCTTTTCAAAAGGTGGAATGGGAAGAGTACTGAATTGCCAATCCTTGGGCCAAAAAAGAAGCACCTTTCCTTCTCTATATGTCCTCATTTTTTTTCGTAATCTACCTCAAGGGCATTCGGATCACTCTCAACCCGGCCCAGCCCAGTCAAACCAAAACAATTGATGATTGCCAATTCAAATATATCCACTAAAATATGTCCCTCTACATCTCTCACAATTCTTGAAGTTGAATAATACATAGTTGATAGATGCCTAATCAGGTCCACTTCACTAAAAACAATAGGTACAATAAGTCTATCCATATTCAGATACCATGGGTTGCATTTGGGGACATGCTCATCTTTATTCCTATAAAAGAATGAAAACAACCTTCACCCTCTTTTAGGAACAAACACATCTCCACATTGAACACATATATCCAACAAGTCATTACTATCACTATTATTCATGATGGAAGTAGGCAACACATCCAAAAGATCTTGACACAATACTCCTCTAGTCCTCACAGGAGTTGGTGGAGCTTCCACATTCACTCGGGCTTTTTAGCGTGCTCCTCTAACCTTTATACTGTAACCTTATTTTCATCATCAATAATCTCTCCAACTTGCTCCTTATGTCCTAACTCCACTTCTTTCCTTTTCCTTAGGGCCCTAGGTTTTTTCTCTTTGGGTGTTGATGACTGTTCGGTTTATGTTTTCCTTTCCTTAGGGGTTTTTTGCTTTGCTACTTCTTCCTGAATTGCAGTCTCAACTCCAATGCTTTCTGGTTGCTCAAACCATCCTCTACCATTACTACAAAAGGAACCTCTGGATGCGTATCCATGTTGCCTTTATCCTTCTCCTTTCTTTTACTTGCAGAAGGCTCTCCCTTCTTCGACATTTTACAAACTAGAACACACTAGGGTTATCTAAAATTTCTCTTCAAATTAACACAATACAATCTTTCAATTACCCAAGCAAAATTCTCTATGAAGAAAATAAGAAGTTTACATACTATCAATTAGCTCAATTATTGCAAGTAACTTGTGCTTTTGGGAATTCTGAGATCATAAACCTCCATTTTGCACTCCTAGCTTGCTTCCTCTTTGAATTTCAGAGCGCAATACATCAAAAATCACTTCAAAGATCACCACTTATGGTCTTTGCAATTACCTTCATACCATGTCCCTTCGACACTAATGGCATGAGGCTCCAAATAGACTATAGGTAGCCATGCACAACTTTGAAACCCAACCATGGATGCGCCATCTCATTAAATCCAGTGGCCAATTTTGCCTCTCAACCTCCACAATGGGAACTGGCTCCATAAACCCACTGAGCGTACTCATCCATGTGAAAAACCTCACGAGAATATGAGTCTTTACTGACTCACTTTATTTTTTGTGCACCCGAAAAGCTGCTTATAGAAAAATCATCACATCATGAGAAAACAGAGTCATTAATCCTTAGAGTCACTTCGCTTTCCTATTCTCCCGCATACCCGTGCATTACCTTTGGGAGTGGCTGACAACATTGTGGGGTAACAAGGCTTAGTACTTTGCGTTTATTCAAAATTGGGCTACATCCAGAAACCCATTATATGACATGGGACTATCATAAACTCAACATGGGTAATCAGAGCTATCTTTAAAAGATAATAGACTCTTATGCACAAAATCATTGTCATAAAATGGATCGGGGATATAATTTACCAAAAATGCATCCTAAGGATCAAAATGGGACCAGTTTGCACACGAAGAAAAACCCATAAAATAAGACTTAAGAAATGGTTGACCGGCTAAACAGGTCAAAAGAAGGATATAACAAAAAGACACTTGAAAGACCTATCTCAAACATTCAACTAAAGATTTTAAAGATTTTCATCCTTGGAAACATAGCAATAAGCGGGGCAATCTGGGAGCAAGGGACACAAACTCATTAGTCCTAACAGATGGTAGTTTACATATAGTGATAAAATATTTTTATACATTTTTTAATCATTTTTTACTACAAAGTTATTTTTAAATCATTTAAATTTTCAATAATTTAAAAATATTTAATAATTCTTTTCAATTTTAGAATACTTTTAAATACAACATATAAATATTAAGTTTTCTCAAAAGACAACAAAAATAATATAGACACAAATTTTGTCACAACGGTGCATCCGAAGAAAGTTATCGAACACAACTTTAAAACTATCATTAATATTTATTTTTTAACATTTTTATAAAAATTTATAAACTAAAAAGTATTATTTTTATATTTTTATCATAGTAATTAATTTTAACCCTAACCTAAGCTTAATCTTATAATGAAAACTTGCGGAATAATTTTAAATCATTTAAATTCTCAAAAAATTAAAATGTAACGTTTAAATATAAAGTTTTTAAAATGACAACAAATAATATAATATAATAAAAAATATCTTACAAAATATAATTAAATCAAAATTGAAAATTAGAGACAAATTTCATTACAATAAAATTATAAGTATTATTAATATTTATTTTTTAGAATATATACATTAAATTTTTCCATTCTTTTTTATCACATTTTCTATCCATTCATTTTTCATGTCGTGTCTATAAAAAATGTTGGTGGATCATGAAGTGTGATATGAAATGATGATGTAGAAACAAGTACACGATCAATTCCAAAAACAACAACAATCAACACTATAGATTATAGAAATCTAATATCATTAATTTAATTACATATATATTTATCTAATTAATTTAAAAATATTGTTAAATTTATTCCATTCTATTACTCAGTATCCACATCCTACATTCAATCTTTAAATTTACACTTAATTCTATTTATTTACCTAAAATTAATTAAAAATTATCTCTTCTAAATACCTAAAAAATATTTGAAAAACAACTTCACAATACTCACTGTATATTCCAACCACAAGGATCCATACATAACTAAATGCGAGAAATCATGCTTTCGTGTTACTCCTTCGTTCACTAACCAACACAACATATTCTAATAAGAAAAAGGCAATTTTATCTCACATAATATCCATGCCTAATCATAGGTTCTATTGTCCTCAAAATCTTATTCTCTTTAACATCCTTAAAATAATATGATTGAACTTGGTGCAGAAGAGACATCAAAGATAAGGAAATTCTCAAGACAACATATGACAAGGTCTTATTGAACCTTCTACACTTCGGACTTACTCAGAGCCCAAGTGGGTATACCTTTGTGAATTAAATTCACACTTTCAAACATAAACCCACAACAAACCAGTCTAGGAAGCCAGTGGATCTATTCACCTTGAAATTAACTGAAAACAAAAGAATGGAAATTATACTTAAATTCAGCATTTCAATCAACAAAACATGCAATAAACAACTTCAATCAATACCAGTGCCTTATCCAAGGTCACAGAGTCATCTAAACTCAAATAATACTCCTCAAACAAAATATCTTTATGCATCCCATTGGCTTGGTTTCTATTAATCCTTGTATATGCCTGACACCTATAAGAATTTATGCATTCCAAATTAAACTATGATCATCAAGATTCAAAGTTTGTTCCAAAGAGTCTACTGGTATGAGTGATCCCCGCATCTTTAATTTCCCTCCTAAAGAGAAAAGCTAGCGAACACTTCTACTGAAAATTGCCTTGCAATCCCATTCAAACAAAATAACCCTGGATTATTCAGAATGAAAATAGTAAACAAATTGTAAACACACTTGAAGACGACACAAAGCTTCACTCAAAACCGATGGTCTGTATATTGATATTAAGTTCAAAAAAATATTACAAGAAGTTTTGAATATTCTCCATTAGACTTAGAAAAGCTCAGATAAATTTCTGCAGCATTTTCTTACAATTCTTTGCGATCTCCTTTCCTCTAGTCCTGGTATCCATTTATAACAACATGGATGCACAAAGCTTCGGACTTTTCGAGGAGAGTTTGTTACAATCATTTCTTTCAAAAAAAAGAAGTTACAAGCCTTTCACAAAAACAATTACAAGTTCTTTTCGGCCTCTTCAGCTTCTTCAACAGGCTATTCGGTTGCAACCTCTTCTACCTTTTCAGGGGCACTCTCCAACTATTCCGGATCATGGGTGGCATATTTTGTTGTCCACTCATCATACACATCTTTTGTCGGCCATGAGAAATTAATCACTTTATCCTTAGCCTTGGTCAACCTTTTCCAAGAGTTTCTCATTTTGTTGACTTCTGAATTGAGAAAACCATAATGTGACTTAATTTTCTCTATCTCTTGTATTGTCAAAACAAAGAAAGAAGCATCATCTAGATCAATAATTCCCTTAATTCTTGCTGACAGCTTGGCTTCTACCTCCTTAAGCCACATTTGTTTGTCCTTCAGTTGATCTGGGCTAGTAAAAACTCTTGGGAGCAACTCAAAAACTTGATCAGCATATTCCTTTTTGCACAAATTAACTTTCCTATCAACATTATCCACCCCTGCTGCTAATTGTACTAAATCTTTAGTGATGTTAGAAGTGGATCTAATGATAGGATTGGCCCTTGCTTCATCACAAGATACACACATAAACTCTAAATCTTGCTCCCTAGGCCTCCATTTGTCAAAAATAGGTGTCAAAATGGCCTTGTCTCCCCTAAGCTCATTCCATATATCCAAAATTTTACCTACATTGTTGTAGAGCAATGAGGCATTCATTGTATCTGCAAAACTGGAAATTGTAGCCCTTACTCTCTCCTCATACTTCTTTGCATATAAGGCCTGAGCCTGTTTTAAGTTTTCTAATTCTTGAGGAGTAATCTCAACCATTTGAGAGCTGGAGGGTGCTGGAGATGGTGGAAACTTAATGATAGGGCTGGTAGGTGGAGGTCTGGCAGGAGAAGAGGAAATCATCAGTGTTGAGGATTCACCATGATGATGATGTCCTGCTAGTTGCTTCTGCAATTTAGCAATGATGCGATCTCTATTCCTTACCTCTTCTTGAGCATTAGTGTAGGCTTTCAAAATTGTCTCCAATTTAGCCTGGAGATCTGCCTTTTCCTTAGCTTCCCTTTCTGCCACTGCAACACTAAATTTTGCAGTTTCTAATACAGTGCTGTCAGCTTCCACTACCTCAGTAGTCTGTACCTTCTTCACCATCATCCCCCCAAGGTAACTTGACATTGAGGTGTCCCTTTTCTTCTTGTTTTCATCTCTTTTCAGAGACCACATAACTAATGCAGCATTGTCTTTATTGAAAGTGACTCCCTCCATAGGTTTAGTCTCCTTTCTTACTACTTCTAGGACTAGAGCATCTGCTATATCCCATTCGGGGAGGATAAGTACCCCAGCCTTCGCCACCATGTCTCTTCCTTGTTGAGGAGTGATGGTCTTAAATTCTTCAACCATTTCTTGCTTTATTTCTTCCTCAACTGTAGCTGGGTCTTTATGAGGTTGCTCACCCTTCCTTTTCTCGCACCTTACATTATATCTATCAATGCTTTGCTTCCACACAAATTGCATGAATGCTTCTGATGTGATGAACTTGTCATCAGCCAAGAAATCTTCACTGGCTCGCTTGATCTCAGGGTCCCATTCTTGGCCTTTGAATTCATTAGTGGTGATATTCATTTCAACAACTAAGGGCTCTTCTGGCATTCCTTCCTCTACTTCATCATAGGTGTAGGCAATCTCTCCTAGACTGCCTAATTGGAATAATTGCTTAGCTGCTGCTTGTTCATCTCCTATATGGATAGGTGATTGTGATGGGGAATACACAGGTTCTTTAGGTTGTATCTCTTTTCCCACTCTTTGTTTCTTTGGGCTACTAGGGATGTCAATGACATCGTGTATCTTCGTTTTACCTTTAGAGGCAGAGGGCTCGCCTAAAGCAGGCATAAGTACACTATAATTAGACTTCTGATGTAGCATATAATTACCCGGAGGGATCAGCCTAGCAGATACAGACCTATTCAAGATCAACCTTGCTTTCTCAGGGTTATTCTTGATTACAACCTCCCTTTTTTCTTTTAGTGTTTGCATCACCTCCTCAAAACTAAGAATTAAAAACTTCATCTTCTCTGCAAAGGGGTGAAAGCTTGACAAAGGGTCATAGCTTATGTCAAGTTGATGCACCAAGTCTCGGGCCTTCTTATAGGCTATCCACTTTTCCTTTCTCAGCTCTTGTTCATCCAAATCAAATTCATTCATGATAAGGTCCTCAGGGAACTGAAATTGATGGGGTTTGGCCTTGCATACAACCCTCTTCCTAAACATACCGTTGAAGAAATCTTCAGGGCCAGCACACCGAGAGACTGCAGTTAATAAATGATATGGCTGGAGGAAATCTCCAAAACATTTCCAACCTCCTGTGGTTATTACAAATTGGTGTGCCACAGTAATTGTAGGGAAAATTGTCCCTTTGCCTCTACCTGTCAACTCTGCCTCTTGTACAGCACCAATCTGCCCGAGTATCTCTGCAATTCCCACTTTAAGAGGGGCCTGATAAGGTAACAAAAATGGGGTACCTGTGAAACCATATATTCTGAAAACTGTTGAAACAGGGTATAGGTAGATATCACCCCAATTGTGGACAATTTTTATGTCCTTTGCAAACTCTTGTGGCCTAATGAATTCCAAAAGCACCTTAGGGACTCTTGGGTTCTCCAAACAGATAAGGGTCCTAATTTTTGATGCAAAATATTTATCAAACCTTAGGAAGCTTGCATCCTCTCTGTCCCATGACAGAACAGTGCTCCATAATTGCACTAGCATCTTTTCCCCATTCTTTTCTTTTACAAGGTCCATCCCACTTGCAAAATAGTCACCACCCTTGAATAAAAACAAATGCATAAGAAGGGAGTACCACCCGAAGGGCCTATCTACTTTCTCGTTCCTGATCCCTATCAATCCATTATGGATAGCATCAGTTATAAAAGAAACGTAATCAAAAGTTATTGCCACAGAAGGATTCAAAATCTGAGCAACCATCAACATGTAATGAGTGGGCATACTCGCTTCAGCATCTTCCCCTAGGATTTGGCAGAGTGACCAATATAATCCTTTAGCCCTAAGGGTAAACAAATTTAGAGAGAAGGGCTCTTCGGTATTAGGTCCCACAACATTTAACCCGCCTATCTTCAAAAAGAATTCTTTGAGAGGCCCATTTCTTAGGTGATTTCTTTGCACATTATACACCTGAGCTAATGATTTAAAATCAATAGGCTCCAGAAGATTAGTGTATTCACTCAACCCAAAGGCATTCCTAAATTCTTCATTGTTAATTTCAATGAGGGTCTTCCTGCTGATATCCTTTACACTTCTTGAAGTTGGGTCGTAGCTATGTGCAATCTGAGTTAGAAGGTCTGCGTCAAAGAAAACCCCTGGAACCACCAACTTTCCAACATCTAATTCCCATATACTGTTCTGAGGGGCTGGAGAATCTCTCATACTGAACCCAACCTTGAATAATCCTAACCCAGACATCCCTACTTGAGGGTCTCTTAACCAATTCCCTTTATCATATAAACCCTCTCCTATTTTCAGGCGAGAAGCTCTTGGCACCAACTCTTTCATTTTGGAAGCCACATTAGTTGACAACGTTAATTGTTCAAGGAAATCATCACAAATTGCCCTCTCGTGATAATTGACTTTTCTTGAGAATTCCCTTTTAGGTGCCATCTCTTTTAGAAACTTAAGCAAGTGATTCAACAATTTCTTTTGATTGTTCTATGACAAATTAAAATCTCAGTATAACATACACAATTAAAAGAAAGATGGCTGAACAAGAGTATAGAGAAACCTGCTTGTACTCGAAGGAATTAACTCTGCAATTGAAGAAGTTTGCTCTGCAACTATTTCTTTGCAAGTGCTCTTTAGAATGATATCTTATTTCAATTGATACGAGATCATATATGGTGACTGGGCTCTTAATTCCGACATTGATTCCACGTGCTTGGCCGTCCTTTCAGAATTGAATTCATGAAAGAATTCGAAGTTTTCGCTCCAATGGGTCGCAACACCCATGCATTTTTTCCTTTTCGCTATTTCGCAGAAATTAATTTCTTGGCAACTCTACTTCACGAAATAACGCAGGCCGTCCAATCAGATGAGAATTGATCGGTCTTTACACTAGCTTAACACTTCCACCCTTTTCACTGAGCCTTATTTCGTTTCGCCATTTCACGAGTGTTATTTAGTGAGCACTTTACCTTCACGAAACTACGTCGAGCGTTGGATGGGACTGAACTGCACGGCCTTTAACCTTTACCTGGACAGTTAACCTTTTCACTAACTGTGCCTTCACCTAACAGCTAACGGGTTTTCGCTATTTCGCACAGCTTATATTGCATTCAACTTTAGGCTGCGAAACAACGCCAACCGTCGGATCAAATCACACTTGATTGTCCTTTAAGTGAAGACTCTTATGCTGACTTTCTTACTCTGCTCCTCCTCTGGTTACCAGATACCACCTGGCACCCAACCATTGGCCCCCGAGAACTTACTAAGTTTAAAATCTATGTCAGTCACATATTGTACCCCCCTTTAAAACTGTTGGTTCCACCTGGCACCTTCAATCTCTGTGGAAGACACATGCTCATGTACATGTCACCGTTTAGCCCGACATCGGAATGAATCTCCTTTACTTTCGCCATTTCGCTGAGCATATCCTTCAGGCATCTTACAAGCGCGAAATAGTGCCAGCCATTAGATAAAACCATACTTGATCACCCTTTACACTTCATGCTCACTTTGCCTTTAAGAACGAAAAACCTTTTCGCCATTTCACGGGGGTTAACACACGAGCACTTCACCTTTACGAAACAACGCAGGCCATCCAATCAAATGAGAATTGATCAGTCTTTATACTCTAAACGTTTACCTGCAAATGTGGGCCCTCTGACTCGACTTTGCACACCCGACATCCAGTCATCTTTCAAACTGATATGTCAATCTTTGATTTGCCGAGAGGAAATATCGAGTTCCTCTCTATTTTCACCACCTGTATCTGTCAGAATGCCTTTATCTCATGGTATCTCTCTTCTCTGGGACCCACCTTCTTTGAAACTATCGGACCCACTTCGTTGACTGTTGCACTTTCTGCCACATGCCATCAACTTACTCGCCCTCAAGACTAGCCGGACCATCCGATTGGAATGCCACATCATTTCGCCGTTTCGCGGGTCTTAAACCATGAACCATTTTGTCTTGCGAAATAGTGCAAACCATTCGATCAAATGAGAATTGATCGGCTGTTACACTAACAGCCTTGGCTCCGCACTAGGTCCCGCCTCTTTGTTGACTATGTGCTACTGCATGGCACTCGACCACTGGCCTTGAAATACTTTTCGCATTCAACTCAACATCGGCCGCGTGTCTTTCTTTTTATACAGCCGGTTCCACCTTGGCGGGCCCACGACTTCTTCTAAGACCACGTGTCTCTGAACACGTTACCATCTATCATGACACATGGACGGTCCTCGTTCACTTTCGCTATTTCGTAGGGTATAAAGAATGAGCATCTTACCCTTGCGAAATAGCGCAGGCCGTCAGATCATTTTTTAGTTGATCGGCTTTTAACCATTTGAATAGGCTGCGGGAGGGGTGGGCCCTCTGACTCACTTTGAACACCTGGCGTCCAGTCACCTTCAGAGCTGACATGTCGCTTTTTCATTTGCCGAGAGAAAGCACTGGGCTCCAATTAATTCTTGACACCTGTATCCGCCAGGTCATCTCCTAACTTGCGACCTGACTCACCTCTGGGACCCGCCTTTTAACCTTTAATCCCGACCTGCTGACTGTTGTGACTTATGTCGTGTGCCGCCATTTTACTTGCTCTCATCAACCAGCTAGACCGCCTAGGTGGCATGCCATGTCGTTTTTGCAACTTCGCTGGTTTTAAACTATGGGCAACTTCACCTAGCGAAATAGCGAAAGTCATAGATCCATCCGCGAGATGCACACTAGTTACCGGGCCCGACAACTTTAGGAGGAATACACCTAAGGCATAAATTTTTTGCGATTAATTAACATGACCGCCTAGGCAAAAACAAGGGGGGACACTTCCTACGATCCCATGACCCATTACTTAAGTGGATAAAGTAACAAAACAATATAAACCAGAGGGTTTTAAATAGACATCAGGCGATTTAAAATAAAAAAACCCTAAACCCTTAAGGCCTAAAACAGAGCTGAAGCATTCGAAAATGCGCCTTACTCAAAATTAGAAAAAACCATAGCCAATTATGGGAAAAGAAAAGCCCATTTTTAATTAGTGATAACAGGTTCTAAATTAGACTTCATTGTATCTCACTTAATACCTACTTCAACATAGGTTTCTAAATCAAACTATTTTTTCTCGATAGGCAAGGTGGATTGCCAAGTTTAGACTGCTCTTCTAACCATCAAATTAAACCATTTTTGTGAACATTAATATTGAATGATAGTTTTTTTACTAAATCTTCATGTTTTACAACTACTGTAAATTTTGGTGAAAGCGGAGAAACCACGTATAGAAAAGTAAAATTTGACAATGAGTTGTATAGAAAATTTTGGTGCTTGTTAATTCTCAGTTGTTTGTCAAAGACAAGTAGGTATAGCTATAATGTGTCTCTATTTTGCATGGATTTCTGAAATGGGATTTCATCATTAACAAAGTCATGTAAGTTTTGAAAAAAAGTATAGATATCTAGGTAACACAGTTGAATTCATCAACAAAAAATAAAAAATCAAATAACAAAATCCAATTCAAGAGGAAAAAAATTAAAACAACAAATTACAATTCTATAGGTTTTGTTGCAATGTTAAAGGTGTACTCTCGAGCTAATAACCAAAGTTCAAATCCCCTACAAAATAACACAGCCTATACATGTGAAGAAATTATCATATTATATAAAATCTTTGCAAAATATTGATGTTTACAACTAACAGTGAATGCAGACAACACACCAAACACACATGCAAAATTCTATAGGTATTCATAAACTCACACTTGAGGTTTTAACGGACAGTTTACCAAATGTCATAATTAAAAACTAAAATTACACCCAAGGCTACAACATACATGAAAAGCAATAATAATTAAGGCCCAATGCCATGATCTACAATTATTGTGTAGATCTAATTAAACCCATAAAAAAAGTTTCTCTAATTTGTGTGAAGATTAAAAAACAACCGCAACCAATATTTAAAAAAATAACACAAGGTTAAAGGCTTGAAAATACCAGTGTCACTGATAGAAATGATACACTCAATTTCTTGCGCAAGATTCACCATATTTGCCTATTGAAAACCTCAATATTTGACATCATCTAACAGAAAAATGAATAAACAAACCACAAATCCCTCACAAACTCACAAGCACAACAAGGCTTTGCACTGCACATGTATAGACCAAAAAAAAGGAATCCCAAATAACTGACAAAGAATCCCACTACAACCTTTGAAACAAAATGTCCTACTACAACATATAATAATCAAACCACGGAAATCCAAACTCCCTACCTTTTTATTGCAAAATCAACCCCCCAGCTCCAACACGAATGGGTTACAACAAAAACCTTCACTTCTTCCTGGCCTGAAAAAAAAAAAAAACTCACTCAGCAAGAAAAATTTCAAATCGAATAGATTTGAAGTCATTTAATTCGAACTTACAGAATCCATCAAAATCATAGCACATCACCATGACATCGACAACGCATCAGACAACAGACAAATCCAACAAAAAAAAGACCTCAAATCAATGGCAAAGAGAAAAAAAGTGTTAGACAAAAGAAATGTGTGTGTGTTTGTGTATATGTATATGTATATATATGTATATATATACATATACATACATACATACATACATACATACATACATACATACATATACATACATATATATATATACATGTATATATATGTATATATATGTATATACATATGTATATATATATATATATATATATACATATATATACATATATATATATACACATATGTATATACATATATATACATATATATACATGTATACATATCTATACATATCTATATACATATATATACATACATATACATGTATATATATCTATATATATCTACACACACACACACACATATTTGGGATGAATGATCCCATAAATTTCAATAGTTTTTATAGTAGTTATAGTCATTAATTCTTTTATTTTTAAATGTCATCTTAAGGTCAAGTATTTTGTCTGGGCTTTAGCAATCATAGTATTTTGTTTGAGCTTTGTTCGGGTCTTGCATGCTTCTTTTCTAGCTATATGTGGGTCCCATAGGTTGTTTGGCCTCGTGGAAACTATTAAAAACATGTAGTGTGATCAAATGGCTCTTTATCTATAAGTTATTTAGCTAGATTTCAACTCCAATCTTATTTTCTATATCAAGTTACTCAAAGTTGAGGCTAACACTTGCGTACTTGTGGATGGTATTGTTATGCCTTGCATATCTGTGTCCCCATTTAATCTCCTTGAGTCAAAATATGGCCGCCCTTTTTTGGTTTTACCTCGGAACTCTGGAGTCCCGGAGTCCCGAGGTCCTTTTTTGATTTTACCTCAGAACTCCGGAGTCCCAAGGTCCTTTTTTTATTTTACCACGGAACTCCGAAGTCCCAGAGTCTCGAGGTCCTTTTTTGGTTTTACCTTGGAACTCCGAAGTCCCGAGGTCCCTTTTTGGTTTTACCTTGGAACTCCGGAATCCCGGAGTCCCGAGGTTTCTTGTTGTTCCGACCTCGGAGCTCTGGAGTCCCGGAGTCCCAAGGTCTTGGGTCTTTTGAACTCGGAACTTTGGAGTCCCGGAGTTCCGAGGTGGTTTTGTTTTCCTCTTTGTTGAAACCCGGAACCCCGAAGTCCCAGGGTCGTGTTTATGGTTTTCATACGGAAGGGTTTTGGGAGGCTATATATAAGAGGTGATGAACTTTTTGAGTTCAATTGTACATGCAGAACTTCTCCTCCGTAGCCCCAAGTCGTGAACCTCCGGACTCTCGAGCTCTCTCTCTTGGCATCCATTCGATTTTCGATTCACCAGGTTGGTGAATTATTTTTCTCTCCTTGTGTTTTTCTAGATTTGATGTCTTCTCGTGTTTTTGTTTCTTTTGTGTTTGTTGTTTTTGGGCGTGCCCTAGCTTTCCACCCTGGATCCCCAGAGTTCCGAGTTTCGCTTATCCCTGGAGTTCCGGGTTTCATTTTCCATCCCACCCCGAAACCGCGAATCCCCAAAGTTTCGGGTTTCATTTTCCGTTCCACCTCGGAACCACGGATCCCCGGAGTTCCGGGTTTCATTTTCCATTCCACCCCGGATCTCCAGAGTTGCAGGTTTCATTCTCCATTCCAAACCGAAACCCCGGATCTCCAGAGTTTCGGGTTTCACCTAGCCTTCCACCTCAGAACCCCGGATCCCTAGAGTTCCGAAAGGTTTTTATAGACACCGCCTCGAAACCCCAGATCCCCGAAGTTCTGAGCCTTTTTCCTTTATGCTTACCCCGGGACCCCAAAGTCCCGAAATGGATCTAGTTTTATGTCTAGTATTGAGGACTAAAATTTGTGTTTTGCCTGCAGGTTACAGTGGTTAGATGCACTCATCCCCCAACAAGAGAGGTAAATAAATTGACAGACTTCCACCCACCATGAAGTACCAATATCAGGGACAGGTCCATGTTTCAAAGATGGACGACCAAATTAAATGGGTTACGGACACTGAAGTAGGACACATAGAAATTGGGGATATTGGAACCCAATTGGATAAACCTAATCTAGATGCTCTCCACCGAAGAATCAAGAGGTCAGGTCTTGTGGAAGCTACTGTATTCCCATAGTTGCTTCAAGCACTAGAGTTTATAATGACCATCGCTCCATTCTACAACCCAGGGACCAGAAAGTGCATTGATGCACACGGAAAGACTGTCATTGACTTGTCACCAGATATGCTAGGGTTCGTCTTCGGAATCCCAACTAGGGAAGAGGCATTCTTACTAACGGAAGAAGAGGCCTTGAAAACATGGAACGAGAAGGTATCAGCTAGCAAAAGACACATGAATACCAACTGGCTGGAAGAGGAGAGAAAAATAGGACTTAAAGCTACAGGGGTCCTGAGGACGGACTTCAAAGAGCCTCAGAGGGACTTGATAATTATGCTCAGCAGGGCCTTTGGCAAGCCTGACTGCAAGCATTTCCACCCCTGGATGTTCCAATTTATGAGTACCATATTGATTGGAAAGAAATACTTTGATTGGCCGCAAATCCTTTTCGACAACATTTGTAAGTAGATGAAGGAGGTGCAGCATACCCAGAAGTTCTTTTTCACGTCCTATGTCATTTGGGTAGTTGCCAGAGCCAAAAAATTTCTAGACCTACAGGTAGAAGGGCAGTTAGGAGAGAAGGAGGGATAGAAGAAGATATGGGAATTTTATTCCTAGCTCACTCTAACCAACACAAAGACACACTTCAAGAAGGTTAATGATGCCTTCATCTTCCCTATAATCATTAAGTTGACTGGAGATGCAAGATATCGGATAAGTGCAGAAGCCATGGCTATCATCCGGGAGTGGGTATGTTAGTTCATCCAAAATTCACGCTCCAATTACATCAGAGTTAGTGGATTCACAGGGAATCCAATGCTGCTGCCTCATTATTGTAACGATAAGGTAATCCTGCTGGAATATGTAAGACAACTTCTTGGTCTCCAGTCACTACTATATTCAAAACACATAATAGGTATTGACTTCTTGGTGTCCATTGGTTATTTCTCCTGTTCTAAAATACAAGTGGCAAAGTTGGCCGAGCAAGAGCTTCGGGATTTGAACCTGAAAGAATATAATCATACTAGGGAATTTTATGATCCCTATGGGAAACTTAAGCAAGCTATGCCTAAGGCATATGAGGGGCATAGGCCCAGCTTGGAAGACTTTTGGGCCAACTTGCAGGATAGTTTTGAAGTCAGGGAGAAGAATTATAACAGGTTGTCTATGCCACAGGTTAGAGACTTTGGTATCGAGACTAATCTCCCTAAAGACCTGAGGGATGATGGAGAGTTACTTGATCCAATTTATAAATAATCAACAATAGACAAGAGGCCCCTCTCCCCAGTAAAATGGTTTGCAAGCGAAGATACAGATATGGAGAAGGTCTCCCAAATAGTCATCAATAGGACTAAACAATGGTTAAGCCAGAGGGTCAGACCCAGTGCATCAATAACAAAGCAAAAGGAATCCACCTCAGGGGTACCGCAGTCAAGAGGCCATAAAGAGTATGCCGGAAAAACAAGGTCGGCTTCAAGATAGAATACCTCCACTGACCCAGGTGAGGAAGACAAGCCTCACGAAAGCACTGAGGACTTGCTAAAGAAACTCCAAGAAAAGATGAAGGAGTCTGAACTACTGAAGAAGGCCGCAGACCTAGGGGTGACCGATGGGCTAGGAGTCGTTCCACTTGCTAGAGTTCTCCCACCAAGGACTGTTATAGGTCCCACTGAAGGAGAGGATACTCAAGAACAGGAAGAGAGCCTAGAAGCCACTGAGGAGAAACTTTCTCAGCCACCTTCCATAGGTACAACAAGTGCCTTGGGCACCGCTGCTCCCGCACCACCATTAGTTAATGTATCCACAGGCCAACCCGGAGTGCAAGGTTTTACATCCACTACTGAGGAAGTAAAAATTAGAAACATTGAGTCTGACTCTGACTAGGAGGAGGAGGATCTTGACCAACAACAACCTCTAGGTAGTGAACAAGACGGAGGTGAAGCAAAGGACATCTTGAATGAAAGGTTGATTCTAACTCCTCAAGACCAAGAAGACTTGCTTAAGGATATAGAAGCCGAGCAAGCAAAGATGGAGCTAGCTGATGAAGAAATGGCATTCAATGAGGAAGTTCGTGGTAAGCTAGGAGAGTTACACAAACAACAAGCTCTCCAAGCTAACTTGGCCCGCCAAATTTCATCATTCCAGGATCCTAGCCAAACGGGCACTGAAGCAGAGGAGTAGGTAGAGGAGCGACCAGAGGTGCATGTTATAACTGCAGATATTGTATCACATCAAGGTGATAAAGCTGAAGATATACCATAATGGTTAGAGTTTACCTTTGGAAAGAAAAAGAGAAAAGTAGAGCTTCCCAAGGTTACTCTACAACAAGCAATCACCGAGGAACCACTAAAGATTAAGAAGTTGAAGACGGTTCACCACCTGTCAAAAACTAGTTTTGGTGAAGTGATTGCAGATGTGGCGGTTCCATCGCAGGCTAAGGGACAAGCTTCTCCCAAATACCAGGTATCACAGATAAACCTAGGTAAGCAGACCAAGTGGGGAGAATTAGATACCTTGGAACTAGCCACAAGTGTTGTCAGAGGGCGCGTGGAAAAGGAGCATAGCTCAAATATGGAACTTAAAGTGCAGCTTGGGTAGTATAAACATCTCTTGGTAGAAATGTGCAAACCTTTGGACTCCTATAGGATAGATGACCTACCTTCAACCTCATCACTGCCAGAAGGAGATGTAAAGGTACTATTGGAGGTGAGACGAGTAGCTGCGGCCGCCAAATCGTGGACTCAAGTGAATGCAGCCAAAATTAGGTTGTTTCTAGAGGACACAATGAAAATATACTGTAAAGCGATATAGGCGGGTGGAGCTTTGACAACCTATTCCACACAATGGGAGCGGAAGGAGAACACCTTTAATAAATAGCTCTGAATTTTGAAAAGGATACTACAGTTAGGAGAAGAGCTGATAGTACAAGAAGACCTCTTAGGAGGGGATAGTTGTGAGAATCTACAATCTTACATATACATTTTGGAGTTGAAAGTAGAGATGTATCAGCAGTATGTTAAGGAGATGACTAATATTCGGGACCCTCTCCTCAGAGAGATTTTGTGATATGAGAATTTTGTGACGAATATACTAGGGCCTTTTGGCCTCAGAATAGCTGATACTGGAATAATGGACTAGCAGCAAGTTTTGAATCAATGGGATGCATATGAGGCACAAAACTTAGGACTTGTTGCCCAGTTCGATGCTGCGCTTATGGATAGATACACATAGCTGATTACTGAGTGTCAGGAGGTGGTGGATACGGTAAAGGAGTTAGAGGAACAAGGAGTACATGCAGAGGAGACTTTGAAGAAGTATAAATTTAGAATTAAGCATGTAGCCAATCTGCCAGTCCAAGCAGTTGCATGTATTATTGAAAATTATAAGGCATTTACCAAGAAATAAAGGATAAGCACAGAATTGCTAAAGATAGCAGAGCTTTTTTTGATTTTAAAACTGCTCCTCCTAGTCAACTCCCAATTTTGAAAGAAATCTTGCATGGTTATGAAAACGTGGCTCACCCAGCATGGTCTTCGTAATGCTCATGCAACATCCATTTTGTAGTTGTTAAGTGGAGTGTCCAGGCAGAAACTTGCAAGTTAACTGCGACTCCTAATTTTAGTTCTTAATTTAGGGTAGAGTTATTTCCTAAATAATAGGGTGAAAAAACTTCTATAAATTGAGAAGTTGAATTCATTTGTAAAGGTCCCAAATTGATGATTTGTGGCCTACTTAGAGATTTTTAGAGATTTTTTGCAGATTGTTAAGAAGTTTGAGTTATTTTTGTTATACATTCATGGAGATTAATATGAAAAGCAGCTTGTAGATTACCTGATTTACATCTTTATTCTACCAAATTGTTATGTGTAATCGGTAACGTCTATTATTTTGAGTTAGCAACGTGGTAATCTTTTTGTCTATTATGATATGAACCATATTGCGCACATCAGTGGTGTATGGGAATTACTGTAATAGGCCATATTGTTGATGATTCTATGTCCACAGATTTGTGAAATTGATGATTTTGCAGGTTTTATGGAAGTCCGTTATTGAATGCTAACTTGGATAATATCTGATAATTGCTCAAATTGCAGGGAACTAATTGAATAGTTTATTAAGTTGTCATTGTATTGATATTTACTGTTATTTTCTTGTTTCCCTTACGCTTCGCATTTTATTTCCCCAAAGAATCTTAAATCATAAAATACAAAAAAAAGAGGAAGTGCAATTGTTCGTAAACCAACGAGATTTAGTGCTAATCCGCAGGCCCCTTTACAGGTATAACCACATCAACCATTGAGCTATCCATCACCGTCGAGACCTGACTACAGAGACCATGGGGTAGTGAGTTATTCTAAACTTGTTACTTTTCAGGAGAGGTGGTGATTTTATGCATAAACTATCTGACTGTTGGTGGGTGTGTCAAAATGCACGTCAACAAAAACTTGCGCTAGAAGGAGGGCCATAGACTAAACCCCTTGTAGGTGAACCACATTTGGCATTTCCAGGAGATGGATTGATGCCCTTTACCCAACCTGACCTCAACAACTAGCAAGATGACATTCTTACTCAACCGTATGACTTTGCTTGGGACAATACGAGAAAATCTACAACCACCTCCTCAACCAGATAATTGAGGTACTAAGCTGGATCGTATATCATCTTTTTCTCTCAAGAGATTCCACTGAGTCCTAAGGAGTGGTTCTTCACCGTCTGACTTAGTTGAATTAGGACTTGCCACTAGGAGGAAGAAGAACAAAGCTAAGAAACAACCCTCAACATCCTCACCAGTACAGTCATCCATACCCAACGTAAGAGATGAATTGATCCCCAGTCCTTAGCCTATCGCTACACCTTTTGTAACTCAACGTTCACCGTTATTACCTTCGATGGCTTACTTCAACCAAGACACCACACCACTAGGAACCATACCAGGGGGTATACATGACCTACCTAGAAACCCTGACAAATTTTGCAGCAAATTTTACTATCTAGGCAGACGAACGACTGATGAACATATTGAAGCATTCAAAGATGCGGTTGTTCGTAATCATATTGAACACCAAGATGTAGTATGTAGACTCTTCCCATATTCACTTGGGGAGAATGAATACAATTGGTACTTGCCCCTACCTGCAAACTCCATCACAGGTTGGGATCTTTTGGAGAAGGCCTTCATTGATCAATTCCGAGTGTATGTAGATACTGGGACATTATACCATCAGTTTGCTTCTCTTAAGAAATTATCGAATGAGTTATTAATGACTTTTAATACTAACTTCCAAAGGGCATTCAAGAGGTTGCAAACCCCTTACCAAGTAGCACCTAACATAGCCATCAACTCATATCTGAGAGCTATTGACCCTTGGATTGCTATGTTCATTAAGAAAAGTGTTCCTCAAGATCAAAGGGATACCTTAGCAAAATTCTTCACATTAGCAATTAGCATGAATCAAGAGTTGAATCAAACCCCAAGAGGGATCAGATATAATTTACCCACAGGGGTGAATCAAGGAAATTACAATCAACTCCCAGGTGTACCCTCGTCTGTACCTATAGGTGCCCCAACAATGAATCTCGTGCCGATTTATGCACCCCAACCACAGGCAAGTCAATAGTTCGCAGCTCAAGCATCGACTTGGCAAAATGGTACCAATACCATTCCCACTCAAACACAGTACGTTGGTCAGCCGCAAGCTGGAAATCAACAATTTGACAATATGAATTCGACAAACCAACTTCCAACTACAACACCTAAGAATCAAGGATCCCATATATCCGCTGAAGTAGAAGCATTGAAGAAAATGATCTCGTAGGTTACTTCAGACTTGAGCCAGCTAAAGATGAATCCACCAGGAGGGTATAATCAATCTCAATCATATAATAATCAGCGAAACTGCAATAACCAGAACCAAAATCAAAGGTACAGTAATAAACTTTATAATAGGCAGTGGAATACGAGTCCGAATAATGGTGGGGTGAACCACGACCACCCGGATGCATGGGATAACCCAAACCACACACAAAGTGTTAACCTTGCAGATATGAATCTACTAACAAATTGGTGTAGGTTGCATGACACTGCTTCCCATTCTGAGGTTAATTGTGCACAGTTCAAGAAAATCATAAGAATTGCTCAAGCTGACTCTCAGCCCAAAGATTGTTCCAATGATGAACCTGATAAGGTTAATACTACCATGCTGGTTGATAATTTCTTGTGTAAAGAGTTTCAGGCTGAAGTTGATGGTGAACCATGCGTATACGATGCTCAAGCCTTCAGACCAGGAACAACTATAATCTTAGAAATCAAGGCAAGGCTCCATTAACAGAGCCACCTCCCCCGATGGGCAGGTTTGTACCTCCGAACGCTAATGCGAGCAACAATCCTCGTCCACCTCAAGCTTTCCAAGGAACACACCCTAGACAAGCTCCGGGGCAAGATTATGTTCTAAAAGGATCATTCGATGTTACTCAAGAGATGGAAAGGACTGCCACTACTATGTCCTTAATGGAAGTATTGAGATATTGCCCCGAACAGAAGAGGGCTCTCCTTAGGAAGTTGGAAATGTTAGAATCACAGAGTAATGATGTTAAGATGGCGGACTTCAATGAAGTCAATGCTAACGTTAGTAATGATGCAATAGAAAATCCACCATTTTTACTAAGTTTGAAGATATGTGGGAAGAATTTACATAACTGTTTGGTGGACTCAGGAGCTTCAAGAAACGTAATGTCTTACTCTATATGCCAACAACTTGGACTTCAACCAGTACGTGCAAATAGTAAGGTAGTACAATTAGACAAAACAAAGGTTAATGTCATTGGAGAATTGAAAGATGTATATATCCAGTTAGGCGTTGATCCTCGAATATCTCACTATATTAACATTCAAATGGTGGATATTACAAAAGTATATGGGATGCTTCTCAGTAGAGATTGGTCCAAGACATTGGGAGGATATTTCTCAACTTGTTTTACGTATTTGTGGCTTCCTTGGAAAGGGGTGAGCAACCAAATCCGAATTGATAGTGAGCCTAAATTGAAGAAATTGGTCACGGATTATGGTCCTCTTAATGAAGTGGCATTTGCTGAGGTAAGCCCAGGGGTTTACAAAGTCAATGAGATTCTTACAAAGTAAACGAAATACTCGATGCCCTGGCGGTAGCTGCCAGTACATTAGAACCAGTAAGCCAATCCCCTTTAAAGAAGTTCTCAATGGAATTAATCTCTGCACCTACTGTGCCTGATAATATCAAACATTTCCAAGTCTTCTTGGATGATGCTCATATCTTAGCTTTTCTCGCCAATTCGAGGGCTTTTGAAGATCAAATTATTGATGAGGAAGATAAATCGGATGATTTCACTAACGAAGGTAATGTGGATATTTTGGATTTGCCAACCAATGTTATTCCTAAAGGGATGGTCACCTTGGAGAGACTTTTCAATTTGGATCCAAGAGTAAAAGAGAGATTAACAACTGACTCAGATGCCAGAAAATACGAGCCTTGTAATATTGGTCCTTAAGGACAAGAGAAAATTGTTTATATTGGGAAGATTTGCACTCAAAGCGAAAGAGAAAAACTGATACAGATCTTGAAAGAATTCATTGATGTAATAGCATGGGGGTATGAAGATTTAAAGACATTCGATACAACGATTATCACCCATGTGATTCCCCTAAAGCCTAATATCAAACCGTTCAGGCAAAAACAACGTCCGGTCAATGCACTAATAGAACCCTTAATTTTCAAGGAAGTGCAAAACTTACTTTCCGCTAAGATAATTTTTCTAGTACGACATTCTACTTGGGTTGCTAATTTGGTACCAGTACGGAAAAAGAATGGAGAAATATGGCTTTGCGTGGATTTTTGCAATCTCAACAAAGCTTCTAAGAAAGATAATTACCCACACCCTTCTTTGGATGAAGTACTACAAATTATGAATGGTTCACAAATGATGTCGTGTCTAGACGATTATTCAGGATATAACCAGGTGTTGGTAAATTATGAAGATTGTATGAAGACAACATTTATAACGAAGTGGGGAACATATGCGTATAAAAGAATGCCATTTGGATTGATCAATGCTGGGGCAACCTTCCAGCAAGCGATGGACACAACATTAAAAGAACTGATTGGAAAATGCATTATTATTTATATGGATGATTTGACGATATTTTCTAAGATCAGAGAAGATCACCTAGACCACCTCATAAAGGTATTAGAGAGGTGTAGAAGATATGGGATTTCCCTTAATCCCAAGAAATGTGTGTTTGGAGTGGCTGAAGGAAAGCTACTTGGCCACGTAATTTCTGAGAGGGGGATTTCTATAGACCCAGATCGGGTGGAAGCATTATTAAAAATACAAATGCCCGGTAGTAAAAAAAGAGATGAGATCTTTCTTCAGAAAGATCAATTTTGTGAGAAAATTCATTACTGGGTTTGTAGAAATAGTCAAGCCTTTGAATGAAATGATGAAGAAGGATGCTAAGGTCGAGTGGACAACTGAAGCAAAAGAGGCTTTTGCCCAGATCAAGAAATCCATCATTGAAGCTCCTGTACTAACTAGTCCGGATTACACACTACCGTTTTACATATATTATTTTGCTTTGCTACACTTTGGGGCAGCTATTTTGACGCAGAGGCAAGTAGGAGATGAGAAACCTATTGCATTTATGAGTTCTCCTTTCAAAAGCGCTGAGGTTAGATATTCTACTCTTGAGAAATAGGCCTTTGCATTACTAAGAGAAGTCAAGAAGTTTAGACATTACATCCTGAGGAGTAAAATTTATGCGATTGTTCCTGACCAAGTAGTAAAGTCACTACTCATGCAGTCTAAACTAGGAGAACGACGAGGGAAATGGATGGCAATATTACAAGAATTTGACTTAGAGATGCATCCAATGAAATTAGTCTGAGGCCAAGGATTATCTCAGGCCATGGCGACTGACATCCCTCAAATCCAGTGCCAACAATATACATTGAAGTCATTCACTCAGGACCCTTGTTACATAGATTTGGTATTTGTATTATTGAATAATAGGTGTCCTGAGGGATTGAAAACTATGCAAAGATGAGCATTAAGGCTCAAGAGTGCTAATTATATGATCAAGGATTTGGCACTCTACAAAAAAAATTATGAGGGTATTTACCTTCAGTGCCTTGATCATCAAGAAGCTCATAATATGATTGAGGAATTTCATGGGAAATATGGTACTGGTCATGGGTCAGCTGATGCCACTGCACATCAAATTTTGAAGGCTGGATATTATTGGCCTAGCATATTTAAGGATACTCATGAACATGTCCGACATTGCCATACGTGTCAAACTGCAGCCTCCAGAGAAAGAAATCTTGTTATGCCTCTCCAACCAGTGTTTGAGGTAAGACCTTTTTCTCAATGGGCCCTAGATTTTGTAGGAGTTATTAACCCTAATTCATCTACAGGGCATAAGTTTATTCTTACAGCAACAGATTATTGTACCTGGTGGACAAAAGCCATAGCCTGTCACAATGCTACTGCTAAGGTAGTCCTGAAATTTATTGAAGAACATATCGTCACCAAGTTTGGTATGCCATTCGCTCTGGTATGTGATAATGGTCCTGCTTTTACTTCCACACAGTTGATGCAATGGTCATACCAATATAAAGTGATATTGAAATTTTCATCCAACTATTATCCGCAAGGTAATGGGGTAGCTGAATCCACAAACAAGAACATCCTAGATGTCATCAAGAAGCTACTCGAGAAAAACCACAGGGATTGGCATAATCAACTAAGATATGCCCTATGGGCTGATCAAACCAGAATAAAAGCCACCCTGGGAACTTCTCCATACTACCTTGTCTATGGCCAGACCCCTATTTTCCCAATTAACTTGCAAATACCAGTCCTCCAATTAATGAAAGAACTTGACATTGAGGATCAGGTAGAGGTTCGCCTTTTAAACTTGTTAAGACTTGATGAAAAAAGAATTAATATGCTACAACACTTTGCCAAGCATCAAGCCGTCTTTAAGCGATGGTTTGATAAAAGAGCCAAGGTGAAAGTTTTTCGGATCTCTGACCTAGTCTTGTTATGGGACAAGGCCAAGGAAAAGAAAGGTGATCATCACAAGTTTGAAAGGTTGTGGCTAGGTCCTTACCAAATAGCTGAAATTTTAGGTGAGAACACTTTTAGGTGTAGCTCATTGACTGGAGAACTGGTACCATTGCCCGTCAATGGTCAGTTCCTCAAGCACTACTTTGATTAAATCCTCAATTTAGCTTGACCTATTGTATATAGTAGTTAGTTGTTTTTCTTTTTGGTTTTGCTTCCTTGGGCCTTGTTGTGTGTTTTCCCTTTTGTTTTTGTTTTCCTTGCTTGTTTGTTCTTTTGTTTGTTGAGTCGGGGTATATGTTTTGTTCTTGAAGATTCTAAAGGGAAGTAGGTATCCTTTGTATAACATCTTGCCAAATTCTGAGAGACTTTGACTCTCTGCTATTTATATTTTCATTATCATTTGGTTAAGTTCGAAACGTTTGTCTATACTCGTTCAAAGTGGTATATAATCATTTAAATATGATACGAGTTTTTGACTTTCAATTTGGAAAAGGCTAGCTTGATAAACTCAGCACTAACGTCACATTAACATACATCAGAAAGGTTTTGTGAGATAGCAGGTAAACTGAGTATCAAGTGAAAAATCCGAAGTCAAGGCATTTCATGTTATCCACAGTGGCTTCCAACCCAGTCATCAAACTTCAAATGTTTGGAAGTTGCTTGAGAGATTATTGAAGAAAGAAGTCATTCTCTATATCCTATAATATTTTGTCAAAAAAAAAAAAAAAGAGAAGAAGAAAAAAAAGTGAGAGAAATGATCTTCTTAAGAAATTCAAGTGGGTGTTTCAAGTAACCTCCACCGGGGCTATGGACGCCTGGCTGGCAGTGGAGCATTTCTTGACGGAGGCCAGAGGTATCTCTGTCGAGGCTATAGATGCCTGGCTGGCAGCAGAGCTATGCCCAGGATAAACTTGCACGAAACACGATTAATGACTTCACTTATGTAACTTACGCCTAGTTTCCTCTGCCTATCTACATTATTGAACTAATGGAGTAATAAATCATACGCACACACTTAAGAGTTGATCCTGTCTATTTCTCATCTTGGTTGTTTGTTCAAATCACTTATTCATCTTAAAACTCTTATAAATCCTTTTGAGTGATAAAAGCCTTAAGTGTCGAATTAACCAGCGATTTTGAAATTCTAAATTGCCTATAGTCATTTTTCCCAAACAATCACCATTTGTTATGCCTTGCATATATGTGTCCCCATTTAATCTCCTTGAGTCAAAACATGGCCCTCCTTTTTTGGTTTTACCTCGAAACTCCGGAGTCCCGGAGTCTCGAGGTCCTTTTTTGATTTTACCTCAGAACTCCAAAGTCCCGAGGTCCTTTTTTTATTTTACCTTGGAACTCCGGAGTCCTGAGGTCCTTTTTTGGTTTTACCTCAGAACTTTGGAGTCCTGAGTCTTGAGGTCCCTTTTTGGTTTTACCTCAGAACTCTGGAATCTCGGAGTCCCGAGGTTCCTTGTTGTTCTAACCTCGGAGCTCCGGAGTCCTGGAATCCCGAGGTCTTGGGTCTTTTGAACTCGGAACTCCAGAGTCCCGGAGTCCCAAGGTGGTTTTGTTTCCCTCCCTGTCGATACCTGGAACCCTGGAGTCTCGAGGTCGTGTTTATGGTTTTCATACGGAAGGGTTTTGGGAGGCTATATATAAGAGGTGATGAACTTTTTGAGTTCATTTGTGCATTCAGAACTTCTCCTCTGTAACCCCAAGTCATGAACCTCCGGACTCCCGAGCTCTCTCTCTTGGCGTCCGTTCGATTTTTGATTCACCAAGTTGGTGAATTATTTTTCTCTCCTTGTGTTTTTCTAGATTTGATGTATTTTTGTGCTCTTTTGTGTTGTTTTTTTTGGGCGTGCCCTAGCTTTCCACCCCGGATCCTCGAAGTTCTAGGTTTCACTTAGCCTCCCACCTTGGAACCCCGGATCCCCGGAGTTTCGGGATTCATTTTCCATCCCACCCCGGATCCCCGGAGTTCCAGGTTTCATTTTTCGCCCCACCTCGGAACCCCGGATCCCCAGAGTTCCGGGTTTCATTTTCCCTTCCACCTCGGAACCCCAAATCTCCGGAGTTCTGGGTTTCATTTTCCACTCCACCCCGGAACCCTGGATCTTCAGAGTTTCGGGTTTCGCCTAGCCTTCCACCTCGAAACCCCGGATCCTCGGAGTTCCGGAAGGTTTTTATAGACACCGCCTCAGAACCCCGGATCCCCGGAGTTCCGAGCCTTTTTCCTTTATGCTTACCCCGGGACCCCGAAGTCCCAAAATCGATCAAGTTTTATGTTTAGTATTGAGGATTAAAATTTGTGTTTTGCCTGCAGGTTACAATGGTTAGATGGACTCATCCGCCAACAAGAGAGGTAAAGAAATTGACAGAATTCCACCCACCATCAAGTACCAATATCAAGGACAGGTCCATGTTTCGAAGCTGGACGATCAAATTAAATGGGTTACGGACACTGAAGTAGGACACATAGAAATTGGGGATATTGGAACCCAATTGGATAAACCTAATCTAGATGCTCTCCACCGAAGGATCAAGAGGTCGGGTCTTGTGGAAGCTACTATATTCCCATAGTCGCTTCAAGCACTAGAGTTTATAATGACCATCGCTCCATTCTACAACCCAGGGACCAGAAAGTGCATTGATGCACATGGAAAGACTGTCATTGACTTGTCACCGGATATGCTGGGGTTCGTCTTCGGAATCCCAACTAGGGAAGAGGCATTCTTACTAACGGAAGAAGAGGCCTTGAAAACATGGAATGAGAAGGTATCAGCCAACAAAAGACACATGAATACCAACTATCTAGAAGAGGAGAGAAAAACATGACTTAAAGCTATAGAGGTCCTGAGGGCGAACTTCAAAGAGCCTCAAAGGGACTTGATTATTATGCTCAGTAGGGCCTTTGGCAAGCCTGACTGCAAGCATTTCCACCCTAGATGTTCCAGTTTATGAGTACCATATTGATAGGAAAGCAATACATTGATTGGCCGCAAATCCTTTCCGACAACATTTGTAAGCAAATGAAGGAGGTGCAGCATACCCAGAAGTTCTTTTTCACGTCCTATGTCATTTGGGTAGTTGCCAGAGCTGGAAAATTTTCAGGCCTATAGGTAGAAGGGCAATTAGGAGAGAAGGAGGGATAGAAGAAGATATGGGAATATTATTCCCAGCTCACTCTAACCAATGCAAAGACGCACTTCAAGAGGGTTAATGATGCCTTCATCTTCCCTATAATCATTAAGTTGACTGGAGATGCAGGATATCAGATAAGCGCAGAAGCCATGGCTATCATCCGGGAGTGGGCATGTTAGTTCATCCAAAACCCATGCTCCACTTACATCAGAGTTAGTGGATTCACAGGGAATCCAATGTTGCTACCTCGTTATTGTAACGATAGGGTAATCCTGCTGCAATATGCAAGACAACTTCTTGGTCTCCAGTCACTGCTATCTTCAAAACACAAAATAGGTATTGACTTCTCGGTGTCCATTGGTTATTTCTCCTATTCTAAAATACAAGTGGCAAAGTTGGCTGAGAAAGAGCTTCAGGATTTGAACATGAAAGAATATAATCATACTAGGGAATTTTATGAACCCTATGGGAAACTTAAGCAAGCTATGACTAAGGCATATGAGGGGCATAGGCCCAGCTTGGAAGACTTTTGGGCCAACTTGCAGGACAGTTTTGAAGTCAGGGAGAAGAATTATAACAGTTTGTCCATGCCGCAGGTTAGAGACTTTGGTATCGAGACTAATCTCCCTAAAGACCTGAGGGATGATGGAGAGTTACTTGATCCAATTTATAAATAATCAACAATAGACAAGAGGCCCCTCTCCCCAGTAAAATGGTCTGCAAGCGAAGATATAGATATGGAGAAGGTCTCCCAGATAGTCATCAATAGGACTAAACAATGGTTAAGCCAGAGGGTCAAACCAAGTGCATCAAAAACAAAGCAAAAGGAATCCACCTCAGGGGTACCGCAGTCAAGAGGCCATAAAGAGTATGCCCGAAAAACAAGGTCGGCTTCAAGACAGAATACCTCCACTGACTCAGGTGAGGAAGACAAGCCTCAAGAAAGCACTGAGGACTTGCTAAAGAAACTCCAAGAAAAGATGAAGGAGTCTGAACTACTGAAGAAGGCCGCAGACCTAGGGGTGACCGATGGGCTAGGCATCATTCCACTTGCTAGAGTTCTCCCACCAAGGACTGTTATAGGTCACACTGAAGGAGAGGATACTCAAGAATAGGAAGAGAACCTAGAATCCACCAAGGAGAAACCTGCTCAGCCACCTTTCACAGGTACAACAAGTGCCTCGGGCACCGCTGCTCCCGCACCACCATTAGTTAATGTATCCATAGGCCAACCCGGAGTGCAAGGTTTTACATCCACTATCGAGGAAGTAAAAATTAGAAACGTTGAATCTGACTCTGACTACGAGGAAGAGGATCTCAACCAACAACAACCTCTAGGTAGTGAACAAGAAGGAGGTGAAGCAGAGGACATCCTGAATGAAAGGTTGATTCAGACTCCTCAAGACCAAGAAGACTTGCTTAAGGATATAGAAGCCGGGCAAGTAGAGATGGAGCTAGCTGATGAAGAAATGGCATTCAATGAGGAAGTTCATGGTAAGCTAGGAGAGTTACACAAACAACAAGCTCTCCAAGCTAACTTGGCCCCCCAAATTTTATCATTCCAGGATCTTGGCCAAACAGGCGCTGAAGCAGAGGAGTAGGTAGAGAAGCGGGCAGAGGTGCATGTTATAACTTTAGATATTGTATCACATCAAGGTGATAAAGCTGAAGATATACCATAATAGTTAGAGTTTACCTTTGGAAAGAAAAAGAGAAAAGTAGAGCTTCCCAAGGTTACTCTACAACAAGCAATCACCGAGGAACCACTAAAGATTAAGAAGTTGAAGATGGTTCATCACCTGTCAAAAACTAGTTCCGGTGAAGTGATTGCAGATGTGGTGGTTCCATCACAGGTCGAGGGACAAGCTTCTCCCAAATACCAGGTATCACAGATAAACCTAGGTAAGCAGACCAAGTGGGGAGAATTAGATACCTTGGAACTAGCCACAAGCGTTGTCAGAGGGCGCGTGGAAAAGGAGCATAGCTCAAATATGGAACTTAAAGCGCAACTTGGGTAGTATAAACATCTCTTGGTAGAAATGTGCAAACCTTTGGACTCCTGTAGGACAGACGACCTACCTTCAACCTCATCACTACCAGAAGGAGATGTAAAGGTACTATTGGAGGTGAGACGAGTAGCTACGGCCGCCAAATCGTGGACTCAAGTGAATGCAGCCAAAATTAGGTTGTTTCTACAGGACACAATGAAAATATACCGTAGAGCGATACAGGTGGGTGGAGCTTTGACAACTTGTTCCACACAATGGGAGCGGAAGGAGAACACCTTTAATAAACAGCTCCGAATTTTGAAAAGGATACTACGGTTAGGAGAAGAGCTGATAGTAGAAGAAGACCTCTTAGGAGGGGATAGTTGTTAGAATTTACAATCTTACATATACATTTTGGAGTTGAAAGTAGAGATGTATCAGCAGTATGTTAAGGAGATGACTAATATTCGAGACCCTCTCCTCAGAGAGATTTTGTGATATGAGAATTTTGTGATGAATATACTAGGGCCTTTTGGCCTCAGAATAGCTGATACTGGAATAATGGACCAGCAGCAAGTTTTGAATCAATGGGATGCATATGAGGCACAAAACTTAGGACTTGTTGCCCAGTTCGATGCTGCCCTTATGGATAGATACACACAACTAATTACTGAGTGTCAGGAGGTGGCAGATATGGTAAAGGAGTTAGAGTAACAAGGAGTACATGCAAAGGAGACTTTGAAGAAGTATAAATTTAGAATTAAGCATGTAGCCAATCCGCCAATCCAAGCAGTTGCATGTATAATTGAAAATTATAAGGCATTTACCAAGAAATAAAGGATAAGCACAGAATTGCTAAAGATAGCAGAGCTTTTTTTGATTTTAAAACTGCTCCTCCTACTCAACTCCCAATTTTGAAAGAAATCTTGCATGGTTACGAAAACGTGGCTCACCCAGCATGGTCTTCGTAATGCTCATGCAACATCCATTTTGTAGTTGTTAAGTGGAGTGTCCAGGCATAAACTTGCAAGTTAACTGCAACTCCTAATTTTAGTTCTTAATTTAGGGTAGAGTTATTTCCTAAATAATAGGGTGAAAAAACTTCTATAAATTGAGAAGTTGAATTCATTTGTAAAGGTCCCAAATTGATGATTTGTGGCCTACTTAGAGATTTTTAGAGATTTTTTGCAGATTGTTAAGAAGTTTGAGTTATTTTTGTTATACATTCATGGAGATTAATATGAAAAGCAGCTTGTAGATTGCCTGATTTACATCTATATTCTACCAAATTGTTCTGTGTAATCGGTAACGTCTATTATTTTGAGTTAGCAACGTGGTAATCTTTTTGTCTATTATGATATGAACCATATTGCGCACGTCAATGGTGTATGGGAATTACTATAATAGGCCATATTGTTGATGATTCTATGTCCACAGATTTGTGAAATTGATGATTTTGCAGGTTTTATGGAAGTCCGTTATTGAATGCTAACTTGGATAATATCTGATAATTGCTTGAATTGCAGGGAACTAATTGAATAGTTTATTAAGTTGTCATTGTATTGATATTTATTGTTATTTTCTTGTTTCCCTTACGCTTCACATTTTATTTCCCTAGAGAATCTTAAATCATAAAATACAAAAAAAAGAGGAAGTGCAATTGTTCTTAAACTAGCGAGATTTAGTGCTAATTAGCAGGCCCCTTTATAGGTATAACCACATCAACCATTGAGCTATCCATCACCGTCGAGACCCGACTACAGAGACCTTGGGGTAGTGAGTTATTCTAAACTTGTTACTTTTCAGGAGAGGTGGTGAGTTTATGCATAAACTATCTGACTGTTGGTGGGTGTGTCAAAATGCACGTCAACAGGTATCCCCTCACCTCAAATAATCCTATAAATATTTATCAAACAAGTTTGCCCCCTCACCCATTTTCTTCATATGCTTGTAATTGACACCTTCTATAATTATTCCGACATGCCCTCTCTCACACTCTTATTTGAAGCATCTCATTATTTTGTGATTCCCATGTGATCAACTTTCACTTTAAGGATGACAACATGCTCTCCATGAAAAGCAATGTTGAATAAGTCTTAGATACCTTAAATGTTCTAAATATCCTATGTTCAACCTTAAGCTTCCAACTTTTCATGCATGGAACAAAATTCTTCATGACTTTAGCTTACTCCCCTCATGAGTGCATTCTCAAGGAATGGATACTCATAAAAAATGAGGTTATCTTAAAATATCTAGGGTTTTCCTTTTCCTTTAATGTCACTCTTACAAGCATTTGGAATGGTCCAACAAGAAATTTAAAAACTAACTCCTCTATTGGACTAATAATTTTCTAATCCATAAACTTGCGTACTTATTGTCACAACCCCTTCATAATGAAATTGTAAATTGTATAATTAATATTCTAAATGAATATAAAGTTATTTATTTTATCAATTAACTAGTTGTAAATAATAATTAATTAATATCCCCGTTCATGAGTTCCCCAAATTAATCTAGTTGGCATTCACAATGTTGATACATGATGGGTTATGCCTCGAAAGGAATGATTTAAAATCAATGTTGATGGTACTTCATAGGAGAATTCAAACAATTTTGCGGTTGGCTGTGTCATAAGAAATCATGAAGACAATATTATGGTGTGAGCTACAAGAAAACTCCCAAAAGGCATAAATAATGAAGCAGAGTTCTAAGTGGCCTTGCTTGGTATCCAAATTTACAAAAAAAGAAATATGCAAAAAGTTCATATCAATGGGAATTCCCTAATAAAAATAAATACCATTTGATGCAAGGTTGTGCCAAATTGGAAACTAAATAAATTTATCTCCCCAATTTGGAAATTGTTAATGCAACTCAAAGATTTAAGCATTTCACATGTCTATAGAGATAGAAACAACTTATTGTTACGGAAGGAAGTGATATTTATTTGGACATGATTGACACTTACCATGATTCACCCTTGAATTCCCAAATGCTAATTATAGGTTGTTAGAGATTATTGTTAGCATGAGCTTGTATGGTTGTCATTAATGTCAAACTTGATTATCCAGATGGATATTGGTTCGGATATGCTTTGTCAGACCTTGGTTATCTAAATGGATGTTGGTCTGAATATTCTTTTGGTGTTGGTTGTGTCATATTGTATTTAGGGTGGTCTAGAATGCTCTTGGTGCCCTCTAGATATGTTGTTAATTGCATTGCAGTTTAGTGGATCATGTTCTTTTGGTCTAGATATGTGTTGGAAGATGTTTTGAGATGTTTATTTAAGTCTCACCTTAGTGTGTGGACATTCACATGGACTATTTTGCATTGGAAGTGGTTATGTCACCAATCGGTTGATTATATCTACACATTATGCATTGTAACATCCTTTGGAATATGTGTTAGTGTGTGCAGATTGTCAAATCACTCGTGGAATGATGTATTATGATATGTTTTGGTTCCCTCTTTCTTATGAAGTGGACCAATCTAAGTATTTTAGGTCTGGGTAGATTATTTTTTTTAATATTGCTTATTTTGTTTTGGTCGGCCCTTGATTAGGATTTCAATGTTGTATCTCATATATAAGATGTGTGGATGGATGAATTAATTGGATGAGAAGTGAATTGCATGAGAAGTGTATGCAAATGATTTGCAAACAAATTTGAGTTCGTGGCGAGGCGAAAGTCAGTTTGAGAAGAGTTTTGAACTTGATATATTCTGCAAGGCAGTGTGTTGTGATAGTGGAGATTATTAGGGATGTTTGCCATGTTATAGGTCATTTGATTATTGTTCAAGGATGATTTCATTATCAAGAGAATCCTTCTCAATTTTAGTTCAACTATTTCATTCATTTCTAATTAACAGTGAGTCCTTTGGTAACAATTTGTATCTTGTCCTAAAGAAGTGTTCTTTCATTGTACAAGTCCTTCTTGTATCTTGCCTAAGGTTGTGCACCTTAGTTATCCAAGCCCTTCAAGTGTTGGTGCTCCTTGGTTGCAAGCCTAAAATGTTGTAAACATTGTTATTTATATTGTGAGTTAGATTCTCACCGTAGTTTTTCCCTATTTGGGTTTTCCACATAAATTTGTTGTTCATGTGTTTATGTGTTTATGCTTGATGTGTTGATGATTAAAATGTTGATGTTAAATAAGTTGATTAATAATTATTTTTGAAGTTTTGAACTGATTCACCCCCCTCCTCAGTCCTGTTGGGTGTTCAACAATTGGTATTAGAGCAAAGTTTCTCTTTGAAAACCTTAACCACGTGAGGTAGATTTAAAAATGGCGTAGGTATTTCATGTTAAAGCTATGATTTTTGATGGAACAAACTTTAATTATTGGAAGGAAAGAATGGAATCTTATTTGGAAGCATTGCAGAATGGAATCTAGGAGATTATCCAGACTAGTTATCAATGACCTCATAATGGACCATTAAGTCTGGATGAGATTAAGGCTCAAGAGACAAATACCAAAGCTAGAACAATTCTTATCGGCTATCTTAGTGATGAAGTATTTCACAAGGTAAAAATAATGAAAAAAGCTAAGGGAATTTGGAACAAGTTGTGTTATACATATGAAGGTGATTCGAAGACTCAAGAAGCAAGACTTTTGAACTTGAAGAAAAAATTTGAAGGTTTTAGAATGGCTAATGATGAAAATGTTGAAAGTTACATACATAGAGCGAATGATACAGTAGAAGCTATCTGATGTGTTTGAACAGTGCTTGAAGAAGGTAAAGTTATTAGGAAGATCTTGTTTACATTGACAAAACTGTACAAACGGAAGAAGTGTACTATTGAAAAATGTCATGATTTGAACAACTACACAATTGATAAAATTATTGGTACATTATCTACCTATGAGTTCAAAGTGATGGAAGATATATAGTCTTATCCAAGAGAAGTTGCATTCAATGTTTCAAGGATATTAGGAGATAAATCAGAAACAAGTGAGATCCAAGATGAGATTGAAGCAAACTTTGTAAGAAGACTGAAGTGAGCAAATGGAAAGTATAAAGTTAAGTTGCCCTTGAAATATTTTAATTGTGGAAGAATTGGTCATTATGCTTCTAAATGTATATAAAAAGAAGATTACAAAAAGATTGAGGATGATGAAAAGAAAAATAAATATAGAAGAAATAAATTTAAGAGAAGAACAGATGATAGAGATAAAGGGAAAATGAGTTTATGCTCCATGGAGACACATTCATCTAAAGAAGAAGGTGTTGAAAATTCAAACGAAGAATTCTTATTTTTGGTTATAGAGGAGAAGTATCCGGAAAGAATCAGAAGATTGGAGGAGAAGACTGCAATGCATGCTAAAGTTGAACCTAGATCATGGATCATTGATTCTAAATGCCAAAATTACATGATTGAAGACAAAGACAAATTTATCACTTTGAAGAAGTATGATGGTGTATCTATAAAATTTTCAGGAGAGGAAGCTACACCGATCTATGGAATAGGAAGCATCTCAATTGATGGTAAGCATAAAACTAATGGTGTTTATTATGTAGAAAGATTGAGACATAGTTTTTTGAGTGTTAGTTAGATTTGCAATAGAGGTTATAAAGTTGTGTTTACAAAAACTAGATGCATGCTTAGAAAAGGTAGAACCAAAAAGTTGGTAGCAAAAGGAATCGAGAAAAGTGGAAATGTTTATTACATAAACGACAAAAGTGGAAACAAATGTTTTCTAAGTCAGAGTAATGAGTGTTGGTTATGGCATAAGAGGATGGGACATGTTAACTTTGATAACATGATAAAGATCAAGAACTATAAAGTAATAAGAGATTTACCAAAGGATTATCAAGCCTTTTGACACTGTGTGTAGGGAATGCTAGTTAGGAAAGCAAACAAGGAGAAGTTTCAAGAAAAAGGATTATTCTACATGTCACATCCATTGGTGATAATTCATACAAACTTGTGTGGTCCTACAAGGACATTTAGAATCAATGGTGAAAGTTATTTTATGTTACTCATTGATGATTATTCTAGAATGATATGGGTTACATTTTTTAGGGAAAAGTTTGAAGCTTTTGAAAGATTTAAATTTTTTAAGTCAATGGTAGAGAATCAGGTTGATGTTAGAATCAAATGTTTGAGATGTGATAGAGGTGGAGAATTTACTTCAAGTGAATTTGACAATTTCTATGAGAAATGTGGCATTAGGAGACATCTTTCTGCTATGAGAACTCCTTAGTAAAATGGTGTGGTAGAAAGGAAAAATAGAATTGTTATTGAGATGGCTAGAACTATAATGAAATATGCTAACTTAGCTAATGTTTATTGGAAATAATTTGTGCATATTGTTGTTTACATTCTTAAAAGGGTCCAGATAAGGATAAATCATCCTTATGAGTTGTGCTATGGAAGACCACCAACTTTGAAATATTTTAGAATCTTTGGGAGTAAGTGCTATATTAGAAGAGATGGGAATGACCTTGAAAAGTTTGATACCAAAGCAGATGAAGGAATATGCTTGGAATATGCTATGAACAACAAGGTTTACTGGTGTTGCAATAAAAGATTGAACAAGATAGTGGAAAGTATAAATGTGAAAGTATGTGGGGCATGGGATTAGTCTGCCCCTAAACTTGGTCAATGATTGAATTTGAGATCACACCTACTATTGTAGAAGAAAAGAAAGTTCCAAAAGGAAGTAATGAAGAGAAAATAGATGAAGTAGAAAAGGACAAAGAGGAAGTGGAGAAAATAATTAAGAACTCAAAATATGTGCAGCATAATGATTCAGAAGATCAGATAGTTGGAGACAAGGATAAATGAGTTCCACACAAGAAGTGTTACAGAGGTAAATGAGAAAAATAATTTTTGTTTTCTTTCACTCATTGAACCTAATCATATGAAGAAGCAAGTAAAGAAGAAATTTGTTTTAAAGCTATGGAAGAATAACTAAATCAGATACAAAAGAATCAGACTTGGGAGCTGCTCGCTAGATTGATGGATAGAATGTGATAGCAATGAAGTGGGTGTTCCAGAACAAACTGAATGAACAAGGACAAGTCAAAAGAAACAAGGCAAGATTTGTATGTAAAGGATACTCTCAGATAGAAGGTATTAATTTTGAATAAAATTTTCTCCCTATTGATAGGATGCATGTTATTAGAATGATTTTTGCATTTTCTGCCGATAAGAATTTTAGAGTATAAATAAATTATCATTTCTTGAAGGAGAAGGTTGCACAAGAGGAAGTTAGACTGGAATTTCTATATCAGAGCATATAATAAAAAAATTATTATTGCATTGGCGAAGGATTTTTTGAGTATCTCAGGCCAAAGTTAGGGGTTATTGCCCCTCCTTTTTCTAATTAGATGTATTTTTGATGGTGCATCTTTTCAGGGGAGACATCGCCTATCCTTGTCTCTTGGATTGATGTTGATGTTGCTCTCTGGCAGAGCAGTGGTGTGAGTTGGTCAGTGTGGTTCTTTTTTTTTTTTTTTTTTCTTTTAGTGATGTTTGTCATTATTGTCAAAGGGGAGAGAGTTGTTGTGAGATTATTGGAGAGGGTTGTTGTGATATAATTGGAGAGATTTGTTGTGAGATTATCAATTTTCATTGGTTTTACTATTTATTGGTGTTACCATCTATGCCAAAGGGGGAGATTGTTGGAGATTATTGTTGGCATGAGCTTGTATGGTTGTCATTAATGTTAAAGCTTGTTATCCAGATGGATATTGGTCCTAATATGTTTTGTCAAACCTTGATTATCTCGATGGATGTTGGTCCAAATACTCTTTTGGTGTTGGTTGTGTCATCTTGTATTCAGGGTGGTCAAGAATGCTTTTGGTGCCCTCCAGATATTTTGTTAATTGCATTGTGGTTTAGTGTATCATGTTCTTTTGGTTTGGATATGTGTTGGAAGATGCGTTGATATGTTTATTTGAGTCTCACCTTGGCCTGTGGAGATTCACATCGAGTATTTCACATTGGAAGTAGTTATGTCACCAACTAGTTGATTATATCTATATGTTATGCTTTATAATGTCCTTTCGAATATGTGTTAGCATGTGTAGATTATTGGATAGTTCATGGAATGATGTATTATGATATGTCTCGGTTCCCTCTTTCTCTTAGTGAAGAACACAAATGGACACTAAGAGGGGGGTGAATCAATGTATTTAAAAAAAAACTTTAACAATGTGTGTTAATACTACTACTGCAAATTAATTGAGGACACACACACAAGAGCACATCACATACTACTACTGCAAATTAATTGAGGACACACACGCACAAAATCACCTAACACCAGATGTACAAGGAAAACAAAATATGGGAAAAACCTCAGTGAGAATAGTTGTTGGAGTCTACTGCTCCAATCCAGCCTCACAATAAGTAACAAATTACAATGTTTAGGGTACCAACCCCTGATTTTATGAGCACCTACCCCTACTCTGAGCACCCACTCAAAGTTTTACAATAATTTTTCATGTTTACAATGCAATGATAAAACCTTGTTACAAATGGGTTTTGTAACACTTACAAATTTCTCATTACATAAGATTAACTTTCTTTGCCTGTTGAAGTTATTCCTCTATTTCTCCTCCTTCCTCTATCTAGTTATCTTCTTCTATTTGCTACAACATTACTCTCTATAATGCCCTATTATAGTTATATTTTCTCTTGGCAACTTCACACTCTGTCTCTCTCTATCGCTCAATACTCACTCTACCCTCTCTAGCCACAACACTACTCTTCAACATTGCACACATTGACTGCTTCATTGACACATAGAGATATCTTTGTTTCCACCTTAGTCATTGTCTCATAGGCCACACCTACCAATATCGAGTCACATTTACAACTACTGCTTGATAGGATTGACTCTGTGCACATCGGATTTTCTTCTACCACAATCTTGAATGTTTTATTCAAGTTGGTTGTCTTGGAGATCTGCAACTCCGGAGATTTCATTCTTTGTCCTTTAATAGATGTATCCAATCTTTCTTTTGATCATTCTTTGTACTAAGTTGCTATTTTTAGCAAGCTTGATCTGTCCAGCTGATCTGATTTTGCCTCGGTCGATTTCCTTAATCCCATCAACCATCTGCAACTCTGTCGCCATTAATACATTCTTCATCTTTTCTGAAAAGTTTGACAACTACCACATTAAAATTCACCGACACGAACATCAACATATCTGATATCTTCTTTGATTAACTAGGGTGCCATATGTTTCCATTTCCCTTGTCTAGATCATTTGATCAAAGTCAGTTTGCCACCATGTAGATCAGTTTGCCTATCGACATACAAATATTTTCTTATTCAACATCCAATTCACTTGGTCAATCCTGATCAACTGTCCATGTGGATCTCTGAGTCTATCGACTTGCAGACATGGTCACAAAGTCAATCACAATCTTTAACTCTGTCGGCAAAAATACCCTTTCATCTTTCTCACAAGTGTCTTCTGATTCACTTCATACATGCCATGTCCTCGAGTCAAACTTGGTCAACACCCAGGTGGACTATCGAGCTATTTGGATCCTTTAAAATTCATATTATGGTTGATCTTCATGTTGTACACCTCACGGGATAAGCTTCAAGAAGGCTTCCTCTTTCTTTGTTAGCTTGCACCATATTAGCATAGTCTCTTAACCCACGCGGGATAAGACTTCTCCCTTTTTGTTTTTGCTTGTCCTTGTCCCATGCTATATTTATGAACACTATTTATGCTTATGAGATAAGCTTTCTTCATGCTAGCAAAGATTTTCCCTTATCCTGGGTTGCTTGTGTTTCTCTGCCCTTTGATTATCTGAAGACCACGCAGGATAAGCCTTGTCTTCCCTTGACAAGCATCTTCTTGTCCTGCGGCCCTTTTCTTATCCTCGTAGAGACGCACGGGATAAGGAAACCTTTCCTTTACCTATATACTCTTCTCCTGGAATAGTCTTATTCCTGTTGTGAACCCTCATGAGACAAGGAATTCCTTTGTATCCTTCTCTTTACTTTAGTTGTCCCCCACATTCCTTGTGTAGCCTCTTACTTCGTGCGGGATAAGGTATCTCTCCACAACATGATTTAACTTGTTAGCCCGCGCAATACTTAATGTGCATCTTAGCCTATGCAGGATAAGGGAATCCACAAACTTCCCTTTAGCTTCTTGCCACGCGTGTTGTTTGTGTTGTTGCATTTGACACCACGGGATAAAAAGGGAAAAACTCTCTACTTTGACCACTTTTGACTTTCTTATCCGGCACAACCATCATTAATCATTTTTGACAATGCGGGATAAGAGGGACGATTTTGCTTACCAAACTTAAGTTATCTCATGTGACATTTGAGGGTCACATTTGATACTGCGGGATAAGAGGGACCGCCTTGTTTATCCAACATAACATGGAACCCACAAAAACACATGAGCCAAAAAATTTCTGCCACGTGGAAAATGACTCGGTGATTGTTGTTGACATGACCGATGTGTGAAGGTGTTGGAACTATTCAAAAACATGATGATGAGTTAGTCATCTGCTTCTCAGCGCCTTGCAACCTCTGAACACCCATTGATATCCACCTGCTTCTTTGCAATGATGACACATCCTTTTGACATCAATGACAATAATGCCAACAATCTCCCCCTTTGGCATTGATGTCAACACACTTGCAGAATCATTCACAGACCATTTCTCCAACCATTTCTCCCCCTATGTGTAAAGGTACCATTTCTCACCCTTTGACAACAATGACAAAGGGTGTTGCAACTCACTGTCAATTATGCATGAACTCCCCTTCTGATTTTCTATAGCAATCAATGGAACTTCCAATTTCATTCATGACATTTCTGCAATACATTAGAAATTTCCTTTACAACTTCTTGACCTTTGTTGCATCTCGTAGCCAGATGAACCATTATTACAATATAAAGAGCAATACAGAGGGTAGACACTCCCCCTGAGACTGTACTTGAGGTTCAAGGCAGTAAGTGTCGACACAATATGCTCCCCCTGAACTATGGATCTTAAACCAATGCTTTAAGTGCAGATGGAGGGTGAGACAACACCCAATTTGTGTCTAAAGTACTCAAAAATATTTTTCGGCAGTGGCTTAGTAAAGATATCAGCTATTTGCTCACCAGTACAAACATAATCAAATTTCACTTCTTTCTCTGCAACCTTCTCCCTAAGAAAATGATATTTGATTGCAATGTGCTTTGTCCTAGAATGCATGACAAGGTTCTTTGATATATTGATTGCACTTGAATTGTCACACATGATGGGGATAGAATCCAAGAACTCTACCTGAGTGTCCTTGAGAGTCTGCTTCATCCACAAAACTTGAGAACAACATGTAGCAGCTACAATATACTTAGCTTCAGCAGTTGATAGTGAAATAGATTCTTGCTTCCTGTTGTGCCATGAGACCAGTCTGTCTCCAAGGAACAAAGTTCCACCACTGGTGCTGTTCCTATCATCTACACATCCTGCCCAATCAACATCACTATAGGTTAGCAAAGTGAAATCTCCTCTCTTTGGATACCATAAGCCATAAGTAAGTGTTCCTTGCAGATACTTGAATATTCTTCTCACTGCATTAACATGAGATTGCTTAGGGGTGGATTGAAACATAGATACCATACACACTGCTTGAACTATATTAGGCCTTGATGTTATAAGATACAATAGGATTCTAATCATGGATCTATACACAGTCTAATCAACACTAGGTGACTCATCATCTTTGCTCAACTTGCATCCTGTCACCATGGGAGTACTAACCAGTTTGTTATCCTCCATTTGAAATTTCTTCAACATGTCTTTAGCATACTTGGTTTGAGAGATGAATATGCCTTTTCTTTTGTTGTGATATTTGCAAACCAAGAAAATATGACAATCCTCCAAGTATAGACATTTCAAACTCTGAGTGCATCTGATCAGCAAATTATTTGCATAGAACATCTTTGTTACCTCCAAAGATGATGTCATCTACATATACCACTACTATGATCATGTGGTCTCCATCTACCTTGATATATAAATTGGTGTCAACATTTCCTTTTCTGAAACCTTGTTGATGGAGATACTTATCCAACCTAGAATACCATGCTCTAGGTGCCTGCTTTAGACCATATAACACTTTCTTCAATATGCAAACAAAGTGGTCATCTTCATGCAGCTGGAAGCCTTCAAGTTTCTCTATATACACCTCTTCTTCTAGATTTCCATTCAAGAATGCAGATTTGACATCCATTTGATATACTGTGTATTGTTTGTATGCTAAGAATGCCAAGAACATCCTTATAGCTTCAAGCCTTGCAACTGGTACAAAGGTTTCTTCAAAATCTATGCCCTCTACCTAAGCATATCCCTTACATACTAACCTTTCCTTCTTCATTCATCTTGTTCTCGTAGACCCATTTAGTCCCAATGACATTCTTGTCTGCAAGCCTAGGAGCCAATTCCCATTTTTTGTTCTTTTCTATTTGTTGCAACTCTTCCTCCATTGCCTTCATCTATTCTTCACTCTTGTTGGCTTCATCAAATGTCTTGGGTTCCATTTATGTCATGAGGCACAAATTTATTTGCTCAGTATTCCTATCTTTCCTTCTAGTTTGTACACCATCATTTTTGTTTCCAATGATTTGATCCTCAGGGTGATTCTTTTGCACATATATGTTTGGGGCTTTGCTAGGTGCTTCTTCTTCACGTTCACTCTCATATGGACCTTCATCTTCAACATATGATTCTTTAGTCTGAGTAATTGAGTTTTGCCTTCCTTTATGTATATCTTCATCTACTTTCACATGTACACTCTCAATTACTTTCTTTAGTCTTTTGTTAAAACACTTGTAAGCCTTGCTGTGAGTAGAGTACCCCAAGAAGATACCTTCGTCACTTCTTGAATAAAAAATTCCTAATCCATCTTCATCTCTTTTGATGAAGCACTTGCTACCAAACACCTTGAAATACTTGACTGATGGTTTCCTACCATACCATAGCTCATAAGGTGTCATTTTGTTGTTCACTCTTATTTGCACTTTATTTGGTGTATATATAATAGTGTGAACTGCCTCTTTCCAATAAATATCAGGTAGATTAGCTTCATTCAATATTGTCCTAGCCATCTCCTTGACTATTATGTTCTTTCTCTCCACAACACCATTTTGTTGTGGTGTCCTAGGCGCAAAATATTGTCTTATAATTCCATGTCTTTCATAGTTTTTTTCAAACTCATTTGATGTGAACTAACCTCCATGGTTTGATCTCAGACATTTAAGTTTGTAACCACTCTCCTTCTCAACCATTTTCTTGAAGATCTTGAATCTCTCAAAGGCTTGTGACTTGTCTTGCAAGAAGGTGACCCATGTCATCCTTGAAAGATCATCTATGAGCAGCATGAGGTATCTTTCTCCATTTAGGGCTCTTCTTCTTGTAGGCCCACACAAATCAGTATGCACAATCTCTAAAGGCCTTGTGGTAGAATATTATTTTGTTTTGAAGCTTACTTTAGTTTGTTTTCCTTTGACACTCATCACAAAAGGTGCTTGTTGGCTTAATAATTTGAGGTATGTGTCTTACATACCCTTTCTTGCTTACCCTAACAAGATTATCAAAATTGATGTGGCCTAGTCTTCTATTCCATAAATAGCTCTCAGCTCTCATCAACTTATCCCATCGTAAATTGAGACTCAAAGCATTCCTTAAGATTATATAGATTGTCATCTATTCTTTTTCCTTCAGCAACAAGCTGACCACTGTTCTCTTTTCTAATTTCATAGCCCTTGGAATCAAATGTGAATTTATATCCTTTGTCACATATTTGAATCACACTTAGCAGATTGTATTTCAGACCTTCCACATAATATACATCATGAGCTTTCAGCCTGCCATCAATGTTTAGAGTACCTCTGCCCTTGATTTTGATTAATGAGTTGTCCCCAAACCTCATAGAACCACTATTCCAATCTTCTACTTTGATGAATTTCTTTTTATCACTAGTCATGTGTCTGGAACAACCATTATCCACTACCCACAAATTTTTCCTTTCAGCATGTAGGGCAGTTTGAACAATCAAACTTGACTTGGCCTTATTTTTATCCCTTTCTTCCCAAACTTGTTTCGTTTCTATCTTCTTTTCAGCTGTCACATTCTGTTTTGGTTATGCAGTAGGTAATGAGCCTAAATAATGGCTCCATTTTGATAGATTTTTGATATAATACTCTTGCCTAGGTCTTGTGATTAGATGACATTTGGATTATAGTACTCCCCTAGTTGATACCTTTTAAGTGTTTTTGAAACTGGTTTGACTTATACTTAAGGATGTCATATAATGGTTTTAAATGATTTATCTATGCAAATATCTAAAATCCATTTTAAATATGGTTTATATTATATCATGTTAGCAATAGTATATACACATGTTTGTTGTGCACATTAATATCATGATGCGGGGTCGGAAAAGGTGAAGTAAAGACTAAATGACAGTTTAAAGGAACACCAAGTATATAACTGCAATGCAGACCCACTCAGAGAAATGCAGTAATGATTGAATCCACTTGACTGCTTCTTCAGCAGATTGATTTATGAAACATTTATAACTGTTCTTAGTGGAGCTTAGATCCAAGAAGCAAGTCATGCTATATTTTCTCAATTGCAGGACAAATGTTGTTTTGTTTTCCTGCGTTGACTTCTTCTTCTTCTCTTGTTAATAAATCTTGTTCACCTATTCCATAGGAATGTGGTCGATCAATTAGAAGTTTTCTTATAAATAAAGGGATCTCTCTCCTCTCGGGGGTAGTAGAGAACGACCATAATATTTGTAATACGCAGTCTTTTGGTATTTTATGTATTTTTCACAGTCAAGATAAAATAAAGAGATCAATGTGATTTTGAATGCTTAAACAATTGTAATCTGAAGTTCTGGAGATACTCACTCAAGGGGGCCCATTTGGTGAGTATTCCTTTGTATGTTCCAGATAGTTTTCATACTTCTGTAATAGTTGTTTCTGCAATTGTTTGTTCCTGCAGCCACAGTAGAAGAGTAGTTCTTGTTGCTTGCCAAAACTTTACCATTTAATAGTAGTTGTTTAAAGTAATTTCCAATTGTGATATTAAGCATTAGTTCATTGAGATTCTGCATGTTTATTTTAAAAGAATTTCCTTTCCTGAAGTAATATAGAATGGTTGTGATATGAACTTGGTGCACATACAATGCTGACCCATTTTAAGTTTATGTCCCTGGTTGATAAGTAAATGAGCCTTTGCCACAGGAAAGCTAGCTATTCAAGAATATTCAATCTTTGAATTGTGTTTTATTACCTAGTTGTCATTCCAGTTGTGAGGACCAACATTTTTGGCACCATTTCCTGGGATGGTGTAAAGCTAAGAACCTGTTGTAACCATTAGTTTCTAAGTTTTCTTTGTTAGCTCTTTGAATTTTCTTCATTAATTTGCATGCATAGGAGGAGAAGAGATGCATTAGGAAGATTTATTCCCTCGCATTCCACTCAAGATATAAGATCAGATCAAGCACCTGAAGTAAACCCTTTTGCAGAAAATTATGTGCTAAATAGAGGTGTCTTTAATTTGTCAGACCTAGACTTCCTGAATGAACCCCTTGAATAAAACATTTAACCTCTAGTCCTTTATAAGGGACCAATGGCAGAAAATCCTCCACCTCTGCCTATAAACCCAACATTTGAGTTTCCCATTCCTGACTAGCATGATAATACAAATTTGAAGAATATACGAGCTTCTTCGTTCCCAAAATTTCATGGATTGGTAACAGAAGATCTAATGAATACTAAGAAGGTGGGGGGGGGTGAATTAGTATGCCAAAAAATACTGTAAGCAAACTCTTAAACAATTTAGCAGATAACCGGTGCAACAGATTCACTAATAAACTGATTAAGATAAATGAAAACAAAGCATTCACCCATAAAAGCACAATCACCATAACACAAGATATTTGACGTGAAAACCCAAATGGGAAAAACCACGGTGAGAAGAAACTCACAAGTAACTATCTGCAGAATAGTAACCAGACCGGTTAAGGTCATACAATGTTCTTCACCAAAACAGATCCTGTTAGGAATCTAGATCTCTGTTAGGAGGTAAGTCTTGTTAAAGACTACTCATTAGAGGATTTAAGATCCATAGTTGTGAACCACCTTGTTAAAGGATTTACAAAGGATTTGTTGAGCCTACCCGGTTAAGGGGTTTAGACTTGTCGAATATGTGAGTAATCAACAAGTGAATGATCTAGATAATAGCACAGTATGCTTAATTAGATCCTTGATAGCTCCTTGTTAATGCATTTCAGCATTACTTCAATATTCTATATCTGCACACTCCATCTCTTCACATAGACATAACCTTCTCTTCAATGATCGCACATAATAACCTTCCCTTTTCTATGTCACATAAAAAACCTAGACATGATGTCCTTATAAAAGAATCTGATTTCATGTCGATCCAATAAGATTAGACTACAAGTTCCTAGGTACAGTGCATCTAGACACATTTGGTAACATGACACAAAAACACCGCCAAAGTGTCGGTGGATGATAACTCATCACACATTACAATAATACTGGTTGGTAACTCATCATAGATATATATCGATTAATACAATATACCGATATCCAATTGTCAAAAATGAAGACTGGAAGATCGTAGTGTTCGGATAAAAAATTGACTACCGCTCAGTTCCTTCATTTCGCTTGAGATCCTTGTACCGCTTGGGGTCTTCAGTCAATATGTGACCAGTAGACCATCTTCTGCAAAATATCGATAGTCTAAAGACTACACATTCAATAACATACAATACCGGTTTGAACAACTACCGGTTGAGCATAACTCATACATCAAGTAAGTGTGTGTCCATCAATGACAATCAAAACATCATCAAAATACCAACAAGATCCAGATACATTTTTGTTTGAATTTTATATCCTTTGCTAAGTTATGATTATACCACTAACGCTCATAAACTCAAGTTATTCCTTGCTACTTTGGAAGAAGTTGCCTTGAAATGGTTTATGAGTTTAGGAAGAGATGTAATCACTACCTAGGAGGAGATGAAGACAAACTTATTGGATAAGTATAAAGACTATTGCAGGGGAATGGACCGACAAGGTGATGATATCTACAGGATGACACAAAAAGAAGATGAAAGCCTAGAAGACTATTTGGAGAGTTTTTTATTTAGTTTAAGGAAATCCAAGCATAGTTCTCTAAGTGAAGATTTTATGAAGTTGATCTTTCTAAGGGGAATCAATGAGGACTGTGTTGCCTCCTTAGATCTAATGGGAGGAGGATATATTACTCAAGTTCAATGGGATGATATCAGACAAATCTATCAAAAGTACTCCAGAGCTGCAGCCAAAAGGGGAAGACACTATAGGCCTGGTTCTTCAATTGCAAAGTCATCTTCAACGGTTTCAAGAATGGAAATAACTCATCCATTGAAGGACTTTAAAGAGGATATAATTAATAATATGGCTACCCAATTGGATACACTTCAGGCAAAAAAGAAGCATGAGGAAGCAGAGGCTATGCTTGCTGAATTTTGTCCTCACCATCAACAAATGAAGAAGGACTGTAGATGCAAACTGTTAGCTAAAATTGATAGCTAATAGAGTTCCCCACATTTAAATCCTATCTATGGAGATGGTGAACAACTCTTTTATGTTGCACAATGAAGGCCTTGGCCTCCAAGACAAGGTATGCCACAAGATCCATTGTCATTTTCTAATCCTTATATGAACTTCAATGTACAAAACAGTCAATGGCAACCCCCATATTCCCAAAATTTTGGAAATTAAACTCCTCAGTCTTGGAATAACTCTCAAAACCCTTGACATAATTATCAAAGTCCTTCATCTCAATGGCAGTAGTCACAAGGGAATTGGTCTCCTCCTCAAGGTAGCTGGCAATAGTCACCACAATGGAGGGGAGGACAACAATGACAAAACTAGTCATCAGGTTTCCTACAGCCACAACAACAGTCCCAACAGTCGACTTTAATGCCACCAAATCTGAATGCCACTCCATCCAAGCCAAACCAACTACCAACTCAGCCTCTACCAAATCTAAATAACAAACCTCAGCAACAACAACAAAAATTTTTTTGACTGATCCTAATAACTATCCTGCATACTCTCTCAATATAAGTGATATTCATTTACGGTCAGGGACGACACTACCTACTCCATCTCCTCCAGTCATAACATAGTTACCGTTAGAGGATACTACTCAGGAAACCCTACCTGATAAACTCAGAAACCCTTATCAGGTTCAACAGTTTGAAACTTTAGATACACATGTAAGAACTCCCCCATTTCCTCAAAGATTGCAAGTGGAAGTGTCTAGGCAGCAGGATGATATAGATTTTAATCTTATTGATCAACTAAAACATATGTGTCAAGATTCCATAGTTTCAAGCTATTAAAGACATTCCCATAAATAGAAAATCTATTAAAGAGGCATGTTTGAAGAAACCTGGGAGAAAGAAAAAAGACCCAAAAATAGTGCATGTAGTAGGACAATTGGTTGATATTATGCTAGGAAAAATTGTTGTCCCTAAATATTCTGACCCAGGTAGCCTTATTGTGAAGGTAGTTATTAATAGAACTCAAATTAAAAATGCCTTGATAGACTTAGGAGCAGCCATAAATGTGACGACTAAGGATGTCATGCAACAACTCAACATTACTAGTCTTAGATCAACTCCAACGGTGCTACAACTTGTTGATAGCTCTACTGTTCGATTTGAAGGGATGGTTGAAGATATTGTTGTTGTTGGCATTTTTGATGATTATGATGTGATTGTCATTGATGGACACACACTTACATTGAGATCATTTTTTATATGTATGAGTTAAAAGTTCAACCGACATTTGTTCCAACTAGTATGATGCTTAATAGTCTTTAGACTATCGGTGGTTTGCAGAAAGTGTTTACCTATCTGAAGCGGTATGAAGACCCCAAGTAGTTCGAGGATCTCAAGTGGTATGAAGGATCAAAGTGGCAGAACACATATTTCCCAGTCTTCATTTTCGTCAAACCGGCAACCGGTATTTTTCTTACACTAGTATTTTGTATGAACCGGTAATACTTTGTGATGAGTTACCAACTGACATTTTGTGATAAGTTACCATCCACCGATTGTTTGACAGTGCCGACACTCTGGTGGTGCTTTTTGTGTCGTGTTACCAAGTATGTCTAGATTCATTGAACCTAGGAAATTGGATTGTAAACCTATTGGACCGACATGAAATCAGATTCCTTTAGAAGGACATCATGTCTAGGGTTTTAGTTGTTGCAAGGGTTTAAGGTGGTTGATGAGTTTTTGTAAGTACGATTTTAACTGAGAAGATCAAGTTTGTGAACTGTAACTGAGTAAGAGTTACTGAAGATTGAAGTAATGCTGAAATGCATTAGCTATGAGCTATATTGGATCTAATCAAGCAACTTGTGCTATTTGCTAGATCACTCACTTGTTGATCACTCACATCTTCGACAAGTCTGAAGCCCTTAACCGGGTAGGCCCAAAAAGACTTTTGTAAATCCTCTAACAAGGTGGTTCACATTTGTGGATCTAAAATCCTCTAGCAAGGTAGTCTTTAATTGGACTTATCTCCTAACAGAGATTGAAATTCCTAACAAGATCTATTCTGGTAAAGAACATTGTATGACCTTAACCGGTCTGGTTCCTATTCTACAGATAGTTACTTGTGAGTTTCATCTCACCGTGGTTTTTCCCATTTGGGTTTCCACGTCAACATATCTTGTGTTATGGTGTTTGTGCTTCTATGGGTGAATGCATTATTTGCTATTTGGTTTGCATGTGTGCTAACCTGTTTGTTTGCTAAGCTGCTTTACCGGTTTACTGTTAGAAAAGTAAAGTGTTTAAGTACAGAGATTTTTGGCATACTAATTCACCCCCCCCCCCCCTCTTAGTATTCATCAGTTGTCACATTAGATTCTTGGGAATATCCAGCTGAATTTATAATCCTCTCTCCTAAGCCAACATTAGGTGGATATCCAATTATTTTGGGCAGACCTTGGCTTGCAACAACTGATGCATATATAGGTTGTAGATCAGGGGATATGACGATTTTAGATGGAATTACTACTAAAATACTTGCACTTTATTCTCCAACACAACCACAACTTGATCAAGAGCGAGTAGTATGGCTAGACATAGGAGAAGAAGTAGAGGAAATTAATTATGTTCAACAACTAATGATGTTAGCAAGGGAATCATTCATAACACTTTAGGAGGATGATATGGTACTCTCTAACATCATAAGAAATCATTATGGAGCAGCTCAACAGTCATTAGGTATACCAGTAATTCCTCTGCATACTCTTCTTCCGTCTGTAGGCTCTTTCGATTCTCCTGCAACCATAGATATGTTTCACACATTGCTACCACAGGAGATTGAAACCTCTTGTCTGTCTGAAATAGCTAATGTTGAGTTAGTAATTCAAATAGAGGTTGTTGCAGGAAGAAATCTAAATATCAATAGTCAATTAGCAACAGATCAAAGATTGTCATTAACAGAATTACTCAAAGGCCAACAAAAAGCTTTCACATAGGATTATCATGACATGAAGGATTAAATCCTACATTGTGTACCCATAGGATTTATATCAGGGGGGATTGTAAACCAATTAGACAACCTCAGTGAAGGATTAATCCTGCTTCAAGGGAAATAGTTAAAGAGGAACTACAAAAGTTGCTTAATGCGGGATTCATTTACCCTATTTCAGACAATCAATGGGTGTCTCCTCTAGTTATAGTTCCAAAGAAAGGAGATAAATGGAGAGTTTGTGTGGACTATAGGGAGCTCAAGACTGCTACCAAAAAGGATCACTTCCCACTTCCATTCATAGATCAAGTGTTAGATTCTCTAGCAAGTAAGCAATACTTTTCATTCTTGGATGGGTTTAGTCATTATAATCAGATCATAATAGCTCTGAAAGATCAGGAAAAGACCACCTTTACTTGCCCCTAGGGCACATATGCCTATGCAATTCTCCCTTTTGGTTTATGTAATGCTCTTGCAACCTTTCAAAGGGTTTTCCTTAGTATATTTTCAGACATGTCCCATGATTGTATGGAAATTTACATGGAAGATTTTAACTCTTATGGGACTACATTTCAGGAGGCATTACAAAATCTGACCAAAGTGTTGCAACAGTGTGAAGATCACAATTTATCTCTAAATAGTGAAAAATGTTTTATGATGATGCAAGAAGGAATAGTATTGGGGCATCATATTTCTCAATCAGGTATTCAAGTAGATCCAACTAAAATTAAATTAATACTAATAATGTAAGAAGTCTTCTACGCCATGCAAAGTACTATAGGATATTTATCAAGAACTTTAGTTAAATAGAAGGGCCATTGTATTCTCTATTGACAAAGGATGCTCAGTTTGAATGTACAGTTGCATGTGAAGAAGCATTTTCTAAACTAAAAGGAGCCTTAACCCAAGCCCTTGTACTTAAAGGACCTAATTGGTCAATTCCTTTTCACATTCATACAAATGCATCCAATTTTGCAATAGGAGCAGTTTTGGGGCATAAGCAAGGAGTTTTGGAAAATGCAATTTATTATATCAATAAAAATTTGCAAGGACCAAAACTGAATTATACTGTCACTGAAAAAGAAATGTTAGCTGTCATCTATGCCCTCAATAAGTTCAAACACTATATAACTAGTTATCAAATCTTGGTGCATACTGATCATGTAGCCATCAGGTACCTCATGAACAAAAGCTCCATTACAGGTAGATTGGCAATATGGTTGTTTTTAATGTAAGAATTTGATATTACTATCATAGATAAACCAGGAAAGGCAAATGTAGTGGCAGATTTTTTGTCTAGGATTCAAACACCAGATAATCCTGAGGTCATTGATGATTCTTTTTCAGATGAGCATTTATTTTCCATCACTTTGAATAGTCCATGGTATGCTGACATAGCTAACTACCTAGCAGCTAACAAGATACCTCCACATTTCTCACCCAAAGAGAAACGATTGTTGGTAGAAAAGAGTTTCAACTTCTCATGGATAAGCAGATTGCTTATTTTATACAGGGCCATATCAAGTTATGAGGCATTGTGTAAGGGAAGATGAGACATATGATATACTTCACGCCTGTCATGATGAGCCTTATGGAGGTCACTTTGCAGCCAAAAGAATAACTCTCAAGATATTAACTGCAGGGTACTATTGGCCAAATTTGCATAAGGATGCAGTCAAATGCACCAGGAAATGTGACACATGTCAAAGAATTGGAAGACCAACTCGGTCTGATGAAACCTCTACACCCCCAGGTGGTTGTTACACCAATTGACAAATGAGGCTTAGACTTTGTTGGGCCAATTGTTCCATCATCAAATGGCTGGTCCTACATTCTTGTTTGCACCAACTATGTCACTAAATGGGTAGAGGTCAAAGCCTTCAAGCATGCCAGAGATAATAAGGTAGCAGAATTTTTATATGAAGAAATCTTCACTCGGCATGGAGTTCCTAGAGAAATAGCAACAAATCAAGGGGCACAATTCACTTCCACTTTGATGACAACCTTGGTTAATGAATACAATGTTAGGCATAGGAAATCTACTCCTTATCATCCTCAGGTTAATGGACAAGCAAAGATCACTAACAGGGAGCTTGAATCAATATTGACCAAAACAGTAGCTCTCAACCGAAAAGATTGGTCTAGCAGATTATTTGAAGTAGTATGGGCTTATAAAACCACCTAGAAAACTACAATAGGGTTTACACCATTTGAAATGGTATATGGGACAAAAGCAATGATGCCTATAGAATTTGAGCATAAAACCTTGAGAACAGTTATTTCCTTAGATATGACTCTTTCTGTAGCACAAGAGGAAAGGTTCTTGCAGCTTAATGCCTTAGATGAGATAAGAAAGTCCAACCTGTAGCATATCGAATCTGTTCAAAATGCGTATGAAGTGGCATGATTGCTATATCAAAGATAAATCATTCAAGCCAGGTGATTGGGATCTTCTCTATGATTCAAGGTATAAAGATAATTTAGAAAAATTACAGACATGATGGTTAGGACCTTATGAAATAGTTGAAACATTCTCTAATGGTGTTGTCAGATTATCTACAATTGATCCTGTTAAGTTTAAATTGTTAGTCAATGGTCATCGACTGTGCCTATACCATAAACCTCTTATAGAAAAAATGACTTTCTGCAGCAGTTTTCCACTGCCAAGCATGCCAAGATTCCTACAACAACTGGCGGTAGCTTTGTTGTCACCACTCCATCTTAAAATATTTGCCGCATGGTCATAATAAATACTTCAACATCTAGAGGAAGTACTTTTCTGCATAATAAATATTTCATTCCATATTCACTCATTTCTTTCCTTTCACTCCATCCATTTCTGCCTCATTTTCCATGCATGACGACACAATGTCTTTAGTTGCAGTCATTCTCGCGTGATGACAGGTACACTCGTGTGTATTTATTTTTGTTGCATGTATATAGTTAAACCATATTAAATATAATTATGATATTTTGCATAGTGTCCTTTTTCAGTCCTCCTTTGCATGTGTGGACACCTATTTAACCATAGGTTGGGGGGGGAAAGAATGCTAATAATGACTATAGCAAATAATTCTTATGTCCTCTCAGATTGCGTTTTATTTTTTAAATTTCTAGTTTTAGGTGATATCTTGTATTCTATTTTTCTACCTGCTTAGAGCTATTTTTAGATTGCAACTAGGTTCTGACCAAGTAAAGGCACATTGAGTATATTGTAGTGCAAAACTTAGCACAGAAATTGGGCAGATTTATGCCATTAGAGAGTAGAAAGTGTTATCACTGCAATGGGTGGTCCACCTGTTTGTCATGAGCTAATAGTCCATGAATTCCTTCTTCAGGACCAATATTGTGAGCCAATATTTCATAACAGTGGATGGCTGGATTATTTTTTGAAGCTGACGGAGTTTAATGAGAAAATTGCAAGGGAATTTACTCGTACACTTTCAATTGGAGAAGCCCAGGTAAAAGTTTTGAGAGTGGTGGTTACAGAAGAATAGATTACAGAGGTAACTGTGTTATCAATAGACAGAGAAAAGTATTCAGAATCCAAGGATGCACGTAGTGCAAGAGCAAAATTTACACATTCGGGAGACCCACCATTAGTAGTAGATAGACAAGGAGCTAGGCGATAATCTCTTCCGCCTGAATGGAAAGCAGTAGCATTGTATGTTCTAAAGTATTTAACCTATGAAGGAAGGTTCTCGTGTCTGCATTCCCATCACTTCAAGCTTCTAAGTCATCTACGCCACAAAATAAGGATAGGTGTTCCAAGCCTATTGTACAACCTTTTTTCCATAAGTGCAACAAAGACCCATAAAGGTAGGCTTAACTCTGTTTCTTATCATTGCCTAATTAAGCTATTAGTTGAAATATCTTTGAGAGATGTCTCTCCAATGCTTTGGAATGAATTTGTTGAAATTAGGATGTTTAGGGTAGAAAACATGGTTATAGAGGAGCCACTTCCATCTCAAGAACAAGAAAATTTGGAAAACCTTGAAAAACCTGGTTCCCCTCTTGAACCCTCATCCTCCAAGATATGATCAAAACAAAATATTCCTGCAATAGAGGAACCCTTACAAGAAGAAGCTACAACAGGGGTTCCTTCTCAAATTCTAAGAAAAACTAGGGCTGCCACACGAAAGGAAAAGGACAAAGAAAAATAGTTTGACATAGAACATAAGGAAGAGAAAGGTAAAAGTGAAAATTTACCCTCTCCTATGGCCAAGAAAAGGAAAGTCGTAAAACCAATTTCTCTAGTAACCATTGAAATGGTTGAAGAGTTGGCTACAGGAACTAGTCCTGTAGCTGAAAAAGGGAAATCTTGAAGAAGCAGTGGTAGGCTCCGTAAAAAGCTTAAAAATCAAGACCAATCAACGGAGCTAAATGTTACCATCCTGATTGACTCTCTAGAATAAGAGCAACACAGTCCATCTCACAATGATGTTCCTCCTTCTCCACCTAATGAACCCTAAAGGGAACAAGACAAAGAGGAAGAACTGCAAAATATGGAGGAAGAACAGGAACTGCAACTGCAAGAAGAGGGGGAACTCTAGAATATTGAGTAGCCTCAGAAAGAAGTAGGTTTTGAAAGGATGGATAGCTTATCATCTGATGTAGAATAGGTTACTGAAGCAGGGGGCAAAGTTGTAAAGAAGAAACCTAGGGCATCTATTCATAGGCCACCTACTTCCCTTACTAGTCATGTGGTGGGACTTGCTCTCTATGAGGATTGAGAATTGGAAAAGGTAAAAATGCAGATGATAATTGACTGGCAGAAGAAAATTATTGAACAAAAGGATGAGGAAATTGGTCAGCTTAAAGCTAAGGTGGAAACAATAGCCACCATGGTACTGCAACTAATGCAATATCGAGCTCCTCCTCGTGTTTACTCTCTATATTTAAGAGAACAACATCTTAGTTTCCAAATGATGAGAATTGTCAGGGATTTAAGTCCCTCATTGCAGACATTAGAGGAATTCTACAGTGCTTATCAAACATCTCCTACAACAATTAAAAATCTACTTTGTGAACTTTATGTATATAACTACGTTGTTCCAAATGAAGTCGATTGGAACCCTCTCCTCTACATTGAAGATATTCAATTAAGAGCTCTTATGCCATAGATGGAGAACAAAATAGCAAGGGAAGAGCAGTTTTAGGTGCATAACAAGGAAGAACTTGAGATTTTAGTGCACTTCAGGGTTGAATCAAGGGAACCTAGGCGACTTTATTTTGATTGGCAAAAGATTGTATATGAGCCAGATTATGCAAAGGAAATCCTACCCTTAAGGGAAGAAGTATATAAAGAATACGAACAAATGGCTCCAAGGGAAGGACAAGTAGCAATAGGACATATAGTCCAACACTGGAATAGCCTTCTAGATGAGTTAAGGCAATCTGAACCACACTCTGTGCAAAACTACCATGCAACCTTAAACAGAGCACCCAAGTATATGTGTAGACGTCTAAAAATGGTCAACGCTTGTGGAATCATACTTTAACATTTGCGCATTACCTTGTTTTAGGGTTTTTGCATCGCATTAACATTTCTTCTATGTTGCGCACTTGGTCTTTATCATTTGCGAGCATCGAGTCCTTCTTCTGCATTCTTCATTTGTCTCACTTTCGAATTTGGTCTTGTCGATAATAATCTTTAGTCATGATTTTGGTCGATCTTATCCTGTCGCATCAATGTACGTGCTCATTTGGCATATTTTGACATCATCAAATTGATTTCATTTTGGACATCGTCAGTCCTAATCGATGATAGAATTAGGATTTTGTCCTCTTGTCAATCTTGTCATTTTGCGATCGATTCGTCATCGATCCTCTTCCTTTTCAATCTTGTCATTTTGCGATCGATTTGTCATCAATCGTTGTTCTTGTCAATCTCACCAATTTTGCGATCGATTCATCATCAATCGTTGTCCTTTTCAATCATGTCAATTTGGATCAATTAGTCATTGTTCCTCGTCAATTGGCGCCTATCAATTCGGTCTCTTTATCAATCTTGGTCAGTTTGTCAACCAATCTCAATTGTTTATCAACATTTGATCCTTTGTCAATTAAAATCATGATGAAATAGACCTTACATCGATTATCTTTGGTCAAGACCTAATTGTCGTCCTTGCCTTTCTAATTCATCTTCTAAGGTTTTATGATTTATTCATTTAATCTTGTTTGTCATTTTCCCTCTAGGTTAAATAATTTATTTATTTATCCTAAGTCTTCTTGTCACAATTAAATATTTATTTAATTGGCTAATTAATTCCTCCCTCTTTTTGTGAATTAATTAATGAAAAATTATTAATTAATTTACCTAATTTTCCAATTTACTAATTTCTCCTAATTCCTAATTTCCTAATTTTCATCAATTTCTAATTTCCTAATTTCCAATTCATCTAATTTTCTATTTTCTCCTATTTCCCCTAATTTCATGGGAATGACATAGCAATCTTGTCATAATTTGTCAATCAATCAATTTTGCATAGTAACCTTGTCAATTTTGTCATAATTTGTCAATCAATCAATCTTGCATAGAAAGTGTCAATTTTGTCATAATTTGTCATATTTGTCATTCTTGATTTGAAATTTGCTTTCAAATCTCTTCATGCTAATCTTGTCTTTTCTCCAATTTATCTATAAATTGGATAAATTTCTTCAATCATGCCCCCCCGATCAATCAATCACGCTTCTAGTATCCTTATGCTGTCTTGTCAATATTGCTTTCATATTATGCTTATGCACTTGTAGGTGAGATCCACAAACAAAGAAATTTGAAGGAGAAAGAAGGACAATGGAGAATTATGAAGGAGATATCTGCATTTGGTTTGCTTTAATTTCATTTTGAATATCTTGTCTTCATGTTTTCTATTGAATGTTTTTAGGATTTGTCATTGCAATCTGGTTTTTGTGATTGAGCTAGTTTAATATCTATTTTCTTTGATGATTTCCAAATTCCTATCTACATTAATTGGTGAACCCGATGTGAACTAACCATTTAACCATGTTTTGAGTGCCTTTTGAGCTGATTTGCAGGTGAAAACCCAAGAAACAGGGCAACTCAGGGCTTTCTGGGCACTTCTGCGCCTGTGTAGGAGGGATCTGCACCTATGTCAAGGGATCTGCACCTGTGTCAAGGCATTCTGCACCTGTGTCAAAGAGATCTGCGCCTGTGTCAAGGCATTCTGTGCCTGTGTCAAGGCATTCTACGCCTATGTCAAGACATTCAGTGCCTGTGTAAGGCCAGAAACAGAGGTGAAAATCAGTGTTTTTAATTGCAAATTACTTTGTTTTGCATTCTGTTCTTGTATTCTGGTTTTCTTTGGTACTGATTCTCTGTGCAGCACCTTGGCATTACGTGTGACAAAGACTAAGAATGAAACTACTAACAAATCTTATGCAGGTTCCCTAGTCAAAGACCAAACAAATCAAACTTCTAACTTAGTGATTTTGCAGGTTGCCTTATATTCCAACCAAACTTTGTGTTTGTGATTCATAATTAGGCACCTAGTATGTTTGCTAAGTAGGATGGAACATGTGTTCAATTTGCTTGTCGAGTTTGACATTGGAGTAGGAGAGTATCCTCTCATCCTTCTTAGGGTGATCAGAAATCCAGACCTTCGATACCATTCTCATGTTTTGGATTGTTTGTTACCTTTAGAGGGCCTGCCTTCCGGACCATTTACTTTCTTTTGCAAGCAAGTGACAATCATCAGATGGGAACGACCCAAAGTGAGCATAGCTAGAGTACCTTGGCATTCTAACTCACTATAAATAAATACCTGATGGGTGAAAGCTTTGAAGGAAGGTTTACGTGAGAATTGTAGTTACTTGGGAAGTGATGACCCTTGGACTCTTTCTCATATCAGCATCTAAGTAGGACCTCACGGTCTAAATCATGCTTGCGCAACTACATTTGTTTGGTATCTTGGTGGGCCTATGTCTCAATCATGCCTGCGTGACACCAAGGAGTAGCGCTTAACAGAAATCCTTATTAAACACCTTGTATTTAGATGCCAAAAATCCTTCTAGTTGCTTGAGAAGGAGGAGTTCGGATACTTGGAAGAGATACTAAGTTCGCCATGGGGAGATTTCCATGGGGACTGATACGTGGCTGTCCTAAGAAGTGAGTGCCGTGGAGGGGAGCCCGTGGGGTCAAGCATCTATGTATTCTCCTTGAATCTCATAACAAGTCTACCTCTCAAGTACCTACTGTCCTTACCTAACATAAGAAATGTGTGAATGAGCATGATTGTCTTGAGTCTAAGTTCAAATATCTTGTCTTCTTTGCTTGGCAAAAGTTGAGTTGTGTCTCATTTCAAAAACAAGACAAATTGATTCAAAACAAGGTTAAACACAAGAGTATTTCATTCAACAAAGTTCAAAACACCTTCAAACATGGTTTTCAAATTTTTTTCAAAATCTTGTCTCAACATTCATGTCACTTAGATTTAGGTTCATCCTAGGTTTGCATTTTGCAAATTCATTGTCAACTACCAAGGTTAGGTTTCACCTAGGTAATACTCCTATGCATATCAATAAGGGTCATCCATTTGCATGTGTCCTCTTGCGTTAGAGTAATAACATTTCATAATTCAACCTTAGGTTTTGCCTTAGGTTGACATTGTCATACATTTGCATTTGCATCCTTGTCCTCATAACATTAGGTCACATTTGCATACCCTAGGTCTCTTCATTAAGCTTAGGTCATTATCATATCATATTAGGGTCATTTGCATAGTAATTGTCCCTTTGCATATAGTGTCAAAACTAGGTTTTGTCATACTTGAGTAATGCAAATATTTGATAAAACCCTAAGTTATTGTTAGAAAGTCTAGACCTTATCAAACCTTTGTCTTTTTGTCATCACTGTCATTTTGGTCAAACCTAGCTTAGTATCCAAGCATATAGGGGAGATATTGTCATTTTGTCCTTTTGTCACTTGGTCCTTTTGTCCTTTGAGGTCTAGGCATCATTTCAATTTCCTAAGGGTCTCATTTTTAGAATTGCATTCATGAGTTTGTCAAAATTTTGAATAAAGAACAAAAACATAAGTTGCATTCTTGCCATAGATTGCATTTTCATCTATTTAGTTTGCATTTAGTTGCATATCATATATTATCCTTGAAAAATTCAAAAAATATTGCATAAGTGACATGCTTGTTGAAACAAGGTCAAAATCTAAGAAGATGGGTGAACCGACGTATCAACCTATTGACAACATATCAAACTCACAGTTTCAAACTAGTCAATCATTACAAATTGAAGGTTCGTCAAACACATCATTACCACCATATGGAATGGTTCAACTTGGACCACCTCCATTATATGAACCATTTTTTGTACCCATGAAACCAGGATATGGGAGTGTTCCACCAATACCAAGAGAAAATGCACCTTTCGACTGTGTAAAGCGGAAAATCGAACCCTAGGTGTTCTCCCCCACTCCAAGGAGAAAGGGGGTCACTAGGATTGACGGTTTTCACTTAGGAGGGACTTTACATTCAAAAGAGGGGTTGAAACCCACAAGATCCAATCCCACGCAATGCAAGATTGGATTCTAAATGAGTTTCAAGGGTTGTGACATCAGGGATACCCTCTTTTGTAAAGAATGTAGATAGAAGATTGAACTAGGAATGCATGTAGAAGCAAGAAAGATTCGCTTATAAATGGAGATAGGAATATAGGATGAAGCTGCGGACCTGGAATTAGCAGTAAAATGTCGAGATGATGCTGTTCTGCAAATTCGAGCGAAAGTTGACGAGACGATGGCGCCCGGCGTGCACACGGTCCTCCGAAAAATCCGCGAAACGAAGGGGGATCTGTTCGTCTCTGCACAAGGATTCCAAATCTTCAATTACAGCCGTATACCTGCAACCTACACACAGAAAAGAGAGGACGATTGGGGGGTTAGGGATTAGGGGTTTGCCTTTAGGTCAAACCCCAGTTTTGGAATTAACCAAGAAATGAGAATGTTGTAAATGTAAATGTTTGTAATGTAAACAAGTACTGATACCTTGTTGTAAGAATGTTTGTATTCTTACATGCAAAGGTGTAAATGTTGTTGTATGTTGTATGTTGTATGTTGTATGTGGTATGTGATCTCCTCTTCAATGGTTGAATCCTTGTCTTGAATGCAACACCTAGCCTTGAATGGAGACTTAGAATGATCAATTGCTTGAAGGAATGCTTGAATGCTTGAATGCTTGAATGCTTGAATATCGTTTCCGCGTCTTGTACACATATGTCCTTCCTTCCTAAAATGGGAGAGGAAATGTAGTTTATATACTTGCCAATTAGGGTTGAAAGACTGATTTTTCCGACCTTAGGCTGACCTGGGAAGATTATTTTCCAATTTGCAAACATAAAAGACCCGAAGCCCCATAAGAGACCGGGCCCAAAATAGGGCCAGGGCCCAGGGCGCTAGGCGCCATGGTCCTGGGGGACCAGGGCACTGGGCGCCCTAGTCCTGAAGGACCAGGGCACTGGGCGCCATGGTCCCACCTCCAGGGACAGTAGGGTGCAAGGAGGATCAGGCCAGGGTACTGAAAAATGTAGTTTTTGATGTCATGAACAAGTTTTGGGGTCTCCATTCAGGTTCAGTGTTGCATCGCCATCGTGAAGACCCAAATGCAGTCGAAATTGCAAGTGTCGCAATTTTAGGACGCTACATTTAGCCCCCACTTTAGCGGGAGTATAAGCATACGCCAATACTTCCGGTAAAGTACAAGGAAACAATATTGAAAAACTTTCACCACGTCAAGAAGGCAAGATATACCAAGCCCCCAGTGGACTAAGGATCTTACAAATTCGATTGACAAAGTAAAAGGGAAGATCACGAGGGAGAACCATGACTGTCTATAGTAAGGTTCCCTCACTATGAGTCATGCAAGAAAGACATCAAAAATTTTCAAGGCAAAGCTAAATTTGTCAAGAAATTTTCAAGTATCTTGAAGAGATATGAACGGGGTGTATGCCCCCCTACGTTAAAGCGATCGCACATGCCTCATCGGGGGTGATTGCTTTAAGGTAGTGATACATATAGGAAATGAGAAGGAAAGGAGCACATTATCACAAGGATTTAGCCCCCAAGTGTGAGATAAGCCCGAGGCTAATAGACACAAAACACAAAGCACAAGGTGACTTCGCTTTCCTTGGGGTCAGTATGCTGTATGATTATTCATGTATATGATATGTATGTATGCATAACTGTTCTTCATTCCCCAATCAAGGAAGGTCACCTAGAAGAAGGGAACACGTGTCTTTTGAGTCAACATGAGAGAGACCAAAAGAGGTCGCAATGCTTTGCATCATCCTCAAGTAGACAACACTAAGGACAACAAATAGAAGAATGAGAATAACACATAGAAGAAGTAACAAAAGAGAGGAGGAAAGAGTCTGCTATGCTAATGAACTAGTCTAGCACGTCATCTACCCCCCGATCTTGCTGATCAATGTTTCGGGAAGGTAGGGAACATGCTAGAGGAGGAACATCCAACACAGCAGATGGAGCTATCACAAGATCCAAACAAGGGCTATGTTCATGTTCCAAGCCATGTTGTTCTTGTCTAGGAGCTAGGATAAGTGCTTTAGAAAATTCGTTAGATAAATGGTTATCAACATCAGCATATTCATATTCACTATCAGAATGAAAAGAAGTAACATTTTCATCATGAATAACATTTTCATCTATATCATCATCAAGATTTATAAAAATAGGATCTTTAACTTGCACAGGATCAAGACCATCATGCATCTTATGTTTGGGAGATTTTGGCTCAATTTCTGGTTGAGGAGAAAATGGAATAATGCTAGCTGAAGGTGTTTTTGGGGATTGCAAAGTTTGAGAAGCAGCTGCCTGAGCTCTAAGACGACGCTTTCGTCGGCGTTCACGTGCAGAACGATTTCGTCTAGTTTTAGTAGGAAGTTGAGAAGATTGAGGAGGAGGAATGTTCTCATCCTTATCACTTGGGTGTTTAGGTTGTGGTCTCTTAGGTTGGATAATAGGAGAAGAAGAAGGTCTCTTCTCTCTATAAAAAGGAGGAGGAGGAACTGCTCCATATAAAGGAAGAATATTTGGTTTAGGAAGGAGACCAAGTACATCATGACGAGGAGGTATAGGTCTACCTTTAGAAAGTTTATTAGGCATAGACATAGTCACATCCATAGGGATGGGTTGGGAATCTTCTTGAGGAAAGACATTAGTTTTATTTTTCAAAGGAAGAACTTCCTTCTCAAGAATGATAGGAATATCAAGTTTGGGTGTTCTAGGTTCACTTAGAGATAGGATCATATCTTTTTTCCACTTTTGATAAGATTTGAAAAGATGATCACTTCGCGGTGGAAGAGATTGGAATTGTTTAGGCCAAAAATAATCAATAGGAATGCTAGAAGTTCTTTCAGCTGGTTTAAAGAGACTATGATTGATAGTAACAACTTCACCATTATGGGGAAATTTCAAACACCTGTGAATAGGAGAAGCAATAGCTTTCATGGAAGACAGCCAAGGATAGCCTAGCTTCACACGAAATTGTTCGGACGATGGAATAATAGCAAAGTTCACATCAAGGGATTTGTTATGGACCTCAATAGGTAATGTAATAGAACCAATTGCAGGAGAAGAAAATGCATCAAATAGTTTCACAACCACATTTGTTTCGTCATAGATCACTTGATTCAATTGCAAAGTAAAAATAAATTCTTCAGTAATGATATTAACCATGCAAGAAGGATCAATAAGCACTCCACGGAAAGGTGTATTCTTGACTTTTGCAACTATATATAAAGAACCATCAAGTGCCCTGATAGTTTCACTAGAATCAAATGTGATGGAAGGTTCTTTAGGGATTTTCTGCTGCTCTACAAAGTTAATCACATTCAGAGTCATAGACACAAGATCATCAGGTGAGACAGAGGAATCATTAGTATCAATCGCATTAGAGGTATGAGAAGGTAACGGATCAGTAAAAATCTTGAGATTTTGGTTAGGAGGAGCTACAGATGTGTTTCCTTTATCATTCACACCAGAAACATAGATGGTATTATTATCAATCAAATCTTGAATTTTACCCTTTAAAGCAAAATATTTTTCAGTATCATGCCCAGGTTGACGATGAAATTGACAAAAAGATTTGTTATCAAAATGGGGTGAATTAATCTTTGTAGGATCTATTTGCCTTATAGGAGGAAGAGTAAGCACATTTTGTTCCAATAACTTATTCATAATATTATGCAATGATTCATTCAAAGGAGTAAACTTTCTTTCTTTCTTGAAAAACTTAGAAATAGGAGGCACACCTGATGCTACATTCACATTGTTGATGATGTTTTCATTGAATTTAATGGACTCTCTGTTCGGTTTAAACTTCCCAAATGGTTGTTGACTACTATCACCCTTATCACTCGGAGCCATAGGATTTGCTTGTTCCATTTGGCTCACAGTCAGTTGATAATTGTGAAGAGTTGCACACAACTGTTGGAAAGAAGTAAACTCAGAAAATAGGAGTTTGTCTCGAATATCTTTTTGTAAATTAGAAATAAAGATTCTTTGAATATCATTGTCAGGCACTGGAAAAGAAATTTGAGCATACAAATGCTTATATCTACCAATGAAATCAATCACTTTTTCTTTAACACCTTGTTTACAATGCATTAAATCAATCAAAGTAACTTTAGGACTTATATTGTTTTGAAATTGTTGAATGAAAGCATTTGCAAGTTGTTCGAAAGAAGTAATAGAATAGGAAGGCACCGAGCAATACCATTGTAGGGCTTTGTCTCTTAATGTTCTAGTAAACAGTTTTGCAAGCAACCTTTGGTCATAAGCAAAATCAGTATATATTGTTTGAAAAGTCTTAACATGTGTTAGAGGATCACCCTTACCATTATAAAGCTCCAAATGCGGAATTTCAACATGTTTAGGGGGGATAGCTCGAACAATGTCAAGAGAAAGTGGGCTAACAACATCAAATGTGGGCACACTAAACTTAGATTGATTCATAGAGGCAATTTGTTGCTATAAAGAAGAGACAGTTTGTGCAAGATTGTTAATGGTCACTTTAGTCGAAGAGTTCATATTAGACGTGTTAGATTGTGATGGAGGTATTATGTTATTGAAAGAAGGTATTGATTGATAGTAAGGTGGCGGGACACTATCATAGTTAGTCATAGGAGATGATTGGAAAGGAGGAACACTACAAGGAGGAATGGAATGGTTAAACGAATTGCTCCCTTGCGTCATGTTCATTTGTGGAGATGTAATAGGAACACTCATTGAAGGAATGAATGAAGAAGTCGGATTGAATGAAGGAAGAGGGTTAATTGAAGAAGAAGGATTGCCCCCATGACTGGTGATCATAGGAGGAATGTCTTGTATTGAAGTAGTCATTATGTTTGATGTAAAAGTAGGTATACTAGCAATAGAAGTTGTCAAAGGGATAGAATGATTGTCTTGAGTAGGAGGTTGTGTATAACCCAAAGTTTCAGCACAACTCTTCATAGGCATCACATTCGAATCCACAATGTGTGCAATACCACGCAAGATATCAATTCCATTCTTATCACTTTGAACCATACATTTTAGACCCTCAATTAAAGGAAGAGCTTGACTATCGGGGTATTCTTGAGACATCCATTGTCGAAAATCGTCAAATTGGTTATCCAATTTCGAAAGTTGTTCTTCAGAAACCTCATGGAGAGCTTCTTCATCATTAAGAGGATTAGAGGAATTACCCATGTCCTCGTTAAAAAGGCCATTCAAATTAGGTTCCATTTCCTCAGTAATTAAACCTTGGAAAGACTTAATTCTAAGGCTTCGTCTAACGGGAATAGTGTAAGTAGGGCTTATTGTTGTAAAACTCATGCACTAGGGAGAGAGAGAAGATTTTGAATTTTAGAGGTAGCAAATTTCAATAAAATCAGCCAATCTCCTAGATTTAAGCTGTTAAATGCAATCAGGACAATCTCCCGAAATTTTGGAAAAAATGTCCGGGACCGTGGCGAACGGAGTGCACACGGTCCTCGCAACTTTTTTCAAAATTTTCAGGGATGAAAGTTATGATGATTTTAAAGCTAACTTGAAAAAATTGAGTGATTTCACGATCTGTAGATAGGCCAAATTAAAGTTGCAATCTCAAAATTGAACTCTACCAAGATTGTTGAAAAATGCAAAATTTGAATTTTGAAAAAGACAGGGAAACTGAAATTTTGAATTTTATGATTCTAGAGGGAATACTAAAAGCAATGCAGGTTTTGAAATTTAAAAATTGACTCAATTTCACACAAAATTCAATTTTGAAAATGGAAATCAAGGTGGTTGCAATTAAACACTTAATTTCAAAAGTCACAAATTGCAAAAATTTGAATAAAGCACTGAAATTTCGAATGAATGCCAACACACTTTTCAGATTTAGGATAGTAAGAAACACAATTTTGACATGAATTTCAGTTTCAACAATTTTTGAATGATTAGAAGCCTCAATCCAAGCAATCACTAGACCAACTTTGACTTTAATTTTGAAAGTGTTGTAATTGATGAAATCAGCCAAAATTCTGGATTTTAGCAGAAAAATACAGTAAGATCTAACTCTCGAAATTTCGAAAAAAATGTCGGGGACGATGGCGCTCGGGGTGCACACGGTCCTCGTAACTTTTTTCCAAATTTTTAGGGATGAAAGATATTATGATTTTGTTGCGGAATCCAAAGTTACAGCCGATTTGGAGATGTTTTGATCAGTGAAATCATCAGTCAAAGGCTGAATCAAGAGGGTTTTAAAAATTAGGGTTTTGACACTTAACCACTTAATTTTCAAAATTAAAGCACAGATATGATTTGATAATTTGCAGTAGAAGGGTAGATCTGAAACAAGCATTAACAATTAAACATTTCGCAAGCTCAATTATTAAAAAGAAAATTTTAGGGTTTTTATGCAATTAACCTCTAAAATTTGCAAAAGATCAAACATGAAAATGTAATTAAGGAAGCAAATTTTTCAGATCTAACCATGAATAATCAGAATTAGGATGTTCACGTCGGGTTCACCAAAATGTAAAGCGGAAAATCGAACCCTAGGTGTTCTCCCCCACTCCAAGGAGAAAGGGGGTCACTAGGATTGACGGTTTTCACTTAGGAGGGACTTTACATTCAAAAGAGGGGTTGAAACCCACAAGATCCAATCCCACACAATGCAAGATTGGATTCTAAATGAGTTTCAAGGGTTGTGACATCAAGGATACCCTCTTTTGTAAAGAATGTAGATAGAAGATTGACCTAGGAATGCATGTAGAAGCAAGAAAGATTCGCTTATAAACGGAGATAGGAATATAGGATGAAGCTGCGGACCTGGAATTAGTAGTAAAATGTCAAGATGATGTTGTTCTGCAAATTCGGGTGAAAGTTGACGGGACGATGGCGCCCGGCGTGCACACGGTCCTCCGAAAAATCCGCGAAACGAAGGGGGATCTATTCGTCTCTGCACAAGGATTCCAGATCTTCAATTACAGCCGCGTACCTGCAACCTACACACAGAAAAGAGAGGATGATTGGGGGGTTAGGGATTAGGGGTTTGCCTTTAGGTCAAACCCCAGTTTTGGAATTAACCAAGAAATGAGAATGTTGTAAATGTAAATGTTTGTAATGTAAACAAGTACTGATACCTTGTTGTAAGAATGTTTGTATTCTTACATGCGAAGGTGTAAATGTTGTTGTATGTTGTATGTGGTATGTGATCTCCTCTTCAATGGTTGAATCCTTGTCTTGAATGCAACACCTAGCCTTGAATGGAGACTTAGAATGATCAATTGCTTGAAGGAATGCTTGAATGCTTGAATATCGTTTCCGCGTCTTATACACACATGTCCTTCCTTCCTAAAATGGGAGAGGAAATGTAGTTTATATACTTGCCAATTAGGGTTGAAAGACTGATTTTTCTGACCTTAGGTCGACCTGGGAAGATTATTTTCCAATTTGCAAACATAAAAGACCCGAAGCCCCATAAGAGACCGGGCCCAAAATAGGGCCAGGGACCAGGGCGCTGGGCGCCATGGTCCTGGGGGACCAGGGCGCTAGGCGCCCTAGTCCTGAAGGACCAAGGCGCTGGGCGCCATGGTCCCACCTCCAGGGACAGCAGGGTGCAAGGAGGATCAGGCCAGGGTACTGAAAAATGCAGTTTTTGATGTCATGAACAAGTTTTGGGGTCTCCATTCAGGTTCAGTGTTGCGTCGCCATCGTGAAGACCCAAATGCAGTCAAAATTGCAAGTGTCACAATTTTAGGACGCTACAGACTGGAATCAACCGAACCTACAACATGAAATTCAAACATTACATGAGGAACAAACTCTTTCACAAAGGTTTGGTTCAGACCAAGGCATTCAACAAGAAATAAATCCAAATTTTTTACCAGATTCTTCATGATATTCCGATGCTTCCGATGATGTTGATATGTTCCTTAAAGATCCAAAGTTGACAAAAAAGATGGATAAATTCTTGAACAAGGTCTTTAAGATGTTTCCACAAAAATATCTTGATATGATGAGTAATATGACCTCCTCAAATGCGCAGATTAATGTGCGAAAACAACAAGGCAGTTTGCTGTTAAGTTTCTCTCCACATCCAAACGAAGAAAATGTGCAACAAGAAGCTCAACACACGTTGTTGAGTAAGCGTGCTTCACGAACTTTGACAGTGACTATTGCACAAAAGTCAACATTCGAAACAATAAACAATCCATTATTTAATGCAACACCTTTAACACAAGATCAAATGATGGCCACACAAATGTTGATGACAGGTGTCCCTCAACAAGAAGTGATTCCTTGAATACCTAAATGTGGATCCAAATATAAGATGCAAGAAAGCTTTACGACTGGAATGTCTGATCTTACAAATGTTCAAATTGCATTTCCTTCATACCAAAGCATTAATCCCTTGCCAAAATCCCCCATGCATATCCAAAGTCCAACCTCATGTCAAGAGGATAATTTGGATCATGAAGAAACATGTCTTGAAATAGATGAAGATCAAGATCTTGAAACCTTATCATCCCATTTAATTGTTGACCAAGATCCCATTTCCCCCAAAGCATTAATCCCTTGCCAAAATCCCCCATGCATATCCAAAGTCCAACCTCATGTCAAGAGGATAATTTGGAGCATGAAGAAATGTGTCTTGAAATAGATGAAGATCAAGATCTTGAAACCTTATCATCCCATCCAATTGTTGACACTCGTAATGATTCACTTATTCTTGTTAATTCTATCCAAGAACACAATGTCCTTTCAAATCCCATTGACATTCCAAATATCCCTTCCATCCTTTCCGATGATCCCATTGAAAGTCAAGAGAAAAGCACCTTTAAAGAGGATTCCAATGATCTTCCTCCTTGTCAAGATCAAATTATTCCTTCAGATCCTCCACAAGATCCACTTGTTCCTGCATCTCCACGTCCTAATCTAGCATATCCACTCCAAGATCGTATTTCTTTTGATGATCCCATTATTTCTCCCATTCCATCTCTTGAAGAGCCTGTCATTGAACCATGTCCACTACACAATCCTAGTCCCTCTCATGATCCTAATCCCCCTCATGATCCTAATGTGTCAGTGCAAGATGATCATGAACCCTCGACATGCATATGGGTTCTTCCACTTTGGTGCAATCCGATCCACTTCAAGATATCATTATTTCTCTCATATCATATCCACCTCATAATGGACTTGCGTCTTCTTCCCAAAGAAAAGAGTATCCTACAAGTCAAGATATTCATAAAGGAAAAGGGGTAGACCTTCATGAGAAAGAACCCCTCCATATCAAAGAAGATCTTAAGGGTTATGTCTACACTACTCACTCTCAAGACGTTGGTATCCCTCCATCAAAATCCAAACATACACCTTCCCCATCACACTTTCCATCCATCTTAGGTCCTTATATACCTTTGTCCTCCATGCAAGGTCAGCAAAGGCACACATCCTTGAGTAAATTTCATCGATCCAAAATAAGTCCATTTCATTCATATCCATCCATGCATTCCTTTCCCCCTCCAAGCAATTTGGATGCCAAGCATAAAAGTCATAAGTCTAAAAATCCACATGTATTCAAGGATCAACATGTCCAATATAATCAACATGTCAAAACAAAGAACAATATGATCTATAAAGAAAAAGAAATATCCAAAAGGTCACAAAGGCTCATTGCTCAAAAACAAAATTTGAAATATATATGGGTTCCTAAATCCCTTGTGCAAGCAATGCACTCCAAGGAACCACAAAAGCATGAAAAATCAAAAACCATGTGGATCCCTAAGCGGCTCCTTGAAGCACAAAAGCCTAAAGAAACATCCAACTTGGCATCCAAAGTTGCTATTCCTCCATCCAACCCTCTCAAATTTGTTCCTCCATCACCTCCTTCCTCCATTTTGGGCCCTTATGTCCCAAAATCCCAAGCTATTCCTCCATCCAAATCTCACAATCTGAGATCCATTTTTTCACCATCAATCCACTACCCCTCAAGGTGTGTACCAATGTCAATCTTGCCAACATTTCTATCCACTCAAGCATAGTTCTTCCAATACCCTATCCATTATCCAATGCATATTTTCCATCCTTCGATCCCTTCGGTCCAATCCTTTGCATAAATCCTTGCCTTAGTTTCATCTCTATTTCCATGTCCTTATCCTACCAACGTCTTTGAGCATACTTTTAAAGGTCATGGTCCATGTTTTTCAAGGCTATTATCCAAAAAAAAAAAAAAGACGCTTGAGTCCTTCTTCCATCCCCTATCATGTGTCCATAATTCATCCACTGGTGAAAACCTGGCAAACAGGCGCCTTAAGCAAGTACTGTGATGAAAACCTGGCAAACAGGCATCATGCTTAATCTATGAACTTCTTGCATACCGTACTTGGGGGCAGGTTTCCTCCTTCATAGCCTATTGCCCTTCATTATCCTATCAAACCCCTGTCATTACCATCCAATATCCTATTGTCTCTCCTGTCCATTTCCTCTTTCCACCTTTGATCTTGACAAGGCTGAGGATCTTCATGAGTATCATGCATCTTGTTTGCAGCTTTTAGTCCATCATAGCTTTTGGTCTTTATCCATTTTCTTATTACAATCTTTCATCCATATTCCCTAGCTCATTGCAACTTTCTGCCACTATCCCGTATCTTATCCCAACCTTCAGTCCATGTCCCTTATCCATTCTTGGTCTTTCTTATCCTATCCATAAATTATCACTATCCATACACTCTTTTTCATTCCTTGATCTTGATCTGACATAAGGACGCAAAATTTAAACATGGTTTCAAACACCTCTTGACAAGTCCCTCATGCCATGTCACTGCTTTACATTGTCATATCCATTCTCTTATCCCATCACGCAATAGCCCTTGAAAATTGCATCCGCGTTGTCTCCATAATAAAAGGCCTTTGTCTTCCCTCTATCCACCAACATTTCAAAAAGCCTATTTATTCACTTGTCATATTCCTTGCCTTGCTAGACACTGGGGGCAAAATCATAAAAATTGAAAAATGTCCTGAAAAAAATCAAAAAAATCAAACAATGTCCTAAAATAATCAAAATCATAAAAAATAAAAAAAAATGTCCTAAAAAAATCATAAAAATCAAATAATGTCCTGAAAAAATCCAAAAAAAACAAAAAAATGTCTTGAAATATTCCAAAAAAACCAAAAAAATGTCCTGAAATAATCCCTAAAAAGTCAAATAAAGTCCTAAAAAAAAAAAAAAAACATTGTAAAAACTCGAAAGCAACAAAACAAAAATATCCCCTTTGTGCATAGACAGATCGCTGAGCATACATCCAACGGCAATCAATCACAACATTGCGCTTTAATGAAATCACGCATTAACAAATGAATTTTTCAATCAAACCAGACATGTAAACTGATCAAAATTGTCATATCAATCAATCAACATCAATATCATTTGTCCTTGTCACTATTATCATGGGTCTTATACAGGGTGTGGTATACTCGAAACCAGACTATGTCCTATCTTAGATGGGGTACCGCATTCCTTGAAACCAGACAGCATGATCATTCTTGTTTTTCACTTTTGACAATGATGATCAGAATGTTTGTTTGACTTGGTCAAATTTGTGAGTCTTATCTTTTTACTGATTTATCTTTGGCTTTGATCATGTTCCTATGTTGCTCGATGATGTCACTGAGTGATTTAGAGTGACCGGGATGGTTCATGCTCCCTTTTGTTTTTTTGTTGTGTTTGCTATTTGTGGAATGTTTGTCACAAACTGGGGCAACTATATCATTGGGTGTCTGTGATAAGGACGTTCGCTTTGTGAACGCCACACATACCTCGACCCTTGATGTATACACCCTAGGATGCTTCACTCATTCCTTGTGTGCAATGTGTCTGTCTTTTGCAAAAGGGGTTGCATTCCAGCTCTGGCCTTCAATGCCATGATGCTCTGCATCCGCTTTGCTACATTAAATAAAGGTTCTCACCTACTTATGTGCATTTGTGAAAGCAAGTTTTCCTTCATCTCTAACTGTCCTCTATCTAATTTCTTCTCACTAACATTTCTTCCGTCAGTCTTGGCAATCCGTTCGAACCTATCATCTTCTGTCATTCTTATCGATCAATTGGCCTCTTTTCTAGATTTTTTTCAGCCAATTCCTCGAGGGGGCATGCATATGCCATTGTCATTGTCTGGGGCATTTTCATTATTGTTCTTTGAAACAATGCTTAGAATCACATTGTCTCAAAGAGGGGCAAAATGTAGACATCTAAAAATGGTCAACACTTGTGGAATCATACTTTAACATTTGCGCATTGCCTTATTTTAGGGTTTTTGCATCGCATTAAAATTTCTTCTATGTTGCGCACTTGGTCTTTATCATTTGCGAGCATCGAGTCCTTCTTCTGCATTCTTCATTTGTCTCGCTTTCGAATTTGGTCTTGTCGATAATAATCTTCAGTCATGATTTTGGTCGATCTTATCCTATCGCATCAATGTGCTTGCTCATTTGGCATATTTTGACATCATCAAATCGATTTCATTTTGGACATCGTCAATCCTAATCGATGATAGAATTAGGGTTTTGTCCTCTTGTCAATCTTGTCATTTTGCGATTGATTCGTCATCGATCCTTGTCCTTTTCAATCTTGTCATTTTGCGATCGATTTGTCATCGATCGTTGTTCTTGTCAATCTCGTCAATTTTGCGATCGATTCGTCATCGATCGTTGTCCTTTTCAATTGTGTCAATTTGGATCAATTAGTCATTGTTCCTCGTCAATTGGCACCTATCAATTTGGTCTCTTTATCAATCTTGGTCAGTTTGTCAACCAATCTCAGTCGTTTATCAGCATTTGATCCTCTGTCAATTAAAATCATGATTAAATCGACCTTACATCAATTATCTTTGGTCAAGACCTAATTGTCGTCCTTGCATTTCTAATTCATCTTCTAAGGTTTTATGATTTATTCATTTAATCTTGTTTGTCATTTTCCCTCTAGGTTAAATAATTTATTTATTTATCCTAAGTCTTCTTGTCACAATTAAATATTTATTTAATTGGCTAATTAATTCCTCCCTCTTTTTGTGAATTAATTAATGAAAAATTATTAATTAATTTACCTAATTTTCCAATTTACTAATTTCTCCTAATTCCTAATTTCCTAATTTTCATCAATTTCTAATTTCCTAATTTCCAATTCATCTAATTTTCTATTTTCTCCTATTTCCCCTAATTTCATGGGAATGACATAGCAATCTTGTCATAATTTGTCATAATTTGTCAATCAATCAATTTTGCATAGCAACCTTGTCAATTTTGTCATAATTTGTCAATCATTCAATCTTGCATAGAAAGTGTCAATTTTGTCATAATTTGTCATATTTGTCATTCTTGATTTGAAATTTCCTTTCAAATCTCTTCATGCTAATCTTGTCTTTTCTCCAATTTATCAATAAATTGGATAAATTTCTTCAATCATGCCCCCCCCCAATCAATCAATCATGCTTCTAGTATCCTTATGCTGTCTTGTCAATCTTGCTTTCATATTATGCTTATGCACTTGTAGGTGAGATCCACAAACAAAGCAATTTGAAGGAGAAAGAAGGACAATGGAGAATTATGAAGGAGATATCTGCATTTGGTTTGCTTTAATTTCATTTTGAATATCTTGTCTTCATGTTTTCTATTGTGGTTTTTGTGATTGAGCTAGTCTAATTTGCTACTTGCTTTGTTGATTTCCAAATTCCTATCTACAATATGCACTTGGGAAGAACATGTTGGCATTTTGCATAGAGATTGCATTAATGATATGTTGTCATTCATGTCAATTGAACCGGTAAATGGTATTCATGTTATTGCTGATATTTTTTTTTATATTGGCTAGTAACCGGTAAGAAGAGAGTTGTAACCGGTATGTAAAGTTTGTGAGTTGAACCGGTGTAAAGGGCCAAACCTTTCTATGTAATGTAATCGGTAAACCCTATCAGCTATTAAACCCTAACCAATCAAGTTTGTTGGTTTATTATCTGATGAGCGGTAATGATCAAGATACGTGTGATCATTGTATGAGGATAAATTCAAGTTAGTTTGGAGCATTTTCTTATTGTCTAGGGAAGGAGCAAAGTGGATTGTATTTAATGCACAACGTGTGATGAGTTACAAAGTCCAATGGAGTGGTTGGAATTGTCTTGAAGAATGTGAAGAGATTGTCATGATTTCTAACGGTCAAGATTGAACCAACTTGTTTGTAATCTCAATGATGAGAATTAGGTTTTTGTTGTGTTACCGACCTAATTGATTTTTATTTAAGGTTGATGAAGTTGTTTGTAAAGGTTGTTGGCAAGATTGGTAGAAAATCTGTTGAGTGTGTGGTTTCCCAACTAGTGAATGGATCTGCACTTTGAGTGAAGGCAGATTGAATCGTAGAAGGATCTAATCAAGCAAATGTAGTGCTACTCAGACAGATCAAAAAACCCTGTTGTTTTCTAACAATTATAGCAAAAGTAAAATCCCTTAACTGGGTAAGCTCTAACAAGCTTGGTTACTCATTAAATCCTCTAACAAGGTGGTCCATCAGCTTGGATTCTTAAATCCTCCAGCAAAGATACTCCTAACGGGGTATTGTGCTTCTAACAAGGGATATTTGTGAATCCCTTAACTGGGTGATTCCTAACCAGAATTAGTTCCTAACAGGACTTATTGTAAAGCTCTAACAGGATTTGGCTCCTAACATGGTGAACTTCAAAAGAGTTCAGATGGCTATCCTTGTGAGTCCCATCTCACCATGGTTTTTACCTATTTTTGTTTTCTACGTATAAACATTTGTGTCAAGTGGTGAATGCTTTTGTGGCTGTGATCTTATTTGTTGATTTGGTTAACTTCTTATAAGGCATGTTAAGTGGAAGCATTGAGAGATGAATATGTTGAGCTAAGATTAAGCATTGTTAATCTTTACAAGATTGAAGGTAATTGCTATTAAAAGTTGTCATAACAGTTAAACCAGTTAATGTCAAGTATTCCTAAGAATATTGATCTTGACTGAGATATGTTTACTATCAGTTTTTAAATATATTGATTCACCCCCCCCCCCCCCCTCAGTATTCTACCAGATACTTATTCTTTCATCATACCATCAGAACAAAGAGATGACATTGGCTGCTTCTTAGTTTTCAGCCTCCAATCCTCCTATGGCCACTGATGGGATGCAGGGACAATGACCCACCATACAGTGAAGCAAAAAAACTTACCAGGTGGAAGAGATTGGAGAAAATGAAAGGATTCTACTGGAGTTTGTCTGTAGGTGGTTCTGGGTAGGTTACTCTAGGCAATTTTCGAATCAATGCCAGAATCCAAAATTTTCCTACTGCTGGAGGATCAACAAGAAGTTAGGTTAGGGGGAGATGATGAGCCTAAATATTGGCTCTATTTTGATAGTTTTTTGATATAATACTCCTGCCTGGGTCTTGTGATCAGATGTTATTTGGATTATAATACTCCCCTAGTTGATACCTTTTAAGTGTTTTTGAAACTAGTTTGACTTATACTTAAGGATGTCATATAATGGTTTTAAATGATTTATCTATGTAAATATCTAAAATCCATTTTAAATATGGTTTACATTATATCATGTTAGCATTAGTATATACACATGTTTGTTGTGCACATTAATATCATGATGCAAGGTTGACAAAGGTGAAGTAAAGACTAAATGGCAGTTTAAAGGAACACCAAGTATATAATCGTAATGCAGATCCAGTTAGAGAAATTCAGTAATGATTGAAGCCACTTGACTAGTTCTTTAGCAGATTGATTTATGAAACATTTATAATTATTCTTAGTGGAGCTTAGATCCAGGAAGCAAGTCATGCTATATTTTCTCAACTGCGAGATAGATGTTGTTCTATTTTCCTACACTGACTTCTTCTTCTTCTCTTGTTAATAAATCATGTTCATCTATTCCGTAGGAATGTGGTCGATCAGTTAGAAGTTTTATTATAAATAAAGGGATATCTCTCCTCTCGGGGGTAGTAGAGAACGACCATAATATTTGTAATATGCAGTCTTTTGGTATTTTATGTATTTTTCATAGTCAAGATAAAATAAAGAGATCAATGTGATTTTGAACGCTTAAACAATTGTAATCTGAAGTTCTGGAGATACTCACTTAAGGGGGCCCACTTGGTGAGTAATCCTTTGTATGTTCTAGTTAGTTTTCATACTTCTGTAATAGTTGTTTCTGCAATTGTTTATTCCTGCAGCCATTAGAAAAAGTTCATGTGTTTGTTCCTGCAGCCACAGCAGCAGAGTAGTTCCTCTTGCTTGCTAGAACTTTACCATTTAACAGTAGTTGTTTAATGTAATTTCCAGTTGCAAGATTAAACATTAGTTCATTAAGATTTTTCGTGTTTATTTAAAAAGAATTTAATTTCCTGTAGTAATATAGAATGGTTGCAATATGAACTTGGTGCACATACAGTGCTGGCCCATTTTAAGTTTACATCCTTGGTTGATAAGTAAATGAGCCTTTGCCACAATAAAGCTATCTATTCAAGGATATTCAATCTCTGATTTGTGTTTTATTACCTAGTTGCCATTCCAGTTGTGAGGACCAATAGTAGGTTCCTATGTGGACACTATCTTCTTTTGCTTAACTGTCCTAAGCTTATAATGTTTTGCAATGTGGCCCTAGTTTTGACAGTGATAGCATTTTAAATTTACATTAAATGATGAATTTGAAAATCTATTGTAGGACTAAGATACATTTCTCCTACATTCATAGCTTCTATGACCATACCCATTACAATGATAACAAATAACATTCATATCGCTCAGATCAACAAATTAATTTCTACTTTCAAAACTAGGAGGAGACCTATTCATAAGCTTACAATCAACAATTCTATAACCATAAGTATTACATTTATAATAGTAGCCATGGAATTGAGGTACATACCAATCATTGTTGAAGTTGTTTCTCATTTGTCTTCTTGGTGAAGCATAGTTAGACCTTCTTGAGCTCACCCTTTGTGAAGCCTCCATTATCAACATTAGCCTTTCTTTTAGGATCAACATGTTGGTTCCTTGATTGATTCTTTGTAGTAACATCACATGGCTTCTTCTCATTGGGCTTGTTGAATGTGAAGGTTTGTTTGACTTCACTTTCACTTGAAGAGGTAAAGAGTATTTCCTTATCTAATGAATCTTTACAGTTAGAACATTGTCCATTCTCAAATCCAACTCCATTGATGTCCTTGTTGTGCTTCTGCTTACTTAACATTTTGTCTAATGCTTCAGTGCTTCCATCATACTTAATCCTCATGTTTAGTTCATCTTTCTTCTTTTCAAGCTTACTTCTAAGACTCACAATCTCTTCCTCCAAATTTTGATACTCTTTATCCTTTCTTTCTAACTCTAACTTCATTACTTCATACATCCTCTTTTCTTCTTCCAAATAATCTTCAAATTAGAAATTGTTTTGTTTGATTCCTTAAGAGATTTTTTAAATAGCTCTTGTTCTTTAGCAACAACATTCTTGTATTTTTTATATTCTTTTCTTACTTTTCTAAGTTCTTGTAGTGCACTCACAAGTTCACCTTTAAGGTCTACTTCAACTTGTATTTCCTCTTGTTTGTCATCAACAATGTGTTCATTAGATAACTCTCCTTGTGTCATAAAGAGCTTAACTTCTCTTTCACCTTCACTGTGGCAATCTTCAGAGACACTGTCTTCATCAGAGGCATCATCTTTGAAAGTGTAAAGATTGTTGTTATTCTTAAAACTTCTTCTCCTTGGCTTATAAGAGTTCTTCATCTTTTCCTTTCCAAAATACTTCATGGATTTCTTTCCATCTTCATCCTTTTCTCCATAAAGGAATTTATATGTAAAATGTCCAATCTTGCCACAGTTGAATCATTTGGCCTCTTTTGAATTTTCTAAAAAAAATTTCTACAACATCATCTGAATCATTTTCATCCTTATTTGTTGCTTGTTCTTTTCCTTTTTGTGTGATATTGAAGGTAGCTTATCTCTTTGAGGGTTTAGCACTTGTTGTTCTCATCTCATAGACAGATAGAGAGCCAAACAATTCATCCATAGAGAAAGTCTTCAAGTCTTTAGCTTCCTCAATAGCCAAAACCTTAATATCATATTTTGAGGTTAATGATCTTAGAACCTTCTTGAAAATAACTTCATCTTTGACTTCCTCTCCAAGTCCTCTTATGGGACTCACAGTCTCATCCACTCTTTGCAGATAATCAACTATCTTCTCTTCTTCTTTCATTTTTATATTTTCAATCCGAGTTCTTAGATTTTATAGTTTAGCTTCTTTCACTTTGATATCTCCTTCATATACACTCTTTAGCTTGTCCCAAGTTTCTTTTGCTGATGTACAATGCATGACTTTGACAAACTTTGTATCTGACAGACCACTTAAGATGACATTCTTAGCTTTGGCATTATTCTCATATTCTCTTTTAGCATCAGGATCTGTAGGAGGAACTTGAGGGACAATATAACCATTTTTCACTAACATCCACACATCAAATCCTAGGGAGGACAAGTAGGTTTCCATTCTCCTACTCCATAAGGCATAGTTGGTACCATTAAAGATAGGTGCTTTAGAGGAGGATTCATTTCCAGCCATTGTATTCACAAAGAAGGATATACCCAAGCTAGAGAAAGCTTTTTCTATAAGGGAACCTAGGCTTTGATACCAATTGAAGAACATGAATGGACATTGAGAGGGGGGTGAATCAGTTATTTAAAAAATAAAAAATAACTGTGTTAATATTACTACTGCAAATTAATTGAGGACACACACACACAAGAGCACATCAAATAACACCGGATATATGAGGAAAACCCAATGTGGGATAAACCTCAGTGAGAATAGTTGCTAGAATCTACTGCTTCAATCCAGCCTTAGAATAAGTAACAAATTAAGATGTTTATGGCACCAACCCTTGAAACTTTAGGGAGCCAACCCAAGGAGCACCAACCCCTGATTTATGAACACCTACAAAAAGGAGTACCTACCCCTGCTCTGAGCACCCACTCAAAGGTTTACAACAATTGTTTAAGTTTACAATGTAATGATAAAGCCTTCTAACAAATGAGTTTTGTAACACTTATAGATTTCTCATAATATGAGGTTTACTTTCTTTGCCTACTAAAGTTATTCCTCTATTTCTCCTCCTTCCTCTATTTGGTTATCTTCTTCTCTTTGCTATGCCATTACTCTCTAGAATGCTATGTTATTATTTTATTTTCTCTTGCCGAATTCACACTTTATCTCTCTCTATCACTCAATACTTACTCTACCTTCTATAGCCACAACATGATGCAAGAGCACCGGAGAAGTTCAAACCAGCACCTTGATTTGATCTTGGTGAGACATCGTTCCCAGTATTGGCCTGTTATTGGTGTGCTCTTATCGGTTGGTTTTAGATGTGAATGGAATCAAGTTGCGGGTGATTCTCATGACTTGCAGATTGTTGAGTGATGTTGCTTTGAGCCTGGTCTGATATTCCCAGAGGACCGCGTGATGTTTTATGCATTGGAAGTTGTTCTTGGTGATTTGGGCTGATGTGTTATTGTTTATATGTTTCATCATGAACAATTTGGTGTTTGGCCAACTCAATTGAGTTGTTAATGGTTGCGGATGGTATAAAGGGAAAGTTTAGAGATTAATTTTGAGATAGAAGAAAGAGGACAAAGATCAAATAAAATAGAGATCCAGAAAGATGTAGTTTCTGAAGACATTCTGGTCCGGGCGGGCTGAAGTCTGGATCAGTGTAGAACAATGCAGACTATTACCAGAGACCTATTGGTCAAGCAGAAGATCTGCGGATCTTAGATTTGTATGTTGATAGAATATTTTGTAACCCTGGGATGCGGTCAAGAATGTGTAGCTATAGAAGGCTTATGTAATTCTTTAACTGATTGTAATGATAGATTTATTTGTTACCGGTTATATTGTGTATTGCTTCTACAAGTTAAGGTTGCTTACTGGTTAGACCTTGTGTTCTGTTACCGGTTGTTAGTATCTTGCATTATGTTTTGTGTTAAGCTGATATATTTCATGGAGTTTTGTGTTATGAGAAACAACGCTAGGATTTTCTTCATTGGATCTCCCTACCTTGACTGCACCAAGCAGTATCAGAGATGGTTTGTGAACCTATTGATCAAGGAAGATCTGGTTATGTACTTGTTGGTTGGAAAGAAAGTTGAGGCAACTCATAGACTTGTTCAAATCGCTGATTGTGAGGCATTACAAGGCTTGCTTGAGTTTGAGGCAGTTAGTGGGTGGAGACTTGAATAGATTGCCAAGCTGAGGCAAGCTGCAGAGTGGACCGGTAGATCATTGTGGAGAGGCAACTAGAATCTGTAGAAAGAACGCATAAACCCTGAGGAAGTTGCAAGTACCTACTGACATATCACCAAACTAGAGCAAGTGATGGGACTCAATTTTCAATTAACCTCGAGAGTCTGATGCAGGAGCACCAGAGTAGTTCAAACCGACACCTTGATTTGATCCCGGTGAGACATCATTCCCGGTATTGGTGTGCTCTTACCGATTGGTTTTGGCTATGAATGGAATCAGGTTACGGGTGATTCTCATGACTTGTAGATCATTGAGTGATGTTTCTTTGAGCCTGGTCTGATATTCCCGAAGGACCGTGTGATGTTTTATGCATTGGAAGTTTTTCTTGGTGATTTGGGCCAATTTGATTGTTTATACATTTCATCATGAACTAGTTGGTCTTGGGCCGACTTGATCAAGTTGTTAATGTTTGCGGATGGTATAAAGGAAATGTTTAGAGATTCATTATGAGACAAAAGAAAGAGGACATATATAAGAGAAAATAGAGATCGAGCAAGATGTAGTTTTCAGAGAGATTCTGGTGCAGGTGGACTGAAGTCCAGAGGGGCTGAAGTCTGGATCAGTGTAGAACAGTGCAGACTGTTACCTGAGACCTATTTGTCGAGCAAAAGATTTGCAGATCTTAGATTTGTATGTTGATGGAATATTTTGTAAACCTGGGCTGCATTCCAACATTTGTAGCCGTTGAAGGATTATGTAATTCGTTCATCGATTGTAATGATAGATTTATTCATTACCAGTTATATTGTGTTTTATTACCTGTTAGTCCTTGTGTTCTATTACCGGTTAGACCTTGTGTTGTATTACAGGTATCTTACGTTGTGTTTTGTGCTAAGCCAATATCTTGTATGGAGTTTTGTGTTATGAGCTGCAAGGCTGGGATGTCCTTCATTGGATCTCCCTACCTTGACTACACCACAACATCACTCTTCAGCACTGCACACACTAACTGCTTCATCAATACATAGAGATATCTTTGTTTGCACCTTAGTCATTATCTCATAGGCTACACCTACCAATATCAAGTCACATTTATACCTATTGCTGGATAGAATTGACTTTGTGCACATTAGTTTTTCTTCTACCACAATTTTGAATATCTTATTCAAGTTGGTTGTCTTGGAGATTTGCAACTCTGGAGATTTCATTCTCTATCCTGTAATAGATGCATCCAATATTTCTTCTGATCGTTCTCTATACTAAGTTGCTATTTTTAGCAAGCTTGATTTGTCTAGCTGATCTGATTTTGCCTCTGTCAATTCCCTCGAGCCCATCAACCATCTGCAACTCGATTGCCATTAATGCATTCTTCATATTTTTTGAAAAGTTTGACAACTACCACACTGAAATCCACTGACACGGACATTAGCATATCTGATATCTTCTTCGATCAACCAGGGTGTCATATGTTTCCATTTTCCTTGTCTAGTTCATTTGATCAAAGTTGGTTTGCCACCATGTAGATCAATTTGCCTATCGACATGCAAACATTTTCTTATTCAACATCCAATTCACTTGGTCAATCCTCGTCAACCATCCATGTCGATCTCTGAGTCTATCGACTTGCAAACATAGCCGCAAAGTTGATCACAATCTTCAACTCTGTTGGCAAAAATACCCTTTCATCTTTCTGATAAGTGTCTTCTAATTCTCTCCATACATGCCACGTCCTCGGGTCAAACTTGGTTAATGCCTAGGTGGACTATCAGGTTATTGATATCCTTTTAACTTCATACTGTGGGTGATCTTCATGTTATACGCCTCACGAGATAAGCTTCAACAAGCCTTCCTCCTTCTTTGTTAGCTTGCACCATATAAGCTTAGTCTCTTAACCCACGTGGGATAAGAATTCTCCCTTTTGTTTTTGCTTGTCCTTATCTCACGCTATATTTCTTAACATTGTTTCTCCTCGCGGGATAAGATTTCTTCATGCTAGCAAAGCTTTTCCCTTATCTGGTGTTGCTTGTGTTTCTTTTCCCTTTGATTATTTGAATACCACGCAAGATAAGCCTTGTCTTCCCTTGACAAGCATCTTCTTGTCCCATGACCCTTTCCTTATCCTCGCGGAGACATGCGTGATAAGGAAACCTTTCCTTTACCTATATACTCTTCTCCCACAGTAGTTTTATTTCTGTCATGAACCCTCATGGGATAAGGAATTCCTTTATATCCTTCTCTTTACTTTAGTTGTCCTCCACATTCCTTGTGTGGCCTCTTACTTCATGCAAGATAAGGTATCTCTCCAAGACATGCTTTCACTTGTTAGCCCGCACAATACTTACTATGCATCTTAGTCTGTACGGGATAAGGGAATCCACAAACTTCCCTTTAGCTTCTTGTCTCACACATTGTTTGTTTGTCGCATTTGACACCATGGGATGAAAAAGGGAACAACTCTCCACTTTGACCACTTTTGACTTTCTTATCCTGGACAACGATCGTTGATCATTTTGTACAACGTGGGATAAGAGGGACCATTTTGCTTACCAAACTTAAGTTATCCCGTGTGACATTTGAGGGTCAAACTTGATACCACAGGATAAGAGGGACCTCCTTGTTCATAGAACATAACATGGAACCCATGAAAACACGTGAGCCAAATGACCGCTGCCATGTGGAAAATGACTCGGTGACTGTTGCCGACGTGACCTACGTGTGAAGATGTTGGAATTGGTCAAAAGCATGACGATGAGTCTGCCATCTTCTTCTTAGTGATCTGCAACCTCTGAACACCCATTGACATCCACCTGCTTCTCTGCAACCATGACACATCCTTTTGACATCAATGAAATAATGCCAACACTTAGAGTGGACCAGTCTAAGTATTTTAGGTTCGGGTGGCTTATTTTTTGTTATATTGGTTATTCTATTTTGGTCGACTGTTTATTAGGATTTCAATGTTGTATCTCATAAATAAGATATGTGGATGGATGAATTGAGTATGGATGAGAAGTGAATTGTGTGATAAGTGTATGCGAATGATTTTCAAACAAATTTGAGTTTGTGGTGATGCAAAAATCAATTTCAAAAGAGCTTTGAAACTGATATATTCTGCAAGACAATGTGTTGTGATAGTGGAGATTATCATATATGTTTGCCATGTTATTGGTCACTTGATTATTGTTCAAGGACAATTTAATGATTAGTATAATCCTTCTGAATTTTAATTTAACTATTCCTTTCATTGCTGATTGACAATGTCCTTTAGTAATAGTTTGTATCTTGTCCTGAAGAAGTGTTCTTTAGTTGTACAAGTCCTTCTTGTATCTTGCATAAGGTAGTGTGCCTTAGTTCTGCAAGTCCTTCAGGTGTTGGTGCTCATTGGCTACAAGCCTAAAATTTTGTAAACATTATTATTCATATTGTGAGTTAGATTCTCACCGTAGTTTTTCTATGTTTGAGTATTCCATGTAAATATGACGTTCATGTGTTTATGTGTTTATGCTTGATGTCCCGATGATTAAAGTCTTGATGTTAAATAAGTAGATTAATAATTACTTTTGAATTTTCAGATTGATTCACCCCCTCTCTCAGTCCCATTGGGTGTTGAACATAGGTTTTATTGTCTTGATACTAGTTATCTAATATCCAAATTCGTAAAATAGCTAAACTGGATACAATAATTTTCTTATAGGAAAACAAAAGGTAAATAGAATTGTTTGTTGAGATTACAGAGTTGAGGTTGAAAAGGGTATTCAATACCAATTTCTGTGTGGTTAGAATCCATACAACTAAAATGGTCATGGGTGAGGCATACATAAACTTGTCACAAAGGTACTACATGCACACTAATATTTCATCAATGTTATTGGTAATGTTACTCAATACTAGAGAAGCAAGGATTATGTGAAGGTTTTGATGGAGTCACTAGTTAGGCCATGGTGGTATAAGGGTTTGCAAACTATTATGAAAATTATCATTATGGGCCTTGAATTTTACCCTAATCACAAAAAATGGTCATGGATTAAACCTAGTCACAATAACCCATGGAAGCAATTTACAATCATGGTGATTGGTTTAGATGACAATGCTAGGCAAATTTATGGGAGAATTGTCTTCCTCATTTGGCCTCCAATATTTTTTTATATTAATAAGCAACAAAACAAGGCCATTGACCTTGTACACAAACAAACCGAATGTGGCTCTAACAAGATTTTAAAAGGACATTAATGACACATTAACAATCCAAATTCTAATATTAAAACCAATAATAATATTAGAAATATAAAAGTCTTTAAAGTATATGAAACTAAGACAATAATAGCATGAAAAAAAGTAGAAAAGTGGCCATGCAAATATGCCACTCGAATCCTCAGTGATGAATTTAAACAACTTCTTATAGTTTACTTCATCTTCAACCTCCTTCTGGAGCACCTTCTTCCATAGTAGGCACAAAGTAATAGCAAACTTGTTCATCACCTTCGTCTTGAAGTTGGAGAGACTTGCACCATTTTCTTTCTAAATTAGTAACTATTGCCTTAAGGGTAGCAAGGTCAACAACCATGGAATCTCATTAGATGCAAGGATGAGGATCACCTACCAAATGGGTTTTATTAGCACAAGGGGCATCATCAACCAGTTGGGCATCCTCCATCAAGTCTACATGCATTGACTTAGTGCTATCCAAGTGGATAGTGGTTGTTTGAACTACAAGTTGTTATCCTCCTCAAAATATTGAAAATTTTCCTTCATCTTAGTGTCTTTTTCAAGTTCATCCAACTCCATCTTATCTTCACCTTTTTCCTTAGTCTTGCCAACAAACCTATTGGACCTATGTTGGTAAACAGATTTTTTACCGTGATTGTTTCTCTAAAACTAACCCTATTTGCTTGAAGAGAAGTGACAACCATGCCAACAATTAGAGAGATCACAATCAAACCACACTTTTCCTCTATATTGGAGATGAACAACTCCCTCGTATTATGGGGATATTTATAGTTTTTGTGTACTTTTAACCTAAAAGTACATAAAGGAGAAAACATAAAACTAAAAAAGAATGGACAATAAGAACCTCAATGAGAGACCTACAAATATTAAATGAGATTCCGCAACTGATAAAATTTACTAAGGAGTTGTTTAACATAAAATAAGTTTTGATATGACATTGTGACAAAAGAAGGAAAACATATTTTGACATACAAAGAAACAAATTACGTTAGCATACTCAAACCAAATATAATGGTAAAAAATTAGTGTTTCACCCAATGATGATGTAAAACCCCTAAAATTTGCTTAGGGCCCACTACATTAAAGAGGGGAGAACCTAATAGATCTAGCCTCAAATCAACAAGGATAGGGCTGATAATTCTTATTAGACTCATTGGTTAAGATTTGATTCCCTTTTTAAGTTGAATTGTAAAAATGTTAAAATTAGGGTAAATGTGCCAAAAATGAAGCAATTATGCATGAATAATGAGCTATAGCCTTCAAACAGAGCCACGAACCTGGATCTGAGTAATATATGAATGTTCGGAGTTGTTCCCACAAGGTCATCCTAAATTGTTGGGACTAGAATGCCTATCACTCTGGTCCTCCGCACTTTTCACGATCCAAAGGGGAACCTGTTTATCCTATGAATAACATCGATTTCGAGAATTGCAGCTTCACACCCGTTCGTACACATAGTGGAGAAGGGAAATGGTTGGGAATAGGGTTTTGCCTAAGTCAAACTCTGATTTATGAATTAACCTTGAATGAATAATGCAAATACTGAAATAAATGATGAAAAGATATACCTCAAATCTGCAATTGTTGATGATGATGCTTTGCTTCTTGAATGTAATCACATATGTTGTATGAAATGGCATGAACACGAAAAAACCCTAATCCCATGCACATTCTTGCATATGAATGTTGTAATGTTTCTCCACAATGGTTGAATGAAGAATATGTAGCCTTGAAGATCCTTGAAAATGCTTGATGATGAATGCTTTATGAATGCAAGGATGCTTGAAAATATTGCTTGGAGTCTTAGGATTAAAAATGAGTTGAGAAGGATCCCTTATATAGGGATTTCATAATTGAAATCACTTTTAGGACGACTTAGAATTAACATATTTTCGCACAAAGCTAAATTTGAATAGGATAAGACCGCCCAATTATCCTCCCAAAATTTGGGGAAAAAAGTGCGAGACCAGAATGTCGAGAGCCCTAGTCCTACCAATTTTTTTTTGAATTTATAAGGATGCGAACTATCATGATTCTAATGCTAAATCCAGCTTGATGGCTCAAACCAAGATGCGTAGATATGCAAAATATTCTTTGAGAGTTGAAATTAGGGTAGGATTGATGATAGATCAGGATAACATGATAAAGAGCACAACTAGAATTAAGGGCCCAAATACAAGTATGATGATGTACTAAAGTGGAATAAGGCCCATAATATAATTAATGTTAATTAATTAAAATAAAGGTCCTATAACACATAGAGGAAAAGGAAATACTAAAATAGGTGCTAGGAGAGTGTGAAATTGGACACACTAATAAAGGGTGTACAATTTATGACACTACATTTAGCCCCCACTTTAGCAGAGTATGATCTTATGGTCATACTCTTGGTAAAGTATAAAAATGTTTGAGAGGACAAAATAGGAGGATAATCACAAGGAGATAAGACTTCACTAATTTTAAGGAACCAAGCCCCCAATCTTAGGGTCTTAACTCACACAGTCACATGCAAGGACACATAACACAAGGGGTTAATACTAAAAACAAGACCTCAAGTAAACTAGCCGAAGGGACCTTGATAATCAAAATTTCTCAACCACTATATCATTCTTGAAAAGTACCATCTCAAGAACACAAGTGATCACATAAAAAGAGCAAGAGCACTCATCATCCATGAACTACAAATAGCAAAGCTATGAGATCATAAGAAGAAAGAGGAGACATGGATACACATTATAGATCTATTTTTCTAGGTGATCCATGAGGAGAAGAATGAGAGAGGACATGGATACAAATTCTAGATTTTTTTTTCTAGGTGATCCATATCGGGGAGGAGAGTAGGAGTAATCTAGTCATGTTTTGCTAGTTCCACTCATCCTCATGCATGTGTTCAAGTGATATCTAGTTTCAGGTGTTAAGCATCCCATATAAGAGTTTGTTTTTTTTGGTTTCGAGCATGTGACAACCCATGTAAGACATATATAGAAAAAAAAAATGCCAAGGGGTGAGTCTGGTTTCAGGAACATCTTGTATAAGAGTTTGTTTGCTTTAGTTTTGAGAATGTGTAACCCTTTTTAAGACAAATATATGTCTAGTTTCGAGGACATCTCATGTAAGAGTTTGTTTTCTCTAATTTCAGGAATTTTCACCCTATCTAAGACATATATAAATGTTGTGTCTAGTTTCGGGCATGAAGCATCTCATATAAGAGTTTGTTTTGGGCATGAAACATCTCATATAAGAGGTATTACATAAAACAAACTCTTATAAAACAAAAAGGAAATTTGACATATAAATCTCCTCCTCAAGCTCCTCATGCAAAAAGGTATTTTTAACATCCATTTTCTCTATCTCAAAATCGTAAAAAATAGCAATAGATAATAGGAATCTAATAGAAGTCAATTTTGCAACATGAGAGAAATTTCAACAAAATCAACTCCCTCTCTCTAGGAGTAGCCATTGGCCACCAATTTGGTCTTGTGTCACTCTAATTGATTGTTTGCACCAAACTTATTTATAAATACCCATTGCGTTCAATAGGCTTCCTTATTTTAGGATAGCATACAAGATCCCAAGTGTCACAAATATCTAAGGTCATCATCTCCTCCTATATGGCCTACATCTAAGAATCACTTTCCTATAAAGAGAGGGCCTCTTTGAAGGATCTAGGTTCATTGTACTTAATAAAATAAATATACAATAAAAATTAGGTTTTAATACTTGTCATCTTGATATTGTTTCCTTGTGGACCTCCTCAATGGAGGAGTAATGGGCTCTGCATGTTCATCTTCCTTTGTGTTTTCATCGTACACATAATCTAAACTCTTTGAACCCTCTTCTTCTTCTCCATCGTTGGATCCATTTAATTGCTCTTCACATGTGGATCTTCTTGCTTCTCAATCTTTTTTTCTAAGTGTAATATCTTTGTCTTCTTCTTTAGTTATTCTTCACCTAAGTAAGCTCTAAACTTCTTGAAAATAACATCTCTAGACAAGATCATTTTACAGGTTAGATAATTCTAAAGCTTATAACCTTTGACATTATCATTATAACCAACAAAGATGCATTTCTGAGCTTTTGGGTTTAGTTTATATTGATTCATCTAAGGCACAAAAACAAAATCTTCACAATCATATACCCTTAAGTGTGCAACCAAAGGCTTTCTACCTATCCACACTTCATAAGGAGTTTTTCAATAAAACTTGAAAAAGAAGATCTATTAATCAAATAACAAGCAATACCTACAACTTTTGCCCAAAAGCATCTATTAAGATTAGCACCACTTAACATGCTTATAGCTCTTTCCATTATACTTAACATGCTTATAGCTATTTCCATTATGGTTTGGTTCATTCTTTTTGCCACCCCATTTTGTTAGGGAGTGTAAGGAGTAGTCTTTTGTTGAACAATACTTTCATGCTTATAGAATATATCAAATTTATTGTTATAATATTCACCCCCATTGTCAATCCTCAACACTTTTGTCTTATAATCTCATTGTTTTTCCACTAAGACCTTAAATTCCTCAAACTTAGTGAAAACTTTAGATTTTGAATGCATAAAATAAATCAAAGTGTATCTCTTGAAATCATCAATGAAGGAAGCATATACCAAGATTTACCCAAAGAAACAACATCCATTCGACCAGAAACATCCGAATGAATAGTTTCCAATGATCTCTTTTCCTTATAGATTCCATTAGGAAACATTGATTTATTTTGTTTTCCAAACACACAATACTCACATAAATTTTTTGTTGTCAATAGAATAATTAAAAAGAATGTCAACCAATTTTTTTTAGAATGGTATGCAGCCATTTATCACCAATGTGACCCAGTCTTTGGTTTCATGTCATACATGTACTTCAACTTCTAGTTACATTGACAAAGTTACAAAAAGTAGAAGCATTAAGCCTAAACAAAGTCCCTATTTAAGATCCTCTAGCTATCACCTAACTCCCTCTCACCAACCTGCAACCAAACTTGTAAAATGTCACATGCATTTAAGAATCATTTAACTTGGACACAAAAATAAGATTTCTCACAAGTCATAGAATATACAATAATATGAATGGTTTTTACCCTTCCATTACTAAAACATGACTTTACCTTTCCTTTACCAACAACTTTTTGCATGTTGTTGTCACCAAGAAAAACATCTCCACCATATTCTTTGTAAGAGGAAAACCACTCCTTGTGAGGAGTCATATGGTAGGAGGCACTTGAATCAATAAGCCAAGCATCATCACTAATAGTGTTAGTAAAAATAAACAAAGCATCAAAATCATAGTCGAACGACTTTTTCATGAAGGAATAAACATTATTTTCTTGAGCCTATATTCCTTCATCACATGCCCTATTTTTCCATAATTCCAAGACTTTACTCTACCATTTCTGGGCGTCTTTGATCCATCCTTTAGAATTCTCCCTCTTTTTTCCCCCTTTGGGCCCTTTCTCTTTGGACCTTAGTTGCACATGCAAGGCATCTTAGGAGCCAACATTCATAGACTTTCTTCTCACCTCTTCTGAAAGAATTATGACAATCAAGTTGTCTATCTTTGGCTCTATGCTACCACTATCAACTAAAACAATCAACATTTCCCAAGATTTGTTCAAAGATCAAAGAAACAAGATACATTTATCTTTCTTCTCTAATTTAACGTCTACCAATATTAGATGACTTATAATCAGATTAGAAGAATTCAAATGATCTATAATAGATTCACCTTCTTTCATTTTGAAGGAATATAACCTTCTGTTGAGATAATAATTTATTGGACAAACTTTTAGATTGATAAATGTAGCCAATCCTCTCCCACAACTTGTAAGTGGAGTCTTCTTTAAAGACACTCAAGAGGATGAAATTGGTAAGATAACCAAATGGTTCTTCATGGGTTCTTTTCTAATTTATTCTAGGAATCATCTAGCAAAGTAGAGTCCTTCGATTTCTTTTCAAGTGAAACCGACAACCATTGATCTATTTCTTCCAAAAGATCTTCCATCTTAATTTTCCATATCTCACAGTCAGTGCCATTGAATTTCTCAATATTTATGCAAGAAGTAGAATTCATGACTTTCAATCCTTTTCTTAAATCTACAAAAGCACACAATAAAGTCTTCCATTGTAGAAAAAACCTTCAACACTTAAAGAGAAAGGCGTCCCCTATCAACGAGATTGTTAGCTTTGATACCAAATATTGAGAATAAGAAAGCTTGCAATATTAAATTTATCGTGTGATTAAAATTTTGAAAAGATAACTAAATATGATATGAACATGTGATTGCACCACTCAACATAAATAGAAAATTAATCATATTAAAAGAGAGACCAGATTTTTGTGCAGAAACTCTTTCAAGAAAAAACTCAACCAAAGAACAAGGGAAAGTATACTATTAATCTTTAAAAGAGAGACTATAAAAATAATACACTCCACAATGTTGGCAACAAAAATGTAGGATAACTGAGAGGAGGGTGGGGGGTGAATCAATTTTTACCAAACTTAAACAAATTAACCTCAACTTAATATATGACCAAGAACATCAATAGCAAAGATAAACACCACATGAACAACACACATAACACATAGATTTTTGATGTGGAAAACCCAGTTAAGGGAAAAACCACTATGGGAACCTACCCGCAATATCATGATACTTTGTAGTAGTATGTGTCAATATTACAATGGGAAATGAACATGCATTTAGACACACTACCTAGAGCTCACTGCTCAAAACAACAAAGGGATACAACCCTGAGAAGGCTCACTATCTTACAAAGATAGGACACCAATCCAAATTACATGAATTGAAGGAACAACATCTTTAAATGTCCGATCACAGTTCTGGTTTAGCACATTGTGTGCTTTGCAACACACTCCTTCACTTCAACAATCTTCCAAAAGATCAATTCTCTTATTTGCACATACAACACTCTCAAAGAATGCAGACACAACACAAACACTCAACTTACATGATTATAACACCTATTTATACAAATCATCAACCTTACTCTCAAGGTCGACTCAACTCATAAGACCTAATTACAAAATTACATCACGTGATACATAAATCCAGATGCAGACCAATACAATGTCAGAAAGGAAATAGCATGGACCCAAATAAAATCCTCGAACATACAACACCACTGAATATCTCACCAAGATCATTCGCAACACGCAAGAACTATCAGGTCAACCAAAAAGTATAACACCAAGAATACCACCAAACCAATAAAATATTCAATAACACACACAAAAAACAATGCGGACCAGCAATATGCATAGTACATGATGTAGAAACATCAAAAAACAATGTGAATTCCTCCGCAACAACTCAGATTACAAGAATCATCATCATTTGGCTTCAGGAACTTAGGAACACCAACATAGAAAAATGAAACATATGCTTGTGAGGTTTCAAATCATGAACCACTCGAACTGAGGACACACATGAACATCCCAAACACTCTCCAAAATATGGACAACATAATGAATCAAATTCCAGAGCAATACAAACCAGAAAATATAGCTTTGCAATATTGAACCAATGTAAAAACTAGTCACCACACCGAATCACACAACTTGATCAAATTATTGGCAATTGACACTCATCCAGTTTAGTTTTGTTATCATTGATGGAAAGACACATAATTTTGGGTTGGACAATTAACCTGTACTCATTGGTATTCATGATTCAACAACCAACATTCAGGGAAACCGACAAACTAGGAATCGGTATATGAGGCTGACATAGGAGATTGATTTGGCAAGTTTACATGGCAACAATCAACAACATCGGTCACAAAGTTTAATGCATTTGTTTTTGTCTAGGCCGACATTTAAATAACTTGTAATATCTTTGTAATCCAACATAAGTCATTTATGTTTATGTTTGGGAATGGTATTTAAGTCAGTTTGGTTAGGTTATTTTGAATATATACAGAGAGAAGGAATATATAGTGATGTGATATTGTGCGAGCGATGTTGATTGACTGAATGTACATATAATATTCTGTAGACGGTCTTGATTATTGGTTTAAAGGTTTGGGATGCGAAGTAAGTTACCGATAAGGGAGGACATGGTGAAAACTGGTATATATAGTGCTTGAACCAGAACTCATCTAGCATAGTAGATGCATTCTCCGAGTTCAAAATTTTATTTGTAACTCCATATTTGGTGTTTGTAATAAATGAGGCTCCTTTTGTGATGAGCAGTGTGCTCTAGGTTGTTGGTCTTCCTACATGTGCAGGCCCCTATTGTAATATTTATTCATTTGGCTAGTAGATAGATATAGTCGGTCACCAATTCCACGTATAAATCTTTGTGTTATGGTGTATGTTTTTGTGGTCGCTTCATTTCTACTTACTGTTATATTATTTCATGGTTACCGGTTATTGAAATACTTTGTTAATAAGGTTAAAATTGATAACACCGGTAGAACACTGATTCACCCCCCCCCCCTCTCAGTGTTCTTGGATTCCAACAATTGGTATCCGAGCTTGGTGCCTTGGAGTAAGTCTAATAGCTGAAAGAAGATCCTGAATCCAGAATCCATGGAGATGAGTTTGGAGAAACAACTTGAAGTAGCACTTGAAGATTATGATGCTGAAAGGATGAAGAAATTGAAGTTGAAAGATGAGTTGAACTCTGCATAGGAATTCATTTTCATCCTACAGGAGAGGTTGTCATCTGCTCAAGCTAGAAGGAAGAAACTTTTACAAAATCAAGATGATGAAGAAAAGAAAACCCTTAAAGAAAAATGTAAGAAGCTGAGTCAGGAGAATAGTATCATGAAGAATGAAATGCAAGCCCTAACTATGAGGATGTCCAAGGAGATTGAAGACAGAAAGAAGAATGAAAAAAATCTTGGCAAATCTTTGAAAGACAGATGTGAGGAATGCATTAGGTTGGCACATGAGAATGATATGTTGAGAACTGCGCTGGTGGAATCCCAGAATAATGAGCAGGAGTTGGAAAGATTGATAATAGTATTAAGGGGAGATCTGGATACTACAAATGAATACAAAGACAAGTTTAAGGACAGTTCTGCAAAGCTTGATGAGCTATTGAAGGATCAGAGGTGCAAGGGAGACACTAGAGGTCTTGGATTTGAGCATGGAGCAAGCTTTGGTATTGCAAATGAAGTTGAAGCAACTGATCATAAGGAGAATCCACCTGTCAACCAAACCAAAAATCACAAGTAAGGCAACCCAATGCACATAAATTCAATGGCATATGTTTTATTTGCAATAAATTTGGTCATATGGCAAGACATTGCAGAAATAGAGAAAATCAGGATAATAATGTAGTTCCCGGTAAGTGTTCAAATTGTAAGAAGTATGGTCATAGGACAGAAGATTGTAGAATGAATTTGAAATATCATGCATGTGGAAAGTTTGGACATATGACTAATCAATGCAGGTCAAGGAACGATCAAGGATACAGTAAAGCAATTCAGAAAAATAATGTCACTTGCTATGCATGCAACAAAATAGGACATATTGCTAAATTCTACTGAAGCAAGAATAATCTGGTAGGAAATTATGAGAAAGGAAAACAAAAGGTTGATGATATCCGGAAGGAGAATGAGAAGAAATGGGTTAGGAAATCTGAAGATCAACCGACAGAGACAAACAACGCGGTCACTCAACCGACAAAGCAGAATGTTCCTGCACTGACATGAAACTCATCCGGTAACTAAGGCATTAGCCTTAGAGGGAGGCAAATTAATGATAGATCTTACATTACCCCTGGCAGTGGTCTAAAATCCTATTTCAGATCTCGAAGAAGCCAGTCTGAAGGTTTTCTGGTACTAAGATTATGGATTTTGAATCCGATATGATAGGTTAGCATGCATTTATGTCAATGAGAAATTAGGGTTTTCGCAGAATAAAAGGGAAATATTGGTTCATTTCTGATCACATAGATTTCAAAGCAAAGAAGAGCAAGTTTAAGGCGATTCAAGGCAATCAAGAGTATTTTCAAGTGAATTCCAGTGCATTTAGTGTGGATTTTCAAGAGCTTTCACCGACGAAGGTTGTGAGGTATTTTATCAGTTTTCGTGTTGTCTTTTTTTTGCAATGGCTTTTGGATTAGCTCCCGCTCTAGTAGGTGTGGCTACCCCTATTGTTGTTGACATCAAGGATCTTCCACACCTGGTTTTCAAGTAATGCCCTCAAATTGTGAAGGTCAATGATTGAGTCGACGCATTTTTTAAGCTTCCAGATAAAGTTTTGTCTATTGAAGATGTTCATGGATATATCCACTACACTCTGGAGGATTTAGGTTCTTCTAAAATCAAATCAATGTACATGGCAAATCTACTAGATAGGAAGGGATCGATGAAACAGAAATTCCAAATTTTGAAGGATCAGGGTTTCACGGACATTTTGGAGATGTCAGAATTTGAAGTTGAAATGATATGGTATGTGCTAAGCCGTGTCCATGGGGAATTCATGTAGCTAGACAAACCTTACAAAATCACGAAGGAGGCTATTCGTGCAATCACCAGTTTTCCGCAGACTGATCAGAGTCTCAGAAAGAAGAAAATATCTAAGAATGAGGTGGAGAAGTTAACTAGTGCAACTTCTGACAACTGGTCAATGAGGATAAGCACTATTAGAGACAAAGCTATTCAATTTGCAAGCATGATCATCGGTTACAAGGTAACCCAATTAAACCGGTTGAACTCTGTTACATAGGAAAGATTAAGGGTTAGAAGAAAGGTGTTTTTCAGTATGAAAACCTTGTTGGCTTGATGCTTTTTTTTTGAACGAGTTACCGAGATCTAGTAAAACACAATGGGAATTTGATATACCGGTAGGGAAACAAATAAAAAATGCTATAAGAGGCTTGGGACAGGACAAGGAGAGAGACTTCATTTTAATGGGTTATTTCAAATCATTTCAGAAGACAATGAAGAAAAGAGATAGAGTGCCTAAGAATGTTGTTGATAAGTACTCTACAAAAATCTACTTTATGGTGAAGAAGGACGAAACATTGATGGAGGCAGTGCAACCATGAAAGGTCCAGATCACTAAGATGGGCTATGAGGTTGATGCTAAGATCTTGGACTTATATTACAAGACTCTTATTGATGCCCTAGTTGATGAAGTTGAGAAAACCTTTGGGACAACAAAGAAAAAGGAATCCGAAGTTTAGATAGGTTCTAGCAAGAAGAGAAGAGAAAGAAAAATCAAGAAGGTTGGGGAAGCTGCAGAGAAAATGCCCTCTAAAATCAAACAGATCATTGGACTAGCAATAGGGTCATCTCCGACAGCAATTCAGACTCCTCCGACAGAAACAACCGGCAAGGGTGTATTGAAGAGAAAGAAATTGAAAACTTATATTGCCCCTATTAAATCCGGTTCTGATAATAATGTTGTGCTCCCAAAGATTCCCAAGACTTACATCAGGATACAGAGGAAGAAGCCTGAGGAAGCAAAGAAACAGAAAGTAAAGGTCACCCCTCCGACAACCTCAAAGAACATTTTGAAGCAGAGGAAACCCACAGAGAAGAGGAAACCAGTTAAGGAGTCCACTTCTACTCTTGACAAGAAGAAGAAAGCAGATATAGACATAACTCTCGAATCTACCAAGAGTATTGAAGTCATTCCTCCTCTCTTAGTTGTTGAATTGATTGATCAAATAACTAAAGATCGAATTTTGAGCAATATCCAACATTACTATGTACATATAGATGATAAGGAACAAATGGAGATTGAGGAAGCAGTTTTGTAATACTTGGACATATATAAGAAAGTATTACTTGAGATTGAAAAACAAATACCTAGAGATTTGTACAATAAGCTAGATGCTAGGAGATTGTCTACAGTTAAAGAGGATAAATACATAAAGATGCAGGAGTTATTAACTGTTTGTGGTGCTATAACTGATGAGGAGATGCAACAGTGTCTGGAATATGCAAATAAAATAATTTTCCAGAGCGGACACTAGCATGTGAGTCTCATGGAAGGTAGAGTAAATGAAATGGTTAAGGAGACCCATGAGGCATGGGCAAAATTCTTTGTAGATAAACCTAATTTCTTTACTCCATCGATATTCCCTCCTAAGTCTGGTATTCAAGACATATTAGTTGATGGTAAGGGGAAAGGCATATTAGGTTTGGATTCACCAATTTTGGAACAGAAACTAAGAGAGGATATTCCTCTAGTAGTATCACTTGTACATATAGAGAAATTGGTAGATAACATTGAAGTTGTGCATGATAAGTAGGCTACACCGAAACAGAACATTCTGGATGTAGAGGTTATTGATGTGGATATAGACAATAAATAGGTTGAGGATATTGAACCTCTGAAAAAAAATGTAAATATAGAAGAGGCTAAGGTTAAGCAAGTTAACGCACCAAGTGGCAAAGCCATCAGTGTCAGTCAGTAGGTTGGAGAGTCTAGTCATTCATTATTGGCACTTGGCTTATCCAGTCAAGTTGATTTAAGATAGAGGAATATTGAGAAACTGAGCAGTTTTAAATTGATGTATGTTGCAGCTCAGAAGTTAAGGAAGGAAGGAATAGAAGAAAAGCATGTCATTGAGCAGGCCATTTTGGTTCTGCAGTAGCTAGTTCCTGGATACACTAGTCTGGTAGCTAGACCCTCTGGCAAGCTTAAGAGTTTGACTGAACACATTGCAAAAGAGTTTCAAACTCTTCAACAAATATCAAACTAATAGTTAATAGAGAGATACAATGCAACTAGGAAGGTCACCTATGACAATATGATCATATCAAACAAGATCAAGATGACAAAGCAACTAACGAAGATTGATGAGGCTCTTAATCAGTGCAGTTGTACATATAGGTCTTTTACTAACATCATCAAACTTACAACTAACCTGGAGGTAAAATAAAAGCGACAAAGGCCCGATTGGAACATCTAGCTAACAATTTTAATGGTACTCAGTCATTGACCAATGCTATTGATGGTCAAATTTTGGTTACAAAATCTGAGATATCAGGCTTGGAGAAAGATATGGACATATTAATCCAATGAGGGAGGGAGTTGAGAGGATTGGTTAGTCCCCAATAGAACACTTTGTTACTTCATAAGTGGGAAAGTATATAATTAATGAATAAACCCGCACCGACAGTCCTAACAAGAGAAGAAATACATGCATGCATTCTTAATGGGTTTGTATCTATTTTGGGAACATTGAAAACTGGTTGGGATACTTAGGATTTTTGAAGGGTGCTTACCCAGATATATTCAAGTACATCTAGATCCGATAAACACATTTTGATTTCATTCTTTTATTCATTTGCCCCGAGCTTTGCCATTGATGTGAAAGGGGGAGAGGTTGTTGTGAAAAATGTTAAGGGACATGAGAAGTAATGTATAGCTCAAGGGGAGCAAGATCAGTTTTGTCATCAGTTTTGGGAGGAACCAGGACAACACTTCAGTGATCCATTTTTTCACATGAGTGTTGTCATCAATGCCAAAGGGGGAGATTGCTAGCAATTGGCACTTACTTGGTTTAGTTGTGTTGTCATTGATGGCAACACACATCATTTTAGGTTGGACACTTAACCGATACTCATCGGTATTCATGATTCGACAACAAACATTCAGGGAAACCAGCAAATTAGGAACCGGTATATGAGGCCGACATAGGAGATTGATCCGACAAGTTTACATGATAGCAATCAATAGCATCGGTCATGAAGTTTAATGCATTTGTTTTTGTTAGAGTTATCTTGTATTAGCTAATAATTATTTATTTAATTATTAGTCTATTATACTCTACGCTTAAGCTAAATTTAGGCATTTAAAAATATTGTAGGTATTTAATAATTATTCTAATTATTAAATACTCTTTATCCCTTTAGGGTTTCTTTACGATTGTACATCTTTAGGGTTTCTATTCTCCTATCATAAGGATTGTATTGTAACTTTTCTTTTTCAATTTCCTCTCTGAAATGATAATCTTTTCTTTAGAGCCTTTTTTCTGTTTTGTCTCCAATCTTCTCTTCAGACAGGTGTTTTGCTTGTAGATGCTCTTGGGATCTCAGAAGTTGTACTTTCTCAACTTCTTCATGGTGTTTTTCCAGAGCTAAAGTTGTCCAAACTAGACAAATTTTATATAAAAATGGGGGTTTTTGGGTGTTCCAAGCTCAATGTTGAGGTCCTTTTGAGATCAAAATGCCCATAAACAAAAAAGATACCCCAGATCCAAACTAAAAACTTTGAAAAAGAATTGAAACCCTTGCCTCCAGAGAAAATCTTCTGAAAAGTAATCAAGAACAAGGAGCAACAGATGATGGCTCTGATACCAGATGGTTTAGGTGTTTCTCTTGTAGCACATGCATATTTCATGAGCAGACTGTGGCATGAGCATTTTGGCCATGTCAACTTTGGCATTAACTATACTTCAGGATCCCCTCACATTGTTGGCTTCACTAACTCAGATTGGGTTGGTTATGCTCAAGATCAAAAGTCTACTTTTGGATTTTTTTTTTGCCTTAGTTCTAGTCCTATCACATGGTCTTCCAAGAAGTAGCATGCTATTGCATTATCATCTACAGAGGTTGAGTACCAAGCAATGATGTGTTGAAATGTGGCGACTGATCAACAAAGTACTTTTTTTGCCGTTTTTCATTGATGAAAATCGACATTGTAATAAAACCCTAAAAAGGCCGACTTTGTTTGTTGCCCTAAAAACACATGTTATAAGTGGTTGGGATGCTTACGGCATTGTAAGGTTGATGTACTATTTTTGTTGGATAATAAGAAAGATTGGACGGCTGTGTATGGTGGACGTAACCCATTCTGGGTGAACCACGTTAAATCTTTGTGTTATCTGTGTCCTGTTTTATTTCTTTATCTGTTGTATTTAAATCTACGTATAATTGTTAGTTCATATTTGATTCGGATCTGCTTGAAACCCTAATAATTGGTATCAGAGCGAGGTTTTCTATAAATTGGCAGGACTTTCAGATTTGAGTGGGAGCAATGGAGGATTCCAAATTCAAGGTCGAAAATTTTAACGGCCAGAATTATCAGTTATGGAAAATGCAGATGGAGGATTACCTGTATCAAAAGGATTTGTGGCAGCCATTGGAAGGAAAGGCAAAGAAACCGACCACAATATCAGATGAAGAGTGGGACATTTTAGATAGAAAGGCACTGGGATCCATTCGATTGTTTCTTGCGTCGTCTGTAGCATTCAATATAACAGAAGCAAAAACGACTGTAGATTTGATGGCAACATTGGCTAAGTTGTATGAGAAACCCTCGGCTTCAAATAAGGTATTTCTTATGAAGGGTTTGTTTAATTTGAAAATGAGTGAGGGAGGATCTGTAGTGGAGAACTTAAATGAATTTAATACAATTACCAGTCAATTGTCTTTGGTAAAAATTACCTTTGCAGAAGAGGTTAGGGCTCTCTTGATTTTATGTTCTTTACCAGAAAGCTGGAATAGCTTGGTTATGGCTGTAAGTAACTCTGTCTCTAGTAAAAATACTTTGGTATTTGATGATATTGTTGGTGTTATCCTAAGCGAGGAAATGCGAAGGAAAAGCATAGGTGAGACTTCAACATCATCGGGTAGTGTTTTGAATGTGGAGAACACAGGAAGATCAAAGGAAAGAGGAAAAGGCCTTGGGAATGAGAAGTCACGAGGGAAGTCAAAGAAAGGACGCTCTTAATCTAGAGGAAAGAAAGATTGCTGGTACTGTGGAAAGCCTGGTCATCTAAAGAAAGACTGTTGGTCTCAGAAAAACAAAGAAGGAGACAAAAATGAAAATAATAGTAAGGAAGCTAATATTGCAAGTAATACTTTACAAGATGCTTTAATCTTATGTTTGGATAATGTTAATGATTCTTGGGTAATAGATTCCGGGGCTTCATTTCATGCTACACCCCATAGAAAATATTTTCTAGATTATGTTCAAGGTGATTTTGGACAGGTATATTTGGGTGATGATGAGCCCTATCAAATTGTTGGAAAAGGAAAGATAAAGATCAAGTTGCAGAATGGTAATGACTAGTTTCTGCAGGAGGTAAGACATGTTCCTAATTTAAGAAGAAATTTAATTTCTGCAGGGCAACTAGGTAGTGAAGGTTGCATAGTTACCTTCTCAGACAGTATGTGGAAGGTCACTAAAGGATCATTAGTAGTAGCTAAAGGTGCGAAGGTAGGCACATTATATCTATGTACTGGTAACACTTACTCTACCTTAGCTGCTATAGATAAAGTTACTGCAGGGACAACAACAATAAATGTTGCAAGAACAGATTTGATAATGTGGCACCGTAGGCTTGGGCACATGAGTGAGAAAGGGATGAAAATCCTTCATTCCAAAAATCTATTGCCAGGACTAAAGAAGATTGATTTAGAGTTCTATGAAAACTGTGTTTATGGTAAACAGAAAAGAGTCAAATTTCTCAAGGTTGGGAAAGAGAAGAAGAGTGAGAAGTTAGAGCTTGTACATTCAGATGTATGGGGATCGGCTCAGGTATCATCTCTTGGTGGCTCTTGTTATTATGTTATTTTTATTGATGACTCAACCAAAAAAACATGGGTATATTTCCTAAAACAAAAATCAGATGTTTTTGAAACTTTTAAGAAATGGAAAGCTTTGGTTGAGAATGAGACAGGAAAAAAGTTGAAGTGTCTCAGATCGGATAATGGAGGTGAGTATTGCAGCAAAACATTTGAAGATTACTGTTCCTTAAATGAGATTCGAAAGAAGAAGACAGTTCTAGGAACTCCACAGGAAAATGGTGTGTCAGAGAGAATGGATAGGACTATCACGGAACATGCAAGGAGCATGAGATTGCATGCTGGATTGCCCTTACATTTTTGGGTAGATGTTGTACATACTATTGTCTATTTGATAAATAGAGGACCTTCAACCCTTTTGGATGGTGGTATTCCAGAGGAGGCATGGACTGGTAAAAAGGTAAATTATTCTTTTCTAAAAACTTTTGGTTGCGAAGCTTTTGTCCATGTTGATAAAGAAAACAGAACCAAGCTTGATGCTAAATCTCAGAAATTTACCTTCATTGGATATGGGATAGATGAATATGGCTATCAGTTATGGGATTTTGAAAATAAGAAAATAATTAGAAGTAGAGATGTTATATTTAATGAGAAGGTTATTTATAAAGAACAGATGCAGGAAAAGAAGCATGAACAGGACAAACAAGAATATGTGGTGTTGGATGAGATTCCTGAAAATGAAATGCCACAGGTACCTGATGCTCAGCAACAACAGATTGTCCCACAAACTCCTGCAAGTGTTAGACGTTCTACGAGGACAAGTAGACCCCCTACAAGATTTTCTCCTTCTTTGTATTATATTTTATTAATGGATTCTGGTGAACCAGAAGAATATGAAGAAGCAATGCAGGTAGATGCCAAACAATAGTGGGAGCTAGGAATGAAAGAGGAGATGGACTCCTTGATGAAAAATAAGACTTGGGACTTAGTCCCTTTACCTGCAGAAAAATGAGCCTTGCCTAACAAATGGGTTTATCAACTAAAGGAGGCGGAAGGAGGTCAGAAAAGATATAAGGCTAGACTTGTGGTAGAAGGTTTTGCACAGAAAAAGGGTATAGATTATGATGAAATATTTTCTCCAGTTGTAAAAATGACTTCAATTAGAACAGTACTTAGTCTTGTGGCTGCAAATGATTTACATCTTGAACAATTAGATGTCAAAACAGCTTTTCTCCATGGAGATTTGGAGGAGGAAATTTACATGTTGCAACCACAGGGATATGAGGTCAAAGGTAAGGAGAACTTGGTGTGCAGGTTGAAGAAAAGTCTATATGGCCTAAAGCAAGCACCCCGACAATGGTATTTAAAATTTGATAGTTTCATGGCTGAACACGGTTATCATAGATGTCATTCTAATCATTGTGTATATTTTAAGAGATTTGATAATGGTAGTTATATTATCCTGTTGCTTTATGTTGATGACATGCTTGTTGCTGGGTCTAACATGCAACATATAAATGATCTTAAATAGAAATTAGCTAGGTCATTTGCTATGAAGGATTTGGGTGCAGCTAAGCAAATTCTCAGTATGAGGATTACATGGGATAGGAAAAATAAAACCTTGAATTTGTCCCAAAGTGAGTATATAAAGAAGGTGTTGAAAAGATTTAACATGCAAGATGCAAAAGCAGTTAGTACACCTTTGGCTAGTCATTTCAAATTGACTAAGGAGATGTGCCCAAAGACACAGGAAGAGGTTAATAAAATGTCTAACATCCCGTATTCATTAGCTGTTGGTAGTCTGATGTATGCAATGGTATGCACAAGGCCAGATATTGCACATGCAGTGGGAGTTGTGAGCAACTTTATGAGTAATCTGGATATGGAACATTGGAATGCTGTGAAATGGATTCTTCAGTATTTGAAAGGAACTACTACAAAGGAATTATGTTTCAAAGGATCTAATGCTGCTCCGAGTGGATTTGTTGACTCTGATCTGGCGGGTGATATTGATTCACGGAGGAGTACTATAGGGTATGTTTTTACTATAGGGGGAACTATAGTCAGTTGGATTTCTAGGCTGCAAAAGGTTGTTGCACTTTCAACCACTGAAGCTGAGTATGTTGCTGCTACAGAAGCTAACAAGGAGATGATTTGGTTGCAATGTTTTCTGAAGGAATTGGGTCATACACAAGAGGATAGCCCATTGTATACTGATAGCCAGAGTGCCATTCATCTTGCAAAGAACTCTGCTTTTCATTCAAGGACAAAGCACATTCAGCTCAAGTACCACTTCATCCGGACTGTTTTGGAGGAGGGTCAGTTACGGCTTGAGAAGATTCACACAAGTGAGAATCCTGCCGATATGTTCACAAAGGCAGTTCCACAGGAGAAGCTGATTTCTTCATCGGTTTTTGTTGGTCTTCTTGATTGATAATTGTGGAATTTATACCAGTCAAGTCCTAGTGTTTTATCCAGCGGATGTTGCATGTACAGTGGTGTTGTGTAGTATCAGTCTCCAAGTGGGAGATTGTTCGGTGTGGAGCCTGATCAGTCTCCAAGTGGGAGATTGTTGAAATGTGGCGACTGATCAGCAAAGTACTTTTTTTGCCATTTTTCGTTGATGAAAACTGACATTGTAATAAAACACTAAAAAGGCCGACTTTGTTTGTTGCCCTAAAAATGCATGTTATAAGCGGCTGGGATGCTTAAGGCATTGTAAGGTTGATGTACTATTTTTGCTAGATAATAAGAAAGATTGGACGGCTGTGTATGGTGGACGTAACCCATTCTGGGTGAACCATGTTAAATCTCTGTGTTATATGTGTCTTGTTTTATTTCTTTATCTTTTGTATTTAAATCTGCATATAATTGTTAGTTCATATTTGCTTCGGATCTGCTTGAAACCCTAACACAATGTTAGCTAGTCAGGAGATTTTATGGCTTTGACAGTTGATGAATAAGTTTGGGTTCCCTCCTGATAGTCCCACTATTATTTGGTGTGACAATAAAAGTGCCATTCACCTTTTCCATAACCCAGTGGAGCACCAGAGGTCTAAACACATTGAGTTTCACATGCACTTCATCAAATAGTTGATTTAGGATGGCTTTCTCATCTTGGAGTACATTCCTATGGAGGAGCAGGTTGCTGACATCTTCACTAAACCTTTTGCATCTCCACACTATCTTTAGTTGTGCTCCATGCTTGGGGTGAAGGAAGTTGTGCTTGGGGGGTCTCATTGAGGCCTTCCTTCCTTCATGTTCTTTTTTGCATGCTTTTCCCATCACTTTTTGGAGTAGAGTTTTTTCCCATGTGGTTTTCTCTATTTCTCCGTTTCATAGAGATTTGGTTGTGATTGGGTACCTCATCAGGCCTTGTTGCCAGGTCCCAAATTTGCCTTCTTCTTGTAGTTGCATTTTTCTTTCCCGCATTTAGTGTTTTTAACTACTCCCTAAGTTCATCTTAAGGGGGGGTGTTAGAGTTATCTTGTATTAGCTAATTATTATTTATTTAATTATTAGTGTATTATACTCTATGCTTAAGCTAAACTTAGGCATTTAATAATATTGTAGGTATTTAATAATTATTCTAATTATTAAATACTATTTATCCCTTTAGGGTTTCTTTAGGGTTGCACATCTTTAGTGTTTCTATTATCCTATCATAAGGATTGTATTGTAACTTTTCTTTTTCAATTTCCTCTCTGAAATGACAATATTTTCTTCAAAGCCTTTTTTGTGTTCTGTCTCCAATCTTCTCTTGTGACAAGTATTTTGATTGTAGATGCTCTTGAGATCTCAAAAGTTGTACTTTCTCAACTTCTTCAGTTTTTGTCTAGGCCGACATGTAAATAACTTGTAATATCTTTGTAAGCTGACATAAGTCATTTATCTTTATGTTTGGGAAGGATATTTAAGTCAGTCCGGTTACATTATTTTCAATATACACAGAGGGAAGGAATATATAGTGCTGTGATATTGTGCGAACGATGTTGATCGATTAAATGTGCATATAATATTCTGTAGTCGGTCTTGATTATTGGTTTAAAGGTTTGGGATGTGAAGTAAGTTATCGATAAGGGAGGACATAGTGAAAATTGGTATAGACAGTGCTTGAACTGGAACTCATCCGACATAGTAGATACATTCTCTGAGTTTAGAATTTTATTTTGTAACTCCATATTTGGTGTTTGTAGTTAGTGAGGCTCCTTTTGTGATGAGCAGTGCACTCTAGATTGTTGGGCTTCCTGCATGTGTAGGCCCCTATTGTAATATTTATTCATTTCGCCAATGGATAGATATTGTGGGTCACCAATCCCACCGTGGTTTTTCCTCTTTGAGATTTTCCACATATAAATCTCTGTGTTATGACGTATGTTCTTGTGGTCGCTTCATTTCTACTTACTGTTATATTATTTTATGGTTACCAGTTACCTAAATACTTTATTAATAAGGTAAAGATTGATAACACCAGTAGAATACTGATTCACCCCCCCCCCCCCCCCCCCCCCCCTCTCAGTGTTCTTGGATTCCAACACAAATCACCTTCCAAAATATATAAACTCATGTTGAAAAAACTAAAGATACTAATCTCTGAATCCTTAAATCTACATCAACATATCTGCAGTAAATCAACCAAACCAACTCTCTGCAACACTGAAGCACAAGAACACGAGAATATGTTGACATCAATGACAAGAATACATTCCAACAACTCTAATATCCAACACATAACACTTCTCCAAATGATCCTAGAACTACTTGGAAACCTCAAAGAAACTATGATGAAATAACTATGCCTTGGCTTCAATTTACATTCAAATGTGAGAGAAAAACCTTTGCTATTTTCCCAAAATAAGGAACCAAAATGACTTACTAAAAAACCACACACTGGAGAATGAATAGTCTAGAGACATAATGAAATAATGATAAACTTATAAGGCACTGAGAGGGGGAGGGGGGTGAATCAATGCAAGTAAATGTTTACAATTGACACTTTATTGGTTGGTTTCACTATGTTGTCATTGATGGCAAAATGATTTTGTGTTCGGACTTCATGTTTTGATTCTATGGTATACCGACAGGCACTTCATAGAGTCTACGCCGACACTGACGGGTCAGAAGGATTTTTTTGGTCACCGACAATGCAGGCCGACATGGTATAGTAAAGGTTATTGGTATTGGAGGCCAACATATCTTGGAGCCGGCATCAACAACTTGTTTTAATGTTTATACATTTATGTTATCTGGACGATATCTAATTTGATATTGTAAACATCTTTGTAAGCCAATATAAGGCATAAAAAGTTGTATAGGGTATATAGGTTAGTTTGATAAGATCATTTTGATATAACGAGATAGAGATGAGATAAGAGATTATGATAATGTGAATGTAATATGATGCAAAATATATCAGAGAGATTATGTATGTGAGGTATTTATTGTAAGGGTTATTCCAGTAAAGGGGTTTAGGGTTTCTAACCGAAACAAACAAAGCTTAAACTAGAATTGTTTTCTGGCACAGAAGATGCTATCTTAGTAGTTCACACTTCTTTGGATTGTTGTTTAGAATTTTATGTAGTCGGTGAGGCTCCTATTGTGATTGAGTAGTGTGCTCTAAGCTGTAAGCCTTCCTGCAAGTGCAGGCCCCTCATATTTTGTAATATCTCTTCATATGGCCAGTGGATTAATATTGTGGGTCACAAATCCCACTGTGGTTTTTCCTCATTGAGGTTTTCCACGTATAAATCTATGTATTATTATTCTCATTTATGTGTTTGGCTTATTGGTTGCTTTAATTATTTCAATTATGTATGTACTGGTATACCGGTTGGTGTATGCATGTTTTATTAAGGTTAAAATCTACTATTCTAGTATAACACTGATTCACCGCCCCCCTCTCAGTGTTATTGGTTTCCAACAACAAAAACAATATAAATCTGATCACGACTTTAACCAACTTGAAAAACAATAAGCATGCAATAAATATCACCACATATGCAAACATGCAATAAAGCATGCAACACATAACACAAAATTTTTTTCATGTGGAAACCCAAATGGTAAAAACCACGGTGGGAATTAGTACCCACCAAATTTGCACTCTTTTGGAATGCACCATGTTAAAGGTCTAGCCCGGTTAGGAGCTTTACAATAATGTCTGGTTAAGAGAAAACCCTGTTAGGAGTCACTCGGTGAAGGGATTTCAACCTCAGCGTTGTTAGGAGTAACCTTGCTAAAGGATTTAAACCCAAATTAATGAGTCACTCGGTGAAGGGATTTACAAGATCGGGCCTAATAGGACCTACTCAGTTAAGGGATTTTAATACTGTTGCAACTGTTAGGGAACAACATGTAAGTGATCTACATATAGCACATGTTTGCCTGATAGATCCGTTTCAATTTTGCTTCTAGAACCGACTAAACATTAATACAAAGCATCACCTTACACTGCACAATCAAATTCTCATTGTGGATCCTTCATCTCATACATCATCACACAATGTTCACCTTTTTATAAACAAGTTTGCTAAGTTGGCAAATATCCCTGGAACAATTTCCTAGGTGCAATGTGTTTGGACAATCTTGGACATTACACTTTACTCATATCGGCCATGGACATCATAACTCAAAAATAAAACATTAACTATATCGGTTTACCAATCTAAGTAACTCTGCTCTACCGGTTAAATGTTCTTCCTGACTAACTACTTAGTACATCACAACTCACTCCAAACTTTGAATCTGTTGATGCAGTTCCAGCCATAGACTCTTGCCAATGTGATGAACACACATTCCAAAATGCAACACTTAACAATTCACCAATATTTTGTACTGGTCACTTGATCATAGAACTGTCCCTGTTTAACGGTTTGTTGTCTTGTTTACCAATTCACTGTTTAACTGCTTCCTCTACCGGTTAGGAATTTTTGGTTGGACTAAATGACTTAGATGACTGACAAAACATGGTTGCCATCAATGATAGAAAAATTCAAGCCATCAATAAACCTATTACAACTCTATCATCATCATCAAGCCAACAATATCCCCCTTTGGCATTAATGGCAACACTTAGGAAAATTTTTGTCTGTGTGTCACATTACAAAAATGGCTCAAATGAAAACTCCCCCTTAGAAATTACATGCTATTACAAAAATTTAATACTACCCCTTTACAAAATTTTGACTAACATACCACTCCCCCTTTGATAGCAATGCCAAAAGTAAGTAAATACATTTGAAAGAAATGAATATAATACATTATAATTTCTATTATCAAATGTATAGGAGTTCAAAATATTACAATGTCATTTTCAGAAAAATGTCAGCAAAATGTGTCTTCATGACTGTCAAGTCATTATCCCATGTCTCCAAAAGTGTAGCAGTGATCTCACTACAAGTCCTGACTTGGTAGGCAAGTTCTTCCATGGCATCTAATGTACTCATCTCTGGTGTTGACAGAATTGCCTCTATTTCCTTCTGGCCTCTCTATAAAATTTCCAACTTAGGAATCAACTGAGTCTCTAACTCCTATAAAGAAGTTCTCCTTTTAACCTGCTCAGCTTCATATACCTTAAACTTATGTTGTAAAGCTACTACATATCTACCAAAATTGATCACTGAATCATTAACAAGATCAAAGGATTCACTTTTGTCTCTTCATCAGTGATAATGATTTGTTCTTGCTTAGTGTGTGTATCAAATACAATTTCATCTGGTATAATATCAACAATATTCAAATTGTCAGGGAGATCATCTCCCTTTATTCTCTCTAGTTCCTCTTCTTTAGGAATAAGTCCTAAAAACTTCTTCTTAATCTACTCAGTCTCAACATGTATTGACTGAGATTCACCAACTAATAATCTTGTCAACCTTTTCTTTGTAAGAAATAATGGCCTTGCCTTAGAAATAATCTCTTGAATATCCTCCATAGAGGTCTCTGGTTGCAAATGCATTAATACAAACTCAATTAATTCTTTGTCCTGATTTATAACAATTTTCCATCTTTCTTCCAATTTATTGTACAAAGAATCAGGTATTAAACCTTGCAACTCAATCAATGCTTTACTATACTTGTTTATAGACCAAACAAAGTATCTTCAATTTTCTTTTGCTCATCTTCACCAAAATTGCTATAATGTTTCTTTACATCAACCAAAATACCATACTTATTTTCTCCAACATCTTTTCAAGTGAAGTAAGTTTGCTTACCGATTGCTTTACAGATTCATAGGAGGCACTCCAACCACTTTTGATTTCTTCCCACTGGCTCTCAACTCTTTCTGTCAACCTTTAGATTCTGTATCTTCTTCCTTATCTTCAACAATAGTCTCAAGTGTCTTTTGTGCTTGTTGTTTCTTCCTTTTCTTGTACACTTCTTTCACTTTAGGAACTTGAGGCTTAGCTTCCTTAGGTTTTCTTCTAATCTAGATCTTAGGAGGAGGAGAGGGCTTCTCCTTAACAAATGTACTTCTTGTTTGTCTATCGGTGCTGGTACCAGTTGAGGCACTAGAGGATCCTTCCTGTATTGCTTCAAATTTTGCTCTAGCTTTAACAATCATCTCTTTACTAAAGCCTTGTGATATAACAAAATCTTCTACCTCATATACCATAGGCATAACCCATGAAGTTCTAGGGTCTTTCACCTCCATCTGACATGCATCTGTATCAACCATAAAACAAATAGAGTCCTCATACCTTTTCACCACCTATTCCAACATCCTTTCTATGTCATGCATTTTTCTTCTAGAAATCCTTAAAGTATCCCCATATAATCTTTGTAAACTCATTACCAAACATATTGATACTATTCTTGATTTATAGGGATGCCGGTGTATCATCTGACCATTGTATTTTACCTATACCGGGAAAGAAGTTTTGGAAATAGAAAAATAAACCAATGATCAGTTGACCATACTTGAATCTTCATCGCTTGTCCTTCTTGATAGATTCAAGATTCAACACCAATTCAACTCTCAAAGCTTCTGTAAGATCATAGTCAACATTTTCCTTCAACATCCGATAAGTTGTATGGATAGCAGCTCTGGGAATTCTATTCATTTTGCTTGAGTGGTAAACCATGTAACCAATGACCATAGATGCAAACTTTACTTCTAGATCATCAATATTATTCACAGTCTTCGCACGACCATCCCATTTAGAGTTAGTCAATAAAATCACCTCATCCTTCGAGATTGATCTTAAAACAGGAACTTCACCGGTGGTACACAATCTGGTGGCAACATGAATCACCTCTTTAGTGATCTTATGTGGTCTATCCAACCACATCAACTGGTCATGAAATCTACTCAAAATATATATAACATGTTCTTCCTCAAAATCATCAAGAAAGTTCAACACATGATGGAAACCCTTGTCAATAACCCTCCGGAATTGATCATTCAACAATCCTTGTTTGTCACATAGTTTATGATATTGATCGATGATAAAAAAGTTCCCAAATCCTCCAATTTGTAGTGAATGTAACATTTGATATCTTCAATATGAAAAACACCATAGGGTAGGGCTCCAATAGGATCTCTTTCTATCGACTTATGTGGATGCCTCTTAAACTCTGGTCGAGGCCTTACAAATACATCAACAATATGTGGTGTATCCATTGCAAAAACTCAAACACAGATCGGATATTTGGATAAATACCTTTCAACTTCTTCGTAGTTAGGGTTTTCGATTTGAATACACTTCACCAATGCACAAATCCACAGATCTCCACAATCCAATGTCTACTTTGCCAAGGTAGCAATCAAAAGCTCTTCTTTGCTTCAATCGCTCTCCAAATTCTCTCAAAGATGCTAGGTGGGAAATGAGACTAAAAAAATTCTTTTATATACCTTTTACCAACAACATTAAATGTGTTACTGGTTGAACAAACCCTAAACACCGTTCAACCCTAAAACTTGCTTACCGTTTCATATAATACATCCAATATTACCGGTTTCAACACAAAATCACTTCAGAACATCATAATGCATCAAAATATGTAGATTTAACTCACCACACACCATTCAGGGGGTCTAGAAATAGATCTGACAATAAGCTCCCCCTAAGCTTTATGCATAGCTTAGTTTACCGGTGATGGATTCTCCACACTAGGTGAAACATTAGGGTCTTCCACTAGTTTCTCATCACTCTTCTTTCTCCAGATCTTGTTCATTTCACTCTTGGTCTCCTCCACATCAACCCTCTTCTTCCCTTTCCAGTCAGCAAATTGATTTACCGATTGGTTCATTCTTTCTCTACAAAACCTTGCACTATGTCCCAGTTTGTGACAATAATAATATGTCATTCTAGGTGCTCTCATGGGACCAACATTTCCTCTACCAATTCTTCTTCTGTATTTCATAGCCATATGACCATAGTTATGATAGATTGAGCATGTCACATTCCACCTATTCTCCCTTTCATATGGACTAGACCGGTTTACATAAGGTCTCTGCAAAGTAGGGTTTCTATGGTCATTGAAAGATCTTTGAAATCCACCATCAAAGCTCTGATTCAAGTAAGATCTCTGATTATTTCCTCCAGTCCTGCACTCAATAGCTCTATGCCCATACTTGTTGCAATTGTAGCAATAACTATTAAAGGTACTAGGCTTATATCCACTATATGTATTAAGTCTATATCCATCAAAGGTACTGGATCTACTTCTACAAACATTAGTAGTATGACCTACCTTATGACAATTAAAACATACTGGTTTGTAGGATCTCTTACCAATGGTTTTCATGCTCTTAGGTGCAGATTAATCTTTAGGCATGATGTATTTAGTACCAGAAGGCTCTCCTTTCTCAAAGGTTGTATAACCCAAGCTATGTGTATCTCCATTCTTCCTTTCTGACGGATCTTCTCATCAAGAAGAGTAGAGCTCTTGTTGTATTTAGCTAGCATCTTATTAGTATCAGCCAACTCCTTAGTATGATCTTTATTCTTCTTCATAAGACTTTCTCTAAGAGACATAGCCATGTCTAGATCAGCTTGTATTTCCTCTTTTTCTTCATGAAGATGTGCATGCGGGGTACCAATCTCTTGGTTTAGCTTTAAGATATCATCATCCTTTTCTCTTATATTGTCTTCAAAAGTCCTCCCGCCTTCCAACTCTTGACTCAATCTGATGGTTAAGGCTTCCAACTCTCTCCTCAGATTTGATTTCTTATCATTCAGTTTTTTCACCTCATTAGCCAATGCATCAATGTTAGCTTCTTCAGATGAACTGTTTTCACTAAGTTCAAACAACTTCTCAGCCAACTCTCTTCTCTTAGCCAATGAAGCTTTATACTTGACCCTTAACTCACCTAGGGCTTCTTCAAATTCTGCAAGCCGGTTAGAAAGCTCCCTGTACCTCATGTTCCAACCATGATAGCCTTAAGGATCCTTCCCAAGCGGTTAAGCCTTAAGGATCCTTCCCAAGCAGTTAAGCCTTAAGGGAATTTGGCTCTAATACCAATCGATAAACTTATAAGACACTGAGAGGGGGGGTGAATCGGTGCAAGCAAAAACAATATAAATTTGATCACCTCTTTAACCAACTTGAAAAACAATAAGCATGCAAGAAATATAACCATATACAAACATCCAATAAAGCATACAACACATAACACAATAATTTTTTCACATGGAAACCCAATTGGGAAAAACCATGGTGGGAATTAGTACCCACAAAATTTGCACTCTTTCGGAATGCACCATGTTAAAGGCCTAGCTCGGTTAGGAGCTTTACAATAATGCCCGATTAAGAGAAGACCTTGTTAGGAGTCACCCGGTGAAGGGATGTCAACCTCAACCTTGTTAGGATCTATACCCTGTTAGGAGTAACCTTGCTAAATGATTTAAACCCAAATTAATGAGTCACCCAGTGATGGGATTTACAAGATCGGGCCTATTAGGACCTACCCAGTAAATTTGTTGATGTGGTTCCAGTCATAGACTCCTACCAATGTCATGAACACACATTCCAAACCACAACACTTAACTCTTCACTAATCTTCCATACCGATCACTTGATCATAACACTATCCCTCTTTACCGATTTGTTCTTGTGTTAACCGGTTCATTGTTTAGCTGCTTCCTCTACCGGTTAGGCTTTGCTAGTTGGACTAAATGACTTAGATGACTAATTAAACATGGTTGCCATCAATGACAACACAACTCAATTCATCAATCAACCTATTACAAATCTATCATCATCATCAAGCCAACAAATAATAAATCTCTTCAAGTGACTGCTCTTTGGATTCCAAACCCTAAGCCACTAAGACTTTATATATTTTGAGTGCTCCAAAACTCCCAATGACTATTCAAATCCCCAAATTGACACCTTTTATCTTCCCGAACTTGGGGTCCTTATTCATGGTCCTTTGTGTCTCAATATGGGCATGGGAAAATTGAATTAAGTTCATTTTAATTTATCTTTATCACCTCTTCATGTCCACTTCTTGAAAATGCAATTAGAATTAGCCATAAAGTATAAATATTTAATATTTTTATCAATGTCCTAGGCAACACTTTCCAAGGAACATGGAGACACATGTCTGGATTAGAATTGCAAGGATAATTTTACCTTATCCTAATAAGTTTCTAGTTTATTATTAGGATGTAGTTAAAATGTAGTAACTTGTTAGCTTCTTTCAAGGAAATTGGGGCAATCATAGAGACATTAGCCTCATCAAATACCAATTGTGAAATAATATCCAAGAAACCATTGTAAAAAGTTACTGAGGGATTGCTACCCCCCAATTAAATCATCAAATAAAGAAACTCTAACCTCCTAATTTTGGAAAAATATTTGGTACAATTTCTATTTGCTTGGGGGAAATATGAAATCCCATTTTGACATCTCCATATCTTTGTAGTATTGTGAAAAAAATGGTGTTTTAGTCTCCCTCTACTAACTAGACTTCTTCAGACTTTAAATACTAGTAACATTCTTCCCAAGACAATACCTCATTATAATCTGCCATGAGATCCTTCGTTTTCATATATTCAAGCTTTGTCATTATGTATCAAACCATCTTGTCTCCTAGAGCCTCTAACTCTTCCTTGATCCTATGCTTCCCAATGAGAATGTTTCCAAACGATTCTTTGTTCCATGTTTTCAAATTCTCTTTGAGTAGTTTTTTAATTTTCACAAAAATAGAATATTTTTGATCCATTGATGTCAATGGGCTCCTCCAACAACTATTTCAACAATCTAACCAAATCTAGTTGTTGAAGATACATCTTCTCGAAATGAAATTAAATTTTTGGGGATGTATTATTCTAAAATGTTACTTGCTTGAAAGGAAAATTATTGAAAATTGGAATAGGCCTAATTTGTGTGATAGGGAGAACTTGCCATTCTAGCCAAGTGTCAAATAAAATCGAGTAGTCCAACTATTCTACAATATTTGTGAAACGTTATGCTTGTTATTCCACATGAAATTCTCATTGGTCAAAGTGGATTCAATTTAGGCATTTTTATTAATGAGAGAGGAAAAGTCTTTTTGTGTTTGCATAACTATATTAATATCACCCACTTTTTTTGAGGTCTAGGATTGCATTGAAATCCCTCAAACAATGAACTTGTTGGGGAGAATTTAGAATTCAGAACTTAGATATGTTCAGTTTGGCCTTGAATTCAAAGAAAGAACATAGATCTTGTTTAGCTTCCACATGATCCCTATTCCACCCAAGGCACTTATGACATCAATAAAATAGTCAAACCAACATTTTTAGTGTTTAGTGAACAATTCAACATCATTTAGGTTTATCTCAATATATTACAGTTAAATTGACCAATTGACAGTCTAATTTGTGCTTGATCATACACCACTTGTTAGGTTCATTTAAGCCCCTAACAATCCTTGTGAGCATCTTCATTTCCCTCCAATGGAGAGATTTCCTCTCTCATAATCAACATGTAGGATTTTATTGATGTCTTCCATAGCAAAAAGTATCTTCCTCTCACTTCTGTTTGTTGGACTTTTCTCTATTTCGTATTGATTAAGATGGTGTTCAAAATTTTGGCAATAGATTGGTTGATGAACCTAAAATAAATGGTGTCAATTAAATCAACTTCTTCATTTTTAGATGGAATTTCTTCATTATTTGTTAAATCCTTAATAGGTTCAATATGTCAACAAAATGTTGGTTGTTGAGGATCCTCACTATGACAATTAGAGCACACGGTTCCATAGGCATATGCAAATATTGCTCCATGGTAGGGAGGTCGACCTACACCATACCATGTTTTCCTTGGTCCCCCCATTCTTATCCTTATTAATATGCACCAATCAAAACAATCCCCTCGTTAGGTGTTCATCAAATAATTGGTCTTTAAAAAACTTCTTTCTAACCCATTGACACACCAAGACGCACAACGAAGATTCCTTAATCTTTCCATCTATAATTATAAAGGTCATTTCATTTTTGAGGAGTGTAGACACAAAATCAACATGATCCATCTTGTTGCATCTTAAGCAAAAATATCTATCTCCTCAATATCCAATTCTTGGTTCCATTCCCAAATGGATGTTATCAAGTAGATTTTGGAGGGGATTTTATTTATATCTCACACCTTAATTTTAGCATAAAAAACATATTCACCATCTCCTAGACATACATCTAGGGTTTTTCCAAAACTATCTCTAATTTTATACAAGTAGCCCACCAACATGAAAAACATATTCACCATCTTCTAGACATACATCTAGGGTTTTTGTAAAATTGTCTCTGATTTTGTACAAGTAGTCCCCCCACCAATACTCCAATGGACAATTATACATGTTCAAGAATACTAGTCCATTCAATGGCTCATTTTCTCGCGAGTTAAAATTTGGTTCCCATCTTTAGGCTTAGATATATGCCTCATCTATATCCCATATATCTTTGCTCAATATTTTTCTTTGTTGTCTTTGAAATCACAAGAAGAAAATCATCGTCGTCTCATTCCAATACTTGTCTATCCAACCTTGCACTTTCTCTTTATGTATTTTCTTTCCTAATACTCATCTAATAATCACAATGCTCCTTAGTTCATTTGCATGATTCTCTATGATTATGGCAACATCCAAAACGAATTCAATCAAAACTATCTAGCTCTCCTTACTTGTGAACATTTTCCCCTAACTCCTTATTGAGGTCACATTTTTGTTGCCATTCATTAATAAATTATAATTATTTTACACACATAAATTTTACTTCTTTAATCCCATACATTTAACATATTGATTCATAATCAAATCTTACACATGAAACTAACTAAATATAGTTACTTATATATAATTAGTATAATGATGTGATACATAACTTGCTTATCCTACTAGATCTCTATTTCAATTCTCACCTTTCATATTCTAATCTTTTATAAAATATATTTATCATTCTTTTTAACGCATTTACTAATTACACACACAAAAAAAATCAACCATTTTTTTTCTATTTCTTAAGCTAAAGTTCGATCTTGTTTCCTTAAAAAAATTATCAATAATGAAATTATCTTCTATCTTTTATCATGTTTTGAATTACCTTTCCTCTTGTGCAACATAACTAAGTTTAACACTAATCAACTTATGATTTATATTTGAATACAACTTTTAATTCTCAATAATAACTAAAAATTTAATTTTTAAGACTATTTGAACATTGATGATAGAATAACATTATTATACATAATAAATAAAATTATTAAAGTGAATGCATATAAATGATAACACAAAAACTAGTGTAAAACTTAAATTAGTATCTCTATCTATAACTCACATCAGTATCTTTAAATATAAATGGCATCACTCTCACATTTAACTCTTCATTTTTAGTCAACAAACATAATGTACAACATCCTAAACTTGCTACAACTCTTAATCATCTTTAACTCATTCAATTGCTAATTAGAAGAGTTTTCCACACAATAAACCAACAAATAAAAATATTTCATTCTATGATGTTATCAAATCTAATGGTAAAAAAGAACATGCTCCCATTTCTCTATCTATTATACTTTAGATACTCCTAACACATTTAAATCTAACATTTCATTTGTTTTTTATAATTTTTATTCTAAAGCGGTGAGGCATAATAATTAATTAATACTTTGACATTTCACAATCTATCAAATTATCCTTTATTTATTTAAATGAGACTATATAACTATTTATTCCTCATTTCTTATCAACTTATGTACTTAGCTTTTCATCATTCTAAATTTGGGTCTCATACAAGCTTATCCTAACTTTTTTTTTTCTCAAATCAAATTTACATATCAATTGTAAATAAAAAATAATATAAAACATGTTATAAGAATCATGGAAATGGCTTAAGTAATAAGTGACTCTCAAGGGATAATATATTAAAGCACTATGTGATATTCAAGTGGTAAAAAGACTCAAATTTTTATGTGCACCAAGGTATAGTAATAGATGAATGTGTTTTAGCAACCTCTCAAAAGGTAGAATTCTTATAATTAATATAATATTCGTGTATACAAGTACCTCACATTTATCTTAAAGTAGCAGAAAGATACTAACTATCAATTTGTCTTAATTCTTTGCTCCATTCAACTATCATATTAGAGAAATTATAAAAAAAAATTCACACATGTCATACAAGGATTGATTCATTCCATGTAATTGAATCTCAAATATTGTATCTTAAATCATTCTTTGTGCATAATACAAAATTATTTGGTTGTTATAGAGCATACAATCTTTGCCTGATCTCTTTTGTGTGATAGGTGTTTTGCTTGTACATGATTCTTAGCTCATGTGGTTGATTATCAACTTTTACATGGTATCAGAGATTTTCTATCAAGTTTCTATCTGTATACTTGAGGGAACCAACCCATGGTGAATTTTTTGTGCACTTTGGGCTCAAACAAAGGTTTCCATCACGTTCATAGTGTAGAAAAAGTCTAAGATTGATTGTCATTTCATCAAAATTGGACCAGTTTAAAAATTGCTTTAAAGTGGTGGAGGCCACAAAAATTGAGGCAAAATTCAGGGGTAGCTAAAAAATCTAGGCACTTTGGAGCAAAACAAAGATCACCATCACACTTAGAAGGCCTGAGAACCCTATAATTGTCTGTCAATTCGTCAAAATCGGAGATCAGAGAATTCTTTGCAAAAAATTTCGGAGAGTTTTCATTTTCAGAGAGTTTTTGTTTTATGAAATTTTCCCTTTTTGGTAAGTTTCCATTTTTTGAAAGTTTCCATTTTTTGAAAGTTTCTATTTTTTAAAACTTGCTATTTTGGAAAGTTTCTATTTCAAAAACTTACTATTTTTGGAAGCTTTTTAGTTTCAAAAAGTTGCTATTTTCAAAAGTTTCTCATTTTTGGGAACCCTTCAAGCCTTCCAAACCATAAAAGAGCAATAGTTGGTTTTTTGGCCATAACTTCATCATATGGAGTCGAAATTGGATAAATAAGATATCATCAAAAAGATGGTTTTAACACCAATATAATTCTGCAAGTGGTTTTACTATATTCTACACTAATTTTCCATACCAGGCCTCCCATGTCAACCTTCAATTTTATTTTTTCCAAAGCCATATATTGAACATCTGGACTTCATTTGTCAAAAACTAGATATTGTCGAAAACATCTCAAAGTTCCTTATCTAGATCTCAGGTCTATTTTTTTCCAGATTGTGCTCTAGGTACTTTTTATTGAGATTTTTGTGTTTTCACTATATACTCAATTACTTGGATATTTTGGCACTTTGGATGGATTTGTTTGTTGGATAGGGTTCTATTTAATGTGTCTTACATGTTTTGAGATTCTTGGGGTTTGATATTTTTATTTGAGAAGGTATCCTGGGTTTTTCTGTTCATCCTTCTATTACCAATAAGATAATCTAATATTGTTACTCATTCATTTAATTGTTTCCTTCCAATACCAAATTACATATATAATGAATATCCAATTACAACATAAGTATTATAATAATTATAATAATCATAACCTACTACATTACATCATGATCGCAACCTACTACAAGTCCTATCACATATGATTACAAGATACATAAACATGATACATAGTCTTTTTACAATTACATCTTTCCTCATGACATAAGATACATATTTACAATCTCAATTAAATAGAATAAGCTCCAAGAATCCATCCACATGAAGAGAAGGTAAGAGTCCACATCCACGCATGCTAGCTTCCAATGAAGAACATCCCAATGGAAGAAGGCAACAAACCACCCGACCATGTGGAATCAATAAGGAACCACCCCCTGTCCTAGGAGATGACACACGGTTCCAATTAACACTTTATTCCTAGGCTGACACCTAACAACCAAGGTAATCAACATAGGCCCCCCTCAACCTTGGAGCCAATCAAGGGAGTTTGGTTTACCACTCCAACGGTCTTCCCAAGCTCATACCGAATCAACACTCCAGGGCTATGAGGTGGGGTACCAAAAAAACAAATTTCTTATCTTGATTAGGTGAATCCTAATTGCCCAAACCCACTAATCAATTATTAAGGTTATCACTTTCAATTACAAAGGAAAACTCTTCATGTGGTTCCTAAGTTGGTCTAGACTCTAAGCATCCTTACAAGGAACCTCTTAGCAGTCTATTGCTCATGACTTGAGTCCACACATGCAAGATCCCACTGCCCCTAACCATGGACCAAGACCTTAGGGTGAAACATAAATACAATGACATCACAATAACATCATGAAGTCTCTCTATTAAAATTAATATCACATCAACAACATCACAGATACACATTTGAAGCATAACAATGAGCTATAATGCCAACATGCCAAAGAGTAAGGAATACACCATCTTACTCAACAATATGCAAATACAATCCTCAACAATGAGGCACATCCATCCCAGTGGAGCTCATATACAATCAACCTCAACAACAAGGCATTCTCCTTCTTGCTGGAGCTAATCAACATATATGTGCAAACCTCAATGGAAAGGCACAACCATCTTGCCGGATCAAAAATCAACACATTAATGATATTGAACCAAAAATATCTCAGAGAAAACTCAAGACAATCACAAAATGCCTTTGGAGTCAAAACAGACCAGAAAAAACTAACCAAGAAGGGTCAAAACTGTCAAAACACATACTGATACCAGTTTGGCACTATTATCACCTACAGTAGCACTTTTGTCATATAAAGTGTCTCTTTTGTTTATTCTTTTAGCACTTTTGTAACAGAATGCAGAAAACTAAAAAACAAGACCCAAACTGATCCATACTTGCCCATATTTGGACACACACTTCACCATAGCATAAAAAGAACCCAGAAATCCCAAAAACCCAAACTAAAATAAAAATAAAGCTCTAATAAGGCCAAAATCCAACAATTTGATAATAATCTAGGGCATCACATTGCACAGAATTAGAAATAGACTCAACCCTTCTTTATTTAACTTAACCAAAAGGACAAATAACACAAGAAGGTCCTGATACAAGGTATGCAATGAAAAATAAAGTCTCAAACAACCAATTCATTACCGCAATGCATTCACAGGAAACTTCAAATCAACACAACAACAAACACAAATGCCCTTTTCCAGCAATGCACACTCACAGATTCATAACAACATATATATAAATTTTTCCCTTAAACATTCTTCACAATTACTGATAATAGAATATTCATTCATTCCCAAATCTCCCCAAACAATATTTTAGCAGACACGATGAAAACAACTCTTTTCAAAAAAATAAAATGCAAGAACGAAAAAAGATCTCCAACCTGGAAGTAGAGTGATGGTAATGCAATTGTAGAAGAGAATAAAAAAATCCAAATTAGAAAGCTTTCCAAAATCCAATCCAACCAAGAAATTCTCCAACCTAGAAGTAGAGTGATGGTAATGCGATTGTAGAAGAAAATAAAAAAATCCAAATCAGAAAGCTTTCCAAAATCCAATCCAACAATCTTTTAGCAGACACGATGAAAACAACTCTTTTCAAAAAAACAAAATGCAAGAACGGAAAAAGATCTCCAACTTGGAAGTAGAGTGATGGTAACGCAATTGTAGAAGAGAATTAAAAAATCCAAATCAAAAAGCTTTCCAAAATCCAATCCAACTAAGAAATTCCCACTCCAAGCCATTCCAAAATCCAAAAGTCGCAGAAAGGTATCAAGAAGCTCCCCCACAAATGCTCAAAAAGCCAATAAATAAAATCTCATTCAAAACTATAGAAGAATCCCAACCAATCAAAATATTCCATTAAATTATATTCTATACCAACCCCCCTTCCAAAAATCAAGGTAAGAATATAAAATAATATTATTTACTTACACCCAAATATCAACCAACAAAGTAATAGGGTAGGTATAAACATAATATTTAATTACTCAATTAGTAACAAGAGAGTGTAGTAATATAATAACCAATAACAATAATAACAAATCAAAGCCCAATAAAATAAATCAAATGCAATATAAATAAATGCTCCAATTAAAGATAAAACCACAAATAATTTAAATAAATAAACAATTAAATAATGATATCCTCACAATCACAACTCCCAAGAGGCCCAATCATGACAAGGGGTAGGTGCATAAAATAATAACAAATAAATAACCAATAAATAAAACAACAAGAAAAATAAATAAATCAATAATCAAAACAATAAATAATTAGATAAACAATAAATAACCCAACAATAAATAAATAAATAATAAAGAAAAATAAATAAATAAACAATAGACAAATAAGCAAACTGGATAAATATAAGTAATTGTACGGACAAGCATAAATACTCAATCAGTAATTAAACAATAAATAAATAAATAATAATCCAATAAATCAAAAGCTCAAATAATAAATATCCAATTAAACATTAGACCATAAAATAATAATGATAATAATATAAATGTTGGCAATTGACACTCAATTGGTTGATTTCACTATGTTGTCATTGATGGCAACATGGTATCTTGTTACGACTTCTTGTTTTGGTTACTTGTGTACCGGCAGGCACTTCACAGACACTAACCCAACACCAACAGGATAGAACGATTTATCTTCTGATTGGCAATACAAGCCGACATGGTTTAGAATAAGGTTATTGGTATTAGAGGCCGCCATCTCGTGGATCCGGCATCGACAATTATTTTTGATATTCATGTATTTATGTTATCTAGCCGACATGTAATTTGATATTGTAATTATCTTTGTAAGTTGACATAAGGCATGATAAGTTGTATAGGGTATATAGGTTAGAGGGATTAGATCATTTTGATATTGTAATAAAAAAAAGAATATGTGGATGTTATATAATGCAAAATATATCAGAGAGATTATGTATGTAAGGATATTTATGTAAGGATTATTCCGGTAAAGGGTTTAGGGTTTCAGACCGGAACAGACAGAGCTTAACCGAAACTGTATTCTGGTATAGAAGATGTTATCTTTTGCAGTTCAACACTTCTCTGGATTGTAGTCTGGATTTATATGTAGTCAGTGAGGCTCCTTTTATGATTGAGTAGTGTGCTCTAGGTTGTAAGCCTTCCTGCAAGTGCAAGCCCCTTATATTTTGTAATATCTCTTCATATGGCCAGTGGATTCATATTGTGGGTGACAAATCCCACCATGGTTTTTCCTCTTTGAGGTTTTCCAAGTATAATTTTGTGTGTTATGATTCTTATTTATGTGATTGGTTTATTGGTTGCTTAACTTCTTTCAATTTTGTATGTACTGGTATATCGGTTGGTGTATGCATGTTCTAATAAGGCTAAAACTGATCATTCTAGTATAACACTGATTCACCCCCCCCCCCCCCCCCCCCCCCTCTCCTCTTAGTGTTATTGGATTCCAATAATTGGTATTAGAGCCTTGTGCCTCGGAGGAAGTTTAACAACTTGAGGAGGATCCTAAATCTGGAATCCATGGACATGGGTTTGGAAAAGAAACTTGAGATGGCACTTGAAGATTATGATGCTGAAAGGTTGAAGAACTTAAAACTACAAGATGAATTGAATTATACTAAGGAATTCATTCTTGTCCTATAGGAGAGGCTATCATCTGTTCAAGCTAGGAGGAAAGAACTTTTGCAAAATCAGGATGATGAAGAGAAAGATGCACTTAAGGAACAATGTCAGAAACCGAGTCAGGAGAACATGGTTATGAGAAATGAAATGAAAGCTATAACTATAAGAATGTCTACAGATATTGAAGACCGAAAGAAAAATGAAGAAAATCTTGTTGTATACTTGAAGAAAAAATTTAAAGAATGTGGTAGGTTGGTTCATGAGAATGATATGTTGAGAACTGATTTAGTACAATCCCAGAGTAATGAACAAGAGCTTGAAAGACAAATGATAATTCTGAGAGATGATCTAACTATTGCAAGTGAGTACAAAGAGAAATTCAAGATAAGTTCAACGCAACTAGATGAGTTATTGAAGAGACAAAGGTAGAGTGGAGATTCCAGTGGACTTGGATTTGAGCAAGGTTAGAGTTTCGGTACTGCTAATAAACATCAAAACCATAAGGCACCGATAAGGTATTTTAATGCTTATAAATTTAATGGTAGATGTTTTGTTTGCAATAAATTTGGTCACATAGCTATGCAATGTAGAAACTGGGCAAATCAGAATCCTGATTCTGCTCCTGATCAATGTTCTAAATGCAATAAGTATGGTCATAAGACAAAAGATTGCAGAATGAATGTTAAATGCTATGCATGTGGAAAATTTGGACATATGGCTAATCAATGCAGGTCAAGCAATTATACCATTTTTAGCAAAGCAATTCAAAAGAACAATGTTACATGTTATGCATGTAATGAGGTTGGACATATTGCTAAATTCTGTACAAGCATAAATCCACCTGTTGGTAATGGAGGATCAAATGAGAAAGGGAAAGAAAAGGTCAATTAAATCTGGCAAGATCGTACCTAGAGATGAATCGAGAAGACTGAAGAACAATCAGCAAATGGGAATGCACCGGTTACTTATTTGACAAAAGAGGTTGCTCCTGCACCGACAAGAAGTTCATCCAGTAACTGAGACAGAAGCCTTAGGGGTAGGCAAAATTCATGAAGATGTTGCATATGCTCTGGGAAGAGAATCTGGAAGATGTTCCAGACATTGGAGATGCTTATCCAACATGGATATGTTTTATTCGAGATCTGATATCTTTCACCAGAAGTTATTGATGTCAATGAAAGATTAGGGTTTTTCTTGAAGGATGTAAGGTTGAATTTACTTCATTTTTTATCACCTTGCGTTCAGAGCGATTTAGTGTGATTAGGAGTGATTCAAAGTGATCAAAGGCTTTTCAGTGTGATCAAATTTCTTCTTGAGCGATTTCACCGGTGACTGTAAGAATTTGTTAAGGGTTTCACCAGAAGCTATCAACAGGTATTTTTCTTTAATCATGTAAGTGAGATCATCATCTATTCCTATCTTTGTTGCAAATCCAGATGTTGTAGAGGTCAAGGACCTCCTCAGGCCAATTTTCAAGCGGTATCCACATGTGGCTACCCTAGAAGATTTGGTTGGAGCATTTTCCCGTGTTTTGGAGGGAGTTGTTTATGTCAACGATGTTAGCGCATACATACACTATCACATTGAGGATTTAGGGACATCTGATATAAAGAGCATGTACACAAGCAAGCTTATGGGAGATTCTGGAAAGATCAAACCGACATACAAGCACATTGAAGACTTAGGGTTTACCGACATTCTTGACATTCTTGAATTCAAAGATGAAATCATTAGGTATGTTTTAAGCAGAGTACATGGGGAGTTTATCTAGTTGGATAGACCTTACAAGATCACCAAGGAATCCATCAGGGCAATCACTGGTTTACTACAGGTTGGGCAACATCCAAATAAGAAGGTTTTGAATGATTATGTCAACAAAATCATTGGCACGATATCTGACAGGAGATCTATGAGAATAAGCACTATTACCGACACAGACATCGGATTTGGTAGCATGATCATTGGTTATAAGGTAACTCAATCAAACTGACAAAATTTTGTTTCTAGCTCCTACATTTTCACAACTTACAAAATGATGAGAGAAATTGAGAAATTGGATCTATGCAGTTGGATGTTAGATGAATTATTGATAAACCTAGGGAAGATTAAAGGTGAAAAGAAAGGAACTTTTTGGTACGACAACTTAATTGTCTGCTTAATATTATTTTTCATGAATGACACTCTTGGTTTTGGAAAGAGACAATGGGCATTTGATATCCCGGTAGGGAGATAATTGAAACAGTCAATTGCTACATTGGGCAGTCAGAGAGATGATGAAGTATGGGGATATTATAAGGGATTCCAGAAGGCTATGAAATATAGGGAAAGGCTTCCTAAGCATATTGTTGAGAAATACTCAACCGACATATGCTTCATGGTGAAGAAGGATAAAACACTCATGGAAGCGGTCAAGCCCTGGAAGATCTAGATTGAGGAAATGGGCTATGAAGTTGATACACAGATCCTTGATGCTTATGCAAAAATATTGATTGATGCACCTATTGATGAGGTTGAGAAGCCCCGTGGTACTGCAAAATAGAAAACACAAGAGGTTGAAATATAAGTCAACCAGAAGAAAAGAGAGAAGCAGGAAGGAAAGGAAAGTAAGTTTGTTGAGAAGGTTTCACAAGACATCAAAGCATTAACTAATGTTGTCCTTGAGAAAGGCAGGAAGAGGAAAGAACCAGAAGTGTTCATTGAGTCTATCACAACAAAGTCTAAATCTGAGGATGACACACCCCTAGCATTTAAAAGGGTTATAAGGAAGAAAACAAAGGAAACAAAGGTAGAAGCTAAAAAGCAACTAGTTAGGAAAATTACATTCAAGATACCGAGACATAAGCAAACACCAAAAGCAACACCTTCAGCTCCATCTGGTACTGCAAAAAGGAAGAAGAAGAATGACATTGATACGACTATTCAATCTGGTAATGTAACTATCATTCCACCAAAAACTTGTGCAGAATTAGTTGATGAAATAACTGAGGATGGCATGTTAAAGAATGTACATTTTTCCTATGATCATTTAGAGAATGATGAACAAAGAGAGGTAGAGGAAGCAATATTGTTATACTTGGATATTTATAAGAAAGCCTTAATAGAAATTGAAGATCAAATACCAATAGAATTGTATGATATGTTAGATGCTAGGAGACTATCAACAATGCAAGAAGACAAACACATAAAAAATCAAGAATTGTTATCTATTTGTGTTTCTATTACTCCAGAGGAAATGGATAGGACACTTGAGGTGGCAGATAGAAAAGTCTTTAACAATAAACAAATAATAACCAGTCTGATGCTAGGAAGGGTAAATGAGATAATAAAAGAGACCCAGACCCACAAGGCATGGGTTAAGTTCTTTGGAGAGAATCGAGGTTTCTTTACTTCACCGTAATCAAAGACATACACTATTGACACCCTGGTTGAAGGAAATGGAAAGGATATTGTGGGTACTTCACCCTTAATTTTGAAAAAACATTAAGATAGTGGAAATCAAGCCCCTGGTAGATACAAGTATACAGACAAATGTTAAAATACCAAAAAATACAAAGAGTGAAAAGGTTGATATTGTACACGATAAATATGTTGAGGATAACAGCCCTACGGATACAAATGTATAGGTTGAGGTTACAGTTCCTACAGAGGAACCAATAGTTAAAGAGACTGCACCAAGTGGCGAAGCCACTGATGCAAGTGAGGAAGCTATAAAGGATAAATCATCAGAGGAGAAGAAAGTGGAATCCACCAGGGAACCAGTAGTAGGTCCATCATTGTTGTCAATTGACACCTCACATGTTGTAAAGAAAAACATAACCGAGATGAGTGCTACTGAACTCATGATGATGGCTGCACAAAAATTGATGAAGGAGGGATCTATGGATAAAGGGATTATTATTTAGTCTATAACTGTTTTACATAGACTAGTCCTGTATTCAAAGATTGACAGAGAAGCAAGCCCATCCGGCAAGCTTAAGACAATTACTGAGCACATTTCAAAGGATTTTCAATCCTTACAACAAATTTCAAATAGGAAAGCACTGGAGAGGTTCACACAAGCTAAAAGAGTTGCATTTGATCAGGTAATTGAATCTGAGAAGAAGAAGATTCATGAAAAGATCAAACTGATAGTCAATTCTTTGAAATAATGTACCAATATATGCAGGGTATGTTGTAACACAAATATACTTACAACTAATCCGGATAAGAAGATTAAGGAATTTCAGGAAAAAATTGCAAGTATAGCTAATTCTTTGGACGGATATTTTTGGGATACTCATTGTACAGTTTTTTGGATCTTTGACATTCTTTTTTAGAATTTTTTAGGGCATTGATGTCAAAGAGGAAGTGATATAGATGTGAAAAAGAAAAATGAGTTGTATACATTAGGGGGAGACATGGAGTATGGATTATTTTGCATTGGTGAATATTCAGCTCAGGGGGAGCAGGCAAGATGAAACCAGCAGATGAAACCATGACCATTTTCACATGAGTGTTGCTATCAATACCAAAGGGGGAGATTGTTGGCAATTGACACTCAATTGGTTGGTTTCACTATGTTGTCATTGATGGCAACATGGTATCTTGTTCTGGCTTCTTGTTTTGGTTTAATTGTCTACCGACAGGCACTTCACAAACACTACACCAGCAATGGCAGGATAGAACGATTTCTTTGGTTATCAACAATACAGACCGACATGGTTTAGAATAAGGTTATCAGTATTGGATGTCGACATCTCTTGGATCCGACATCAACAATTATTTTTGATATTCATGTATTTGTGTTATCTAGCCGACATGTAATTTGATATTGTAATTATCTTTGTAAGACAACATAAGGCATGATAAGTTGTATAGGGTATATAGGTCAAATGGATTAGGTCATTTTGATATGGTAATAAAAAAAGAATATGTGGATGTGATATAATGTGAAATATATCAGAGAGAAAAAAGAATATGTGGATGTGATATAATGTGAAATATATCAGAGAGATTATGTATGTAAGGATATTTATGTAAGGGTTATTCCGGTAAAGGGTTTAGGGTTTCTGACCGGAACAGACAGAGCTTAACCGGAACTATATTCTGGCATAGAAGATGTTATCTTTTGCAGTTCAACACTTCTCTGGATTGTAGTATGGATTTATATGTAGCTAGTGAGGCTCCTTTTGGGATTGAGCAGTGTGCTCTAAGATGTAAGCCTTCCTACAAGTGCATGCCCCTTATATTTTGTAATATCTCTTCATATGGCCAGTGGATTGATATTGTGGGTCACAAATCCCACTATGGTTTTATTCTTTGAGGTTTTCCACATATAATTATGTGTGTTATAGTTCTCGTTTATGTGATTGGCCTATTGGTTTCTTTACCTCTTTCAATTTTGTATGTACCAGTATATCGGTTGGTGTATGCACATTTTAATAAGGCTAAAATTGATCATTCTGATATAAAACTAATTCCATTCTGATATAAAACTAATTCACCCCCCCCCCCCCCCCCCCTCTCAGTGTTATTGGATTCCAATAATAAAATGATCAATTAAATACAAATTCATGAAATAAACATCAATAACTAATAAACAAATAGCTAAATGCATGGATAGATAAAAATACTCCAGACAATATGATTTAAACTCAATACAATAAAAATCTCCCACAAACGTATAAAATATAATAAATAAATAAATAATCTTTCATGCATAATGATAAATATTGAATATTATGATCCACAAAATAACATTAATAGCTAATAATAACCCTCAATAATTAAATTTCACAATCATATCTAGATATTAATTTCATCCATTAATTTAATTTAATATTTAATAAACTATATAAATCAATTCATTATTAATTAATAAATAATCACAACTTCCAAAAGGCAACCTTTCATAGGGTTGAACAACATACCTTATGATGACTACAAGATGACTCAAGCCAAGACACTAAACCGACAAGGATATCAACTTAAGCCTAGAGTATGAGAGGGAAACACATGCCATCTCCAACAACTTGTCATTGGGATAAAGACACACTCAGACATGTGAGACTAGGTGGAGTCAATATCTGGTACCTGTAATCATGTGTCCACCACTAAATGCAATACAACATATATACAACACATACATCATAAATGATCAGGCAAGTGATAGAGAATCACACCATCATATCATGCTCACAACGAGTGGTATGGCATCGTCTCTAATCATTCAGACATTGAAAGATAATCACAAACATCGTAGCATCAACTCAGTCATCATTATCATAGAGTAGGGTTAGCGTAATCATAATGTCATCAAAATCCTATAAGCAATATGATCCATCATGATTAATGAACACATATAAATCATCAAATATAGATCCATCATCATATCCAATACAATCACGAAATAGGGTTAGTACATAGCATGATACCATCAAATCATCATAAAGTAGACTAAGCTAGATCAATATAATCCTTTGATGTACAAAAAGAAAAGATGAATCGGGGAGGGGCACTGCATCCTCCCCCCCTTGAACTCAACTTACTCCTAGAATTCGCCAAGGGTCGAGTTGAAAACATACACACATCAACCCCAAAAAAATTTAATTCAAACATTTCCTAGCTCAAAGTAAGATAATGACAACAAGATTTTCCTCTCTATGCTTCAATCATCCAAAGTAAATACATTACACAAGAGATAAAACAAGTCACAAAACTCTTACTAGTTGCAATAAGCATGCTAAATCATTAAAATATCTTCAAGAGAAATTATTTAACCATATTTTGCAAGACTAAAACTATAATTCTTGTTTCTCAGTTAGCATCTATAAGCAAAAATCCCAATAACTAACTGTTAGACATCACTGCTGCTAGGATATGTTGTTGTCATTGATGTCAACATATTTCTGTGATTTATTGCCCCAGTGGTTGCAGATTGGTTTATTGGGATCATTGTTTGGTGCATGGACTATTTCTTGTATCATTATATCTTTTTGTATTGCTTTCAGTGATACAGGAACTTAATTGATCATATTATATGATCCGGTTTACAGTTTGGTTCTTCTGATCAGTGTTTAGCAAAGTTCGATATATCTTTTGGTATATTCCAGTGTGATTAGATCTTGAGCTCTGATTTTGGGAGATTGTTTGCGATGTTCATGTGTATCTTCATTTTAGATGGATCATGATTTGGTGCTCTACAAGTTATCTTTCTTCATGATAGTTATTGTTGTTTGAGTGCTCTGGAGTTTCAGATGTTGATCGATGAAGCTTTGATAAATGGTGTTGATAGAGTTGTTACAAATGATTCTAACATGCTTGCTATTGTTTCCTAATTGTGTCATATTTGTTTTGATAGTTTGCATTGATCCTTGTACGCATTCTTCATTAATTTTTTGAACCGGTGATATTCTTCATGTTATGTGGTATTCTTGGTGGTGTATTGTGTTGCAGTTGATCTCAGCATAATTTTTGATGGTGTTGCATGTTTGGGATTTTCATTTAGGTCCATGTTATGTCATGTGTATAATTATATTGGTCTGGTGGTCTATATTTGTATCTTCTAATGTAATTTTGTAATTGTGAGTTGAGAGTTTGGGTGACCTTGTTGTCAAGGTTGATGATCGTTATAAATAAATTGTAAAGTCATGTAAATTCTGTATCGGTGAACTATCTGCATTATCATATAATACTAAAGGTGTGAATAAGAGAATACATCCTTCGACATTGTGATTGAGCAGAGATTGGACTGTTGCAGAGCAGACAAATGTGGTTAACCAAAACTGTCATCAGACATTTGCAGATGTTATTCTTTTAGTTCATTTGATTCCAGATTATTGTTCGAATATTTTGTAAGTCAGTGAGACTTCCTTGTAAGGTAGTGAACCTTCCCTAAGGGTTGTAGCCTTCTAGGTTATTGTATTTTGAGCATTGAGCCCGAATGCATGTGCATTCCCCATTGTAATTATTTTTACATACTACTGCAGAGTATCATCTTATTCTGGGTAGGTTCCCATGATGGTTTTTCCCTTAACCGGGTTTTCCACGTCAAAATCTTGGTGTTGTGTGTTGTGCTATCACTTTTCTTATCTTTTTTGTTGCTACAGTTAATCAAATTTGTATTTGAGGTTAAGTTTGTTAATACGGTGAAAACTGATTCACTCCCCCCTCTCAGTTTTCCTTCATTGTTGTTACCAACACTCACATCATTCAAGCATGGTAACACTTCCTTAACATCTAGTTACATGCAATTAAGAAGACAGATATACATAAACACACCCTTATATTACCAAAGAATTCATGTCATATATCTAAATGAGGGGAAAATTCTCAGTAATAAGCCTCTTAAAGTCAATTATAATCATGACATCACATAATAACCAAAAATTTATAACACGTATGCTCAAGAGAAACAAGATTTATGGCAATCAAATATCCTAGTCTCCACCATGCTTCCATTGTGCTACTGTGATACAAACATTCGATGCATCCTTCATCCAATTAAATCATTCAAAGAAGCTCTTATTCATTATACATGAGATATACATAAGAACTCATTAAAGAAAGGAAATCAACAGTTCATTTTCTTTTAACTGTTTCATATATGTTACAAATTTTCTAGATCCAAATGCACTTCTATCTAATATTTCATAGAATCTAGAAATTTACCAGTACATTTCATCCGATATATATTTTTCATTTACTTGGCTAATATCAACATTATCTAATCATTCACTAAGTCTAGTGCACTTCTCTATGGTGTCCTCCCTTGCACATACTATCAGAGGTTCAAAATGATCATGATAAAAAGAACACTTGACTCTTGACGAGGGCCCATAATAATTCAACATTCGGAATGACCACTATGGACAATAAAAGAAAAGAAATCAAAAGGAAAGATCACCAAATCCAACATTAAATCACGAAGAGAAGAAAATTTGCTGGCAAAATCAATCAAGAAATAAAGTGTGACAAGTCCCACCACAAAGAACAAAAATAAATGAAAGAAGAAATTAGTGGTCAGTCCTAGAGTAAATAAATCCGAAAATAAAATTAAATCCAATGATACTTCACACAATTCACAAAATAACTCAAGACAAAATAACCAACTCATCCAAATCTACATCACGAGGTGACCAGTATCAAACACACCAAAATGGAGTAACCACTATGCAACACCCAAGGGTACAACACCCTGAATATGTTAGAGAATGCGTGCCAATCATTTAAAACCATAAGTTTATTTATCTATATTCATTTAATGCAATACAATCCTTTATAATAATCTAGACAAATATCCTTCATGAAAGATATCATATAGGAGGAAATAAAGTGTTTCATCCACACACAAGGAATACACTCACACATGATTAATGTTCAAGATATTATATCTATAAAATGATCATATTTACCGAGTTATAATAGAAACAAATTTTAGGACTTCAATTAATCACTTGATGATATACTACAACATACATACATCATTTCTAGATCAATGCTCAATAAATGGTATGCAGATGATTATAATGTTCTACATGATGTCATTAAAAAAATTTAGGCAATCATATATTTACACAAGCCAATTACTCATAACAAATAAATCTCATTATTTTAGGCAAAATTTAATTTCTAATAGCTAGTCAATTTCTCTATATTATGCATAAAACTAAATATCGTAGCCTTACTTGCCACCACTTTTTTTTTTTTTTATTTAATGTCACACACAAATATAAATACATTCATATATTACTCTTATTCAAACTTATCTCCTACCATCCCTTAACTATAGTCATTCAAAGACTAAATATTCCTGGCGATTCAAGAAGCATGGTCATCTAGATACACAATACAACCTCATACAATTCATTTTCAATCCATCCTACTAGAATTTATTGAGAAGCAATTTATTAAAATTCAATAGGGTAAGGAGATAACACTTATCCATAATCTGTTCATTCAATCAAGCAGAACATTACATCAAAACCACATAACCCCTTTGTGAATCTAAAACTTTTATCTTACCCAACCAAGTGAAGACATAATGACATGCATGCAATGCGTGAATCTTGCTTCAATCATCACACCTACTTTAACATGATATTTTAACGTATTAATTTTTAAAACTTCCTACATTATTTATGCAAGAGATATCCTACCTACTAAACAATAATCATGGACGCAATACATAAATTTTGATCTTCACTACAAATTTATTCCATTTAAACTTTCCTTTTTTATATATGAAAATATCATATTCATCAACAATTTTTTTCAATGCTTCTATTTGATATCAATAAACTCCTAAGCACTTTGAATCTTATACCCAAATAGATAGAATAGGAAGGAAGAGCATTGCCAAACAATCGTTATATGCACACAAGAATTATCTATGAAGAATTTGAATTTCCTAGACATGCCACATCTACTTACATCATTTTCTAAGATATGCAAATTCAACCTTCCATGAGGTCTCCTAACATTACAAATGCATCTAGAAATCTCAAGTCCTTATTGAAAGATATGATTTACTCAAACAATCTTTTCTTAAATGCAGAATAACACACATATATAAACACCCAATAGTTCTATTTGGTACCCATACTTCACTACTTAACTTCCTTGCATTTTACATAAGAGAATAAACGAAAGAGAAGGACATCATTAAGGTACTATTTTCTTATATATAGGTGCATCCCATACAATTTCTTCAATTTCACATCATGATCTACACTAAATCATTCTTATATGCATAATACAATCACTTCATCTTACTATTCCTAAGAAAATCAACATAACAAGCTAATTAGTTAGGAGATCACACACAATTTTCTCTCATTCTATAGCATGATCATTTATATAAGAAAACAACCTCTAATATTAAAGTAAGCACTAGAACAAAGCAAGCAAGACCGCATAGAATCATATAGAAATCACTTGCATCTAGGAGACATGCATAAGAAATGAATACACATATTGCACACAATTATGATTTCTAGAAAGGATTAGGGAGAAAACACAAAGCATAGACATATAAGATCTCCATGGTTCCAATGACATTTTCCAACACAAATCTCAAAGAACAACTCAAGTTAAAGAGAACATTATAGCACACCACACAAGACTAAGAGAAACAACCTTAACCAGAGATCCCAGTGTTTGCAACACAGGCTCTAATACAAGATGTAATGCCCACCAAAATACAGTAGAGAAAATAACTAATCTAACTAACAAATAGAGGTAATTTTTTTTTTTAAACATTTACTAATTCCACACATAATGCTACAATTACTCACATGTATTAGTCATAACATTACATGAATGCATAAACATCTTAAACATAATTGTATTCTTAACAACATAATATGCAAGTGAAAATAACAATACAACAATTATCCATCCCTAGGGCACCTCAACGTCATTACTTAACTAACAATATCATGAGCACATCGATAATCACAATACCATTAACATCCATCAATTACTTTCTTCGTAACAGGAGCACTATGAACTATCAATGTAAATCCTACATAATCCCATTAACTCTTGAATTCATTTTAAAGTACCAAACCAAATGTTCCTATTTCTCTTTTCAAACCCATCTAGCATGATATCATATTTTCCATGCAAACATCATATAAAGTTAACCTAATTCTTTTCTTTTAAGTTGACCATACATGCCTACAAACCACTCATGTATATTCATACTCAAGAGGAAACCAATATTAGGGAATAACATTATTTTCATTAAGAACATCTACCATAATGCTAAGATGTTCATTTAACATTCTCTATACATACATAGATACACATAAGATAATCTAATAACGTTACTCATTCATTCAATTGTTTCTTTCCAATCCCAAATTACATACATAATGAATATCCAATTACAACATAAGAGTTACAATTATTACACCAATCATAGCCTACTATAAGTCCTATCACATATGATTACAAGATACATACACATGATACATGTCTCTTTACAATTACATCTTTCCTCATAACATAAGATACATATTTACAATCTCAATTACATAGAATAAGATCCAAGAATCCATCCACATGAAGAGAAGGTAAGAATCCACATCCACACATGCTAGCTTCCAATTAAGAACATCCCAATGGAAGAAGACAAAAAACCACCCGACCATGTGGAACCAATAAGGAGCCACCCCCCGTGCTAGGAGATGACACAAGGTTCCAGCTAACACTCTAGTCCTAGGCTGACACCTAACAACCAAGGGACTCAACATGACATCCACAAGAGATATACAACCAAATAGCAATGAATCAAATCACATCACAAGGATAATCATAAATCAATAAAATCTTAGAGGAATACCAACAATCAATGCTTAAGGATCGAGGACACATGTAGTGAAAGAGTGTCATCACATGATATCATCAACATAGAAGGGGCCAAGCCACACCTTGATAGACATGTGGAACCATCTCAACCTTGGATCCAATCAAGGGCATTTGGTTTACCACTCGAATGGTCTTCCCAAGCTCATCCTGAGTCAACACTCCAAGGCTATGAGGTGGGGCACAAATGGAAAAATATCTCCAACTTGGAAGTAGAGTGATGGTAATGCAATTGCATTACCAAAGAATATTTAAGGGAAAAATTTATATATATGATTTTATGAATCTTTGTGTGTGCATTGTCGAAAAAGGGAATTTATGTTTGTTGTTGTGTTGATTTGAAATTTCATGTGAATGCATTGTAGTAATGAACTGGTTGTTTGAGACTTTATTTGCCATTGCATACCTTGTATCAGGACCTTCTTGTGTTAGTTTTCCTTTTGGTTAAGTTAAATAAAGAAGGGTTGAGTCTATGTCTAAGTTCATTCAATTTGATGCCCTAGATTGTTATCAAATTGTTGGAGTTTGGCCTTATTAGAGATTTATTTTCAATTTATTTTGGTTTTGCTTTCCAAAATCCAATCCAACCAAGCAATTCCCACTCAGAGCCATTCCAAAATCCAAAAGTCGCAGAAAGGTATCCAAAAGCTCCCCCACAAATTCTCATAAAGCCAATAAATAAAATCTCATTCAAAACTATAGAAGAATCCCAACCAATCAAAATATTCCATTAAACTATATTCTATACCAACCCCCCTTCTAAAAATCGAGGTGAGAATATAAAAAAATATTATTTACTTTCCCCCAAATCTCAACCAATATTATAATAGGGTAGGTATAAACATAATATTTAATTACTCAATTAGTAACAAGAGAATGTAGTAATATAATAACCAATAGCAATAATAATAAATCAAAGCCCAATAAAATAAATCAAATGCAATATAAATAAATGCTCCAATTAAATTTAAAACCACAAATAATATAAATAAATAAATAATTAAATAATAATATCCTCACAATCACAACTCCCAAGAGGCCCAATCATAACAAGGGGCAGGTACATAAATAATAACAAATACATAACCAATAAATAAAACAACAAGGCAAATAAATAATTAAAATAATAAATAATTAGATAAACAATAAACAACCCAACAATAAAGAAATAAATAAATAAACAATAAAGAAAAATAAATAAATAAACAATAGAAAAATAAGAAAAATGGATAGTAAATAAGTAATTGTAGAGGCAAGCATAAATACTCAACCAGTAATTAAACAATAAATAAATAAATAATAATCCAATAAATCAAAAGTTCAAATGATAAATATTCATTTAAATGAGCTTTGCAACCCAAGCAACGAGAAACTCTACAAGGTGGGCGGCAATGACGAGCTCTGCAACCCTAATCTAAGCAGCGATGACCTCTGCATCTTGAGCAGCGACGAACTCTGCAAACTGAGTGGAGGAGAGCTCTGTAAGGTGGGTGGTGACGGAGAGCTCTGCAACCCTAATCCGAGCGGCGACGACCTCTGCATCCTAATGCGACGAGCACTGCAACTAGGGTTGCTAGGGCCTAGACCCATGGGAGTTAGGCAAGCTTCCTGGCAACTGCACGATGGTTTATCAGAGTATAGGCCTTCTTTTGGTGGAATCCAGCAGTTTCCAGGTAGATTGCAGGGTCAAGGGAGAGAAAGAAGATTTTCGCGTCGTCATTTTGAATGCCGACTAGATCGAACACCATAGCACCCATTTGACATTTGTGAGGGGACACCACCATTGTCACCTCATTCTGTATCCAATTTGTAGGCTAATCTTGTTAACTTTCTATCATATGTGACCTGGCCAAAGAATGCCTACTTGATAAACCCCAAATTTCTTTCAACCTCAAACAATCTTCCAATAAACAATTTGTGCCAAGGAGCACCCTTGAAACCAAAAAGTGTTACACAGAACTGGAGAAATAAAACCCCATGCACATCTCTTCCCGATTCTCTTGCACAAAATTTAGATGTAGAAGGTAATGGGAAACTTTCAAATGATACAGCTAAAGAGGGCAGTCGGGTTCCAGTCTCGCCAAAGGTCACAGATGCTGCTAACACTAGAGAATCAAGCAAATCTGAGGGTGTGTATAAGATTGTTTTGTCGGACCACCTTATTCAACCTCAAATAGATTTGTTACACGCCACAACCCTCATTGGTAAACTTAATTCTACTATTTCCTTTGCGCATCTTTCATTTTGGGCTAAACAGAATTGGTTGGGCTTCAAGGATATTTTTTTGATGGATAAGCAATCTCTCTTTTTCACTGCCATTTTTTATTCCAAAGAGCATAGAAATTGTGTTCATAGATATAAGGGGTGGTTTTATAAGAGTGTTGGTATTATCACTTTGGTGTGGGTTCCAAATTTTAGTCTGGATTCAGTTTCTCCCATTTTCATGCCTTTTTGGATTGCTTTTTCAGGGCTCCCGCTTGAGTATCGTGATCCAGATATTGTTGAAATTTTGGCTAATCAAATGGGTATTTTCATTAAGCATGACCTTATCCCATATGAACTTGCCCATTTTACGGTCAAGGTATGCCTTCTGCTAAACCTCACAAAGCCACTTCCTAAATCTATTTTAATCACTTCCTCCATAGGGAAATGGAATCAAGACATTTGCATATAGGGTACTAGAGATGTTGATGATCGTATGGAGAAATTGAGTCATTTTAATTCGCAGTTTCAAGGATCGGATGTTGTTGTTGTTAGGGATTGCAAGGATTTTGTGACTAATTTCCATAAATGCCCCTTTTATCAGTCTGTTGCATCTCCTTCTTCTCCACCAAGCAAGACATCAAGTGTAGCTGACTTATCAGAGAGTCTCGTATCTCTTAATAATGTTGAAAATGTTGCAAGACCTTTCTGGGTTGTTCAGTTTCAGGCAGATCCTCCTCTTTCTTTTATTCCTTCTCAATTCTTTTCAGGTTGTAGGGCAAAAATTTTACTTCCAACAGAAAATAGAACAAAACCCTCCAATTGGAAGAATTCTCCTCAATCTCAGGTTGTTATCTCTGGTTAATGTTCTCTGCAAAAATTTGCGGGTAGATACAAGAACATATCTTTTGAGATCCACTTCTCTTCAATCCTTGTTGATTGGTTGTATAAGAACATATTTTCTTCCTCCCTCTTTAGGAAGCTTACTTCTTCTTTTCTGAGTTTAATTTCCGCGGGACCCTCAGATTTTCAATTCCAAGAAATTTCTCTTTTGCAGAACGCAAAGGATAACGTGGTTCATAGCTTGATGTTTAATTGCCAACATTTCCATGTGGTTGGTCGCAATCTTCCCCGTGTTGGATCCTCATCAAATGCTCCAAATATTGAATTAATGGCACATGATATCCTTATCTCTATCGCATCGAATTTGATTGATGAAATTTCTCTTGAGGAATTCCCAAAAATTCAGGATGTCGCTTTTGTTGATTCTATGCCTCTCTCTCTTAATGTGAACACAATCAACTTTTTCACCCCTTTTGGAATCTAGTCACGTTGATCACCTTGTGGTTGAAGATACTTCATATTAGCCTTTTCAACCTCCCACACAACTTGACTTTCATTTTTCTCAACTTCTCTCTCTTGCTCAAACAGTTTCTTCATCTCCTGTGTTATCTAAAATACCTAAAAAAGAGGTCAGAAGCCCAAGATTCTTAAAATACAAGAAGAGATCGCAACTGGTATCCAGTTTGCAATTGTACACAAGTTTTCACCCCATTCAAGACTGAGAAGAGCATGTTGTTCTTCTTGGGTGAAATGAGGATCATTTCTTGGAATGTCAGAGGTTTGAATGCCTCTGACAATAGGGACGAATCAAGCAGCAGTTGGATTCCTCCCAAGAAGACATCATTTTATTACAAGAAACAAAGCTTTTTGATGTAGCCACTCAAAAGATCTTTAAAAAATGGACTTTATGGGATTTCATACATGTTCCTACAGTAGGGGCTTCCAGTGGTATTCTGACCTTGTTGAATCCCAAGATAATCAAAGAAAAATCCTTGAACCAAGGGACAAATTGGCACCTTATTCTTATTGAAATTTTTTATTTTTCCTTTCTCCTCTTTAATATTTATGGTCCAACAACTCCATGTGAGAAACATGCTCTTTGGAATACTCTATCTTGTCAAATCCATCAGTAAGGACTTCAGAAAATCATCGTAGGAGGTGATTTTAATGTCATTTTGGCTCAGGATGAGAAACAGGGAGGCAACCCTACTGCTTCTAAGGTGATTGATGACTTTAGATCTTTTGTGTTTGATAATGCCCTTTCTGATATTTTAGCTTCTAATGGTCAATTTACATGGACAAACTGGAGAACTTCCTCTCAAATTGCAAGTAGATTGGATAGGTTTTTCACTTCATATGAATGGATCCTTCAGAAATATACTTTCAGCTCTAATATTCTATGTTTCTCTCGATCTGACAATTTCTCTATCTTACTATGCTTGGATAAACATGAAGTTTCTCATCATAGATCTTCATTTAAATTTGAAAGAATGTGTTTTCGGCACCCACACTTTCATGCTTTGCTTCGTCAATGGTGGGTAAGTGCTCCATTTGTAGGGAGAACAAAATGTTTCAATTCTATATAAAAATGCAGTTTGTAAAAGAAAATATCAAAGTCTGGAATAGGGAAGTATTCAAAAACATCTTTGCAGAGAAATCCTGTGTAGAGGAGTTAAAGGACATCAATGAACTTATCTTTTCTAATGGGATTAATCCTGAAACCTTCTCAATTGAGAAGCAATTACAAAGTTAATGGGAAGAATTGTGCTCTAGAGAGGAGGTGTATTGGAGACAAAAATCAAGGGAGCTATGGCTAAAAGATGGGGATAAAAATACTAAGTTCTTTCAGGCATTTGCAAAGATTAAGCAAGCTACATATACTATATTTTCTATCAATGCCTCTTTTTCGGGTTTGAAATTAACTAATGAACAAGAAATTAGGAAAGAGGGTGAATTCTTCTTTAAAAATATTCTTGCTCCCTCTCCTCCATTCATTCCTGAGGAGTCTAGTGTCGAGGTATTGTTAGATTCCATCCCTTGTCTGATTTCACAGCGTGATAATGATTATCTGATGCAAACTTTCTCTCTTGTTGAACTCCAAGAGGTGGTCGTTTTGATGGCTCTTGACAAGTCTCCAGGTCCTGACAGTTTTACTATGTTATTTTTTCAAAAGTGTTGGGACATTATAAGTTTTGATCTTTTAATGGCTTTAGAGGAGTCAAGACAAAAAGCTTTTATTCTCAATAATTTTAATTTAACCCATCTTTCTCTTATCCCCAATCCAACAACCCTCAATCTTTTGCAGACTTTAGGCCCATCTCCTTGTGTAATACATTTTACAAGATCTTCACAAAAGATGTTTATCTTCGATTGAAATCCTTGATTCCTAAAGTAATATCTCCTCAACAAAGAGGTTTTGTTCTTGGTAGGGAAACATCGGAAGGTGTGCTTGTGGCCCATGAAGCTTTGCACTCAATTAACTCTTCACAGTCCTCTGCTTTCATAGTTAAATTAGACATGTTGAAAGTATATGATAAAGTATGTTGGTCTTTTCTTTTGAGAGTGATTAAAAAGTTTGGCTTTTCAGATAAGTGGTGCAAATGGATAAAAAATTGTCTCTCTGGTGCACATTTCTTAGTTATTATTAATGCTAATCCTTCTGGTTTTTTTCAAGCCACTCAAGGAATTCGGCAAGGTGACCCACTATCACCTTTTCTCTTTATTATCATGGTAGAAGCTTTTAGCAGATTGGTCAATAAGCAACTGAATCTGGGTCTTTTGAAGAGGGTGTGCATCCCTAACACTTCAATTTCCATCACCCACACTTTATTTGCAGATGATACACTTTTATTTGGTTGTTCCAATATTCAAGAGGCAAGGCATATTAAGAAAATGTTGGACATATATACTTCCAGATCTGGGCAGAAAATCAGTGCCTAGAAATCTAAATTATTCATATTCAATACTTTTGAAATGGTGTCTAACAAAATTATCTAGACCTTGGGCTTTCCAGTGGATTCTCTTCCATCTTCTTACTTGGGCATCCCTTTCTTTATGGGAGTAGGGAAACCTTCTTTTTGGGATTCTGTGATTGACAGATTAAAAAGAAGAATTTCTGTGTGGAAAGCTAGATGGTTATCTATGTCAGGAAAAATACTTCTTGTCAAAACTCTTTTGGCTGCAATCCCAAACTACTACATTTCTATACTTCAAGCCCCGAAATCTATTATTTCCCATATCGATAAAATTATTCAAAATTTTATTTGGAAAAGCAATCTTTCAGAAGATAAAAAAATCCCTCTCGTGTCTCTTAACAAAATGACTCCCAGTAAAGCTACTGGCAGGGTTGTTCTACACGATCTTTCAAAAAGAAATAAGGCCTTTGGGGGAAAGCTGGTTTGGAATATTTATGTAAAGCCACATGCTTTGTGGTGTCAAATTATGCAAGCAAAGTATTTAGATACTCCTACCCCATCATGTATTTTTACTATCCTTGATCCTCCATTAGGGTCTGTAGTTTGGAACTTCATGATGGCTTCTAAGAATGTGATTACTAGATATTTATCTTGGCAAGTACATAATGGCAAAGATGTCAACTTTTGGTATGATTCATGGAGTGGTCTCCCCCATCTTAATCTTGAGGAATCTCTAGTAGATGTGATCCCTATTTTTATTGCTCATTGGGGATCTTACCTTTATGATTACATAGATGACCTTGAGAAGCCTTCAAACCGTGTCATTTGGAAGAATCCAGCTTCACTCCCAATCTCCCCTGATCAAAAGGTAAAGTTTTTTTTTATTCTCAAGAACCGCATTATATTTATTTCTAATGGTTTGGACAAATTGATATGGTACCCTTCGAAGAACGGAAAGTACTCTATTAAGGAAGGGTATAAGGCAATTCATTAGATGTTTGTTCAATCCTATTCACAAAGAGCTTATAACTTCTGTTGGAACAACAATATTCTTCCCAAGGAAGGGATGTTTTCTTGGCTTGCTTTACACAAGAGAATACTTACTAGTGAGAGACTTGATAAATTTAATATTTCACTTCCATTTGCCTGTGTACTTTGTGGTGAGCATAATGAAACATTGGATCATCTTCTCCTCCAATGTGATTCTGCTCATTATTGTTGGATCTTTGTACTTGCTAAAATTTCCTTTAGCATCCCTCTTCCAAATAATGTGTGGGATTAGTTCTAGTCCTGGCCAGTATTATACTCATCCTCTCTTTTTGCATGCATTTGGAAAGTGATCCCATCTAGAGTAGTATGGTCACTTTGGTGGGAAAGAAAATAAGCATATTTTTAGAAAGCATACCTCTTCTCTTTCTAATGTTCTCAATTACATTGAAAAATTAGTGTCAGAACTAGTTAATGCTCATGTTTCAAATCATTTCAATCCAAATAGGGAATTTACTTCTTGGGATGGCCAAGTTATTAATTCTTGGAAGGGCATTTCTATTCATGTATCACCTTTCTTTCTGAGAGTGAGAACTAGTAAAGTTGATAGAAATAAAATGAAACGGTGTCCTCCGAATACAACGCATTTCAAATTTAATTTTGATGGATCCTCTAAAGGGAACTCGGGTGATGCAGGAGTAGGAGTATGCATAAGGGACCACACAGGGTGTGTTTTTCTTTAAAATCTACTTCCATTCCATCAGGTACTAACAACTTCGCAGAGGCATATGCTTTGCTTGAAGGAATTCTATTAGTTAAAAAATTGAACATTTATTACATTCAAATCAAAGGCGACTCAACTATTATTATCAACGCTTGCATGAAGAGAAATATTGACAATTGGCAGATAAAATATTTGCTTGAACAAGCATGAGCTCTTATTGATGCATTTGTAAACTTTACCATTTCACATGTGTATAGAGAAGGGAACCGGGTTGCATAATATTTCGAAAATATGGGAAGTTCTAAGGTGGAGCTTAATATGATGGGTCCGAATTGCACTCTCAATTCTTTTTGAACTCTTAGAAAACTAATTTTGGAGGACATGTGTACAGGATAATATTGCACATGGTTGTGCATTTGTCCTTTTCATAATGATAGAAAGTTTATATGTGAGGTATTATAATTGCAGGGTTCTGTGGATTTGTTGTATCTGAATGATGTGAATGGATGTTGATTTGGGCATCTATGAAGCGTGTGGACTTTAAGCTACATAAATGCTTAAGTTAGGTAGTTTGTGGGCTGCTATGTAAATGTGTAAAACTTTTGTGATGTTTGATTCAGACTTCATCTTGCTGAACATACTCCAGGAAGCATTCGATACTCGGGGATGATTTGTGACATTTGGTATTATGGACATTATGAGATATATTGTATCTTTTTGGCATAGTAGGGATATGAGCTTCACAACCTTTATATGTATTATGGAGCAAGGATCAAAGTTTTTCTTTCTGGTTCTTTTCTCCGGGAGCTCTTTGAATCGATTTTTTTTAAAGAAATATATAAATAAAATATATTAAGTGGCACTGCCACCTTTTAAAAACTAAAAATAAAAAATCATTTAAACATTAGACCATAAAATAATAATAATATAAAATCATCAATAAATAATAAATAAATAACTAAATGTATGGATCGATAAAAATGCTCCAGCCAATATGATTTAAACTCAATACTATAAATATCTCCCACATACGTATAAAATATAATAAATAAAAAATCTTTCATGCATAAAGATAAATGCCGAATATTATGATCCACAAAATAACACTAATAAATAATAATAACCCTCAAAAATTAAATGACACAATCATATCTAAATATTAATGCCATCCATTAATTTAATTTAATATTTAATAAACTATATGAGTCAATTAATTATTAATTAATAAATAATCACAACTTCCAAAAGGCAACCCGTCATAGGGTTGAACAACATACCATACGATGACTACAAGATGAGTCAAGCCAAGACACTCAACTAACAAGGATATCAACTTAAGCCTAGTGTATGAGAGTGAAACACATGCCATCTCCAACAACTTGTCATTGGGATAAAGACATGCTTAGACCTATGAGGCCAAGTGGATTCGATGTCTAGTACCTGCAATCCTGCATCCACCACTAAATGCAATACAACATATATACAACACATATACATCATAAATGATGAAGCAAGTGATAGAAAATCACAACGTCATATCGTGCTCGCAATGAGTGGTATGACATAGTCTCTAATCATGAAGACACTAGAAGACAATCACAAATATCATTGCATCAACTCAATCACCATAATCCTAGAGTAGGATTAGTGTAATAATAATGTCATCAAAATCCCATAAGCAATATGATCCATCGTGAATAATTAACACGTATAAATCATCAAATATAGATCCATCATCATATCCAATACAATCACGAAATAGGATTAGTAAATAGTATGATACCATCAAATCATCATAAAGTAGACTAAGCTAGATCAATGTAATCCTTTGATCTACAAAAAGACAAGATGAATCAGGGAGGGAGACTACACTCCGCTTATGCGGTCTTGAGATCATTTGGATCACCTATCTTGAGATCACTCTGAGCATCATGAAGAGAATTTAGCATTACATCCAACTTAGGGACAATATCACTCCTAAGTTCTCCAACTCTGCCAATTAACCTTTCTCGATCATAGCTCAAACTTAGAATCTTCTCAAGCAATGAAATTACCTGATTTTCATGCTGGCTTAATAAATTTGACAAAGGGTCAACCTACTGAGATAAGCTTTCCATCTGATCCATGTACTCCTAAGACTTCTTCTCAATATCCGCAGTGAACTTGTTCAGGGATAAGCATGATTTGTACAAGTTTTCACCTACGGTTATTGCATCTTGCATACTTTTCACAGAATTACTTAATGTGGGTTTGTCATTTGAGATCATTTTCTTCAAAGTGCAGAGCCTTTTAGCATCAAATTCACTTCTGACCTTTACCTTTGCATATTTCTCCAAATATTCAAAATGGTAATCAACATAATCCATTAGCCTTCTCAATTGCCCAGATGAAGTATCAGATGTATCTTTTTGGAATGCCCTCATTAACTTTTCCAAAGTATTGACTACCATGTTCATTGACAAACTATGTTCAGTGTGAGATTTTAGGAGGTATTCAATCACTTTGTCTTGAGAAAAGGATGCCAACTAAAGTTTCTATATGGGAAATAGAGAAGCAAGATTGATTGGTCCTTGTATAATTTCTAGATCATCAACGACCTGCTTACCTTTCACAGTCTCTGTAGTGTTTCTTGTATCAGTTTTGACTTCGACCTTGACCTCTATCTTCTCCACATTCTCTTATGCAATTGCTTCCATTTCAAGTGACGGAGGAATCTCCACTTCATCTACTATATTAGCTTCACCCACACCTACATCACTCTCCATTCTACTTTCTCCCGAAGCATTGGCTTCTGCATGTTCTATAGATTGAACTTTTGAAATAGAAGTATCAATTACTATCTACTCAACTGAATGCACTTTTAGAATTGAGGGTATATCCACCTTGGGTTGCTCAGTTTATGAATGAGAGTCATCTTGTTCCTTTCCCGGATTGACTTCATATTGATTTTCTTGCAAAACTTCTCTCCATATTTTCTCTATTTCTTTAGCAACCTCATCAATCTTACCAAACATGATCTTATTTACTCTATGATTGCTTTGAAACTTATCCTTGGCTATTTGGAGAAATTTCACTATCTCCTCCTTCGAGATACCTAAACATATATTGGCTAATATATCTTCTTTATTTGTTGTCAGTCTCCAAGCATCCAAAATGTCATACAAACTCTTCAGAATTATAGATGATAACTCTATCAAGGCTTTACTATATACATTCATATATTCAACTAATGCTTCCTCTAATGTCCACTTCCCACTCTCATCAAAATTTTCATTCCACTCAGATAGTGGTTTAAAATTACCATCTTTGATAACTGAATTAACAATCTGATCTAATGAAATAGGAGGCACAATAGTGTAATTACCTTGAAGTTTTCATGACTTCAATGCCTCATCAAGCTCAAATTTTGGTTTCTTCCTGGATCTTCTTTTGTTGGATGGTTTCTCCTTAGAAACCTTGGTGGTCTTAGGAGATTTTTCCTTTACTTCTCTTACTACCTCATCCAATTCGGGTTCTTCTTCATCAACCACCACAAATTTGAATCATTTCTTCTTCTGCACTCCACCGGATGGCTTTACTGATGTTTAGGCTTGGGAGGTTAAGAAATGGGAGCAATACTTCTAGTTATGGCTTTAGGATTAGGTACTGTTTCTGATTCCTTCTTCACTCTTATTTATTTCCCTTCAAAGGTAGTGTTTTCCTCTCTAGCTTTCTGGATGGCCTCTTTTGATATCCCCATGCTTTCTGCAAAAGCTTCAACCTCTTATTGGACCTTCTTCTGAATGATTGGTCTTTTAAACTACTGATGATTTTTTAGGCTCTTCTCCTTGTAGGTTCTGAACCTTTCTTCATTAGAGTCCACAGGTTGGCTCAGCAAATGTTGTGCATATAGTTCCAAAATTTGTTCATCAACCTCATCCCATTGGTAAAATCCATGAAGTTCGAGGCTCCATCGCTTCCATCAAACACTAATCGGTGTCAACCATGAAACAGATGGTGTCAGCATATTTTTCCACAATAGCTTTCGTGATTCTCTCCCTCTCATGCATTTCCTCCTAAAATTTCTTGAAATATCCCCATAGATTCTTGTTTTAGGCTTTGGAATCACCAGAGCTATAGAGATACTCCCGGATCTGCATTCCCACTAGCCTATCAAATGGCCACTATATCGGACCAACTCCTAGAATCTCATTCTTGAAATAGAAGAATATGCACAGAAGTAGAGTACCACATTTAAAGGGGTGCTTCTTGTTTTCTTCTATTTTCTTCAAATTCTTGATGATCTCACTTCAGAGCAACTCACAAAGATCATATTTCTTGTTCTAACTTAACATCTCATATGCAGTGTACACTGCAGTAGCGGATACAAAGTTCATTCATCTAGAGTAATAAATTTTATATCCTATCGCCATGGATGCAAACCGGATGTCATCCTCCAAGATTTCATCAATAGTCATTACTCATTTATCAAACTTTGAGCTGGTTGCGTTGGTTACAATGTCATTCTTCACTGTTTTTAGATATGGCAATGGACTGGATGCAGACAACCCTGTTACTGCCTGAATCACACCTTTAGTGATCTTATGTAGCCTATCCAACCACATGAATTCATCATGAACATGACTAAGGATGTACCAAATCCACTCTTGTTTGTACGCTGTCAGAAACTTCACAGATTGTGCAAAACCCTTATTTTCTAATTCCTAAAATTGAGGTTTCAACATGGAACTTTGATCGAATAACCGATTATTGAAAATATTCAACAATTGTGAGCTTCCTAATTCTTCAATTAGACCATATGTGTAAACCCTTATATCTTCAACGAGTAGCACTCTGTGGGGTACGGACAAAAAAGCACTCTTAGGGTCATCCTCCATTGAAATGAATGGGTGATTTTTAAATTGGGACGAGCACGCTTAGTGATATTGACAACCAGAGGGGTTGCGGTACCAAATGTTGCCATTCTTATAGATTCAAATTCCAAACTTCAACCAAAAGAGGGGTTTTTACTGATAAATACCTTTGATGCCAGATTAGGTTTACTCGCCAAATCTCTTTGGAAATTGATAGCACCAAATTTCACATAGTTGCCTTCTTTGCAAAGCTCTCTATACTTATTCTCTTCAATCACAAAGTGAAAAATGAAGAGGAAAAGTTACCTTTTATTCACCACAGACTTAACTTTTCACTGCAATAAATGCACTCTGCCCTAATTCTTTTGGATGCTCTATGTTACCTCATTATCTATTTTGAACCAAATAATGTGTATTTAATTTTATTTCCCTCTTTCAGTTTTATCCTTCTTTAATCACACACCTTTTGTTCCTTATGTTTTGCATTTTTTGTCCCATTGAACCCACCAGTTGAACCTACGAGTTGGTTCAAGGTTCAAGGTTCAACTGGTCCTCTTGCGTGGGTCGTGGCTTTGCAATGTTATCAAACGAGCAAGTGTGATTGTGTTAAGTCGGTCTTGAACTTGAACTTTGAACCATTTACAAATCGGTTCAAGGTTCAAGGTTCAATGTCTCCCTTTATGTTTGTTAAAGGTCTTTGCTCATTCCCAGTGTTGTGTTGAGTCGCAAGTTGAGAATTGTTTGTTTTTCTTTGAATAAACTTGAACCATTGAACTCCTTGCGAGTTGGTTCAAAGTTCAAAAGTTCATTCCAAGTTTGGCCCCGAGGACATTAATAACACTAAAGGTGGCACAACAAAAGGAATATTCTCGACATCTTATAATATAAAATTCTAAATTTGGAAATAAATTACAAAAGCATTAATTGTTTGTGCAGAGTTGATTTGTAATTAAGAAAGTCTCAGGTTCCTATCATATCATTGGTTATCTCACACGTTCAAATGAATCATTATGAGGCGTGTGTAGATGTTAGTTGTTTTCCATTTTCTTAACATGTGAATTCTCAAAATTATAAAAGTTGTAGCTGCTATTATTGAAAGAGCCAGAGATGCCAAAGGTAATTTCAACTCCATTCTTCCGAGGGTTTCACAGATTTCATGGTGGTCACAGGTGAGTTTTAATAATTTCCCTCCATTGTGTTATTAGCTCAGAAGGTAAGACAATGTAGGAGAAATCTTTTTTTTTTGGAATAGAATTCTATCGTGTTTAGGAATTGTTAGATAAATGTAAAAAGTGGCCACAATGAGGCCGACTCTTCCAAAACTTGGTCATACATGATGTCTGGTTAGTATACTTCCAGAGTTGAGTGACACCTCTTTGGCCCAAGTTGACTTGGGAGATTTCTTGGAGAGAGCTACAAACCCTGGGGTAGGCTCAATGATGGAGAGGATAGTTAGAAGTGGCCTGATAGAAGCTACTGCTTTTCCAAATTCTTCTCCTTGTCCAGATTTAGTAATAGCATGCATGAATAGATATGATGTTGATAGCAGGTGCATTAGAACTAGCAGTGGTGAGCTGTTAGTGGAGATTAACAAAGAGATAGTAATTGCTGAAATGGGAATCCCACATAAGGAGCCGTATGAATATTGGTCAATTGGGACCTCATATGCATTTTTCTCTGAGAAGAAAAACACATATAGAAGCATTATTGTAAGGAATTAGCTTCTGAAGGTTCAAAAAGGGGGGTCCTGGTTAGCTAAGCCTCTTACCAGAGAACATTTCATCACAGAGGTGCGAGACATTGTCATATTGTTAAATAGACTTATAGGGAACTAACACTCTTTTTATTGGGAGGATTGGATGTACTTCTATATCCAGGTGTTATTAGCTGGTTAGAAATACCTTGACTAGGCGCAGGTTGTCGTTGAAAGGCTCCATGAGGGTTTGAGCAACTTTGTTGGAATGTCTAGCTTTTACATGTCTTTATATTTATTCTATAAATTGGCCTGTACTGGAGACTGGCAAGGATTGTATAATGAGCCTTGGGTAGATGACATGAAGGTTTATGACTATTACCCTTACCTGCAACAACAAAAACATGCAGAGCATTTCACTAGATGGAATGATGTTTTTGCAAGAAGGCTTGCCTTTGAATTGCAAGCAAATATTAATAAAAGAATGTCAGTCGAGCCCATGGAACTGATTAGCATATATGGAAGCTATTTCATTCAGTTTTCCAGATTTACTTATATCCGAGTGGGTGGTTTTGAAGGTGAGCCATTCAAATTACCCAGATATGCCTTTGACAGTTATGTGCTAATTGAAGTAAGGTGACAATTGGCTCACATTGACAAAAGGTTAGGGACAAAGGGTAAATCCGGAGTTGTTTTCCCTGTTGAATTTGGTTATTGTAGTTGTAAATATGTATCTGATGCCTTGAACCTAGAATTGGAGTTCAAGAAAATGAATTTGCAGCCTTACATTGCCAGGTGAAAGTTTGACAGCAGGGGATATGCTGTAGAAAATTTGAATGTGGATGACCATTTCTTTCGTGAACCTCAGTTAGAAGATTACTGGGAAAATTATGGCGATGAATTTGAAGTGAGGAGGAGATTATGGTCAAGGTTCACTTTATAGCAAGTTATTACCATGAAGCTTCCCATTAATGTATCAAGTGTACAATAAGAAGAAGGGGAATATGTCTTGGATCCCGGATTCAATGAAAGGGTTCAAGGACATCCAATTCCCGAAATTGACAGGGATAGAACAGAAGAAGAAAACATTCAAGCCAAGTCCTCCAATGTCAAAGAAGAACAAAAAAATGGCTAAGGGATCGAAAGTTTAGAAAGGAGTCAATCATGACTCCCCATGAATTAACAGTCGGTCCACATGCTACAACTCAGATTCCTACTTCCTCCTCTAACAAGATTGTTGATATTGCAGGTGACACAAGGCCAATTATTGAAGAGATTCAACCTAGAAGATCAAAGAGGTCTCCACTGAGTTCTTCAGCAGTTTGAGTCACTCGCTCAAGGACCAAAAATAAGAACAGAGAACTAGTGGTGAATCAAATTGTTGTGGACTTGGATCCAGGTGAAGAAACTAAAGTGACAATGGCTCAATAAGTGTTGAGTAACCCTCCAGTGCATGATGTGGATGTTGGTAAGGAACTTTAAGAAGAGTCAAATCCAATGAGCACTATGACTATTGTCAACCCCCCTGATGCTCAGACACCTTCGCTGCCTAAACAAACTTCTAGCACTTCCCAGTGGCTAGGGGCTTCGATTGGGAAGAAACGTAACGTTGTTCCTATTACAATTCCCATCGAGGATATGGTAAGCAAGTGCCTTGGGAAAATATCTAAACCCGAGAAGCTCAAAATGCATGCAATGATGGAAGTTGATGAGGAAACAGGTCATTGGATAGCTGAAGCAGCTAAGCCCATCTCAGATAGAGATCCAGGAAAGGCCACTGAGGATGATTTTACTATGGAGAAAATTGACCTAGGAGTTTCTTCAAGAGTTGTAGATGCTAAACATTTGGAATCATCCACAAAGAGGACGATATCCAGGTCTTGGAAAGATGAGAAGGACAAAAAGGAGTTGAAATAGGTAGTCACCCAGATGGCAGAGTACATCAATGCCATACATCATCCGAGCCCTCAGCCCCTATCCCAGATGACATTGTCCTTTGACCAGAAATCATCGGTAAATCAGAAACTATTAGATCAAGTCCATATGAGCTGCATGATAGCTGTAGTATTCGATGAGTGGCTTAATTCTATAGTATAGCAGGGAACAAACTACATTGTCAGCCTGGTCAACGTATATGACAATGCCATAACTGTGAGCAAAGAGTTCGAACTAGAAGTCATTGCATGGGTTAAGGAAAGAACTAAATGGGTAGTGGTCTTGGAACAAATGAATGATGTGCAAAAATTTGGCATTATGAAATTCCTAACTGAGAAGCTAGTAGAAAACCTGGATGACAATGTGTTGAAGTGTCAAAGAAGAATGTCGAATGGATAAATTCTATCATTAAGCAAGGACATGAAGAATCTACCAAATTACTTATAGGATTAATGGAACTGATTGATACAATGTTGAAGGATCTAAAGTGTGTCGATATACAACTCTTAAAGGAGGATGGACATACAATTGAACTTGCAGCAGATATGACCAAGATCTTTAAAGAAATAATACAACTTGTTAAAGAGACAAAGTCTCTAATCACAGATGACTTTTCTAAAGTGGCCAGGATAGAAGCGAAGTTGACAGTCTACTTTGATCACTTGGAAACACATAAAGAAAAATTTATGCAAGTGAACATGGACAAGGAAGTTTGGAAGCAGCGCAATCTACACATTAGTCTCCCGCACTTTCAGGTTATCCTAAATTTCTCAGCAACACATCTGGAGTGGTAAAATGTGCATGGTGTCGCGACAAAGCAAGACAAATCAGTGGCCACTTATTCCGTGATGGAGTCCTGATCGCCTTATGGATGAGTCGTCATCCTATTTACGACCTTTGTTTATTTTAGTTTTAAAGAGTTGAAAACAAACAGTTTCTTTTAACTCTTGGGTAGAGATTAAAAGTTTAGGGTTATTTTCAAACAAACTATTGGCCTGGGGGGTATAAATGTAATTAATAAAGCTTTATTTAAGGTCTGAAAAACTTTGATTTAGAAGAATAGACTTAATTGTCTTTGGATTTTTAGTGCAGATATTTTCTGGTAGTTGAATGAAATAATATTTTGATACGATCTTCAAATCTGTGTGTTTGAAAGATTAGCAATCTTTGTTGGGATGTATACTTATGTGTGAAATATGCTATTTCATTACCAGTTCTTTCTCAGTCTATGAATTCATTGATTTTCTTCGTTTAAAAGGTATTTCATTGTCATTTAAATGGCTCTGATCCCCCTTGTCCTGTGAGGCATAAGCGAGAATCGATTAGCATTTACACTCCTTTGAGTACTTTAGGTGGAATAAGTTGTATATTCAATGAATATGTGGAGGAGTAAACTCTATTAGCTTTACGCTTATAAATAAATATTTTGTAGCATTCTTTTGTGTCGATAAATGAATGTGAAATCCTTTCTCGCTTTCTGGTGAAAAGTGTGTTTGTTTATGAGTTATCGCATAAAACTTTATTGAAAACTTTACGAGGAGTTGCACTCTTATGCAAAGGAGAACCTAAATTTGGTTCACCCAGCTGTTGGTTCATTTATTTTTTCATGAAAGGGTATGCACGAGTCAATATTTTTTTTAAATATATAAAAATTAAAGAAAAGGCCAATCTGTTAACCAACACTCTATATTGGTCAGAATTTCCTCACCAGATCTTCAAATAGGTTCAAATCTTCTGTAAATCTACCACAAACATCTGCAATCATAAATGATTTTTGCTACCTGCCAAAAATAGGCATAGATCTTCAAACATAGGGTTTGAAAGATTTCCATTATAACTCGCCCAAGGTCGGATGCCTAGGTTTAGTTACCGCACGTAGTTCCAACACCAGAATTAGTTGTGAACCCACTTCCTACCTCTAAACCAGTCTTCTTAACCCATGTCTTCTTAATGTTATCTCTGATCTCCTAAAATTTTGCTTTTCCCTTCTCATTTGGCTTCTCATTCTTATTCTTTTCTCCTAGACCTCTCTTATTCACATTTCTACTTCTACAATACTTAGCAATGTGGCTGGATTTATTGCAAGAATAGAAAACAACATTTCCTTGCATAGGTCTAAAATTCATCTAATTTCTTCTTGATCTGCATTGATTAGCAACATGTCCAAACAGATCACATGCATAACATCTAACATTTCTCTTATCTTGAAAGTTATTCATGATACTTTTGAATACATTTGCCTTATGACCATACTTATTGCATTTGAAAAATTGACCAGTAAAAGATGCACCATTATTGATCATCCATTTCTATATTAACTAGCAATATGACCAAATTTATTGAAAACAAAACAATTTCCATTGAATTTATGAGCATTGGGTTGTCTTACCGAAGGCTTTCTTGAGTTGTTCTTTTGTTGTTGAGTCTTAGAATTACTTTGACCAGACCCATCGCTTTATCCTTTCTCATATCCAAGACCTTGAGTGTCATTAGGATTCTTCTGACTTGCAAGCATTTCATCAAGCTTAGTTGTATTGATCTATAACTTCTCCTTATATTCATTTCAAACATCAAGATCATATCTAATAACAATGATTTGTCTTTCAAGATCTTCCTCATGTTGTCTAGCATATTGTAGGTTAAGATTCAATTGTCCATTCTCACTCTCAAGTCTACAACATTCTTCAGATTTGTCTTTCAGGGATTGAGCAAGCTTTTCTTCATTCTTCTTCCTTTCTTCAATCTCTTTTGTCAATCTCATCACAATAACTTCTATTTCATTCTTCTGGAATGTATTCACTCTAGCTAGTATATCACATTCTTCTGTCTTTTCCCTCAAGGCTTCTTCATCAATGCTCTGACTTTCCTTCTGCTTAAGTGATGGGCAAGGTCATTGACGTCACAACTTGCATCATTTTAATTCTTATGGCATCGACTTGGGGTGTGTCTAAAAGTTGTTTGCGATAAGGATGGTACCACTTTTGGGGGGGTTGTGCAGTGTTGAATAGTGACTGAGGTCAGATCATCTTCCATTAGGAGCTGGTCAGGAGCTATCAAGAGGTCTCGGTTTTGACTATCAATCTAAAATCTAAATATCTAAAAATTTATTTCTAAAAAGATTTCTAGTTTGAAAAAAAAAATGTAACAAAATCGAATTAAGCTGGAGTCATGGAATTTACTAGAAAGCTTGAAATTACTTTTAAACATAGGAATTTGAATCTAGAATAAGAGCTGAAAGTAGATCTAATTACACTTGCAGAATCTGAAATCTAATTACGCTTCAAGAATCTAAAATCTAATCATGCTTGCAAAAATCAAACATAATGCCTAAATCCATGATCTAACTTAACAACAATTATGCTTCCATTTTTCATCATCAAACTAACCATCTTATTAACCATGCTATTATCAATCTAATTGTTGACATTTTTGATGTTTATGTTGTGATTGTCATTGATGGACACACACTTGCATTGAGATCCCCTTTATATGTATAAGCTTAAGCTCAACCGGAATATGTTCCAACCGGTATATTGTATTATAGTCTTTAGACTATTGGTGTTTTGCAGAACGTGTTTACCAGTCTGAAGCGGCATGTCGACCCCAAGCAGTTCGTGGATCCCAAGCGGTGCGAAGGATTAAAATGGCATAACACATTTTTACCAGTCTTCATTTTTGACAAACCGACAACCGGTATTTTGTATGAACCGGTAATACTCTGTGATGAGTTACCAATCGGCATTTTGTGATGAGTTACCATCCACCAATTGTTTGACGGTGCCGACACTCTAGCGGCGCTTTTTGTGTCGTGTTACCGAGTATGTCTAGGTTCATTGAACCTAGGGAATTGGATTGTAAACCTATTGGACTGACATGAAATCAGATTCCTTTAAAAGGACATCATGTCTAGGGTTTTTATGTTGTTGTTGATGGTTTTATGTTGTTGCAAGGGTTTAAGGTGGTTGATGATTTTTTGTGAGAGCAATCTTATCTGAGAAGATCAAGTCTGTGAGGTGTAATAGAGTGAGAGCTATAGAAGACTAAAGTAATGCTAGAATGCATTAGCTATGAGCTATACTGGATCTAACCAAGCAATCTATGCTATCTGATAGATCATATACTTGTTGATTACTCACCTCTTTGACAAGTCTGAAGCCCTTAACCGGGTAGGCTCGGAGTAGCCTTTGTAAAATCCTCTAACAAGATGGGTCACCTCTGTGAATCTAAAATCCTCTAGCAAGGTAGTTCTTGATCAGACTTATCTCCTAACAGAGATTGAGATTCCTAATAGGATCTGTTCTAGTAAAGAACATTGTAAGACCTTAACCGATCTGGTTCCTATTCTACAGATAGTTACTTGTGAGTTTCATCTCACCGTGGTTTTTCCAATTTGGGTTTCCACGTCAAATATCTTGTGTTATGGTGGTATTTCTTTTGTGGGTGAATATCTTATTTGCATTTTGGTTTGCATGTGTGTTAGCTGGTTTGTCTGTTAAACTATGTTACCGATTTATCTCTAGACTGTCTAAGTGTTTGAAAGTAGTATTTTTCGGTATACTAATTCACCCCCCCCTCTTAGTATTCATCAATTGGTATCAGAGCCTATCTTTCTATAAGTCTAACCACTTGGAAAGAGATATGGGGGAATACTCTATGAAGGAACTGACTCACCGGCTCAATCAGTCTGAGCAAGCCTATGACGAACTTATGGCTAAATATAAGGTCTCTCAAGCAAAAAGGAGAGAACATGCTGAAAAGTTGATGGAGCTATCTGAAAATAGTTCTTCAGATGAAGCAAACATGGAAGCCCTAATTGCAGAAGTAAATAAGTTGTGTTGAGCACTATATTTAAAAATAAAAATATATAAAAAAATGTATGTTTCCATAAGCATGAAGACTAATGGATATTTCGACCAACAAACTGTATCGAGCATTGCAGAGGAAGTTTCATCGAAAGAAGTGTTTTCATCGACACAAGCACTAAGCAAAGGTATTTCGGCAAAAGGTTACCTTCGATGAATGTAGAAAACCACTCATCGATACTCTAAGTTTCATCGAAAAAGTGAAAACAAAAGGCGAAAAGGCAAAAAGGTGATTTCGAAGGAATATCATTACCGAAGAAACTCAAAAGGCATTCATCGAAATACAAGTTTTCATCGATGAACATGACGTCGAGCAAAGGCAAAATTGTTTCATCGATAAAGAGATATCGATGAAAAAGGGATATCGATGAACATACATAGGCCTTCACCAAAGAAAGAAACTCACCGAAAAGAATGATTTCGATGGAAATTACATGTGACTTATCGAAAAAGGGGACTATCGATGAAAGAGTGATTTCGATGAGTCTTAAAAGCGGCTTCTCGACATAAGCTTTGCACCGAAACAATAGTATCGAAGAAAATGAGCTTTCGATGGAAGATTTAAACACTCGGCCGAAGACAAGGGTTTCATCGATAACTTGAGATGTGAGCATTTTGAGCGAACTGTACTTCCCGCGAAAGAGTTAAAGGCCCAGTTGAAGAGTGTCACATCTGCAATTAAGTTTAAACACTTGAGTAGCCATTATAGATGCAGAACATTAACTGTACACAAGTTGCCCATACGATTACAGTTGAACTGAGTGAATTTTCGTAAGAACCAGATCGATGCGAAAAGATTGAAAATTGCAAAGAACTTGCGGAGACTTGCGAATGATAACCAGAAGAATTGAGCATTCCACCAAGTGTTGTCTCTCTTATTTACTGTGATTATGGAACCTTCGTCTTCTTCTTCTAAAAAGAGTAGGAAAGGAAAAGAGCTGAACCCTGAAGAGAAGCCCAAGAGACAGAAGAAAGAAGGGAGAGCTCTGACTCAGGATTTGTTAGACCAGTGTCCATCGTCTAGTGTGAGGTCCAAGAAGATTAAAAGTGAAGAAGAAGGATTAGAGGACAGATTTGAAAATCTAGGAGACATTTGGACTGAGATAAGAGGGCATGAATTATTTTTGTTTGGTTACAAAAGAAGGGATGCACCTGAACCCATAAGCAATCTATGGAAGAAGAACTTAGGCAAATTAGTAGTCCCAAATGTGTTTGTAGATGTAGAATTAATGAAAGCTCTGGTAGATTGCTACAACCCAAGAACCAAAACCATATGTGATTACAGAGGGAATACATTAGTAGTAATTAACAAACAGACTATTGATATGGTTTTTGATTTGGACTGGGAAGTAGAGGAGAGTATCGATATGAAGAAACTTTCACAAGAATTCTTTAGTTTGGAAAATATCTACAGATCTTGGAGACTACCTGTTCACAGGCCAAAAGTGGGTGGGTCATTTGTTCAGTTCGGCAAAGATGACAAGGTGCCGTTTGATGTCAACCACTTTCATCCCTATTTCAAGTATACATATTATGCTGCAGCCCAAGTACTAGGCCTAGAGGCTCATCCACTCATGGATATTGGGGTTATGGTTCTGTGTGCCGACTTGCAATCAAAAGACCCTAGGTCATTTGATTTTGCCACTTATGTTGCGGATGCCTTGAATCATGGGCTGGAGAAATTGAAAGGAGACCTTGTGAATGTTCATTTTTCATTATACTCCATGTTAATGCATATCCTTCTTTATTGTGGACAAGAAATTAACTTCTGGCCAGATGAGTTCAGCATTAGATCTTATGATAAGAATGGTCTGAAGAAGCTGGTTCAGTTATGGGTATCAGCATGGGACCAGAGGTTCATGAATAACCAATATTGGCATTTTCAAGAATACTTTGTGAAACCTCTCAGTGCAGCTTTTGGGCAACACAGGGATTACACTTTGTCTCCTGAAATCAAGAGATTTCTCAGACCAAAGGACTTCTCTCCAGAGTCACAGATTGAACATAATTGGGGTGATTGGTATTGCCATGATAATCACACAGAAATAAGGGTGTTTGGATATGAAGGGCAACCCCATATGCTTCCAATTACGGTACCAAACAGAGTGGCTAGCTTGGAGATTATAAGGCAATTGTCTATTGCCAGTGCTAAACACTTAACTGATTTCGGTAAACAATCTATTGTTCTAGGTTTATTAGTTTTTTCTGATTTCATTGTCAAAAGTTCAAAAAGTTATCATTTACTTCAAAATAAATTAGACTATTATGGTATGACTCGGGGTGAGCCTAGGGAGAATTTTGATCCTGAAGGATATATAAGAGCCGCCAGAGCCTCACAGAAACTCAAAGCTGGAATACATGTGGCCAAAATGCCAGATGACCTAATCAAGAACCTTGAACGAGAGGAGGCCAAAGCTTTAAAAGGAAAGAGTGAGTTAGTTTGGGAGGCCTACAAATGGAAAAGGGCAAGGGGAATGATAGATGGAGACCTAATTGGAAATCTCCAAGATCCTCTGGAAGTAGCTAAAAGGCTGCTTCAACATGAAGCAGAAATTATGCACAGAGTGCCTTCGCAATTCCTTCATTTTATTAATACTGAGAAGGACAGTCAGCCCCTAGCTCACATGTCACCAAAGTCGACTGCCAGTAGTATCCCACTTGATTCTCCTAGGGAAGATTATCCCCCTGGTTTTGAAGCAGAAATGAATATGGACACTGGTGAGATTAACATCAAGGATGTTGTTGATATCAGAATGACTGAGCATGAAGACTTCGTTGCTGATGATGGATTTGCCTCTTCTAGGGAGTTCCTCTCATTTTTGTACCAATACAAAGGAGCTCATGTAAAACGAAGCATGGCTGGAAGACCAGAGGAGGAACAGATGAAGAGATTACAGGATGAAATTCATGTCCTCATGAAAGACATGACTCCTGAGAAAGGGAGGAGACTATTAAAAGAGGCCGGTGTAATCATCTTCTCCGGTTGGGATATTAACTTAGCACTCTTATTTGATGGCTTCCTGAAGAGACAAGATTTGAATCAACAGGTGTTGCCCCAGGAGGTAGATAAATTGTTCCTAGGCTCTGGATATGATCCAGACAAGAAAGCTCTCCTACAGTGGGCACTATATCCAAAGGGGAAGAGGCCTATCATTGTAGACATTGAAGAAACTTTTGGACACCTCATGGTTCATCAGGTTGGGAAAAATGATCCTAGGGTCACTGCAAAGCTCAACTTGGATGTTGCAAGATTGAACCTGGACCAGACAGAGTTTTTGATCAGAGAGAACGCCACATATAAAGGACTGTATGAAAAATCTAAGGAGGAAAATCAGAAGCTGCAGGCAAAAGTATTGCAACTAGAGACGGGGACTCCTATCAGCGAATACACCTCATACCCCACGGGACGCAGCTTGGACGATGTCTCTGATGCTCTGTACTGGAAGTATCAAGCAGAAAAGGCCAATAAACGCGCAGACAATATCCAACAAAAGATGGACAAATTAGTCAATGACATCATAGGACATCGGTTTAACACCATGCTCTTACAGGTCGAACCATATTGGATAGTATACAATGGAATGATAAAAGCGCTAACAGAGCATGAAAGGTTAAGAGCACGATTGCAGGAAGTACTAAACAATGTCGATACCATGACACCAGAGGAAAAGGCTGAGGGGAATGCGTATATAGAAAATCATGTCAAACTTGAAGATACGCTGAGAAGAGACTTAAAAGAATTAGATGATGAGAAACCTGTTGGAATGCCCTCCGTCTACAAAGAAGGAGAAGTGATATCTTTGGAGGATTTGCGAAAAGAGCTTACCAGCGTCAAGGATTGGGCCTTATCAGAGATAGATCGAAGTAAAGATATGGCCCCTACTGTCAACCAGATAATATTCAAATATTTGTTGCTGGGAGATGAATTGAAAAAACAAACTCCTCGAATCAAAACCTTCAGAGACGATGACTATATCCATCATCTAGGACTTCTAAATCTCTTTTTGCTTAAGTTTAGAAACACTCAAGTTAACGACTAGTATTTTGAAAAGTCGTGTCTCTTCGTGAAAAGCCTTCATCCTCATATATATATGAGAATGATTTTTGTAATGTAAAAAAAAAGGATATTAGATAAGAAGAAGATGGCGATGTATGACAGCCTGTAAGTTTTACAAATTTCAATGGAATACATGCTATGAACTATTGCTTTTCTTTGTGTATGTGTTGTGGATTATCTCACTTTGTTTTGGCAATCGTCTGTGATATTATCTAAGGTGATAAGGTTATTCATATTCTTGAAATCAAATCTGTGCTTCATGTTATAACATTGAAACAAAAGTTTTGCTTGCGAATTGTAATTGTTCCTTGCAGTACTTCATTGATTGGTCCCTTAAAGGTAGGGTTAAAATTCATTCAATCAACACATGATATAAGCATTCAGATTGATCTCAAAAGAAATAATAACCGACAGGTCTACAAAAGGGTGGATTAAAAAACTGTCTCACAGGCTCGCATAATAAGTCCTGAAGAAAGTGCAATGACTCTGTAGCCCAAACAGCAAAGAAGGCACTGGTCAAAACAAATTACACTCATCATTATATTTCACCATTTGTTATTTCAAAAAGCAAACAGAAGTAGTTAGGAAACATAGATCGAATAGCTTCTACAACAACAATCTTGAACTCATCTGCTATATCTCCATCCAAGGAACTCATGCCATTTCAAAGATCAGGAGATATCAGATTAGGATAATACATCTGCTATAAAAAGCACTGGTTATCGGGGACATTCAGTGAATAGGTATACCCGCCTAGGTCCTGCAGAGCCTAAAGTGAGAGAGTTAGCAACCAAACAGGTTCACTCTACATGTTGGCCAAGTCAATTGGAGGGTTTGATCATAGAAGTTGGCATTTCCTTAGAACCTATCCAATCTGTTGATTTGAGACCCAACAAGTTGAATGATTCAAACTCCAACCTGAGAAAGGAGTTGGAAGGACTGACTATCTGGATGTGTCAAGAGCTTGAGAACCGGAGGAAAGCTAAAGATTTGGTGAAGGACATAGATCATGAGATCTCCAAGTTGAAACAAGAGATCAATGCACTTACTACTCACCTTCATGAGAGAAGAATGGAAAAAGAAGGAGTACAAGGTGAACTGAACATAGCCATCTCTGAGAATGCAAGCCTAATGGAGATAAATGCTACTATTTCCAAAGAACTCTCTGAGTCAAAGGAAATACTTGCTATGTTCAACAAGAGCACTGTTAAGCTAGAGCAAAAGCTTGAGTCGCCCAAACTGGCAAAGAATACCAATGGACTTGGTTTCTCTGGTCATGAGGAAGGAGAAACCTTGGGAACAAATGCTGAAGCATCAAAGAAGCAACTAACATTCAAAGGAAAAGGTAAGCAAAAATTCAAACCTGTTTGCTTTAACTATCTTAAAGGAGGACACACTACCAATGTTTGTAGGAGCAAAGCCTATAATAACTTTCCTTACTTTATAAACAATGTACCTAGATCCAATAAGTTCAATGGTAATTGTTATGCATGCAACAAGTTTGGGCATAGAGCATCTGATTGCAGGTCTGTTATGAACAACACCGGAAGATACCCTCAGAGGACTCAAGGAGTTGGTCCAGAATCTTTTATGAACTGGAACCCCAACCGATTTAATGCTTATAATCATCAGTCAGGAAATAGTGGCTATCAACCGGCAACCAGATGGAGAGAAAACTATTGGATTTGTCATGGTCATGGTCACACTACTGCAACATGCAGAAGGAAGAATGGAAATATGAACAATGGACCTTGGAGAGCACCTGGAATGATTTGCTATCATTGCAACAAACTGGGTCATGTAGCAAGATTCTGCAGAAGCAAAAAGAGTATATCGGATGATATACTGGTCACTCCAAAAGGAGAAATTGATGTTCAAATAGTTCAAGCGGATATGAACAAAACCTGGAAGAGGAAACCAACAATGTTGGAAGAGGAACCGGTTTCTGCACCTAGTGTGGAAATTACGGAACCAATAGACTAAGCTTCAAAAAAGCTTAGGGGGAGAAAACGGCGAAATATTTTTGAACCCCCAGTTGACACCGGTAAAAGACCTTAACCGGTGTGTGTTGCCTGTCATTTGGTAGAAGACCGGAAATGGTAAAAAGGGCAAATTAGGGTTTAAACCCTAATAGTGGAGCATTAATGACGATAGGTGAGGAATATGCTTAAAATAATTTTTCAAATAATTTCTCACTATCATTTTTTGAGCAAAGAAAAGTTTTTCAAAGAGCAGAGCGAAGAAAAGGTGATTTGTGCTGAGATTTTGAGAAATTGAGAAACCGCGAAGGAGATTCAAATTCAAATTGCAAATGGTCAAGTGAAGAACACAAAGAGGTTATTCTGTAACTGATGGAGTGTGAGGTGAAGGAGAATCTGAAAGCCCTAAATTCACATGTTTCAAAAGGTATTTCTTGAGTTCTTAAGTTTCTATCATGGCTTCCGCATCTCATACCAGTTCTAGTGCATCTATCGAGTCTACAAGTTTTATTCAACACAAGTCTAAGTATAATGCCTTGTCTCAAGTACCGGCTGGTGTTATAGTAGAAGAGGGAATCTCAGATTACATAGATTGTAAACTCGAAGACCTAGGGTCTCTAGCTATCCATACCCAGCTAGATTTGTTTTGTGGAAAAGATAAGAAGATCAAACCGGAGTCTAGTATTCTGGAGAAGAAGAAGCTCCACAATGTTGTTTACTTCCTAGAGGATTTCACAGAGGATCATATAAGAATCATTCTGAGCAGAGTCCATGGTGACAAGATGTACCTAGAGAGAACGCATGATATTATGTCATAGGCAATTCATGTCGTCACCAGTTTTTGCAATACAGGGGAAGTGTCAGCCCTAAGGACGGTTAGCAAGTCTGAAATGTCCAAGCTCACCAGTTGAGTGAGTGACTCACGGGGTATGACTGTCAATTCCATCAATGATGACCTCGTGAAATATGCATGCATGGTGATTGGATACCAGATGTTCTCAGCCATCAGAATTAACTCTGTATCTATTGCAGTGATAAATGCTGCTTACCGGATGATCAAGGAAGATGCATCATTCGACCTCTGCACCGGTATGCAAAGGCAACTCCTATTGAATCTGAAGTCGATCAAACATGATAATGCACTGAGGTTCAAGTTTGGACAACTTTTAGTTGGGTTGTTCTTTTACTTTCAAGGATACTTCCCAAGAGTGGGAGACATTCAGTGGTCTGCGGACCAACCGGTTACCAAACAGATAAAGGAAAGCTTGCAAGCAGTGGGAACCAGTTACCCTGATGTCCTAAACAAGTATTTTGATGAATTCAGACAAAAAATGAGCCAAAGAATGAGAATATCAGGTGACATCATCAAGAAATATGAAGACGATATCTGTTTCACCATCAAAGTGGATCAATGCATAATGGAGGCTGTTGAGCCTAGAGTGGAAGAAGTGGAGCCAGTGGGCTATGAGGTGATGTTTGATATGCTGGAAGGGTATGCCTCTACCCTTATTGCCTCAACGCTTGATCCTAAGGCAAAGAGAATAGGCACCTACCTAGAAAGGATAACACCAGTTGAGGAACCACCAGCAAAGAAAGGAAAAGAGTCTTCAGTGAAGAAGGGAAAAGAAGTACCATCCGCATCTGCACCGGTTACAACAGCAAGCCCAAAAGTGACCAAACGGTCATCGGCCAAAAAGAAACCGGAAGCGGCACCGGCTAAAGTCTTCGAGAGGAAAAAGAAGACAAAAAGCAATACACCAGACTCAGAGGAAACTATGTCTGAGGAGCAGCCCATGAAGGCAAGACAGACAAGAAAGAAGACAAAGAATGAACCGGCATCATCTGCACCAGTAAATATAGATATCTCCTCCTATTAACCTTTGACACATTGTCAAAGAACAATAAAGAATATTAGGAGAAAATTGCTACATGATTTAGTAGATTACTTTGATGACTTTAGTGATGAAGAAAAAGAAGAGGTAGAACAAGAGATTATCAAGTATTTGTGTACCTATGACCGGTCGCCCTCAGAGATTAAATCTCAGACACCGGATTCTTTGTATAAGTTATTAGATAATAGATGGCGCATTGTCATAGAAAAGGAACAAGAAATTAGGGAGAAAGTTTTTGCATAGTACTTTCCCGACCTGTCAAATTCTAAATTATTTGATGTTATAGACCAAAATAAAGGACTCTTCTTCACTAGAAGAAGAAGACTTTGGTTGTTAGAAGGTAGAGTTGATGATGTCGAAAAGGACACTCATCAGTATATGGCAACCGTTGTCCAGTCTCACAAATCGCGTATAGCCAACCGGCAAGCTGAGAAAGAATCGTTTATATCCAAACCGAACGAAGTATTTGATGATGAAGGAAAACCGGTTGTTGAACCGATCGACACTATTGATGTTGATGCCCTGGATGTAGAAGATGTTACTCAGGAAACACCATCTGAGGCAATAGGACAGGAGCAACAAGCTGAACAGGTTGATAAGCAAGCCGAGGACAGATGGGAAGTGGCAAAGGAATAGGTAGAGCAGAGGAAAAAGGATGAAGATGAGGAGAAGTGGAAATAGGAAGAAAAGAGAAAATAGGAAGAGGAGAAAAGAAAAGAAGATGAAGAGAAAAAGAAGCAAGAAGATGAAAGGAAAAAGAAAGAAGAAGAGGGTAAGGAAGAGAAGAAGTGAAAGGAAGCAGAAAGGAAGAAGGAAAAGGAAGACAAGGAAGAGGAGAAGAGGAAGGAAGCTGAGAAAAAGAAGAAGGAAGAGGAAGACAAGGAACAGGAGAAGAAGAAGGAAGCAGAGAAAAAGAAGAACGAAGAAGAAGAAAAGGAAGAGGAGAGAAGCAGAGAAGAAAAAGGCTGAGGAGGACAAAGAAGAGGAGAAGAGAAGAGAAGTGGAGAAGAAAAAAGCAGAAGAGGATAAGGAAAGAGAACCGGCAAAGAGCGCCCAGATGGAGACTCTGAAGGCAACCGGTAGTCAAGCCAAACCGACTGACCTCACCAGTCCTATCGACCTCTAGTCTGCAAGTGAAACAGAGCTGATGTAGAGCATCAAAGTTGCCCAAGGACGGCTTGAAAACATACAAAGGAAGAAGGAGCGAGATGTAATTCAAGCGGTTGTGGACACTCTTACCGGTTTGATATGCGGTACTAACCTTCCGAGCACTGAATCATCACTGGCCAAACTAAAGCTCCTATGCATAGTAGTGGATGATCAGGTGCAAAGCCTAGAAGAGGTAGCAGAGGCAAATGTCAAGAAGGAGCATCAAAAAGATCTTAATATAGCTCTGGTGAAGAAGTTGAATGAGCTCCGGTCTGAACTGCAAAAAGAACAAAAGGATATAAGGGACGCTCTGGATGAGGGGAATCTGCTACTCAACAAGATCTGCCAACGCCATCTATTCTATGATAATGTGCTAGCTCAAAAGCAAAAGCTTCAAACAGACTTACAATCCTACATGAGCACATTCAAGCCGCCTTATGACTCCTTTAAAACTTATGGGCAAACCGTTCATCGGTTTCACATCCAGTCAACAAAATTGGAGCAAGAGATCAGCACCCGGTCTAGAGATTTGCAGGAGCTACAACTGGTTCTACTCCCACGTCTGCAAATTCTTCAGAAGTGTTATCTGAATCTGGATGCCTTAACAGTTATATAGGAGATGAGCACAATTGATGTCATGGAAGAACAGGTCTCCCAGATGCAGACATAGAAAGAAGTAGCCACCTCCCTACTTGAGTCCTGGTCTTTATCGATGAAACAATTCTTGTAGGACTTTAAATCTATTTTTGACAAGTATTATTCCTTATTGTCATAAACTTTTATTATTTTAATATCAAATGAAAACAAGGTTGTTCAGCTGTACTTTGTCATTGTTGGCAAAGGGGGAGAAGTATTCTATTTGGGAGAAGTATAGGGGAGAAGTATTTGGTAATTAAAATTTTGATATATGCTCTGAATATCTCAATGTTTATGCTCTATATGCAAAATTGTTATACTTTGTTTTGTTAAAAGGATAGTGTATATGCTTAGGGGGAGCAATTTTGCTAATGGCATGATTTTGTTGTAAAACACTTAGATGTCAAAATTTTATTTTCCTAAGTGTTGCCATCAATGCCAAAGGGGGAGATTGTTGGAATTTTTTATGTTTATATTGTGATTGTCATTGATGGACACACACTTGCATTGAGATCCCCTTTATATGTATAAGCTTAAGCTCAACCGGAATATGTTCCAACCGGTATGTTGTATTATAGTCTTTAGACTATTGGTGTTTTGCATAATGTGTTTATCAGTCTGAAGCGGCATGTCGACCCCAAGCAGTTCGTGGATCCCAAGCGGTACGAGGGATTAAAGCGGCATAACATATTTTTACCAGTCTTCTTTTTTGACAAACCGGCAACCAGTATTTTGTATGAATCGGTAATACTCTGTGATGAGTTACCAACCGGCATTTTGTGATGATTTACCATCCACCGATTGTTTGACGGTGCCGACACTCTGGCGATGCTTTTTGTGTCGTGTTACCGAGTATGTCCAAGTTCATTGAACCTAGGGAATTGGATTGTAAACCTATTGGACCAACATGAAATCAAATTCCTTTAAAAGGACATCATGTCTAGGGTTTTTATGTTGTTGTCGATGGTTTTATGTTGTTTCAAGGGTTTAAGGTGGTTGATGAGTTTTTGTGAGAGCGATCTTATTTGAGAAGATCAAGTCTGTGAGGTGTAACAGAGTGAGAGTTATAGAAGATTGAAGTACTGCTGGAATGCATTAGCTATGAGCTATACTGGATCTAACCAAGCAATCTGTGCTATCTGATAGATCATATACTTGTTGATTACTCACCTCTTTGACAAGTCTGAAGCCCTTAACTGGGTAGGCTCAGAGTAGCCTTTGTAAAATCCTTTAACAAGGTGGTTCACCTTTGTGAATCTAAAATCCTATAGCAAGGTAGTCCTTGATCGGACTTATCTCCTAATAGAGATTGAGATTCCTAATAGGATCTATTATGGTAAAGAACATTGTAAGACCTTAACCGGTCTGACCTCAACCGGTTTGGTTCCTATTGTGCAGATAGTTACTTGTGAGTTTCATCTCACCGTGGTTTTTCCCATTTGGGTTTCCATGTCAAATATCTTGTGTTATGGTGGTATTGCTTTTGTGGGTGAATATCTTATTTGCATTTTGGTTTGCATGTGTGTTAACCGGTTTGTTTGTTAAACCATGTTATCGGTTTGTCTCTAGATTGTTTAAGTGTTTGAAAGCAGTGTTTTCGGTATACTAATTCACCCCCCCTCTTAGTATTCATCAATCTACAACAATTGTACTATTCAAACAACAATGTAAAACTAAGGATTACTTCTCCTAAGAGTAACATTCAACTTCATGTCTAATGTTGATTACTGGAAAGAAATTACCAACAGTTAAAACTTAACATCTCAATGGAAAGAAACTTCAACAAATTAATCTCCATCTCATGCTTTTAAAAGAAACTGAAATCAATACAAAGATCACCTCCCTTCGGTCGAGTGGGCTCCGCTCTTCGTCTGGTGGGATCTTGAAATACAAGTGCTGAAATCAACTTTCTACTTTCATTGATATATACTTCCAGGAGGAAGTAAAACAAGTTCTGAGTATTACAAAGAATACTCGGCTCCACTGAAACTAAATACTGACTAAATCTTAATTTCTAACTTACTTCCTAATCTGAGAACAATGTGATATATAAATATCCTTATTCAAATTTCAAACTAAGCTTAACCACCTAAAGCGATAGTAACAACCGGAGAAAAAGAAAGTGAAGGAAATAAATCAACTCCAAGATGAAGTTGAGTTCTAAAAGACGTCGATGAGGTAGGAACAAAAAGAGAGATCAAGGAAGATTTCTCATTTTGAAATAACTGGAGGTTATCATCTTCTATGAGGCAGTTGTCATGAACGTTGTCAAATTTTTGCTTGTTTACTCAAAAATGTATTTGAAAACACATAAATGAAGATAAGACAGATGTGGAAGATATAATCTGATTACCATCATATTCTCATCATTTAAACAAGAAAAAAGATAAACATTGCATCATAAACATCACTTCTAATATTACTTATAATTAGCAAAGTATCATAGTAAAAAGTAAATAAACATGTATGCAAATAAGGTATGCCACTAGGCATATTAGTCTGAAGATTAATAAAAGCATAAAATATAACTATAATAAAAGTGTAATGTTTCTTCCTCATCATTAAGTTGATCAACAAGTAACTTTCTCTTTTCCCTTGATTTGTTCAACCGATGTTTCAGTGTTTCAATGTATTCTTCAACATATTTGAGATTTGCTTTCACTTGTCGGTTCTCGTCTTGTGCATGATCAAGATTTTCAAGAGAAACAACCAGTTGTTTTCTAAGACTACTGAAATCTCTTAATTCACCTTCCCGGATCAAAATCAAGTTGTTAGGATTCCTCTGAGGAACTAGGCTCTGATACCAATTGTTGGAATCAATGAACACTAAGAGGTGGGTGAATAAATGTTCTACAATTTTTAACTTTGGCAATCTGCTCATTAAACGTCTTAATGCATATGAAGGAAATTAAAGTGCAGAAACACAAAGTAAAGATCAACAACACTATAACACCAATATTTTTACGTCGAAACCTAGTTAGGGAAGAACCACGGTGGGATTCTAAACCACAATATTAATATACTCTGCTAAAAGTATAGAAATATTACATAAGGGGAATGCACGTTCATTCAGACACATTGCCTAGAGCTCACTACTCAAATTAAAAGAAAGGTCTACAACTCGGAAGGCTCACTTCATTACAAAAGTTTGTAAGAGATTACAATATATTTTAAACTATGAAATAGCATCAACAAATGCCTGAGTATAGTTCTGGTTAAGCACACAACATATTCTTACTCTGTTCTCCAATACTGCTCTGTTCTGATATTCTGCAATATATTGGAGCATAAATCTTCACCTTGCGCATGTGAAACAGTGCACAATCGATCACACACACACACACACATGCTACGCAATCATTGAATACCAAAATGATCAAATAAATTTGTCTTATATATCCACATCACCAATTTAGGTTACCACCATGTTGGCTTCAAGAACACGTCACAAAAGATGAAATGTGTACACAAGTCAACTTCAATTTGATCCAAAAATAACTAAGTAGATCAAAACAAAATGTCCACATGATTCCCACAAGTCGTCTCATCAACCTTGAACACACAAACAACCACAAAAATCGCAAGATCCACAAACTACATTACCACACGTTACCATATATAACCATTGTTCTAACCAAAGACATGATTACTAGACCTTCTAACTTGCACAAACTTATCACCAAAGGCCAAAAATATAGAATAAGGTAAATTTCATGTCTACAAACTTTCCTCGAAATCCATAAAGCATAATACTCAACCAAAATAATCCACCAACCAAAATACTGTACACTCTATAGGATATCTTGTTCTTACCAAACCTAACCAATACTTGATCAATCTTCAATCAATCTTCCAGAATGATGAAAACATGATGTGAAGACGTCAATTCTGATATGAGCTACCATCAATGACAATATCTCAACATACATGCAATGTCTCTTGCCAAAAAATTGTTCATCAAGTATCTTCACAATTGTTTGGATTTGCTTGAATTGATGTGGCACATCATAATTCAAACATGTGGATAGTTGAGTAGTCTTCTATCGCACACAATCTTGAGACTATTCCTTCCACCTCCTTTCATGTAGTTGCTTTAGCGTTGACCAATAGAGTTGTTTCTTCCTAAGGGGAGACACATGGTTTGTCACTCTTAGATCATCTTTAGCATTTGTCCTTGAGTCTTCATCTTTGGCATTGGAGCTTCTTTCTTATCAGGGGAATACATTATTTCTTCTTTCCCCTCCAAATTATGAGAATCTTGATTTTACTTTTGTGAAGGAATTTGTCCTTGGGAGGTCTATCTGAGGTCATCCTTCCTTTTTAGTAGTTCATGTTCTTTTCATGTATTGCATCTCTCACTTTTGAAGAGGGGTTTTTTCTTACATGGTTTTCCTCCTTTTCTCCTTTTCTCCATGCAGAGAGACCTCATTGGTGTGAGTTGCATTTATTTGTACATGAGTACCTGATCAAGCCTAGTTGTCGGGACTCATTAATGTATACATTTTGCATTTATTATTAGATCTTTAAATAGAGTCATAAAATAGAACATCAGAAGAATACTTCTATAGCACATCATCACTTGAAATATCTGAACTGAGATACTACACAAACATCGTATGTAAGGATATGCTCCAAGCCATAGTGATATAAAAGCCAATGCAGAAAAATGTGGATCATTCTTTGGACTAGTCCTGATCAACAACTAAACTTCCAACAAATTATTATTATTATCACAAACAACAATTGCAACACAACGGACCTAGAAATATAGGAGTACAATATCCATAGAGAATGAATACTATGTCCATGACCACAAGTCCTTATCTTCAAATGTGAAGAAATACAAATCATTCTACCAAACTGAATTCAACATACTTTCATGCACCATCAACTCTAACATTCTGCAATCAACCATATTATCTTTGTAGTACCATTAGTTCACTTAGGAGCAACAAGGGGGAAAAAACAACACATTGTAGCAATTACAAGATCATCAACACCATAAAAAAAAATCCATTTTATCATAATGCTTCTAATCCTCATCTTAATATAATATCATCATGATACCATTTTTTCAACTAACTATGAGCATCATCACCATCACTATTAGAGGTATAAGAGATCAAGTCTTATGTGAATATTTTCATTATCATTATAATTATTATGTAAGATATCAACACCAGATTGTGGAAATCTAATCAAGGACATCATATCTAATCAATATTATTAGGAAATCCAACTAATAACTTCATCAATAATACTTCTATGCAACTGCATCACAATGGACTTCATCAACTATATCACTATCATACATTTGATAGAACAATTATCATCATTATCAAGATTAAGCACGAACACCAATTGATATACTAACTATACACCTCTACGTCGTAGGAAGTGAGCATCCATAATAGGAGAATCAAACACCATCATGGTCATAAGCATCATTGGCATTACAACATATTGAGTATAGATATCAACACCAAGATGGTGAACATCCATAACAAGAACATCTTCATCAATGCCACCATCTAATCAACTCTCATTTGTCTTCTTTAATAATGGAAACATAAAATGCAAAGATCCTCTACACAATCAACAATACGAATATTAACCAACTACACACCTTTGGATCTTTAGATATCAAACTACATTTGCAACCAACAATCATAACATAATTTCCACAAATGATAACATATATTTTATTAGCAACATAATATAAGAATATCATCAATTCCATTCATTTGCATCATAGAAATGCACCCCATTACAACAAGTGGAAAGAATCACCATATCACCAATGATACCATACCAACAAAGGCCAAAAAGAAACATTATAACTGTAAGAAAACCATCTCCAATACAACACAAAGGATTGAATGTTGAACACAATGTACCACTGAGAGGGCGGGTGAATCAGTGGTTCCTAAATTCTTTTCCCTTTTAAAGAAACCTTAGAATATTGGTTGCTAACTTGAGCACTAAACAATCAAACCAGTAAAGAAAATGAGGAAACCAAAGAAAAAAAACACAAAAATGCAACCCACAACATCAAATGTATGAGGAAAACGCAATATGAGAAAAACCTCGGTGAGAAATGTTGTTGGAGACTACTTGGTGCAGGAGCACCTAGTCATGCTTCACTCTCCTTTTTAGTATTTTGATGCTTAAGTGTTTGTGAGTCTTGTAATAGGTTTTTAATGTTTTTCTAGGTTGTTCTTAGTCATTTCATAAGTGTTTTATCTCATTTTGTGCTTGAGAGATCAAGTTTTGCTTCTTAGGTCTTGAGTTGTCAATTATGTGCTTCTAGGCCAAAAAGGGCTAAAAAGTGGGAAATTGCCTTATAGGCCTAGAAATGGTTGGGAAAGTTTTCGAACATGTTTTTTGAGTGTTTTTAAACATTCCTAAGTGTCCAGGAGGTATAGATAAGTTAGGTTGCTCAAAAATGTCATTTGGAGCAACAAAAGTTGTTTTCATTGTTTGGAAAAGTTGTCATTTTTAAGACAAGTTTGTAAAAGAAAACCTCCTACAGCTGGTGGTCCATAAAGGACCTCATAAATTAATCATGATGCTATAAATATTCCTCCCTCTTCTTTGTATAGGGTGGGAAATTGTATTTGAAAGACATTCTCAATTGGAAATATAAAAAATTATGGCTTTTAATGGTTTTTTAACTCATTTTCTTGTGACAGTCCATACTGGATAGTTTCCTTCCATATTGTACTTGCTGGAGATTGATTTCAATATACATTCAAATAATTTTATGTAATAGTTTCATTGGTTTTGCATTTGGAAGTTAGTTGTACAAAATAGTATCATTTTTGCTCCTTGACTGCCCTGTCAAGGGTTTTGGCCTCCAAAATGTATCAAATTGTCTAAATCCAGGTTTGGGATCCCATGGGTGGACTTATACAATTTTTATGGCATATTTACAATATAAATATTTCATATTTTGGCCAGGGTTGTGCAAAAAAGTGTCTTTAAGTTTATGCTAGGCAAGTTGGAGATGGATTTGGCTAGCAAATGTGAGCAAAGACCAAATTTGTTTGTACTCAAAGGTCAATTTGAGTGAGAAAACTTAAGGCAGAGGTCTGTACTAGTCTCCTTGAAGTTTTAGATGTATTTGGAGCTCCAAACAGTGTTTATTTTACCTTGAAATTGAGTCAAGTTGTGGCTGGCAGCGAGTACCCTGTTTTGGGGAATTTAATGTATTTTAAATCATAAATGGATTTATGAAGATGTTCATGTTTGAAGACCTTATGAAAAGTGTTAAAAAAAATTTTGTATATTGTTACATTCTTTTGTGAATTTATTTATGAAGTTCTAACCCTTCAAAGTGCAGCAAAAACAGTGAATTAGCAGTGACAGTGCATTTTAACAATCATTTTGTTGTTGTATGGAAAATGATTGGTATAATGTCATGCAAGGAAGAGTTGGAAAATAGTTCAAAATTATGTGGTAGAGTTTCTACAAGAATTTGGAGGTTTGGTTTGTGGTTTAGAAGTGACATCCTTTGTTACATGAGCAAAACCCTCTCAAAACCCTACTTTCTTGCCTATAATTGTGGACAGTCATTATACCATCTTATCAAGAGATAAAACCATGAAAATCCTTGATTTTAGACCATATTGACACCTTCCAAGTTAGGTTACAGGGTGGTTTTGGTCATCGTTTCCCTATGCAAGCAAATTTCACCCAATTAGGCCTCCACGGGCTAGTAGCCTTTTTAGCCCTGTTTTAACAAAAAGTGAACCCGATTGCCCAAATGATGTTAGAACCTTCCAAATTTGTGAAAAAAAATCGAAAGACACTCAAGGAGCCTAATTCAATCAAAATTTATCATTTAGATACCATCTTTAAATATGGACCTATGGTGGAGGGTTTGAGTAGCATTGAGGAAACAAGCTAGAACAAGAGAGTGTAACAACATGAAGGGATGGTTGCTTGAGAAGAGGTGTGGGTGTTGAAGATTGAATTTGAAAACACTATTTGAACACAAACAAAATCATGTCCTTTTGGGTCTATTTGATTGGTTAAACCAATTTAGACTTATTGAGTAACTTCTCACTCAATCTCCCTATCACTACTGCTCCAATCCAGCCTCACAAGTGAAACATTGAATTACAAAGATTTAGGGCACCAACCCAAGGAGCACCAACCCCTTCTGATTTAGGGAACCAACCCAAGGAGAACCAACCACTACAATAAGCTCCAACTTGGTTATGTATATTGAAATACGATTTTGATACAGTTATAGTTGCTTGTTGCAAATGAGTTTTGCAACTCTTAATCAAATAGGTTACTGTCAGTTGACAGTCTTCTCTTCTTTACTAGATCTCACACTACCGGTTATGAAATCACTCTCTCTTATTTTTGGCCTCTCTTCTCTCACTCTCTCTCACAGCCTCACAACTCAGTATGTCACACTTGGATGTCGCCTTCCTCAACCACACCTCACCAGTTTGCTCAACCATTCGACCTGCTATAGTTATACCGATACTCAATTACTGTTGGTTAAACCATCTCACCAGTTTTCTTGTTAACTCACTCTGCAACTTTCTTAGAATAAATTATAAGGGAGATGATTCTTCTCTGTACTCACACTCTCTTCACTCTTCTTCTTCTCCTAAAGCATCAACCTTTTCTATTTCAAGCTCATGTATTTATAATCGTGGATTCCCGCCAAGAACGCATTCAATCACTACCGTGTTAGGTTTCTCCTTCTCCAACTCAATCTGAATCCAATTTGATTTTATATGCTTTTCTAGGAATAAGATCTTCATGACATCTATCAATCACCAACAAATCTTTGCATTCCAATGTGTGTTTTCTAAATATGGAGGTCTGTACCATTCTTTTCTACTTTTCTCTGTCATTCACCATTAAAGGCTTTGTTGTTTCATTCACCAAATGGGTACGAAGATCAAATCTTCTTCCAGGATCAGTTCAATTGCTTTTCTAGCTTGCCTTCCTCAAGCCGCAATCCTATGACATCCTTCATTACTTTCGGGTTCCTCATTAAAGCCGGCCTACTTGCAGAATTGTTACGTCAATGCACACTCCATCGACCTGTGCAATCCCTCCACCTAGCATCCAGCTGTCATTCTTGTCGACATCCACTTTTGCTAGGATTCCTATGTTGGTTTGACATTCTTTGTCGACCAAGGTAGATTGTTGGTTTAGATCACCTTACCAGTAGGACCATCAAACATCCTCTCTGTTCTACTCACCAGTTGTTGTGCCTTCATAACAAACAAACAACCTTCCTCCCAGTTTATGCTTCACTGGTAAGCCTTCTTTACCAGTAGATGACACAAGTCATGTGGACCGGTAGCCCTCCTTGTGTCTACTCATTCTCATATGTATTGTCATCATACCAGTCACCACTTCTTAATTACTGGTGACCTTTCCGAACCAGTTGACATCAATGACAACTTAATGCCAATAATGCCAACAATCTCCCCCTTTGATGTCAACTTATTGTAAAACACTTCATACTGATAGATTTCTCCCCCTTTGACATGATGAGAAAGGGTACTGTCCACTTCCCCTTTGATCCGTACCATGCTCCCCCTTTGGCTGCTACTAGTGATTGCAGCCAGTATCGATACGTGGTTCATGAGTTATAGAAGTTATTATGAACTCCCCTTGAACCATATCAAATCTTCCTTTCTTAAGTGCATAAGGAAAAAGGCACAACTCCCAACTTATGTCGTAGGTACTCAAAGGTTCTTGTCGGTAATGGTTTGGTGAAAATGTCTGCTACTTGTTCTCTAGTAGGGACATAATCCATCCTTCCTTCTTGTCCTTCAACCTTCTCTTTGAGAAAATGATACTTGATAGCAATGTGCTTTGTTCTTGAATGGATCATCGGATTCTTTGCTATGTTGATTGCACTCGAATTATCACACCAAATGAGAATAGGATCAGTGATGTCCACCTATATGTCTTTGAGGGTCTACTTCATCCAAAGCACCTAAGAGTAGCATGTAGTAGCAATAATGTATTATGCTTCAACAGTTGATAGAGAGACTGAGTCCTGCTTCTTGCTATGCCATGAGACCAATTGGCCACCTAGGAAGAATGAACCACCACTTGTGCTCTTTTCGTCATCAATGCAACCTGCTCAATCAACATCAGTGTATGCTTCCAAGATGAATTCCCCTTGTTTAGGGTACCACAATCCATAACTGAGTGTTCCTCAAAGGTACCTAAAGATTCTGCTTACAACATTCATATGTGACTTCTTAGGTGCAACTTGAAATCTGGCCACCATGCACATTGTTTGTACTATATCCAGTCTAGAAGCAGTTAGATATAATAGACTGCCTATCATGGATCTATACAATGTTTGATCCACCACCGGTGATTCATCATTCTTGCTTAATTTGCTTCCGGTCACCATGGGGGTACTTACCGGTTTACAATCCTCCAGTTGAAATTTCTTCAACATATCCTTTGCATACTTGGTTTGTGAGATAAATTTTCTCTGATCTTACTGTAATATTTGCGAACCAAGGAAGTATGTCAATTCATCAAGCATTGACATCTCAAATTCTGATTGCATTTGATTAGCAATTTTTTTGCAAAGGGTGTCTTTGTTGCCTCCAAAAATAATTTCATCTACATACACAACCACAATGATCATGTGGTTTCCTTCTTTCTTTATATATAAATTGTTGTCAGCACTCCCCTTTTTGAATCCTTGCTCCTTCGGGTATTGATCTAATCTTGAATACCATGCTGTAGGAGCTTTCTTTAAGACATACAGGGCCTTCTTCAACCAACACACAAATGTTTTATCATCATGTAGCAGAAACCCTTCTAGTTGCTCCATGTACACTTCTTCTTCCAAATTTCCATTTGGGAAGGCGAATTTTACATCCATCTGATATACTTTATAACCTTTGTAGGTAGAAAAGGCTAGAAACATTCTAATTGCTTCTAATATAGCTACCAGTGCAAATGTTTCTTCAAAGTCAATTCCCTCTACCTGAGAGTATCCTTTGCACACCAGTCTAGCTTTATGCCTAACAATTTTACCTTCTTCATTCATCTTATTCTAGTAGACCCATTCAGTGCCAATGATGTTCTTGTCTTTCGGTCCCAAGTCTTGTTCTTCTCAATCTGTTACAGTTCTTCTTCCATGGCATCCATCCATTCTTGTCTTTTGTTGGCGTCATTGAATGTTTTAGGTTCTACTTCACTCATGAGGCAGAAGTTGACTTGTTCATCATTTTGGACAACTCCTCTTCTAGTCTGCACACCATCACTCTTATTTCCTAGAATTTTCTCTTTCGGGTGATTCAACTGCACATACCTATTGGGAGCCTTCTTGGATGCTTCTTCCGGATCAATGTCTAACTCAGCTTCCTCACCTTCATCACCAAAATCATCATACCGGTTTACCTATGGTTGTCTTCCTTTGTGCATATCCTCATCAACTTTTACATGCACACTCTCAATGACTCTTCTTAGTCTTTTATTGTAGCATTTGTAGGCCTTGTTGTTAGATGAGTAACCAAGGAAGATTCCTTCATCACTCCTAGAGTCAAAACTACCTAGGCCATCCATATCTCTTTTGATAAAACACTTACTTCCAAATACTTTGAAGTATTTGACTAATGGCTTATGGTCATACCACAACTCATAAGGTGTCATTATGTTGTTTGTCCTTAGTTGAACTTGGTTCAACGTATATGCAGCAGTATGAATAGCTTCCTTCCAATATGTGTCTGGCATATTGGCATCATTTAACATGGTTCTGGCCATCTCCTTGACTATCTTGTTGTTCCTCTCTACCACACCCTTTTGTTGTGGTGTCCTGGGGGCTGAGTGTTTCCTTCTAATTCCATGTTTTTCACCATAATCTTCAAATTCATTTGATGTGAACTCTCCACCTCGGTCTGATCTTAGGCATTTTAGCTTGCACCCAATTACCTTCTCCACCATCTTCCTAAAGATCTTGAATCTATCAAAAGCTTGTGACTTATCTTGCAGGAAAGTGACCCAAGTCATTCTTGAATAATCATCAATAAAGAGAATAAAATATATTTCACCGGCAAGAGTTATTGTCCTAGTTGGATGACACAAATCTGTATACACAATCTCAAGTGGTCTTGAGGTGTTGTTCTCCTTTGTCCTGAAGCTTACCTTAGTATGCTTCCCTTTTACACACTCATCAAAAAATGTGCTTACTGGTTTGATGATGGGTGGAATATTCCTCACACACCCCTTTCTTCTTACTGCAACTAAGTTATCAAAGTTTATGTGGCCTAATCTTCGGTGCCACAACCAAGTTTCATCAACCTGCCCCATCATGCATTGGGAATCATAGCATTCCTTCAAATTGTAAACATTTCCATCTGTTCTCTTTCCTTCTGCCACAACTTGACCAGTACTGTCTTTCCTTATCCGGCAACCAGTTGATTCAAAGGTGAATTTATAACCTTTGTCACAAATCTGACTCACACTCAGCAGATTGTGCTTTAGGACTTCCACATAATATACATCATGTGCCTTCAATTTTCCATCAATATTTAGAGTACCTTTTCCCTTTATTTTGATGGATGAGTTGTCTCTGAATCTTACTAAACCACCATTCCAGTCTTCAAGTTTAATAAATCTTTTTATCACTAGTCATATGGTTGGAACAACAACTATCTACCACCCATAGATTTTTCCTTTCAGTGTGTAAAGCAGTCTGCACTATTAGACTTGATTCTGCCTTGTCCTTTTCTTTCTTAACCCATACCGGTTTGGTTTCCTTCTTCTTGTCAACTGCTATTTTTTTCTCCAGTTCAACTATCGGTTCTTGATCAAGATTTGTCTTCTTCTACTTGATCTTCCTATTTTTACAAAACCTTGTTATATGTCCAAACTCTCGATAGTTATAGAAATTCACATTTTCATTTAAAGATAAATCCTTAAAATTATTGTAGGGCACCATTTTATTCTTCCTACATTAAAAACTCCTATGATCATATCCATTACACTGATAAAAGACAACATTCATATCCCAAAGTGCATTAAAAGAATTTTTACTTTCATAACTCATAGAGGGCTTATTGGTTAATCTACAGTCAACTATTCTATGCCCAAATTTGTTACACCGGTAACAGTAACCATGAAAGTTTGAAACATACCGCTTAGGTTTCCTTGGTCCTACAAAGGATTTCCTCACTGGGGGTCTTCCCTTCATGCTATTGACTCTGGTGAATCCTTCATGGTCAACTCTTGCATTTCTCCTTGGATCTACATGTCAGTACAATGAGTGTGGCCTCCAGTTCATTGCATGTGTATATCAGTTTGTGTGGCGATTTCCAACAGCATCTGCATATGTCTTTTTACCGGTATCCTTGCTTATAGTGAATGTCTCCTTCTCTTCACCTTCATTTGAAAAGGTGAACTGTATCTCTTTACTGGATGCGTCTTTGTTGTTTTAACTTTGACCTTCTTCAAAACCTAAGCCATTGGTATCTTTAGATTGCTTCTGTTTTCTCAACATCTTGCCTAAGGCTTCGGTGTTGCCTTCATATTTGCTTTTTAACATTATTTATTCCTTACTTTCTTCAAGCTCCTTTCTGAGCTTCACTATTTCTGCTTCCAAATATTGATGCTTCTTTTCCTTCTTCATTAGATCAAAGGATGTAACTTCACATATCCTCTTGGCTTCTTCTAACTGCAATTTCAAGTCAGATATAACTTGATTGGACTCATCCAGGGATTGCTTAAAGAGACCTTGTTCATCTACTGCAACAAGCTTAACCTTCTTGAGTTCTCTTCTTGTTTCACTCAACTCCTCACGAGCACTTATAAGCTCTCCTTCTAAATCCACTCTAGAATCAATATCCTCTTCTTCCTCATCTTCACTAACCAGTTCATCAAGAGCCATAAAGAGATTAAATTTTTTGTCATTCTCATGGTAGTCATCTTCTAATGCACTTTCTTCATTTGTGACATCATCCTCAATAGTATAGAGGTTGTTTTTCTTCCGATAACCTCTTCTTCCTTGCCGGTAGACATTTATTTCTTTATCTTTGCCAACAGATCTGCTAAACCCTCTTGACTCATCTCCACCGGTTTTATTATAAGGATATTTTGTAGCAAAGTGTCCAACTTTACCACAGTTGAAACATTTTAGGGGTACCTTTCCTTTATACTTGTCACATCCTCTTTTGAGATTTTTGACAAATTTTTCTACCTCTGCATCAAAGTCTTCACTGGATTCTTTATGAGTAGCTACTTCTTTGCCCTTCTGGGTGGTGTTGAACATTGCCTCTTTCCTTAAGGAAGCATCACCGATTGTTCTCATCTCATAGGTTGTTAGTGAGCCAAATAGCTCATCCATTGTAAAGATGTTCAGATCCTTGGCTTCTTCTATGGAAAACACCTTTGTATCATACTTAGGTGTAAGGGACCTAAGTACCTTCTTGACAAGGATCTCATCTGCAATTTCTTTCCCAAGTCCTTTGATGGTATTCACAGTTTCATGAAATTTGTGAAGATAGTCTACAATCTTTTCATCATCCTTCATCTTGATGCCTTCAAGTTGGCCCCTTAATGCTTGTATCTTGGCCTCTTTGAATTTTTCATCTCCTTCAAATAACCTCTGCATTTTATCCCAAGCCTCCTTGGCAGATGCACAGTGCATGACCTTGACAAACTCATTATCAGATAGCCCGCTTAAAATAGCATGTTTGGCCTTTGCATTATTCTCATACTCCTTTTTGGCATCACGATCAGTGGGAGGAACACTAGGCATAACATACCCATTCTTAACGGTCATCCACATATCAAAACCAAGGGATGAGATAAAGGTCTCCATTCTTCTGCTCCAAAAGGCATAGTTGGATCCATCAAACATGGGGGATTTTGAGGAAACAAACTCATTTCTTGCCATTGTGTTCTAAGTCTAGAATCTACCCAAGATTTTTATACAATCGGGAACCTATGCTCTGATACCAATTGTTGAACACAATGTACCACTGAGAAGGGGGGGGGGGGGTGAGTCGGTGGTTCCTAAATTCTTTTTCCTTTTAAAGCAACCTTAGAATACTAGTTGTTAACCTGAGCACTAAATAATCAAACCAGTAAAGCAAATGAGGAAACCAAAGAAGACAAACACACAGATGCAACCCATAACACTAGATGTACGAGGAAAACCAAATATAAGGGAAAACCTTAGTGAGAAATGTTGTTCGATACTACTGCTCCAATCCAGCCTCACAAGTGAAACATTGAATTACAAAGATTTAGGGCACCAACCCAAGGAGCACCAACCCCTACACCAAGCTCCATCTTGGTGATGTATATTGAAATATAATTTTGATACAGTTATAGCTACTTATTGCAAATGAGTTTTGCAACTCTTGATCAAATAGGTTATTGTCGGTTGACAGTCTTCTCTTGTTTACTGGATCTCACACTATCGGTTATGAAATCACTCTCTCTGATTCTTGGCCTCTCTTCTCTCACTCTCTCTCACAGCCTCACAACTCATTGTGTCATGCTTGGATGTCACCTTGCTCAACCACACCTCACCGGTTTGCTTAACTGTTGGACCTGCTACAATTATACTGGGACCTGCTACAGTTATACTGGTACTCAATCACTGTCGGTTAAACCCTCTCACCGGTTTGCTTGTTAACTCACTTTGCAACTTTCTTAGAATAAATTCTAAGGGAGACGATTCTTTTTTGTACTCACACTCTCTTCACTCTTCTTCTTCTCCTAAAGCATCAACCTTTTTTTTTTTGAGCTCATGTATTTATAATTGTGGATTCCCGCCAATAACGCATTCAATCACTGTCGTGTTAGGCTTTGCCTTCTCCAACTCAATCCAAATCTGATTTGATTTGATCTTCTTTTCCAGGTATAAAATCTTCATGACATCAATCAATCACTAGCAAAGCTTCGCATTCCAATTTGAGTTTTCTAAATCTAGAGGTCTACACCATGCTTTTCTGTTTTTCTCTTTCATTCTCCATTAATGGCTTTGATGTTTCCTTCACCAAACGGGTACGAAAATCAAATCTTCTTGTAGGATCAGTTCAGTTGCTTTGCTAGCTTGCCTTCCTTGAGCAGCAATCCTCTGGCATCTCTATGACTTGTTGGTTCCTCATTAAAGCCAACTTACTTGCAAATTTGTTACGTCGATGCACACTCCATCAGCCTGTGCAATCCCTCCACCTGGCATCCAGCTATCATGTTTGTCGACATCCACTTGTTCTTGGATTCTTATGTTAGTTTGACATTCTTTGTCGACCAAGGTAGAGTGTCGATTTAGATCACCTTACCGGTAGGACCATCAAACATCCTCTATGTTTTGGTCACCGATTGTTGTGCCTTCATAACAAACAATCAACCTTCCTCCTAGTTTATGCCTTACCGATAAGCCTTCTTTACCGGTAGATGACACAAGTCATGTGTACCGGTAACCTTCCTTCTGTCTACTCATTCTCATATGTATTGTCATCATACCGGTCACCACTTCTTACTTACCGGTGACCTTGCCAAATCAGTTGACATCAATGACAACATAATGCCAATAATGCCAACATTGACATCAATAACAATACCTGGAAATTAATGATAACAAACTGCCAATAGAGTATAGTATTGTAAATTATAACCCATTACAATTTCACTATTCTTTTTGGGCTCTTACTTTAGATTTGTTAAATATACCCAAGACTAAGAGGGGGGTGAATCAAGCTTGTTCAATCACTTAAAATTTATACCATAAATAAATATCAACTTATCATTTATCTTATCAACAATAATGAACACCATGCACAAGAGAACACCAAATTTACGTGGAAAACCCAAATTGGAAAAAACCATGATGAGAGATAACTCATAATATATGAACAAGACTACAATATTTGTTTTAGGCTCACTACTAAGGGAGCTCGCTGCTATCAAAAGGACTTATAAGATGAGGTGCACTACCCAAAGGCAAGATACAAGGGACTTGTAGGCTGAGACTTATTTCCTTAGGGAAAGATACAAAGAACTTACTAGGGAGACTCACTATCTTCAAGAAAGGTACATGAATATATGAATCTCTGTCTCAAGCAACCAACTTCAAAACATTCACCACACTCTTTCTCTGCCTCAAATTTGCATCGCATACTTTGTAGATAATATGAACTTATAAATGTACATATACACCTTTATCCACACATACATGCCACGATCCACACTGATTTGATCTTATATATATATATATATATATATATATATATATCATTGTCTTCATCACAAAACATCAACTAGGTGGCTTGAGAGAAATAGTATTGGAAGTAGTAATTTTACTAACAATAGGTATTTTCTCTTGTTTTTCACTGCCCCTTTGGAAAATAATTTTCTTTTTAAACTTAGAAGGGTAAGAAGATGTAGAATAAGCATTAGAGGATCCATACTTAAGTACATTTTTTGTGAGTAATTTTAATTAAATAGTTTTCATGTGTGTATGCAGATCCATAAATGAAGCTCACCGTGTATACTTTGTTAAATAGTAGGATAGAAAATATACTTTGAAGTTCATTGTTAGGGAGTTGATCTATTTTGGAATAGAAGGATTTAAAGCTTATGACATATTCTTGTAAATTCTCATAAGATACATGTCGACAAGAAAATAAATATGAAATAGTGCAATATTCAATCCAATATTTATATGAAAGTAACTCACAAAAGTATGGGGAAAATCTAGAAAAGGAGTGGTTAAACTCATGGGGAAGAGAGTGTAACCATTCAATGTCATGGTCTTTGAAAGTGTGCAAAAAATATTTAACAAATAGCTTATCTCCGTAAATAAAATTCAAAAATATTACTTTAAAGCATCACAATTGGGTAATGGGATCTATTCTTTACCATTATACATTTTAAACCCTTGTTCACAAATGCAATTAATGATAGACAATTCAACATCTCAAAAGTAAGTGGATTGTGTTGTACTTCAAAAAGTTCATCTTTGTTATTTCCATTAGGGGATCAATTAGAGAAAATTCTCTAATTTATAAAACCTTGAAGAAGTGTGCCAAGGGTGGAAATGAGTACACTATGGATGAGAATATGAGAAATAAGAAGTCCAATATAAATATGTTGTGACATAAAAGCATGGGATGAGTTAAAATCACCATGAGAAGTGGATATGACATAAGGAGGAGGAACATGAGTAGGGAAACCACTAGAAGGAAGAAAGGTAGGTAGGATGCTAGTGGGATGGGAAGTAAGAACAACACTAGTGAGGTGAGACGCAAGCAACATGCTAGTGAGATGAGTGCAAGAAAAGGAAGTTGGATTTAAATAATTAGTAGGTAAAACATGAGTGGGGACAAGCAGATGTTTAATATTGAAAGTAGGAGGAAGAATATATGGTATACCATTTAAAGAAGAGTGAAATGAGGAGGATAAACAAAGTAAAAAAGAGGCTTCAAAGGAAAGGATGAAATACACCACTCTAATGACTTTATAAACTTTCCATTTCATTCATTCCTATAAAAGTATTCCAATTTATATAGCTTATTATCACAATAATATAGGAGAATGTCAACCAAAGGTCTAGCATTAGTATCACTAGCCTATTGCTCGATATCATAAAAAATGTGTGTAGGTTAAGTAATATCTTATAGTCTATAAATTTTATCAACATGGACATCATGAAAAAATATATATATTCCCCACCAATATGAGGATTATCATTCAAATTTCTAAATTTATCATCAACTTCTTCTCCTACAGTTGCTTCAAGACTATCTCCAAGTGTTTCAAGTGCTCCTCCTTTCTCTTGCTAAACACCAATATGTCATCAAGGTAGACTACCACAAATTTCCCTATAAACTCCTGAAACACTTCATTCATTAGTCTCATAAAGGTTCTAGGGGCATTTGAAAGGCCAAAAGGAATCACAAGCCACTCATACAACCCTTCATTGGTTTTGAATACAGTTTTCCATTCATCCCCCTCTCTTATCCTTATTTGATGGTACCCACTCTTAAGGTCAATTTAAGAGAAATGGGTAGCTCCCCCTAAATAATCCATTAGGTCCTCTATCCTTGGAACAGGAAACCTATAGCTAATGGTTATCCTATTGATAGCCCTAGAATCAATATAAAGCCACCATTTCCCATCCTTCTTTGGGGCTAAAATAGTAGGCACTGCATATGGGCTAAGGCTCTTTCTTATCAACGCTTTATCTAGGAGCTCTTGAATTTTCCTAGATATCTCCTCATTCTGTTTTGGGGTCATTTTATATCATGCCTTGTTGGGAAGTATTGCTCCTGGTATGAGGTCAATCTTATGACTAATATCTTTGATAGGTGGCAGGGAATCAGGTTTATTTTCCGCAACCACTCCTTTGTACCGGTCTAGTAGTTCCCTAACCTCCTTAAGTCCTACCTCACTCACGTCCTTCTTCCTTTCTTCCTTGGGCTTCACAATCAAAGCAAAACCTACTCCACCTTCCTCCTTTAGTGCATGAAGGAATTCTTTTTCTCCTACCATCATCACACTAGATCCTTCATGTTGTGGATCCCCTTATACCACTGACTGTATCCTAAAGGTCACACCATCCTTTTGGAAGGAGTAAGGATTTTTTTCTCCATCATGATGAGCCTTTCTATCAAACTGCCATGGTTTGCCAAGCAAAAGATGGCAAGCATCCATTGGAAGGATGTCACAAAAATTTTTATCCTTATACCCCCGAATACTGAACTCTACCCATGGTTGTTCATTGATGAGTATGTGTTTCCCTTTGTTCAACCAACTGACTCTATATGGACAACTATGGGGTATTCTCTCCAAGCTCAACTTGTTTACTACTTCCAAAGATACATTGTTATCAGTAGATCCCTAATCTATGAAAAATTTATAAACCTTACCTTGAATCTTGCAATTGACTCTAAACAAATCCTTTCTTTGGGGTGGCTCAGTCTTCACTGGTTCCTTTAGTAGTGTCCTCTTAATCATCAGGTTCTCTCCCATCTCTGATGTCAAATTCACTTTAGGAGATGTTACACTCCTTGCATCTTCTTGAGTCAAAGTGGTTCTCCTCTCACCACCATGAGAAGTCGAGGCCTTCTTTAGACACTTATAGGTCGGGTGCTCCATCTGATTGCAGTTATAGCATCTCATACTGGAGAACTTGGATCCTCTACCTGATCCATTTATCCCACCTCCTCCATTAGGTCTTCTCCCACAGTATCCTCCTCTTCTACTTGAGTCCCCAACTTGCTTGCATTGGCTAGACTCACCACTATACCTCTGGTTAGGACTTCTTCCTCCAAAACTACCTTTGCCTCTAAAACATCTCCCTCCTTTACCTCTATTACTCTTCTCTCTTGTTCTCTTTAGTTTCTCTTTTGCCCTTAGGGCCAATTGAAAACACTTGTTCACTGTCTCCAGTGCCAAGATGTTGGTCTCATCTTGGATATTCATCCTTAGGTCATTCAAGTACTTGGCCACTTTCTCTAACTCTTCTTCTTGTCTCTTTGATCTGAGACTAAGTTTATGAAACTCCTCCGTATATGCATTCACATCAAGGTCTCTTTGTCTGAGGTTCTACAATTTTCTATACATCTACACTTCATAGTCAATGAGCATGAATTGTGCCTTGACTTTAGCTTTCATCCTTTCCCAAGAGGTTATCATACTTTTTCCCTCCTTAACTCTCTCTCCTTGTACATAGTTCCACCATGTAAGAGCAGACCCCTTCAACCTTGCTTTTGCCAGCTTAACCCTCTTATCTTTAGGGATTTATTTCTACTCAAAATGACTGGCCAATGCCTCAATCCAGTCTATCACCTCTTTTGCTTCCATACTTCCACTATATATAGGCAACCCATCAATGGTGTCCCTATTGACTAACCTCAAGGCATCTACAAATGCTCTCTGATCTGCAGGTATCTCCTCTACCCACTTAGAGGATTCCCCATCTTCTTTATCCCCTTCTTCATCAATTTCACTTCCATCTTCCTTATCCTTTGTCTTTTTCAATTCTTGAAGCTTGGACTCAAGCATCTCTTCAATCAACTTCTTCACTGCATCTTGTGGCATACTCTTAGGAGGCATTCTGTCAACCCCTCTTTCAATCTATTCCTCTAACATACACTAAGACCACACCACCCAAGTGATCTTCAAATTCCGACTCTGATACCAATATGATGAGGAGGAAACTAACCAAAAGGAGGTTAACCTTGAACTAGCCAACCTCTAAGGCTCACAGAATCAACCGGTAATCCATGTTTCCAATGATCCTTACACAATCGCCAAGTCAAACAATGATTCAATGACACCAATAAACACCTTGGAAAACCCAAAGGCTCCAGTATGTCCAATTACAAACAACTAGCACTTCTCAAGTTCTTGTGTGACTACACACACCCTTGCAAACAATGAGTGGGCTACTACTAGGCTTAAGGGTTTGAATGGCCCACTTGACCAATTCAATACAACAATCCTTGGAGAGGTATTCTCACAACACCTAAACACAAATGAAATAGGATTTCATGGTTTAGATCCACTGAAAACATCAATTTTGACTCACTCGCCCATAACCCTGAACCGGTTGTTATTAGGCCTCCTTTTGAGGGAATCAGGTGATAACGTTTGACACCTCGAGGATATAGAAAAACAAATTATGTTTTCGGATACCCTTTTGGGAGTTCTAAACAATATATTAGTTTCCAATATAGGATCAACTTGCAGATATTCCAACCGGTGCTGCACTAATAGACCTATTTGACTTAATGCCTTTCATAAACTAGTTTGGTCCTCCTAATGGGTGACCATCACTGACCCATGAAATTCCATTTAAACCTCCAAAATACTCTTCTACCACATTCAAACCCATTTTCAGTGCTCTACCACTAAATTCTCTCGCACTGCACTCATCAAACCGGTCTGTCACATACAGATGCTAGACCTAGGCTTAGTTCTCCATCCTCTTCACCCAGTTGTATCCTCTTAATGGCTTTTGGTACTGACATATGATATAGTGGCCTATCATCTCCTGTAATGGCAGAGTGTTCAGTTAAGGATTGATAGGCCAAAACCCATTATTGTAGTCAAACCCTAGGGGTTTAAGGGTTTAAGGCTACCTCGTAGAGATTTGCTTGTAGAATGGGGCAGTGATCACTTCAAGACTTCACTCAAGCTTCCAAAGGTAAAAAAATCTAGTTATAGGATCTATGCCATGAGAATTCTTACCAATCCACCTTCAGTATGCAATCAACATAAATTAGATGGTTTTTTCGAGTTTCCAACAGTTCTTGATGCTTCCAATTCCTTTCCAAATCGACCAATACAACCAACATACATTATTCAGTGTTTGGGGACTTTAAAGGTATTTCCCAAACAATCACAACCTCCTCCAACTATTTTTCAAACCGAACTGACCGTTGGAGAATCACAACCTACAAAAAGTACAAAATTGTCATGACAACAAATTTTTAATATGATGACTTTTGCATAATTCAACCAACTTAGACTCTAGACCGTCATAGTCCCCTAAAATGATTACATTTGATTCTAAAATATAAAAATGACTCAAATAGACTTTTGGTCACTTGATCCCTCAATTTAGACCATAGTGACCCTTATTGACTGAATTTTCTCTACCAGACCCTTAGATTACAATTTGACCCAAACATGGACAAATTTGTCACACTCCTAGGACATTGAATTACAAAAAGAACCCATAGGGTCCTATTACATTTCTTCTAACTAATAGACAATCATCTTGTTCCTATCTCATGCCTTCATAGGTAGGTGCTCCTACACCACCATACAATTCTCAAGGTGATTCACATCCACTGTAAGATTTAACCAAGGAATTTTTCTTAATGGAAAAGGAGGAGAATGACACCTTGGCTTACAAACACAAAACATAAAATTTGTACTTGAAAATAAAGATCAAATTACCTTCAAAACTGATTTGGAAATTTAAACATTTAAAAATTTAAAAATAATCTTTCAGATTTAAAAATAAAATATCTTAAAGGCCAAAACTTAAGGGTGCAAGACTAGATGAGCTCGGAAAAGTGAAAAGAAATAAAATTCGATTATTTTTAAAAACTAAGATTGATAAACATTATAAGCAAATATAACCAAGGTAGTTACTCTATGCAAACATATTTTTTCAGATTGACAAAGGAATGTTTAAGAACTTAACTTTGTGTATAAGAAAATGTGTGTTGTTGTAAACTATAATAAGTGATCCAATCTAGTGCTTTGTTTATATTTGATTTTATAATGATTTAACAAATGAATAAATAATTGGTTATCTTTTTTTATTCAATTTCATGGCTACAAAACTTATCTCCAAATGTGTAGTTTTAATCATATTCTGCGAATGCGACCTTATGTTATAAATTTCACTTGTGTGTCTATTACCTAAACAATCCCTTTTTAAGTCTATTATTTGGATTTGGTGGCAACTAAAGATACCTTTGCAGTTTATTGTGCTAGGAGTTTCACCTTAGTCAAACTCTAACAAGTTCAAAGATAAGTCAAGTAACCTTGCAATAAGCCTACTATGTTGTTGTGATGTAGATGTTGATGCTAGCTAGTGTCTTAATTCTTTGATGGAATATAGATGAATGATCAAAAAATAAATTTTTGATTGGATCCTTGAATGGATTAGGAATTTTCCTTTAATAAAACACTCTAATGCACAAATTTGAGTATTTTGTGTCATCCGCAGTTCATAATTCATTCATATCGAAAGATTGATTGAGGTTTGGTGAGAAGAACATGACATCCAATAGAGTGTATAGTGTTATGGTTGGTAGATCTTTTGTGTTGAGTATTTTGTGTTGCAGATCTCATAGAAGCATTGTAGACGTATGGTGCAGGGGCACTAGGACATGTGTCTACTTCATTTTGACATGTGTTGATTCATGGTTATGCTTAGGAATAGAATGTGCAATGTGTGTGTTTGAAGGCCTATTGATTAGGATAAGACAACGTAATAAGGCATGAGGCTCCCAAGGTGTGTCAACTTGGTCAAAGGCCTTGTATGGACATTTTATATGTATTTTTGATGTTTAGGGGTCTGAAATGTGTGGTATGTTCATTCTTGACCTTTGGTGTGAAGGCAAGATTGAATTGTAGAGGTTGTCAAAAGTTGCAAAGTTGCATTGTTGTCTTAAGCAACTTTTCTTGCAAGATTTTGAAATATGGTTATCCCAATGGTTAGTTGGTTGATTGTATGTGTTGGAGGTGGTTGGAGGAGTTCCTTGGAGTGATATAAGCCTAGAGGAATGATGCCTACTGGTTGGAGATGATATTGAATGAATTTCTTGTCTTCAAAGAAAATGGTTATTGTGATTTCCTGCATTCTTCTTGAGTTTTATGTTCTTGCATAATTCCCTGTGAATGGTGGGCATGAATTTGATAGTATGATGAAAGAATAAGTATCCGGTAGATTGTTGAGAGGAGGGGGGGTGAATCAATAACTAGAAAAACTCATACAAACTTCCCAAACTCAAACTCAAACATGCAAAGTAATCTTATCAATGAAATCAATGAAATACCACTGTCAAGATTAATACTCATAAGAATACCAATTGACTGTTACAACAACTTAACAATAAACATCATTTAACTTGTAAACATATGAATGCTTTACCATATGTCAATGCTTCACTTCTCAATACTCTCGGTTATCATGCCTTATCAGAAATAGTTAATCAAATCAATCATAAGATCATAACCACAAAAAACATTCACCACATGACACAAGTATTTCTACGTGGAAAACCCAACTAGGTAAAAACCACAGTGAGATGAGACTCACAAGATTATATTTGAACTCTTCTAAAGTTCGCCCTGTTAGGAGCCAAGCCTGTTAAAGCTTTTACAAAAGTCCTGTTAAGAACTGATCCTGTTAGGAATCACTCTATTAAGGGATTGACTACAAATGCCTTGTTAGAAGCAAATAACCTATAAGGAGTAACCTCAGTAGAGGATTTAAAAATCCAATCTAATGGACCACCTTGTTAGAGGATTTAATAAGTAACTAAGCTTGTTAGAGCTTACCCGGTTAGGGGATTTCAATTATGTTGTAATTGTTAGAAAAAAACAAGAGTTTCTTAATCTGATCCATTTAAGTTTCTATCTACCTTTACTCAAAATGCATATTCATTCTCTGGTTCGGTAATCATACACTCAACTGATTTCTGCCAACTTTTTCCAACACTTAAACAAAACAACTTCATTGACCTTAAATACAAATCAATTAGGTCAGTAACACAACAAAAGTCTAATCTTCTCATCATCGAGATTACAAACATGTTGGTACAAGCATGACTATTGGATTTCATAGCAATCTCATCACATCAATCAAGAAAACCTCAACTGCTCCTTGATTACCATTTCATCGAGCTCAGTAACTCATCACGCGCTTTGCATTAGATGCAATATACATTTTTTTAATTCCCTAGACAAACAAACGCACCAAAACATTTTGAACTTGTCTTCATACAATGACCTTACGTGTCACCATCATTACCGCTCAACCAACATAACCAATTCAACAACCTTAATTGGTTAGGGTTTAACAAAAATAGCTGGTAGGGTTTACCGGTTACATAACATAGAAAGGGTTTAACCTTTTACTCTGATTATTGGTTCAACTCACAAACATACATACCGATTCACAAAGTTCTTCCTACCAGTTACAAGACAATATCAACAATAAAAAAGATATCAGTAACATCATTAATATCATTACCGGTTTAATTGACATCAATGACAACATAACATATCATTAATGCAATCTTCATGCAAATGCCAACAATCTCCCCCTTTGGCATTGATGGCAATACAAAATATCAACACCATTGCTTTGTTGTTGTGATTGCACATGCTCTCTCTGCCTTCAGTCGGTCACTAGTTTTCCTTCCCATAATCACATAATTCTTCTCCCCCTTTGACAACAATGCCAAATTGAAAGTAAAACATGTAATGTGAAATTTACATTGTGCATTAACAACATACCGCAACTTGATGCTTCCCCTATGGAATACATCCACTTCTACACCAACCCTTGTAAAATTTTGCAAGTGTTTAAGGGACTGATGCAGTCAACATGATGTTCAACGTACTTCATGAAGAGGGACAGCCCCTAACTGACTTCTAAGATACTCAAAAGTAGTCTTAGGCAGAGGTTTGGTAAAAATATCTACAAGTTGCTCCTTGGTAGAAACATGCTCTAAGATAACATCTTTTGCTCTAAACATTTCCCCTCAAGAAATGATACTTCAATTCAATGTGCTTGGTTCGTGTGTGCAAAACAATATTCTTAGAAATATTTGTGGCACTTGTGTTATCACATAAAATCTTTATAGGTTATGAAATCTTCATCTTAAAACCTTCCAAAATGTGCCTCATCCAAATAGCATGTGTGCAATTCATATAAGTTGCAACATACTCAGCTTCAGCAGTAGATTGTGAAGTACAACTCTGGTTTTTACTACTCTATGAAACAAACCTTCCTCCAAGAAAAAATTCTCCACTGGTTGTGCTTTTCTAGTCGTCAATATTTCCTCCCCAATCAGCATCTGTATATTCCTTCAAATCAAAATTTCCTCCATATGGATACCATAATCCATAGTCAACAGTACCTTTCAGATATCTAAAGATTCTCTTGGTTGCTATCAGGTGTGTCTCCTTAGGATTCTACTAGAATCTAGCAACTATGCCAACTGCATGGGCTATGTTCGGTCTGTTGTGAACAACATAGTGCAATTTGCCAATCATGGACCTATATTCCTTCTCATCAACAGACTTAGATTCATCTTCCTTGGACAACTTACAACATGTAACCATTTGTGTCCCAACTAGTTTACAGTCACTCGTGCCAAATGTCTTCAAAACCTCTTTCACATACTTAGAATGTGTAATAAAAATATCATTCTTCATTTGTTGTATTTGCAAGAATGTGGAATTTTTTATTTCCCCTACTAAAGACATTTCAAACTCATTTTTCATTTCATCTACAAAACTATTGCTCATGACATCATTACCTCCAAATATAATATCATCAGCAAATACTTCATTGACCAGTATTTCATCTCCTTCAGACTTGAGATATATGTTACTATCATCACTAGTTCTTAGAAAGCCTATCTTCATTAGATGTGTATGAAGCCTTTCATACCATGCTCTGGGTGCCTTCTTTAATCCATATAAAGCCTTATGAAATCTGCATACCATGTCTTTCTCATCAGTCAAAGCATAACCATTTGGTTGCTCTATGTATACCTCTTCTTCCAATATCCCATTAAAAAATGCAGACTTAACATCCATTTGATATGCCTTGAACTTTTTTATGGGCTGCAAATGCAAGTAAAGTTCTGACACCTTCTAGTCTTGCTACTGGTGCAAAGTTTTCTCCATAATCCTCTCCTTCTTTTTGTGCATAACCCTTGCGGACTAATCTTGCCTTGCTATGAACTACAACACCATCTTCATTTAGCTTGTTCCTATATATCCATTTATTACCTATAACATTATTATTTACCTATCGGGGCATTAGGGTCCGTTGTTTTTCTCAATTTGATCTAATTCCTCCTCCATAGCTTTAACCCAATGATCATCACCAAATGCCTCCTTAGCAGTTCTTGGTTCAATGGTGGAGATCATGCAAGAATTCTCTCTGATTCTTCTTCTGGTTAGTACTCCAGCATCCTTGTCTCTAATAATCTGCTTTGGATTGTGATTCAATCTCACATATCTAGGAATAACATGATCATTATCTTCAGGTTCAGCTTCTTCATTGTCATCATCTTCTTCTAAATTTATCTGTTCCGGTTGAACTGGTGCATCAGAATTTGTTTTGCCAGTTTCAGATTTTACAGTTTCTGGTTCCAAAAATAAAATGCAAGGATCTTCATCCTTCTTCTTTGAACTAGTTCCTTCTGAGACTTTAGGAAATTCATTCACTCGAACATCAACACTCTCAAAAATTCTCTATGTCCGGTTGTTAAAACATTTGTAGGCCTTACTCTTGGTGGAATAGCCAAGAAATATGCCTTCATCACACTTAGCCTCAAATTTGCTAATATAATCACCTCTCTTAATAAAACATTTGATTCCAAATATCTTAAAGTAACTAACATCAGGTGATCTTCCATACCAATATTCATAAGGAGTCTTTTCCTTACCTCTCTTTACCAGAACCCGGTTCATTGTGTAGATAGTTGTGCTGACAACTTCTCTCCAAAAGGTTTTTGCTACACCTCCTTGTATCAACATTGTCCTAGCAGCTTCAACAACTGACCAATTGTTCTTTTCTACGATGCCATTCTGTTGTGGTGTCCTTGGTGCATAAATTTGTCATTTGACACAATTCTCTTCATAGTACCTAGTGAATTCCTCAAAAGTAAATTCACCGCCTTGATCTGTCCTCAGACATTTTATCTTCTTACCACTCTCTTTCTCTGCTAAGGCCCTAAATGCCTTGAGCTTACCAAAAGCTTAAGTCTTATCCTTCAAGAATGTGACCCATATCATCCTTAAGCAATCATCAGTGAGAATCATGAAATATCTATCACATTGAATGCTTTTTGTTCTTATTGGTCCACAAAGACCTGTATGAACCAAATCTAACAAATTCTCTGCTGAGAAGGATTTTCTTTTGAAAGTTGAAGAAGTTATCTTTCCTAACTCACATTCTTTGCAAAGACCATTAACCGATTTGTCTAACTAAGGAAAACCTCTCACTGTCTTGGACTTACTCACTTTAACAATGTTATCAAAGTTTATATGACAAAATCTTCTATGCCAAAGCCAGCTATCATCTATTTTAGCAATGAAATAGTTGCTAACTTTAGAATTGAGATGAAACAGGTTACCTTTAGTTTGTTTCCCGATTACAATCAATTCACCTTTGTTGTCAAATATTTTACACATACCATTTTAAAACTCCAATGGGTATCCTTTGTCATTAATTTGTGCCACACTCAAAAGATTGTGCTTTAGTCCTTCAACCCAATAGACATCATCTGAACTGCTCTTCCCATTAAGAGAAATAACTCCTTAACCTTTAACCATGGAGGGTGAGTCATTTCCAAATCTAACAATGCCGCCATCAAATTCTTTCAAGGAAATAAATTTGCTCCGATCACCAGTCATATGATGTGAACAACCACTATCAATGATCCAATCATCAGAGTTATCCATCCTGGATAGTAATGCCTTCTGGTCCGATATCTGTTCCTTAATAGCTACAAACACAATATCTTCACTAGCATCATCATCAAATTCTTCATCAGTGATACCACTATCAATAGCAATAAGACAATCTCCTTTGCCTTTACCCTTATACTTCTTGAATTTATCTCTCTTGTGTTCATTTTCACCATTAGGACAATTAGCCGCTATGTGACCAATCTTGTTGCATGCAAAACATTTTAAAGGTAGTTTACCTCTATATTTACTAGTGCCTCTAGGTAACCGCTTTGCCAACAATGCTTCAAGATCCACTAAGTTGTCTTCATCATCAGCATCTCTGCTAGATCTAGATTCATAACCATGAATAGTATCTCTACTTTTTCTGACAGATGGGTTAGAAATAGAAGCTCGAAATGCAGACTCAGATTTTTTTACACTACCATCATAACCATTTAAATCAAAGGTAGTAAGCTTGCCAATGATGGAGTCAAGAGTTACCTTAGTTTTGTCAATGGACTTCAGCTCCTGAATAGATGCAACTCGAATAGCATAGACTGGTAGCAGGGTTCTCAATACCTTATTGATTATTGTGGCATCTTCTACTTTCCCTCCTGCAGTCTTAATTTCACTGACTATCTCTTTTATCCTTTGACCATACTGTTTATATTCTCACCTTCAGACATCCTCATGTCATCAAACTTTCCTCTTAGACTCTCTTCTTTAGCAATCTTAACATGTTCATCACCGCTATAAATCTCTTCAAGTTTTTTCCACACTTCATATGTAGTTTCAAGACCATGAACATCTACATATTCAACATCAGACAGGGAACTGATAATAGCCTCCAATGCTTGATAATTTTCTTGTTGTTCTTTCTTCTAATCATCATTCAGAATTCCAGTCAGTGCAATATACTTAGTATCTATATGATCCCAATACTGGCTTCCCAAACTTTTGATGTAAATTTTCATTTTGTCACTCCATATCCTATAGTTTTCTTTGTTGAACTTCAGACCTTCCTTCTTCATCATGATCTAGCAGATATTTTCCTCAAGCTATTAGGCTTAGACCTTAGAGGACCTGAGATGCTCTGATATCAATTGATGGTATGATGAAAGTTTTGGCATATGTGCAGAGTTTGATGACATGATGGGATTGTATGTTGTCATTGATGTCAATATGCTAGAGTATGAACCGATATATTGAAGTAAGCAAACTGGCAAGTGAATTGGTATGATGGTATAAACCGGTATATGCAAAAAGTGAACTGGTATGTTGGAGTGTGAACCGATATATGCAAAGTTTTTTATCGGGGTTTCATTTGATATGACTACCGGTCGGTAGTCTCAACTTCATGGTTTTAGGTTGATGCATTCAAAGTCTGTTTGATTCGACCGACGACATCCTGTGATGAGTTAACATTGAAATAAAGATTAGATCGCGTTACCGCATTAGCCTTGTGCGCGTGAAGAATCTCCTTGAGGATCTTGCATGAAGAAGATTGATTCTATCTACCTCGGGAATGTGCAAAATCTTAGTAAACGGTGGAGAGCACATGATGGGTTATCAACTTCCAGAAGCGGTGAAGAACGGACGATGGAGAACATCTTGAGATTTGTTCAAGATTGTTTTACCCTATGTAATGTGTTTAAACGGCCAGGATTGGATCGACTGTATTGTTAACCTAGATGCTTAGGGTTTTAGGTTTTGGCCACCAACCTAATTGTTGTCTATAAGGTCGATGATGATTATCATTTGAAGTTGTTGGCAAATGAATGTATGTGAGGTGATTCTTGCTAGACCAAAGGAGTAAGCAAATATTTAGAGAGTGTGATTGCAGATGTAAAGAAACTAAAGTGGATCTGCCTTAGCAATAAGTGTTGTTATCGGATCAATGTATTACCTGTTGATTTTTAACCATTTCAGCAGATGGAAAATCCCTTTACTGGGTAGCTTTAATAGGCTTTTTGTAAATCCTTTAACAGGGTGACTCAAAATCATTGAGTTCTTCAAATCCTCTTACAAGGTAACCTTTAATAGGTTTTTAACCTCTAACCGAGTATTTAGCCATCCCTTAACCGGGTGATCCCTAGCAGGATTGGTTCCTAGCAGAACCAGTTGTAAAGTCTTTAACCGGACTAGGCTCCTAACAGAGCGAACTTCAGAAGAGTTCAAGAACAACTTGTGGGTATTCATCCCCACCATGGTTTTTCCTAGTTGGGTTTCCACGTGAAAAATCAGTGTGTTATGTGTGATGCTTTTTCATGTGATGTTTTAGTGTTTTTTGTTAAGCGGTAATGCAAGCTAATCCAATGGTCATTGTATTTATGATATATTACTTGCTTAAGCATATGGGTGAAGTTGAGATGAGATATTAGGTTTTGAGAAGATCTAGATGTTACCGGTTTATGTCTTTTATAGTCATACTGTGTTTTACCGGTAGTGCCTTGATTTAGATTGGTGATATTGTTTACCAGTTAGTGCAGTCTTTGCAGTTTAAGAAGTTTTTGTCTATACTGATTCACCCCCCCTCTCAATATTTGTTGGGTATTTTTTGTTCATCATTATTCATCAGAAATAATAAGTATCTGGTAGATTACTAAGAGGGGGTGAATCAGTAACTAGAAAAATTGATACAAACTTCCCAAACTCAAACTCAAACATGCAAAGTAATCTTATCAATGAAATCAATGAAATACCACTGTCAAGATTAATACTCATAAGAATACCGGTTGACTATTACAACAACTTAACAGTAAACATCATTTAACTTGTAAACATCCAAATGCTTTACCATATGTCAATGCTTCACTTCTCAATACTTCTGGTTATCATGCCTTATCCAGAATAGTTAATCAAATCAATCATAAGATCATAACCACAAAAAGCATTCACCACATGACACAATTATTTCTACGTGGAAAACCAAAATAGGTAAAAACCACAGTGAGATGAGACTCACAAGATAATATTTGAACTCTTCTGAAGTTCACCCTGTTAGGAGCCAAGCCTGTTAAAGCTTTTACAAAAGTCTTGTTAAGAACCGATCCTGTTAGGAATCACTCGATTAAGGGATTGACTACAAATGCCTTGTTAGAAGCAAATACCCTGTAAAGAGTAACCTCAGTAGAGGATTTGAAAATCCAATCTAATGGACTATCTTGTTAGAGGATTTAATAAGTAACCAAGCTTGTTAGAGCTTACCTGGTTAGGGGATTTCAATTATGTTGTAATTGTTAGAAAACAATAGGAGTTTCTTTATCTGTCTGAATAGCACTACATTTGCTTGATCAGATCCATTTAAGTTTCTATATGCCTTTACTCAAACTGCAGATTACAAACAAGTTGGTACAAGCATGATCGTTGGATTTCATAGCAATCTCATCACATCAATCAAGAAAACCTCAACCGCTCCTTGATTACCGCTTCATCGAGCTCAATAACTCATCACGCACTTTGCATTAGATGCAATATATATTTTGTTCATTCCATAGACAAACAAACGCGCCAAAACATTTTGAACTTGTCTTCATACAATGACCTTATGTGTCACCATCATTACCGCTCAACCAACATAATCAATTCAACAACCTTAATTGGTTAGGGTTTAACAAAAACAACTGGTAGGGTTTACCGGTTACATAACATAGAAAGGGTTTAACCTTTTACTCCGATTATCGGTTCAACTCACAAACTTACATATTGGTTCACAAATATCTTCCTACCGGTTACAAGAAAATATCAACAATAACAAAGATATCAGCAACATCATTAATACCATTACCGGTTCAATTGATATCAATGACAACATAACATATCATTGATGTAAGCTTCATGCAAATGCCAACAGAATTAAACATTTGGCAAGTTGTAACAGAGGTTCACCGTCCATTTGGAGTTGATCTGAGGTCTTGAAGCCTTCGGGGTTGGGAGTAACTGAATTTTCTATCCCATTGGCCTGACAAAACCCTCAAAACCAGGGTTTGGATGCAAACAGTGGCACAAATCAACAACTCTCTATGTGATCGATCTGAAACCTGGGAGGATGTTGATTTTTCATGTATACTAGATGTTCCTGGTGGTTTTGGAGACAACAAGTGTCATTTGTCTTTACTAAGATGATACCCTAGGCTTGACATCGCTCATGTGGCAAGCCTGTGTAGTAGGAAAAGAGGGTGGAAACCTTGAACAGCAGATTGAAGGATGATCAAACTTGGGATGAGAAGGATTCTTGAACAAGTGTAGACCCTTGGCAAGTTTTATCCTTTCATTCTTTTGTGACTGGTGAAGCTTTTGAGAGCTTAAATCCCAATACCGGTTATAAGAGGCTAAATAGGGTCCGTAGGGTTTGACCATCCGTACTAAAAACCCAAATGCAGAAGTTTAGAATCTTGTGCTATGCCCAAAAGGGTACTCGAATATCAAATTTATTCAAGGGGTTGTTCAGGTAGGTTGTGAGACAAATCAAGAAAAGTCCAAATGGAGGGCTAATTGCTTGTAGCCCTATTTCCTAGGTCCAAAAGGGGAAAAGATACAAAGGGCTAGTAAACACCCATCTAAGGGGTCAATGCCAGTGCACATGTGTAAACACTCACATAGGTTAGATTCCAACTTTTGAGTAAAGATCATGTTGCTTGGGGTTTGGGGTTGTTAGATGTACTTGGTTGAAGGGTTGGAACCTTAGAGGTAGGAGACTCCTTGTCAATTGTGAGTTGTCCTGAGTGAAGAGATCTCTAGGAAGGATCTAGGGAAAGCTTTAGAAACCTTGAGAAGGTTAAAGACATTGGTCCATTGGGTGATACCAATGGAGACCCTTTTTGAGTAAAAACCAAGAAAGTGATATATCATCCCAAACCCACTGCATCAACGTATAATATGCCTTATTCCTGATTTGTGGTCTCCGGTGATGAGTCTTGTGTAAATTGGAAGATTCGGTAGACAGGTTTTTGAGTAGAACTATGTTCATCAACAGTAACGTGTGAAGATTCATTGTGCAGATCTTGCAGATTGATTTTGGTGGTTGTTTGTTTGTTCAAGGATGTTAATCCGACATGTGGATGATTTGTTTTGGATCGGATTAAGACGAGTTGGGTAACACATTTCATTTGTGTGTTATGCATTTTTGGGCTGACGTGTAAAAGATTTAATTTGATGTTGTGGATATATAAGACCAATTGATTTGATCAATTTTGATATAAGTGATTGTGTGTGAAATAGTTGTGAGTGATTGTGCGCAGTTTCACATGTGTAATTGAAGGATTTGTGCTCCAGAATTCAATAGAATATCATAACATAGTAGTGTACCAGAGCATAGTAGGACTAATGTATTTTGTGCTTAACTGGAACTATACCCATGCATGTGTTGATGCTATTGAATAGTTCAAATTCTTTTGTAATCTTTGTAATCATTTTGTAAGGCAGTGAGCCTTTAGGGGTTGTAGCCCTTTATTGGAATTTGAGCAGTGAGCTCTAGGCAATGTCCTTGAATGCATGTGCATTCCCCTATGTAATATTATTATACTTCTGACAAGGTATACTAATATTGTGGGTCTCTATCCCACTGTGGTTTTTCCCTTAACCGGGTTCCACGTAAAAATCCTAGTGTTATTGCGTTGTGGTTATTTGCTTTGTGTTTCTAAACTCTGCTTTCATTCATTTGCATTAAGTGGTTAAAGAATTTGTTTAAGAATGTTAAAGATTGCAAAACACTGATTCACCGCCCCCATCCCCCCCCCCAACCAATTAGTGTTCCTTGATTCCAACACCCTAATCAATATGAGTCCAAAATATTACCTTTACAATTATAAAATTAAAACAGAGAGAGAGAGAGAGAGAGAGAGAGAGAGAGAGAGAGAGAGAGAGAGAGAGAGAGAGAGAGAGAGAGAGAGAGAGAGAGCATAAAACATAAATATATCATTCATTTATGTATGTTAAAGGTTCTTTTTTGTCTTTAAAAAATGAAAAAAATAAATAAATAATGTCTAAAGACCTTTGTTATGGATAAATTATGTATGATTATGTGCGAAGAGGCCCAAATTCATAATCAATTAATAATTTAACAAAGACATAAAGATATGTGTTACATATAAATTATGTATGTCTATGTGCAAAAAATACACTAGAAGAGACAAAAGAAATATTATCTCGATGAGTTTACTCCTTTATGTGATCACCAACAAAAGCTCTATATATGAGTAAATATCCATTAGAAAGTAAAGATAATTATAGTTAATTAAAGACCAACTCACACAATCTTTAAAATGAAATGTATAATAAAAAAGAGAAAAATAAATTGTATTTTTCACATGATGATCAAAACAAGTTAATTTTATAATACAAAACTTATAATAATATTCAAACTAAATATACAAATACTTTAATGTTTTTAAAAAATATATATTTTAAAAATAAATTTTAAAAATCTTCATTATCATCAAAATTAACGTTAGAAAATCAACATGTAAGTACAAAATTCAATTCACAAAAGGACGTGGGGACATCACGGGCCCTCCAACAGCTCTCGTATGATTGTGGACCCTACCAGTCCGATTATTTAGTGCATACCAATAAATAAATTATGCAGACTTTGGAAGGGGCAATAAATTTAGAAAGATGGTGACGGTACACGGTATATTCCACAAGGAGAAGAGCCAGAGACAAGGGAGTAAGTGATGTGAGCATTATATGAAAAAACAAGTTACCTACCTAGAAATAAACAAAGGATATGAATTGTCAAAACCATGCATGTGACTACTAGGTAGTATGCATAAATAGTAGAAAGAAAAAATGCATACAAATATAGGATCCTTACAATATGTGGAATAGAATTCTTAAATGGTCAAAAAAAGGCTTTATGAGGAAGAGTTATCACTCATGTTTCAATTATCTTTCATTCTTTTTTCATTCAACTCTTCAATTATTAACTTTAAAGAAATAAAAAAAATGATAAAAAAGGCTTTTTCTATAGATAGTGAGGGAAGAGGAAGAGTTATCACTCATGTTTCAATTATCTTTCATTCTTTTTTCATTCAACTCTTCAGTTATTAACTTTAAAGAAATAAAAAAAATGATAACTAAAAGTTCATTAATAAATTTCATATATATCAATAATCGTCTATTTTATGTAGTTGGATTTTTTAGATTTTAATTGAAGGTGTTGTACAACTTTATTGGTACACATAGCGCACGACTACTCAAGGATTTGTGCACAAGTATTGGTCATTTTTGAGGTGGTTGTAGTGCACGGTTATTGCAACATCTTTAAGTGGGTATCAAGTGACACCTTGAAATGAGCACTTTTTTACCCTTGTATGCATTACGGATCCCATGGTGTGTGTCGTTACTACCCAAAAGTCAGAACAATAGTTGTTAGCAGTTAAGTCACATATAGAGACAACCAATAAAATCATCGAAATCTGATGTACCGTTTAGGATCTATGTGTGCACGAAATTAACTATAAGTTCTACTAGTATGCTTCCCCTAATAGAGGCGAGAGAGGAGAGGAGCCACTACCTTGGTAATTAGGCTTCAAATTGGGAGTCTTTGCCCCATATTTTGTGGTTTCCTACTACCTTGGTTTGGGCACTAAAATACAAGTGTGTGAAATTGTTTTATTTGTCATTTTGTTTTTGTATATTTTGGACTATACATTAATGCTATATTAACTAAACTTTTTGAGTAATTTTTAAATTTGGGTGTTATAGATTTTGGTTTTATAAATATTAGTATATAAAAATAATATCACCACATTAATATTTTTTTAACAGGTTGTAAGAGTCAATCACATGGGGATAAAGTTAGCTGCAAAATCAAAAACATATTTAGAATTTACTTAATTATGGCACTCAAATTTGGAGAGATCACAAATCTTATTTCATTGGGAACTAGATTACTCGGATGTATTTGAAAGTTCTTTTAAGAACAAGTTTGAGTTGCTTAGAAACTAGTCATGAACACCATTCCTGAGCAATTAATAAAAATATCTAGGGCTAATTTTGCTCCTACAACCTTAAAAAATATAGATTACTAAATGTAGAAAATATGAAAAATAAAAAAACTAGCAATTGCACTTTGGTGTGCAATGGGTACGTCGAATAAGTGTGGAGGGTCAATTAGAAAAAAAGGGTCCATTTCTTGCATACATTTATGCAATATATGACATCAATTGGTAGGCCATTTAGCAAATGATGTTTTTTTTGTGAAAAAGGTATCAATGGAGAAGTGATAACTTCAAATCAACTATGCATCCTCTTACAAGGATTGAAATGCAATTGAAGCAAAACCTATGAATGAGAAAGTTAATTAGGCTTCATTACCAATAAGCTCTCAGAGAGAGAGAGAGAGAGAGAGGATTTTTAATATCGACTCTATCTACATGTTAATTTTTCATTAGCTTGATAGATTCCAAGAACAATTGCATATATAATTTGTGCATATTTTACGATCATAGAAATCCATGACAAGATGTCTATAAGAAATTCTACTAAGCAATTTTCTCCCACATAATTGGATCACTTTAACTATAATAAAGATTATTTCTCTACTTAGAAAATAATATTAAATTAATCTATAAATTATGATGTAATATTAAATAATTTTTTTTTGATGTTTATTATAAATTATATATTATAATATAATAATGAGTAAAACCTTAAAAATAAAAAATTATATATATATATATGCAAGAGTAATATTAATATAAATAGTTTATTTAGTGTATAATTATAATTCATGGGATCATGGGATCAATTTGTAGCCCATCTAACAAATGATGTTGTTTGTTCAAATAATGTCTTAATGAAGAAATGATAGCTTGAAAATAATTATGCATCCATTTATAGGGTTCTAAATATGAGAGAAAATCCTCTAAATTAGGAAGATAATCAGGATCCGTTATCAACAATCTCATATTATTATGTAGCATATGAGGTCAATTGGAACGACATTTAGCAAATGATGTTGTTTGTGCAACAAAGGTCTCGATGGAGAAGTGATGGATTCAAATCAACTATGAACCCACTTAGAGGGATTTAAACACAAATAAAATATAGCCTCTAATTCATGAAGATAATCGAGTTTCATAACCACATGATCATGTTATGTTTGCAGTAGGGAGAGATGATGAGAGGAGAAGCATAAGAGATAGAAAGAGGGGGGATTGACAAGGAAGAGCAATAAGAGAAAGAAAGAGAGATACAAATCAACTATGCATTAGGAAGATAGATAGAGGGGATAAGGATGGAGTGAGAGAGAAATGTGCAGAGAGAGAGAGAGAGAGAGAGAGAGAGAGAGAGAGAGAGAGAGATGGGATGATAGAGATAGAGATAGAGGGGGAAACAGTGGGAGATAAAGGAGGTGATAGAGACAAGTAATAGAGGGAGAGAGATAGAGATAGAGATAGTGATATCCCTTAGTAACTATCTCTTTTTGTCTCTTTCTCTCTACCTCTCTCACTCTCTTCAACTTTCTATAATTCTCTCTCTTCTCTATTGAGTTTTTTGTGCCAAGCTCCACCAATTAGATGCACAACCATAATGTATAGACCATTTAATTGTACTTTTAGTAGTGCATGCTTCACCACTTCATGCCTTCTTAGGTAAAAACTAACAAGAAAATTCCTTAGTGTGAAATTCATAGCTTGCAAACATAAAAGTATATCTAATTGGAGATTTGTGGACCAATTAGTATCCAATATAGTGAGAAGGATGTTGACATAGGTTTACACCTAGTAGGATGGCTACATCTTTGATAAATCTTGGACCAATGGTACAATAATTTTAATAGAATATTAAATTATTTGTAATCAACATGTATGTCCCCATATTGATTTCTTAGTCATCTATACACTATCCTTTCATTTCTTTATCCCTTCATCCTTCTGAAGATAGAAGAGATGTGAGGGTTCAAAATAAAAAACATAAAGGTAATTAATGTGGAGCTACACTTTTATATTTATCAAAGAAAAGTTTGCATAACCACTTGGAAAGATGGGATTTAGAATTGCATTGTTCTCCAATAATATCAGTTTTTCTCGATGGTAGGATTAAGTTAGAAAGGGGGGTCAATTTTTATAGAATTGAATAGTGAGAGATACAAGAGAGAACAACAAGAATAATGGATATTCATATAGTGGGGAGGTAGAGAGCGAGGGAGGGGGGGAGGAGGAGGATCAATCTAACGATTGCATGTGTCTGTAGGGAGTTATGCTTAGAGAAATAAGCTATTTGGTTAAGAACCAATGATTCAAATTTAAGACTTCCTTAATCGACACAAAGAAAAACATAGAAAGAAATGGAGAGATGAAGAAAGAGGCAATGACATATAAAGAGAGTTAGTGAGATCAAGAGGGAGAGAAGGGAAATATTGATAGAGAAGAATACAAAAATAAAGATAGAGTAGTAGAGATAAGATATATTAAGGGAAAGAGAGAATGGAAAGAGAAACTAGTTTTTGTCAACCATGTTGTGCTAGAAAACCAAACTTGAGATGTGTGTATATAGACACACACACACACACATGCCAACCAAAAAAATAGAGTGAGACATAAAGAACAAGGAGAGAGGAGAAAGACAAGGATATACAAAGAAGGAAGAGGGAGATAAAGACAGAGACACTAATTGCTAAGTTGAAATTTCTATAGGAGAGAGGGCCAAGGGAGGAAGCTACTTGAAAATTGCATAGGACATGACACTTTTCATTAATTATGTACAAGTTTGTTGGTTTGACTCTCTTGTGATTGACCCATTATATCTCCTTTCTCGATTCTCTAGTTTACACTTTTTTTCTCATATTTTGGAGTCTTGAATTATATTATGCCATTATTTTCCTTATACCCATACACGCTTTGCTCTAGTTTGACATACAACCTTATGACTATGTGGATACTATTTCAACTATATGTTCTTGAATGTTGATGCATTTTGAGGTTAAGTCCTCCTAAGATCCATAGAACCTCACGCCCTTCTAATAAATTTTGTGTGTTGATAATCAAATTCTAAAATGAATTAACATTGTATTTAATTTTCTATCCAAGGACAATGTTAAATTGAATTTGATCTAATTTATTCTATTATATGTTTATATTATTTACAAATTTTATTTCTAACTGATTTTTTTTCTATAATTACAAAATAATATTAAATTAATATCTACATTATTATGTAATATTAATTAGAATTTAAATAATATTTATTATTGATTAATATTTTAACTATAATATAATTATATAATAACTAATACTTATTTAATGTAAAAATTATTATACAATATTTAATAAAAATTTATATAATATTTATTTCTCAAATAATAAACTAAATATATAATAAATATTATTTTCACAATTATTAAATTAATAACTTTATAAATTATCAAATAATATTAAATAAAATTTAAATAATAATTGTAGACACCTAAAATTGTCCTGTCTAATTAAATAAATATTTTTATTTATTTAATTATTTTAGCCTAATTCTTCTGTTAATTAAATAAATCTTTATTTATTTAATTAATTCATTTATCCTCTTCTAGCCTTATTTCTCATTTAAATAAATACCTTTATTTATTTAAATTATCATTTTCTTAAATTAAATAAATATCTTATTTATTTAATTGATCCCACTTCTTCTATTAATTAAATAAATCTTTATTTATTTAATTAATTCATTAGCCTTTTCTACCCATGACACATGTCATTCATCTCTTAATTCATACACTACCTACCCCTTTCATTATTTTATTATTTTCTTTACCTACCCTCTAATCATAGCCGACCTCTTTTACACCTCTCAATCTTATCCCTTCATTTCTTATAGTATCTTCTATATAAGGAGATGCTTCCTTCATTATCAACCCTAATCAATCTATGCAAACCCCTCGTTGACTACTTGACTACACTACGCTTTTGAACATAGGCGATCCTACTTGCAACCACATTTCCCTTCTTTGTTGAGCTCTTGTGCACACATAAAATCTGAGAGCAAATATATCAAGCAAGATCAATGGAGATAGGAAGAATGGAGATCCAAACCCTATTGGACATGTGATGGTATAATCTTTGTGATTTCATTTGATTTGCATTGTCTTAGGTAATCTTCATATGCTATGGTGGATCTTTGTTGTTGTCAGGCTAGGGTTTTGTGGTTGAATTCATTTAGCCTTTCAATATCGTTATTATTGTTATCCATTTTCACCATAAACAATAGTATTTTTATTTATAATTTTAATTAAAAATTATTAATACATACATGATATATGAATCACATTTCTTCCTTTTTAATGTATGTTTTTTTAATATTTATCTTACCTTTCTATAGTATTTTTTTTAAAGTATTAAATTCTCTTACATAATCCATTTTTCAAAATGTTTATAAGATAAAAAACCTACATACAGTTGTGATCAAAATCCAAACGTGCTTGATTTTCCTCTACATAGGTAGATGATACTTTTTTATTTTCGCAAGGGTGTTTAATGGATAAACATTGAAAGGTCACCATTTTCAATAGCGGAAAGATTGTGAACACGTATTCTCGCGCCTTTTTTTAAGTGGTGTAAACATCATAGGAGTTCCGCAATAAAATATCCATCCATTGTTGATCGAAAAAATGTGACGGGAGCACAAAACGAAATCCAATGAACAAATGACAATATTTCCACTATGACGATTTGTGTATTGCAATTCAAAAAATTTCGGGTCCGTGATTAGACTAAAGTGATGTCACCAAAATTTTGCTAGCAAATGAAAATAGTCAAAATTCAACTGTTCGGATTATTTACATCGTCTTGCATTCCGTTTAGGATAATTTCAGCCATGGAAAAATAAAACCAATTGATTTACTTCAAATAGGGTATACACACATTTAGTAATGCATCGGGAGAAGTAAAAAAATTTACCAAAACCAAAATAAAAAATTTATCAATGGTGGTAGACATCCCAATCGTCTTGCACGCCTTTAGATAAATGCACACCATTGATTTTATATTTCAGATCATCCATTCTCAGATAGGAGACGCCTTCAGCATAATTAATATTTGGATTCCACAATGCAAATGCACCTCAAATTCCTTTAAATGTCAACCAAATCAATTGCCTCCACTTGAAAATAAATAAGGCCCCATTGTGCCCATACTTACAATAAATGAAGAAATTTTTGTTCAATTTGGCCCCTGGTGAATCATTTTCCTTGATGAGGAAATTGTCTTACCAATATCACCTAATAAAGATGAATTTACTAACTCTTCAAAGCCTTAACAAAAATAGTAGTGACTGTTGGCAATTGGCACTCATTGGATTCATATGTTGTCATTGATGGCAACAAGATTCTATAGAAGGCATATACCAACAAATATCGGCATTGGAGGCATACATTGGCATCGACACCGACATCCAACACTTCAATGAAGCCAACATCAGTTTGAGATCCGAAAAGTTTTATTTGTAAAATCATTTTGTAATTATTGTATAGGGCCGACATTGAATATCGTTTGTATTGTAAGCCGACATAAGGCATATTGTTTGTGTAGTCACATAAATCTGTCCATTTTAATTAAATGAATATTTGCTATTTATTTGATTAAAAATTCACTAGCCATCAGTTAATTAAATTAATATTTAATTAATTCATCTTCAAAACATTCTCCTATTAATTAAATAAATTATTCAATTTATTTTAATTAATTCATTAAACCAAATTCACAAATCAATTAAATGAATAAATCCTATTTATTCAATTTAATCCCCTTTCCTCTTTTAAATAAATTAAATTAAAAATTTATTTAAATCATTATCCCCCCCCCACTTGCATTTTCCTACAAATGCAACTTGCACCTATTTATTGAAATAAATGAATTTTTATTTTAAATAAAATCCTATTTTCCCTCACCCACCAAATCCACTTGCAATCCTAACCCCCTTCTAGATTCTTCTAAGCCCTTCCTAATTAACCTAATCCATTCCCTAATTATTGTCACATTCCTAAGCAACTTGGAGTCATTTCTCAAAGACTTCAAAGTCTTTGAAAAGCATTAAATGCTTTGTGTGTTCAACAATTTAACCTCCAAAGTCTTCTAAACCACTTATGGCTCTTACATAACCATTTATGGTTAATTCAACTTGCACTCATGGGTCTCCTCAAGCATTTATTGCTTTGACCATGGTTATCCCTTTTGCCTTTGCACAAGAGTTTATCCATTGGATAAAAGCTTTATTCTTTGAATAAAAAATTTATTCACGCAACCCAACCTTGACCTTAACCCCCAAGTTGACTCCCAGGCCATGTCAAGCATTTAATGCTTATTCTCTCTCCTCTCAACCTATCTCATATTGACAATTGTCATCCCAGGATTGGGTTGAAAGCCATCACATGGATTGAATATCTTTCAATCCCGACCCTTGTTGAGATTACTTAATCTCAACCCTCCATTGCTCCATTTTTCCTATAAATAGAGCTCATTTCTTCATAGTCCAGATCTTGAAAACTTGTATGCATCTAAGTTATAGAGAATTATAGCGAGCATTTAGCATAAATTACTAATATCTTGTCATTTTGGTTTAAAATAAATCATTTTAGTATCAATAGCATCTAGTATTAGCTTTTTATTCACATTTAGAGCAAATACTTCAATCTCAAACCTCCATAAGCATCCATAGTGCAAAAAGTTGTTGACAGATACACTAGTTTGGAACTTGGAGAGGAGAGGAACAAAGGAGAAGGAGCTAAGATCATGTTAGGAGGCATTTGGAGATGTCTCATCATATTTACCTTCCTAGTTAAATATTCTCTCATGCTTTTAGTATCTCTTTTGATATGCTTGTGTAGGAAAGTATTTTGTTTATGATTTCTGACACTAACAATTTGGCTTTTCTTCTTGTTTGTGTTTTGTTATCATGACTAACCTTCCCTTTTTGTAGAGCATCATTTGGTGAACCCGACATGAATCCAAACACCTAAAAACATTTTTTTTAACACAACTAACATGTTTGAATGTTGAGCATGACACACAGGTCGCGCTTTAGCGCTTTTGATCGCATTGTAGCGTTATTGCAACTTGACATTCTAGCGCTATTGTTTTTACAATAGTGCTATTGTCTCAAGTTTGGCGCTATTGACCTTTATTTAGCGCTTTTGTGCTTGTTTTGGCACATTTGTGCTTGTTTTGGCTCTTTTGCATTTGTTGTTAAAGTTTTACTTTTAGCGCTTGTGTCTTTGTATTAGCGCATTTGTGTTAAAATAGCGCTTGTGTTTTCACACAGAGTAGCGCTATTGTAACAAAATGTCATAAAAAATGCCATGTAACCGATGAAATAAATTTTCTTAGGCTTGTGGAAACCCACCATGTTTTCGGTTTTTTCTAACTGTTTGCTCCATGTACAGGTTTTAAAATAACTTTTTTTTGGCTTTAAAATCTAAAACACTTCCTTTTGGTGCTTTAAAAATTCACAAAAACAAACTTTGTTTCTTGCAAGTTAGGCTTAATTTTCTTTTGGTGCTTAAAATCAACAAGGCAAATTTATTTCTTGCATCAAACTAAAAATTCACAATCAACACTTCCATTTTGGTGCAAATAAAAATTCACAATCAATTTGTCTTACCTTTCAAAACAATTTTTACTTCACGCAAACATGTTTTTCATTAAGTTGACCAGGATTTCAAATTCTAGTTTACTCAAACATATTGCCTTTGAAGTTAAAAAGAACATCATGGTTGTTGGAGCAACATCTCTAATTAGATAGAAAATCATTGCAATGACAACTTAAAAAAAACAAGTGAATTTCGTGTTTGGCACACTTGTGCAAAAGAGTTGGTTGAGTGGTCCTACTTCTAACACACACTATCCTCTCTCTTGGCTTTCGTGGTCCTAGGTGAAAGAGAAAAGTGTTAGTAACACTCAAGTTTTTTATCTTTTTACGAGAGGCCTTCCAAGAGACACATCACTCTTGGGAACGATCTCGCACAGTAAATCCTTCGAGCTGCTATAGAAATCAAGTGAGAGTGAAAGCTGTAGCCTTGGGTATAGTTGTTCCTACAGTGTAACTTGCCGAAAGGACAAATGAGCCCCACCACAAGTTACAAGGCTCTTAAGTGAGTCACTGCAGAATGAACTTATGTCCAAAAACATCAAAAATTACTAAACACTTTAAGTAGAAGCCCACCCGTTCTATTGATTGAGAATATTTGTGATACAATTCAGTGCAAGAGCATAGATGGTTTTGCTCCCAAGATACTCACCATACATATTTCCTTGAGTAGAAACATAGCTTTTTGAAAAGTCACTTGTGGCTTGATGAAAGTGGTGACTCCCCCATCAAAGGGATCATCTATTTGTTATGCTCGTGCAAGACTTAGTATATCACATCCTTACCTACCACGACGGGATTCATAAGGTATGTAGTACCAAAGTCGAAGAAATATCAAGATGTGGGCTGAATTTATCGCAACTGGCCATTAGACCTTAGGGATAAAAAGTGTTTGAAGTGTTTTTGTTTTGAGTCAAGACCAAGTACAAATTGAGCCAATTTTAGACTTTGGAAGAACACCTTAAAAGACACTTAAAGGAAAGGGTCATAAAAATTCCAAGGATTGGGTTGATCTAGACCCATACTCATTTGTGCCTTTAAGGCAACATTCTTCTGTTTGTGTGCTTGCTTTGTTTTCTTGTCAAAGAAACATCATAAAATCCAAAAATCAAAAGAAGTATTCATCCAACCAAACATTTTTCAAAACAACCAAACAATCTAAAACAAAGAGAAGAGTATCAAACTATATGACCATTCTTCACATCTTGAGAAAGAAGAATCTTCATCAACACATCAACTTGAAAAGAAGACCATTGAGCTCAAAAGCTTTGATCAAAAGGAGGAAATTCTTCTATCTAAATAGACAAATCTTTGTCTCTCATAGAGATTTTCTACGTTACATGCATCTATACCTTCAAGGGAAATCAAACGAATTTGATCCAGAGTCATTGAACTGCAAAGCTTTTATGCAATATAGAGCTTTGAGTTATCACAAAAACCAAGGAGGTAAGATCAATCCCAACTTCTTTCCAGACATTTGTATCACATACAACGTAGCTCGAGAAATGCCACCAACGCCCAAAAGAGAAAAGGTAGAATTTGTCCCATATGTAACACAAAGTTTCTATTGAAGTTAAAAATTTCATCCATTATCTTATTCACACATCATCACTTCATTTTCAACTCTCAAAACATTAAGAGGTTCTTGTCCTAAGTTCTCTTTTAGATATTGCTTAAATCAAACACAACAATAGATTGTTTCTACATCTAGGATAAGCTCATCCTAAGAGACATATCTACGCATGTTAAAACTAGGTTATGAGTGAATCCTCTCATTACTAGGTAGTTAAGTTTGTAACACATCTCAGATTTCTCTACACCTTATCACATCAAACCTTATCAAACATAACAAGCAATTCAAGAAAGAATTTTGGTCACATCTACCTTTAAGTGTTAGAGATCCACATGCAGAATAATTCACCAAACATCAATCTTTCATTTCATCAACAACTCATCATCATTTTCACCCAACTTCAACAAAAACTTATAAACAAAATGGCTCATACCCGATCATGATCAAGGCAACGAGAAATAGAAATTGAAGAAGAAGAGGAGGAAAATATCAATGAATTTCAAAAAGCACTGGAGGGAATGCGAATGACGAAAACCAAAGTACTCCTACTCCTACAACAATAGAAAGGGCTCAACACAACCCTCTCTTTAACAGACTTTTTGACGAAATACTCAGGAGCAATGTGGATGCTCACTTTTTAAAGCTTGCTCAAGAAGGAGCCAAACTCCCCTCTGACTTTGATCTTGCACAACTAAGACAAGCATCAGAATAACAAAGTCGCAATGAGGAAGAAAAAGGTAGAGATCACATCAGATATAACATTCCTCAAGTTAACCCACCACCACCTCCTCCTCCAAATGACATAGAGATGTTGCGGCAACAAGTTGAAAATCTCGCCCAACAACTTCGTAGTGGTGGGAAGACTAATCAATTTTCACTCAATGACATTTGTCCCTATCCCTTTGATAGGAATCTTTATATGCCACCTTTTCCACGAGGGTTCGAAACACCCAAATTCGAAAAGTATAGAGGAAAAGGAGATCCTCGCGATTATGTCAGAGAATTCCATTCAGCTTGCCTCGAAGTAGCATACGAAGATACGTACCTCATGCGCCCTTTTCCCCAAAGCTTGGGAGGAACAACACATCATGGTTTTCCCAATTACCAGGTGGCATTAGGACCTTTGAAGAGCTAGTTCAAAAGTTCTTAGCACATTACTCACATAACATTGAACGTGATATCACCATGGCTGATCTATGTAACACTAAACAAAAACCAAGTGAACTATTCTCAGTCTTTCTGCAACGATGGCGTCAAATTTCTAGCAGACGTTCTCTTCAGTTACCTGAATAGGAACTAGTGGAAATTTTTATTTCCAACTTAAACGAAGAAATGGAATTTCACCTTCACATAAAAGACACAGATTCTTTCAATGACATGATCACCAAAGGCTTGAAATGTGAGCGGGCCCTCATCAAGAAAGGACTTATCAAAATCTACAATGAACCAAAGGATGGCCCTCGTCCACGTTTCAATAGTGACAAACCAAACTTCTGGAACAAAAACAAAAATGTCGTCAATGATGGGGTTGTGGATGCCAGAACAATAAAAAATGCGTAACCTGTAGTTCGATTTGTAGGACAGAATCCCCCACCTAAAACTAACATAGTTGCTCCTCCAAATCAAGGCCGCATCACATCCCAAGATGAACCCAGACAGCATCAACCAAAACAAAAGCGAACATACACTCCCTTAGGGGAAACCATCGAAACAGTGTTACGACAGTTGGTTTATCAAAATCTGGTTACCTTACCCAAAACATCAAACTATGAACATCAAGTCAAACCTTCATGGTGGAGGGATATTGAACATTGCAATTTCCATCAAGGGAAAGGACATAAGACAAGCAATTGTCACAGATTGAAATATCTTATTCAGGATCTTATTGACCGAGGAGAAATCGAAATCGAAGGACACGACCCAAAAACAACAAACAATGATCATCTCATGTTTAAAAATCCACTTCCATCACATGATCAAAGGGGCCCTTCTACTTTAGGGAGAAACACAAATGCCACCAATTATATGCAAGCCACATATAATTACACTATGAATCACCTATACGATGCCAGTGAACAAATTGCAACTATTACTATAAAAAATCCCAGCTCCACTTGCAATGTTGTTAGACGTCGCAGCAAGATTACCATAAAAGAAGCTCCACAAAGCACCACATCTATACCAAATTAGTATAACCTTATGGACCAATTAGACAAAATGCTCGCACTGATATCTATCTTAGAGTGATTGCATCTATCTCCATCTCATAAAACAATCTTGGATCAAGCTCTCCAAGAGGCGTCAGTCCCTACAAATTTGAACACAGATCAGTTCCAAGCCATTGTTGCAAATCCAAGGTCATCACCTTGTCTCACTTTCTCTGAAAGTGACAACACATCCTTCTAGCAACCTCATAACGCCTCACTACACATTGAAGGGTTTATCAACCAACATAGGATCAAGCGAATCTTGATCGATAATTGAGCAGGCCTGAATATTTGCACTCTACAATTAGTCACAGCTTTGGGATATGCCATTGAATCAGTGGATCCTCACAAGAAGATCACAATCAAAGCTTATGATGATGCAGAGCGTTCATCCAAAGGAGCTATTGTACTACCAATTTGAGTGGGCCCTGTGGTGAAACACATCATCTGTCAAGTTCTGGACCTTCCTCTGCCATACAATTTGTTGTTGGGAAGACCTTGGATACATGCCATGCAAGTCGTTCCATCCACTTACCATCAGTGTATCAAGTTCCCGCATAATGGTGTAGAAATCACAATCCTGGGAGATGCAAATCCCTTTGCATATTGTCATAATATGTCATCAACCATAGATTACCATTCCTAACAATAGAGAAGCCATCTCCTCCACATCATACGTTAATCCAGCTTCTCTTGCCAGTTCAAACACCATTATACCCAAGCAAGAAAAGCTCAAGATGAAAATAGCAGAGGAAGGTTTGGGGGAATATAATTTGAGCCAACTTTTTTGTGTGGGACAAATTCCTACTTCTCCTAAAACACATGGCAAACCTCAACAAGTACTTCAAATGTCACTGGTCAAACCAACATGCACATTGACACCTTTCATCCTTGGAAAGAGTCAAGAAGAAGAAACCAAAGATGAAGACATAGCAGAATGGATATATAAAGATCCTATCACCACCAACATCCTGCTAGCTAAGCTTCCCACAGACCAGTATGGAAAGGGTCTTCTCATTATGCAAAGAATGGGATATGATGGTCAAAGTGCTTTGGGGTATTGTAAGCAAGGGCGACATGAGCCACTACTGCCAGAATTAAAACCCAAAGATAACACAGGCTTAGGCTTTCAAAAGGGTATCCTTCCTAAGCTTAGATTCAAAGGAAAACCCAGCCACCCTCTATATCAGCCTAATACAAAGAGGTCACCTTTGATTATAAAAGAAGCATCAAACACCATAACAACTACCCCATTGAGGCTAAAACACCCAACAATGCCAATCATCCCACCACCAGCAATAACACCATTAGCAGCAGCAACTATATTAGAACCCATGACAATATCTACAACATCAGTAGTTCCAGTAGAAGCAACAGAGTCAACACTACCAATACTCACCGTATTAGATTCTTTGATCCCCATAATCCTTCCTGCAGCACCGATCATTTCCTCCATACAAGTGCATCACCCGATCACACCTGCAGTGTTTAACTCAAAGGATATCCTAGTATGGTACAGTAATCGGCTACTGGAAAGCGACTCAGAGACTGACTCACATAAGTGGGAATTTGATTTCATACAACTTAATACTTCAAATGAGGAAGACACATCACCACCTCCACCCTGCAAAGACATCCCTGTTTATGGAGAAGCACAGATAAAGACTTCTTGGGTTCCTGAGCTGGAAACTTCTTCCACAGACCCTATGTCGCATCCTACGTTGGATTTTGATAGGGAGAGTACCATCAATGCCCTTCACCATAACGTCTTAACCCTCACTAATACATCTAACAAACTTAACCTAATTGATGAGATAATGCCCATTATCCATCTTGAACTCATCGAATGGAACCAACCTAATCCCCCATGTCTTGACCACTTCCAAAATGATGAGGCGATCATTGACTTCTTGGACTTATGGGATAACATACCAAGCGAGGATCATAAAGCTGGATTCGCCATAGAAATTAATAGTGCAGCATACTTTGGGGTGGATGCCAAACCTTTCAGCTGCAAAAATATAACAATAAAACATGGATCTTCTAGTGAAAACCACACTGTGGCACTGTTTGATCCCACAAAAGTAAAAAGAAAGAGCGTATCCAACGGTGAAAACCTCTCTAAGGCGCCTAAGGATGAAAGGTTTGACATCCTTCCCTGTAGCACACAGCAGGAATGATCAACAATTCTCATAGAAAAAACCAAAGAATACATCGTGGGGACTACTGAAACTCCTCACCACATACATCTGGCATCTCTTTTAACTTCAGAGGAACAACCCAAGTTTGTCGAATTCTTCCAGAAGCGCCAAATCATGGTCATATGCAGACATGCCTGGTCTTGATCCAAATTTAGTCATGCATCACCTCACAGTAGTAGAAAGAGCCAAACCTGTCAAGCAGAAGCTTCATAAGATGCATCCTCAGATTGCAATCCTAGTCAAAGCAGAACTTAAGAAACTTTTGGATGTTGGTTTCATTAGACCCATTGATTATGCGGATTGGATATCCAACATTGTTCCTGTTAGCAAACGAAAAGAGGGCATCCACATTTGTACCGACTTCAGAGATCTAAACAAGGCATGTCCTAAGGATGACTTCCCCCTACCAAATATCGACATCATAGTAGACCTGACAGCAGGAAATGCGATGCTTTCACTCATGGATGGCTTTTCAGGATACAATCAGATAAAGATCGCACCAAAGGATCAACATAATATAGCCTTCACATGTCTATGGGGCACATACTACTGGAATGTAATGCCTTTTGGTCTAAAGAATGCAAGCGCAACCTATCAGCGAGCAATGACCACCATCTTCCATGCCATGATGCATACTATAATGGAAGATTATGTTGATGACTTACTGGCAAAATCACTCACAAGAGAAGGTCATTTGGACATATTAGAGAGAATCTTTGATAGACTGGAACAATATCATGTTAGACTCAACCCAAAGAAATGTGTCTTTGGAGTAACCTTTGGGAAGCTTCACGGATACATTGTCTCAAGCAAAGGCATTGAGGTCGATCCAGCAAAGGTCAAAGCAATCATGGACATGCCACCACCAAAGAATATCAGTCAGCTAAGGACATTACAAGGGTGGCTCCAATCCATCTGAAGATTCATTGCACAATTGGCAGATAAGTGTCACCCATTCACACACCTGCTACACAAGAACATCCGCTTTCAGTGCGATACCAGATGCCAGCAAGCATTCCAGATGCTTAAAGCTTATCTCATGAATATGCCATTATTGATCCCACCAGATCCAAGTAGGCCTCTATTACTTTATATTTCAGCAATAAATACAACATTAGGTGTACTATTGGCACAACACAATGCAGAAGGGAAAGAGTGTGTTGTCTACTACATCTCTCGCACACTAGTTGGCTATGAACTCAATTACATACCTATTGAGTGAGCTTGCCTAGCAGTAATCTTGGCAACCACTAAACTAAGGCATTATCTGTTAACACACAAAGTACAGCTCATCGCAAAGATTGATCCACTCAAGTACTTACTTAGCAAAGCAGTGTTGACAGGTTGCTTGGCCAAATGGGTGATGATTCTAAGTGAATTTGACATCGAGTATGTGGACTATAAGGCTATCAAAGGACAAGTTATAGGAGATCAGTTGGCCGACGCACCCCTCATAGGCGATCATCCCCTCATTTCCAATTTTCTAGATGAAGAGATATTCATGATCACAGAAGCACAATCATGGAAGCTATACTTTGATGGCTCATACACTAGACATGGCTCGGGGGCAAGCATTCTGTTTATCACACCTCAAGGTGACAACATCCCAAAATCTTATAGGCTCACATTTCCATGCACAAACAACATCACTGAATATGAGGCCTTGATCATAGGACTCAGGGTAGCCATACAATGGAAGTTACAAGAACTGCAAGTATATGGCGACTCCCAACTGGTCATTCGACAAGCAACAAATAAATATCAGACCAAGGATGATAAACTCATGCCATACAAGCAAATGGTGGATAGTCTAAAGGCATCATTTACTACTATAACCTTTGAGCAAATACCCAAAGATCAGAATCGAGCTACTGACACTATGGCTACTATCGCATCTCTTCTAGATCTTCCACAAAATTCAACACGCTATGAGTTCTTGGTTGAACAGCTTTGGATTCCCGCTTATGATATCCCCAAATCTGAGATGATATGTCACCTTGTCGGTTCCGAATCCCCATGGTACGGTGAGTTTTACACCTACCTTCGCGATCACACCCTTCCTCCTAATCAATCAAATAACCAACGTAAAACCTTCATTCGCCAAACCGCTCGATATACCATTATTGTTGAAACCCTATACCGACGCAGTCTTGATGGTACTCTCCTTTGATGTCCGGAACAAGATGAGATAACAAAGGCCTTGGAAGAGGTACATGAAGGAATTTGTGGGACTCACTCAAGTGGCCCGTCACTAGCAAAGAAGATCATACGAGCTAGATACTATTAGCCATGTATGGAAAAGGACTTCTACTACTTTGTTAGAAAGTGCAAGAAATGCCAAGTTCATGGAGATCTGATACATGCACCAGCACAGGAACTGCAACCAATCACAACACCATGGCCTTTTTGTCAATGGGGCCTTGACCTTGTGGGTAAAATTCATCCATCTTCATCCAACGGCCATAAATTTATCATTACCGCTACCAAATACTTCACAAAGTGGATCAAAGTTGTTCCACCTACCCAAGTTACCGGAAAGCGGATCACCTCATTTATCCTTAATTACATCATCTGCCGGTATGGTGTACCCATGTCCATCATCACAGATAACGGGCTTCCTTTCAAGAATCAAGATGTCCATGAACTCTGTGAGAAGTTTCACATCCAACACCACTTTTCCACCCCCTATTACCCACAAGGCAATGGTCAAGCTAAAGCATTGAATAAAAACATATTGAGAATCCTCAAGAAGACAATCAATGATGTCGGTCGTAACTGGCATGTTCAATTGAATCCAGCACTATGGGCATATCGAACTAGTATTCGAACCCCTACAGGCGCAACTCCTTACTCACTAGTCTATGGTGCAGAAGCTATCTTACCTATTGAGGTTGAGATACCATCACTACGGGTTTCCTTGCATAATCTGATAGATGATGAAGCATATAGAGTATCACGTCTTCAGGACTTAGAACTACTTGATGAAAAACGACAAGCTGCATACAATCACCTCAAAGCCTATCAACAGCGCATGAGCAGAAGCTATAATCATCGAGTTTGACCTCGTACATTTGAGGTAGGTGATCATGTTCTCCGGGAGAATCCTCGTAACCAACCAAACAGAGAACATTAGGGAAAGTTTGAATCAAATTGGCTAGGTCCATATGTTATTACTGTTGTATTTTGGTCCTGGGCATATCAGTTGGCTACTTCAGAAGGAGAACCACTAGCAGATTTGATCAACAACATGCACCTCAAAAGGTTTTATACATAAGCTGCACAGAGCGTTAAGCTCCCATATGTATCGGCAAAAATACCAAAAACATTAGAAAAATGTCTTGAAGAACATACAAAAATATCAAAAAGGTAAAGAAAAATCATACATCCAAACGGTGAACAACCACTCTGGTGGCACCTTGGGTAAGTGCGATGGTGAAAACCTGGCAAACAGGCACCACTCGTAAAGACTATGGCTCCATTGTATTTTAGGCTTGTTACGATCACATTCATTACATACACAGATCCATCCGCCCCAAACCATGGCTTTTTATTGATCTGAAATCAAGAAAGTACTTCATGCGTCCGGCATCCCACTTTTTCATAGTCATGTTTAAACTGGGGGCAATGCCCTTAATCTAGTTTGATGGAAGTGGATTATACATTATTTTTGTGATTCATTGAGTTCTTCATTCAAAACTATCTCACAAAATCCAAAAACATTGGAAAACAATCAACAAAATACCAAAAACATTCATAAACAATCACAAAATCTAGAAAACATTGGAAAAACATAAAAAACAATCAAAAAACATGGCAACACGTTGTACATACTCATAGATACCAAACAAACATCATGACATACTCTAAACACATGACCACTTATCAGTCAAACCAAACAATCAACATCAACACTCAAAATTGTTTTCAACAAGGATGCATCCTTCCTTACCAAAACAAAGACAAGATGAACATTTCTTTGACAAGAAAATTATGTTTGAAGCTATCAAATACTTGGTTGATTTGTGGGTTATTTATATCAGGTTCTTACAGCATTGTTTGTGTATCCTTTGCGAATTATTCCGATGAAGTTCTGGGGCATGTACTAATGGTGTTTACGTTGGAAGTTCACTAAGATACGTGATCATAGGCAAAATACAGTCATAGATCACTACGGCTTGCTGACTATAGCGTATACCTCGACCATATGAGCATGAACCATTACCAAGGATCCATATTCCTTATTCTTTATTCTTTACATATGTTGTTTGTTTGCAGGTACGAATGCTCTTTCTTTAGTTCCTCCTACCTCATCCAAACTGGATAAAGGTTTTATCTCTTATTACGGTATGCACTTGTCTCAGGATATGATCAGCCTAAGATCAAGGAGGACGATCCAAATCATGCATGAAAGGATATAATCCTTGTCTGTTCCACAAGCAATACTCTGGTCAACTTGACCCATTATATCAAGTTGTTTGTATTAACTTGCTATATCAAATCCATGTAAGGAATACTCAGGTCATCTTGAATCATTATGTCAAGTTGCTTGTATTCTCTTACAACATTTTAAAGCTCAATGATGAAAATAGAGCACTATGGATCATCATCTCATCTCATCTGTTTATATATTGCATTCCGTTGCATATTGCCCATCCATTTACTCATTCATATACGCGATTTTATATATAAATGTGGACAAAGTTAATATGAGCAGTTATGTAAAAATTAAGCTAGTCTTAGATACAATCACAATAGAGTACTCTAATACATCATCAGTGCATCATGCAAAGTCTAAAACAGCCTTGCATTCATCTATCATAATCATATCATCATCATTACATTTAGTTGCATTTGGATCAAGTACATTTCATATTATTTTAGCTGTTTAAAATGCATATAGTTCATTATCATTTATTAACATTAGTCTGCTTATATCATTTCATCATTGCATACTCATAATGTTTAGATTCATTCCTATGATCAAAATTGTCCTTGATTGTATTAACCATTACTATGCATTCATTTAGTGACAGTTACCAATCATCATTTATCATTTATCATTGCATACATTCATTTATCTATCCATTAGTTAAAAAGTGCATTCATTCATCCATTTTAGTGTCTTATTAATACTCATTTTATTTTTTCCCTTAGGATTCATTTAGATTGCATTCATTATCCCCTTTAAAATTGCATTAAGGTGCAATTATTAATCATAAGTTGCATTATCATCACATTATCATTTTACTTCATCATATTTGGGCATTTACAATCATAAAACCATTTGTTTCAAACATTGGTTTATACATTATAACATATGCATTCATTTAGCAATCATCATTTAAACACTTGTACTTTACATTTGTTTATCCATGTTACATTCATTTTTCAAACCATATAGATGCATGTCCATAAAAAAATCATTCATTCCAAGCATTGCATTAACATCATTGCATATCATTATCCTTGTATTAATATAAAGTACAAGATACTATCTATATCATTATATCATTATGCATACATCATCATCATGGCATTACATACATAAAGCAATACATCAAACAAATCATGCATATATAAACCTGCATTCATATGTTAGTATCCAACATCATAAATCATCATAAAGCATGCATATAAACAACATATAGGAATCATCTCATAAATGCATACATATACACGTATCCATCTAAGCATAAACTCATAAACTCATCATCCTGCATAACATCCATACATATCAACATGCATATCATAACTAAACATGGGATCTCCTCATATATATATATATATATATATATATATATATATATATAATCTCATGTATCAAAGTACAATGAAGTCCAAAAAAATCGGCTATCAAGAGCCATCCAAGACACAGTCCAAAATGACAAATATCAAAATACATACAAAATGCTCTCTCAGATGCCACTCTGACCAGATGCTGCACCACCCTCTCCACCTGCTCCCCCACTAGTCCCTGCACCATCCGATCTATCTCTTCGTGGAGGATCCATCAAACCCCCACTAGCTCCTGCACCACCTAACCTATCTCTCTGTAGTGGACCCATCACACCCCCACTGCTCTGCATCCTCTAAGATCGCTCTGATCTGGCCTACCGCATCTGTGAATAGCTTAGTGCTCATTGACTAGCTGGCACCACCTACTCATATAGACCCCGCCAGTAATCAACCTCTCCACCTGCTCTCTGTACCTCCCTCGCCAATGCCTCCACAGACGGCCCCTGTCCCTGTACTCCCTCCAAAACCCTCACTCTCTCCTGCAACTGAATCACCCTGTCAACGGCCAAATCTCTCTCCTGCAAAACTACAGTCAGCTCTGACTCTCATGCAAATAGCTGCATATCTCTAGCTGCAACTTTCACCTCCAGATCCTCTACCTGTGTCTCGGCTACTGTAAGTCGAGTCTAAAAATGTAATATCATATGATCTCGTAGATCTCCAGTGGCTCCCTCCCCTGTATCCATCGATGCCTCACCTGTAGCTCCCTCTCCAGTGGCTCCCTCCCCTCTCTCCATCGGTACCTCCCTCTCCATACCTCTCCCCTCCAATCTAACTCCTCCCTGTATCAAAGGACCCTGTGATATCCACAGTGGCAACCTGCCTCTCCCTCTCCGCTGAACTCGCCCACCAACTCCACCTCCTCCATCACCACCATCCCTTCTCCCCCATCCACCTACTATCAGACCTTGACCTCCTCTCCTCCTCCGTCTCCGCCCCTTATCCTCCTCAAAATCAGGAATCGACTCTGTCGGATCTGATATCCGAAGTATCAAATGAGCCGCCATATACTGTGTATACTCCTCCAATACCCCTGCATCTACCACCCTCGACCATATATCCCATGGTCTTGCTTGAAGCATCTAAAACTTTGGCAATGCCTGATCATAAGGAAGTACTGGCCCCCATGCACACCTCTCTCGGACCACTCTGGCGTACTCTCCTGATCCCCTAGGCAATCCCTATCGGCGTCCAAACTGTCTCATAACTGTCTCTACATCATAGCATGTCCTCCCAATGAGGAATCGAGTCATGAATACATACGGTAATGCCTCCGCATCATCCTTCCAGCGCTCGCACTCAATATAGGGTCTCCAGATCATTGCATCAAGATCATTTAGTGCCTATCGCCACCACTCTAACTTCCCCAGGTGGGGTTGACTCATCATACCATTGTACATAAAAACATAGGGCTGGTCGACTGCCCAGAATCTCAGACTCACTAGTCGAGTAACTAGTAGGTGCTCCCACACCCATATATGCAGCAGCGTCACTCCCACTGCCAATGAGCCCCTCCCGCGGTACACTACCTCATGCAGCTCCTGATATAGGTGCGCTAACACGCACGGTCCCCAGGCAAATCGGGTCCCCTCTGTCATCATCTACTCAATCACCTGCCCCCAACCAACGGTCAAACCATGTGATCATCTATCCGGACACAGTAGCCCTCCCACGATCCGTAACAAAATTGCTGGTAATGGCTCGTATAATGTCGCGATATCCTCCCAGGCTATCAAACCGTCATCAATATACACATCCTCATCGAGGAATCTCTGCACCGCTAGAGTCCCCCATGATCTATCATATGTCACCAGCTCACCCCGAATGGGAATATGCAAGATGCGCCACACATCCTCCAGTGTCATGGTCATCTCCCCCTGCGGTAAGTGAAAAGTGCATGTCTCACTGTGCCAGCGCTCTGCCAAGGCTGTAATCAAACCGTGATTCATCCGAATCACGGGCATATGCATCACATCATACAGCCCCGTCGCTGCAATACAATCCACCTCGGCCTCTGTCAGCCGATTGCGTAGCCCTTGTGTAACGGGATGTCTCTCATGCAACCATAAGACGCGAAACTCCTCCTACACATGTGAATCAATCAATCATGATTAGTTGTTTTGTTTCAAACTTTCTTAAGTTTAAACCTAGACTATCAACAGATACTTTGATCAAGTATCTTCGAGTCTCAACAGGTAAGCAATCATGGCACACCTAGACTTCAACAGACATTTATCCTAATGACCTAAGTCTCATCAAGGCTGCTATGGTTCAAAATAACTCTCACTTTATATCCTCATCCATTCATCATTCGTATCGAGAGATTTTTGTTCACCTACATTGGGGCATCTATTATCCTCAAACAAAAGCACTATCTTGCAAACAAAAGTGTTGTTTCCTCCACAATAGCGCTAATCCCCTAACTAAAGCGCTTAATCAACCATACAAAAAAGCTCAAACTACAAAAGCGCTACAAAAGCTATGAAATGGCGCTACTTAACATCACAAGCGCTCAATTGACCCCTCAATAGCGCTACAAAAACAATAGCGCTTAAACCTTTATACAATAGCGCTCATATTTTCAAAAGCGCTCAAACAACAACATAATAGCGCAATTGCGGCACAAAAGCGCTAATTCATTGGACAACAGCGCCAAATCATAGTTTCAGCGCTATTGTCTTGACTCAACTTGGACTCAGCAAAAAACATATCAAAAATGCATAAAATTCAAAATTTTAAATTTGCCTACCGCTGGTCCATAGTCATCTGGCCGCTGGAATCATCGGACTCGCTCAAATCGATGCTCTGCTACTAGTACCAGCATCCTGACTGCTCCTTGCTCTTCCTAAATGTCACTATCAGAGCTATAATTTCACTATGGTCGTGGTTACAAATGAGCCTGTTTTCACCCCTTTCCCCCATATAAACCCTTCGTCGTAACCATAACTTTCTCCCGCTCACCGTCGTGATCTCCGTGAACTTCCCAAGCCTCCCATTTCTTCATTTCATCTCCGATTTCTTCTATTTTTCACCAGCATTGCTAACTTCTTCTCTCCTATCACCCTGCCAATTTTCATTCGTTTTTGAGAGATCGCCCGATTTTTCAAAATTTCTTAGCCCATCTCTCGAGAGGGCATACCATCCATTAAATTAATATTTTATGGGGCATTTCTTCACACCTATTTTTCTTTCTTTGAAACGACGCGATAAATCGCACCGTCTCAAAGAGGGGCAAATGTAGTCACATAAATCTATCCATTTTAATTAAATGAATATTTGCTATTTATTTGATTAAAAATCCACTAGCCATCAGTTAATTAAATTAATATTTAATTAATTCATCTTCAAAACATTCTCCTATTAATTAAATAAATTATTCAATTTATTTTAATTAATTCATTAAATCAAATTCACAAATCAATTAAATGAATAAATCCTATTTATTCAATTTAATCATATTTCCTCTTTTAAATAAATTAAATTAAACATTTATTTAAATCATTATCCCCCCCACTTACATTTTCCTACAAATGCAACTTGCACCTATTTATTGAAATAAATGAATTTTTATTTTAAATAAAATTTTGTTTTCCCCCACCCACCAAATCCACTTGCAATCCTAACAACTTTCTAGATTCTTCTAAGCCCTTCCTAATTAGCCTAATCCATTCCCTAATTATTGTCACATTCCTAAGCAACTTGGAGTCACTTCTCAAAGACTTCAAAGTCTTTGAAAAGCATTAAATGCTTTGTGTGTTCAACAATTTAACCTCCAAAGTCTTCTAAACCACTTATGGCTCTTACATAACCATTTATGGTTAATTCAACTTGCACTCATGGGTCTCCTCAAGCATTTATTGCTTTGACCATGGTTATCCCTTTTGTCTTTGTACAAGAGTTTATCCATTGGATAAAAGCTTTATTCTTTAAATAAAGAATTTATTCACTCAACCCAACCTTGACCTTAACCCCCAAGTTGACTCCCAAGTTATGTCAAGTATTTAATGCTTATTCCCTCTCCTCTCAACCTATCTCATATTGACACTTGTCATCCCGGGATTGGGTTGAAAGCCATCACATGGATTGAATATCTTTTAATCCCGATCTTTGTTGAGATTACTTAATCTCAACCCTCCATTGCTCCATTTTTCCTATAAATAGAGCTCATTTCTTCATAATCCAGATCCTGAAAACTTGTATGCATCTAAGTTATAAAGAATTTTAGAGAGCATTTAGCATATATTACTAATATCTTGTCATTTTGGTTTAAAATAAATCATTTTAGTATCAATAGCATCTAGTATTAGCTTTTTATTCACATTTAGAGCAAATACTTTAATCTCAAACCTCCATAAGCATCCATAGTGCAAAAAGTTGTTGACAGCTACACTAGTTTGGAACTTGGAGAGGAGAGGAACAAAGGAGAAGGAGCTAAGAGAATGTTAGGAGGCATTTGGAGATGTCTCATCATATTTACCTTCCTAGTTAAATATTCTCTCATGTTTTTGGTATCTCTTTTGATATGCTTGTGTAGGAAAGTATTTTGTTTATGATTTCTGATACTAACAATTTGGCTTTTCTTCTTGTTTGTGTTTTGTTATCATGACTAACCTTCCCTTTTTGCAGAGCATCATTTAGTGAACCTAACATGAATCCAAACACCTAAAAACATTTTTTTTAACACAACTAACATGTTTGAATGTTGAGCTTGACACACAGGTCGCGTTTTAGCGCTTTTGATCACGTTGTAGCGCTATTGCAACTTGACATTCTAGCGCTATTATTTTTACAATAGCACTATTGTCTCAAGTTTGGTGATATTGACCTTTACTTAGTGCTTTTGTGCTTGTTTTGACACTTTTGCATTTGCTGTTAAAGTTTTACTTTTAGCGCTTTTGTCTTTGTATTAACGCATTTGTGTTAAAATAGCGCTTCTGTTTTCACATAGACTAGCGCTATTGTAACAGAATGTCATAAAAAATGCCATGTAACCGACGAAATAAATTTGCTTAGGCTTGTGGAAGCCCACCATATTTTCAGTTTTTTCTAACTGTTTGCTCCATGTACAGGTTTTAAAATGACTTTTTTTTTGCTTTAAAATCTAAAACACTTCCTTTTGGTGCTTTAAAAATTCACAAAAACAAACTTTGTTTTTTGCAAGTTAGGATTAATTTTCTTTTGGTGCTTAAAATCAACAAGGCAAATTTATTTCTTGCATCAAACTAAAAATTCACAATCAACACTTCCATTTTGGTGCAAATAAAAATTCACAATCAATTTGTCTTACCTTGCAAAACAATTTTTACTTCACGCAAACGTGTTTTTCATTAATTTGACTAGGATTTCAAATTCTAGTTTACTCAAACATATTGCCTTTGAAGTTAAAAAGAACATCATGGTTGTTGGAGCAACATCTCCAATTAGATAGAAAATCATTGCAATGACAAGTTAAAAAGAACAAGTGAATTTCGTGTTTGGCACACTTGTGCAAAAGAGTTGGTCGAGTGGTCCTACTTCTAACACACACTATCCTCTCGCTTGGCCCTTGTTGAGATTACTTAATCTCAACCCTCCATTGCTCCATTTTTCCTATAAATAGAGCTCATTTCTTCATAATCCAGATCCTGAAAACTTGTATGCATCTAAGTTATAGAAAATTTTAAAGAGCATTTAGCATAAATTACTAATATCTTGTCATTTTGGTTTAAAATAAATCATTTTAATATCAATAGCATCTAGTATTAGCTTTTTATTCACATTTAGAGCAAATACTTCAATCTCAAACCTCTATAAGCATCCATAGTGCAAAAAGTTGTTGACAGCTACACTAGTTTGGAACTTGGAGAGGAGAGGAACAAAGGAGAAGGAGCTAAGAGCATGTTAGGAGGCATTTGGAGATGTCTCATCATATTTACCTTCCTAGTTAAATATTCTCTCATACTTTTGGTATCTCTTTTGATATGATTGTGTAGGAAAGTATTTTGTTTATGATTTCTGACACTAACAATTTGGCTTTTCTTCTTGTTTGTGTTTTGTTATCATGACTAACCTTCCCTTTTTGCAGAGCATCAGTTTGTAAAGGGTATATAAGTCAATTTGTTAGGTCATTTTGATATATGACAAGGTAGTAGAATAAAGTGATGCGAAGGATATGTATGTAGATCATTTTGTATACGAAAGTTATATCATGCAATGATTAGTAGATGGTTTGTAAAGCATTCTTGGAGGAAAGGAGATACCGGTAGAAGGGTTCAAGGTTTATGAACTAGTATAGAACAAATCTTTAAACGGAACTCTTTTTGGTATTACAAATGCATTTTTTGAGTTCACCATTACTATTTTATCGCAGCAGAAGTTTGTAGTCAATGAGACTCTTTTGTGTTGAGTAGTGTGCTCTAGGCAGTGTGCCTTCCTGCATGTGCAGGCCCCCATGCTATGCAATATCTTTCATATGGCTAGTGAATTGATATTGTAGGTCACAAATCCCACCGTGATTTTTCCTCTTTGAGGTTTCCCATGTATAAAATTATGTGTGTTATGGTGTTCATTTATGTGGCTTGATTATTTACTTCATGTTATATGTTTCTTCATTAACCGGTCTATATGTGTATGTTATAATACGATAAAATCTTATATTACCGCCAGAACACTAATTCACTGCCCGCCCCCCCCCCCCCTCTCAATGTTCTTGGATTCCAACAATTGGTATTAGAGCTTGGTACCTCAGAGGAAGTTTAACATCTTAAGGAAGATCCTGAAACCAGAATCATTAAACATGGCTATAAAGAAGCAACTCGAGATGGCACTTGAGGATTATGATGTTGAAAGGATGGAGAACTTAAAGCTGCAAGATGAATTGAATTTTGCTAATGAATGCATTCTTGTTCTGTAAGAAAGGTTATAATCAGCTCAAGCTAAGAGGAAGGAACTTTTGCAAAACTAAGATGATGAAGAGAAAAATGCACTTAAGGAACAATGTCAGAAACTAAGTCAAGCTAACATGCTCATGAAGAATGAAATGCAAGACTTGACTATGAGGATGTCAAAAGATATTGAGGATAGAAAGAAGGAAGAAAATCTTGCTATATCTTTGAAGAACAAATTTGAAGAATGTGGTAGATTGGCTCATGAGAATAATCTGTTGAGAACTGATTTGGTACAATCCCAAAATAATGAACAAGAGCTAGAGAGACAAATAATGACTCTAAGAGATGATCCAGCTACTGCAAGTGAGTATAAAGAAAAATTCAGGATTAGTGCTGCACAGTTGGATGATTTATTGAAAAGACAAAGGCAAAGTGAAGATTCTAGAGGACTTGGATTTGTACAAGGTGAAAGCTCTGGTACTGCAAATGAAGATCAGACAACCGATATGCAAAACTCATCAGACCAGAGGAAACAGGTAAGACAATCCAATGCTTACAAATTCAATGGTAGATGCTTTGTTTGTAATAAATTTGGGCATATGGCTAAACAATGTAGAAATAGAGCAAATCAAAACTACAATTAAGTTCCCGGTCAATGCACAAATTGCAAGAAATACGGTCATAAGTCAGAAGATTGCAGAATGAATGTTAAATGTCATGCATGTAGAGAGTTTGGACATTTGGCTAATCAATGTAGGTCAAGGAATGACACCGGATATGTCAAAGCAATCCAAAAGAACAATGTTACATGTTATGCATGCAAAAAATAGGTCATATTGCTAAGTACTGCAGAAGCAAAACTAAAGTGGTTAGCAATGATAAAACAAATGAGAAAGGAAAGAAAAAGGTAGATGAAATACAACAAGATCACACCAAGAGATGGGTTAGAAATTCTAAAGAACCAAGTGGAGATGCAACTACACTGGTAACTGCACCATTAACTCCACTGGTAGAACAGAGCATTCCTGCACCGACAAGAAATTCAACTGGTAACTGACACATACGCCTTAGGGGTTGTCAAATTCATTGAAAATATTGCATATTCCTCAGAAGAGATCTGTAAAGAGATCTGGAGAGTGGTATTGATCATTGATGGAGGTTTATCTGGCATAAAACTGTGAAACCGACATTCGGTAGAGCACACTGCTAAGCATTTATGACAGTGATGAATTAGGGTTTACTCACTGATAAAAAGGGAAAATGGACTCATTTTCACTCACCCAACACTGGAGCAAACCAGAGCAACGCAAAGGTGAATCACAGGCGATCAAGAGCGAGCAAAGGCATTCTAAAAGATTTCCAACAGTTATCTGAGAAGTAATCAAAATCTTTTAACCAATGATCGTTATCCAAGTATTTATTTGAAATGGCATATGGATCATCATCTGCTCCTACTTTCATTGTGAATCCCACTATTGTTGAGGTTAAGGATAGGCTTAGACCTATTTTCAAGTAAGCTCCTCAAATTGCAATGAAGGCAGACTCTACTGGCGTATTTTCAAGGGTTCCCGATGGCGCAGTTCATGTGGAATATGTCAAGGCTTATATTCACTACACCTTGGAAGATTTAGGCACTAAGGAAATCAAGGTAATGTATCAATCTGTGATACTAGGCAGCTCTGGAATAATCAAGCTAGAATATCAAATCATTGAAGACCTAGGGTTAACTAGAATCCTGTATATACCAAAATTCAAGGATGAAGTGATTAGATATGTTCTAAGCAGGGTACATAATGAATTCATTTGGTTGGACCGGCCTCACATGATCACCAAAGAAGCAATTCAAGCGGTCACCGACTTACCCAAAGTTGGATAGGAACCAGGGAAGAAGATCTCCAACAATGAGGTTGAAAGGCTCATTGGCGCAACCCATGATGGAAGGTCTATGAGGGTCAACACCATCAAAGATATAGATGTGAAATTTACAAGGTAACACAATCAATTCGATTGAAATCTGTTGTTAGTTCTTGTATCCATGTTGCATATCAAATGATAAAGAATAATGGAAAGTCTAATTTGTGTGAATGGTTAAGAAGTGATTTGATGTTAAATCTTGGCAAGATCAAAGGGGTTAAGAAAGGAACTTTCCAATTTGGAAATCTTATTGTCTGCTTGATGTTATATTTCATGAATGAGCTACTCTAGGTTTGGGAAAGAAATGTTGGGCTCATGACATATTAGTAGGCATGCAGATCAAAGATGTAATCATCAGTCTTAGCAGCAACAAGGATGAGAAGCTTTGGGGCTACTTTAAAACTTTTCAAGAGAGCATGAGACTGAGGGAGAGAATATCCAAATACATTGTGGAGAAATATTCCATTGAAATCTGCTTCTGGTAAAAATAGATGAGACACTCATGGAAGTGGTGGAACCTAGAACAATATGGGTCACTAAATTGGGTTATGAAGTTGATGACTGTTGGTATTTTGGTATGGTTTTGTCATTGATGTCAACACCTACTAACACTTATCAACTCTGGCACTTTGAAGAACTCGAAATGTTCACTGACAAATAAGTGACTTATGCACAGTCACTGATATCTGGTACACCGGCAGGATATAATGTTCACCGGTACTTGGAATGATATGAAAAATACCTGGTTATGTCAAAGACATCATTTTGACACTTTGTCTTGGAGATTTGTTTATTGGCACATTCGTATTTGCATATTTGTTGTTACTGACAAATAGGTCCAGAATAAGCACCGACAGGATTATCTATTCCAGATCAGCACAACACACTATGGAGAGGATTTATTAATGTTGTAATTGCATTGAGTCGACATGTTGAATCGGTTATTGCATCGGACATTGTTTTATTTGTAAATTGATTTTATTGTAATATCTTTTAGAGCTGACCTACTAAAATTGGTCTTAGGTTATGGTATAAATGTAAGATCTTATTTGTAAGGTCGAAGGAGGAATGCGAAAAGGAATTGTGTGAAGGTGTATGCGAGAATAAGAAGAGCTATACACACAGACATCATTTGAAGGTTGAAGAAGGGTTTTTGTGAAGACAATCAGAACTACACCGGTACTGAATCCAGCTTAGAAAGATGCTAATTTGAGCAGTACATCCTTATTGGATTTAACCATCCAATTGTAATCAATGTGACTCCTATTTGTGTTTGAGCAGCGAGCTCTAGGCGCTTGGCCTTTCTACATGTGCAGACCCCATTTGTATACACATACTATCTACAGTAGTATCATCTGATTGTGGGTAAGGTTTCCCACCGTGGTTTTTCCCCTTACAGGGTTTCCGTGTACAAATATTGGTGTTATATGTTGTGGATGTTATTGTGTTTCTATTTCATGCATTAATCTTTACTGGTACTGTAATTAACTGATAAAACTATCTATCGGCATAAAAGACTGGTTTACCGGTATTAAGCATTAAAGTTGGTTAAGTTGTTTTTGGTTTGAATTTATTTGACAACTGATTCACCCCCCCCCCCCCCTCTAAGTTGTCCCCAGGACCTAACAATGACAACATATTGGAACTATATGCTAGAATGTTGATTGATGCTCCTTCGGATGATAAGGTTGAACACTTTGGTACTGCAGAGGAGAAGACTCTTGAGGTTAAAATTCATTTCAACAAGAAAATAAGGGAAAAGAAGATAGACAAAATGTGTGCCTTTGTTTAGAATATAATTCATAGGATAGATATAGAACTAGGTTCTGGATCTAAACCGGTAGATCAATTGACAATGGTAGCTACAACAACTTTAGTGAAAAGTGCTCCTGAGGTAAAGAGGCCAGCAACTTTCATATCTCATATCACTTTTGATTCTGATCCAGAGTATAATCAACCTCTTGCATTCAGAAGGGTATAGAGGAAGAAAGTTGACAAGCCTCCGGTAGAAGAGAAGAAGGTGGAACCAAGGAGGAAGCTAGTAAGAAAGGTAACAACTGCATCCACACCTCCGGCAAGAAAACCTACTCAGAAGAGGAATCCTTCTCCATCTGCTCCTACAACCCCCAACAAGAAGAAGAGTAAGAGTGATGAAGCAATTGAATCTAGTAATATGACTTGTGCAGAGTTAATTGATGAGTTAACAAAAGATGGAATTTTGAAGAATTGTCAAATTTATATGAAGATTTAGATGATAATGAGCAAAATGAAATAGAAGAAGCAATTTTGTTACATTTAGACATATATAATAAGGCTTTGGTAGAGTTTTTGAAATAAATTCCTTTATCATTGTATAATAAGTTAGATGCAAGGAGATTAGATGCAATTAAGAGGGACATAGAGATTAAAGAAGTTGAACTTTTGAGTATGTGTGGTTCTATAAATAATGAGGAAATGAAAAGGTGTATAGAATTTGCAAATAGAACAATCTTTAGCAGCAAACCCCGTAAAATAATCTTAATGATTGGTAGAGTCAATGAAATAATAAATGAGACCAGAGATAGTTGGGCTAAATTCTTCCAAAAGATTCCCGATTTCCTTACTTCTCAAGAAGAATTTGCTAAGGCAACAACTCCCACCATTCTGGACAAATCTAAAGGCAAAGGAATTCTGGGAAGTTCAGATCAAATTTTGAATGAACCGGTAGTTAATCCTAAAATTGATGAGAGTGTATAGAATAAACAGTCAGAGACAACATTTGTACAATCTGAGCAAGGTGGTATAGGTAATGTATAGTATATTGATAATATTATGGATAATACTCCACCGACGGTAATAGATACTGCACCAAGTGGCGAAGCCATCAGTACAAAAGAGGATGAAAAAAGAGATATACCAGGAGAGGATAAGGAAAAGGAGACTGATAAGACACCCAATACCATACAGACAGTTGATTCCCCATTAAAACTTTTGGCAATTGACACTTCTCAATTTGAGAAGAAATCAATCATAGAGATGAGTCCCACAGAGCTAATGATGATGGCTACTCAAAAGATAATGAAGGAAGGATCTATAGACAAAGAAATAATAGATCAGTCGATAATAGTCTTGTACAGATTGATTCTTGATTGTATGATTGAAAATGAAGCAAGCCCTTCCGCAATCTTAAGGCATTGACATAGCACATTGTTGGCATTTTGGATATGTTGATATGGTTTTGTCATTGATGTCAACACTTGTCATCGCTTGTCAACACTTATCAGCACTTGGAGATCTTTGGTTATGTTCACCAGCAAGCAATAGTCACCGGTATTTGGTTCACCGGCAGGATATAATTGTTCACCGACACTTGGAATCACATGGAGAATACTTGGTTATGTTGAAGATATCATTTGGACACTTTGTCTTGGTGATTTGTTCATTGACTTATTCGAGTTTGCATATTTGTTGTTACCAGCAAATAGGTCTAGGTCACACACCGACAGGTTTATCTGTTCCAGATCAGCACGACACGTCATGCAAATGATTTTGTTATTATTGTAAATGCATTGAGCCAATATCATGCATTGGATATTTATTTACTTGTAATTTTTAATTGTAATAACTTTTAGTGAGTCGACCTACACATTTGGTCTTAAGTTATGCTATAAATGTAAGATCTCATTTGTGAGATCGAAGAGAGAATGCGAGAAAGGATTGCAATAAGGTATATGCGAATATAAGCAGAGCTATACATGCAAACATCATTTGAAAGTTGAAAGAAGGATTTTGTGAAGGCAATTAGAACTAAACCGGTATTGAATCCAGCATATGAAGATGCTATTTTGTGCAGTATATTATTATTGGATTTAACCATCCAATTGTAGTCAGTGTGACTCTCATTTTGTGATTGAGCAGTGAGCTCTAGGCAGCTAGCCTTTCTACATGTGCAGAATCCATATTGTACACACATATTATCTACAATAGTATCATTTGATTGTGGGTAAGGCTTCCCACCGTGATTTTTCCCCTTACAGGGTTTCCACGTACAAACATTTGTGTTATGTGTTGTGGATGTTATTGTCTTTATGTTTCATGCATTAATCTTTACCGATATTGCAATTGACTGTTAAGACTGTCTATCGGCATAAAGTTTGGTTTATCGGTATTAAGCATTAAGCTTTGGTTGAATTTATTGAACAACTAAATCACCCCCCCCCCCCCCCTCACAATTTTCTCTGAGACCTAACAATTGGTATCAGAGCCTAGTCCTCTTTTTGCATAAGTTTCCAATGTCTTCTAACTATTTCAGGAAGGACAGTCTGAAACTTGATGGAACTAACTATGGCATATGGAAGATCGGGATGGAGACACACTTGAATTACATTGGAAAGGATATTTGGGAGGTTACAAAGAATGGTTATACTGATCCTACTCCCGGTCAGCCTAATCCACCAACCTTGGGAAAAGATGAGGAAAATGATTACAAAGCGAGACAAGCACTTTTGAGTGCATTGTCAGATCAACAAGTCATGGGATTGTCAGATAGATCTACTGCTAAGGCTATTTGGGACAAACTGGAAACATTGAATGAAGGAGTTTCCACAGTCAAAATTGCAAAACTTGAATGCTTTCGGGTCAGGTATGAAAGTCTGAAAATGGAAGAAGAAGAAGAAAGAATTTATGCTTTTATGGAAAGAGTCAATGAAATTGTTTTGGGTATACAATGTTGTGGAGGAACCTTAAGTGAAGATGAGATTGTTTCTAAAGTTTTAAGAGCTTTTCCATCGGCATATAAAATGAAAGTTATTGCTATAAATGAATAAAGAACAATGCCTAATGCATCAGTATCTAGAAATACTTTGGTTGGAAAACTTTCAGGTTTTGAGCTTGAGGAATTCGGTCCTATTACTACTATCAAGATAGATCTAGCTTTCAAGGCATCATCATCAACTGCATCATCATCATCACATGATAAATCTGATTGGAAAACCTTCTATGCAAGAGAATTGGAAGAAAGCAAGAGAGAAAATGAAGAACTTGAAGCACTATTTGCAAGGAAAATGCCTAAAGGTCCATTTGGAAGTAAGTATGAAGGTAAGGCACCCTTTAAATATTTTAACTGTAATAAGATTGGTCATATGGCTTCTAGATGTCCTGATAGACATGCAAAATTAAGAGAAGAAGCTAAAAGAACATATCAGCCTAACCCTGACTATTAGAAATACAAGTTTAAGAAGAATAGAGACAAATCTTGTTATTATGTTGATGAAGGAGTTACTGATGATTCTGATGAGGATCCAACAGACAATGGATGGGCTTTTGTTGCTATAATAGAAGATCAACTGGAACCTACTGTTCAACCGGTAGAGTAGGCCCTGGTAGCTAAAGTTGAAGACAAGGACAAATGGATTATTGATTCAGGATGTTCACATCATATGACTGGTGATAAGAGTAAATTCTTAGACTTTCAGGATTACAATGGAGGTCTAGTAAGATTTGGAGACGATAAAGCTTTTTTGATCAAAGGAAAAGGCACCATATCTTTTGATGGTAAGAACAATATTGATAATGTTTACTATGTTGAAGGTCTGAAGCATAATCTTTTGAGTGTTGGTCAATTAGTTGAGAAAGGATTTCAGTTACAATTCAAGAATGGTAAATGCAAAATCTTAAACAAAACTGGTTTGGAAATTGCAACCGTTAATCAGACTAGAGGTAATATCTTTCATTTGAACAATAATGAGAAAGCATATTTGATTGCACATATTGATGAAAGTTGGTTATGGCATAAGAGACTTTGTCATGTAAATTTTGATTGCATTGTGAAAATCAGTACTGCTAAGTCAGTTAGAGATTATGCAAACCAGATGACGAATTGGATGCTTCTTCCATGCGACTCCATTGTTCTTCTTTCCTCTTCAATGGATTTGTGGATCTCACCTACAAGTGCACATACAATTGAAAGCAAGATTGATGTTGGTTATTGGTCAAGAGTACTAGAAGCGTGATTTGACAAAGTGATTATATGATTAAGGATTCAGATTCAAGAATCAAGGGGATTGATTGAAGAAATTCATCCAATTTATAGAAGAATTGGAGAGATGACAAGATTAGCATGATTCAATTCAAATGGAAATTGCAAATCAATTATGTCAATTATGACAAATTTATGCACTTTCCATGCACAATTTGATTGATTGATAATTGATGACAAATTATGACACATTCTATGTCAAAATTGATTGATTGTCAATTATGACAATTTATAACAATTTATGACAAATTGAAATGTCATTCCCATAGAATTAGGAGAGAAATAGGAGGAATTTGAAATTAGGAAATTAAGAAAATTAGAAAATTGAAAATGATGACAATTAGGAATTAGAAATTGATGGAAAAATAGGAAATTAGGAACTAGAAGAAATTAGGTAAATTAATTAACAATTTGTCATTTATTAATTAATTTACAAGAGGAAGAATAATTAGCCAATTAAATAAAGATTTAAGTGTAACTAGAAGACTTAGGATTAATAAATAATTTAGTAATCCTAGAGGAAGAAATGACAAATTAGGTTAAATGAATAAATCATAAAACTCTAGAAGACGAATTAGGTCTTGAAATATAATTGACTCGATTTGATTTGATTTTGGATTGATAAATGACCAATGTGATAAATGATTTGATTGAGATTGGTTGACAAAAATCAATGACAAATTGACCAAATTGACATGATTGAAAAGGACAAGGATCGATGACGAATCGATCGCAATATGACAAGATTGACAAGGACAAAAATCGACCAAAATCATGACTGAAGGTTGTTGTCGACAAGACCAAATTAGAAGGCGAGATGATAGAAGAATGACTCGATGCTCGCAAATGATAAAAACCAAGTGCGTGACATAGGAGAAATGTTAATGCGACGCAAAAACCTAAAATGAGGCAATGCGCAAATGTTAAAGTATGACCTCGCAAGCGTTGACCATTTTTAGGTGTCTACATTTTGCCCCTCTTTGAGACAATGCGATTTTAAGCGTTGTTTCAAAGAATAGTAATAAAAATGCCCCAGACAATAATAATGACATATGCATACCCCCTCGAGGAATTGGCCGGAAATGTCAAGAAAAGAGGCCAATTGATCGATAAAAATGATAGGATCGAACGGACTGATAATTGGAGATTGGATGCATGAAGGACAAGAAATTTAAGGTGCACAAGACCGCGATCAACATAAGATGGAGAGGACACACGTCCATCTATGCACTGACAAAGATCTATAAATGGGACCAAGAGAGTGAAAATTGTTCATTTGCACTAGCCCAAGAAGAGGATTTGTTGTTCTGGAAAAGGACACTTGCAGAGAGATGGCGAACATTCAAATGGTAGATCACCTCAGAGAACGTGTACGCACGTACAAATGACCAGATGATGTGGGAGCAGTGATATGGATCTCAAAAACCCATGTTTTCAATTTCATGAATTTGACTTGCTTGCGGGACATTGCAGGGCCCACAGGGGATGCAGAAACTGACTTCTGCGCTTGTGTAGGGTCTTCTGCGCTTGTGTCATGTCTTCTGCGCTTGTGTGATGTCTTCTACGCTTGTGTAAGGGTACACAAGTGCAAGAGTCAAGACACAAGCGCAAGAGTCAAGACACAAGCGCAAGAGTCAAGACACAAGCGCAATTGTGCATGAATGACTTACTTTTGATTCAAAATTGCATCCAAATGACCTGAAAAGGGGGGGGAAGGGTAGGATAGGTCAATGTAGATGAAAAACACCCTGATTTGGACATGAAAATGAGGAAATGCAACCCGTAGGAGCAAACCCTAAAACTGACAAAAAGATGCCCCGATTGTGATGCAGAGTTGACAGTATCTGTTGATCACGCGGGAGAATCGACCAGATTGTTTCATGCTACGACATAGACTCAGAAGCACAGACATAGATACATTAGCAGGACTTGGGATAGGAGGGACATCATCCTTGAGACATGGCAAGGATGAGGAGGATAGAGGGAGCACCCAGTGACAGAGGCACATGCTCCTTATGACAGACAGTGGACATTATGTAGTTTGATATTTTGTAGTCAGCCTGCGGGCCATACTTAGGATAGACAGTCCAATTTTGTACTCCGATATTATGATGATATATGATATGATATGCATCGATATGATGGGATGCAATGTGTTATGACATATGTTATTTTCCATGTATGGATGACTTATGCACTGTTGATGTACCATTGTGGAACATGTATGAATGTATAGTTTTTTATGTGTTTTTTGATGCATTGATAGTATGAAATGGATAAAATGCTTGATATGATGCTTAATGTAATGCAAATGTACTAACCAAATGGATGCAGGATGCAGTATGTATGGTTGGAAATTGGAGCACTAGACCGAACTGACCAGCCGACCGGACGGAAGAAATGTTAGTAAGAAGAAAATGAAATAGAGAATAGTTAGAGATGAAGAAAAACTTGCTTTCAGTAATGCACTTTGTAGGTGAGAACCTTTATTTTAATGTAGCAAAATGGATCCGTAGCATCATGGCATGGAAGGCCAGAGCTGAAATGCAACCCTTTTTGCAAAAGACAAACACATCACAGACAAACGACAATCACAATCAAAAAAAAGAAAGAGACCATGAGCCATCCCGGTCACTCTAAATCACTCGGTGACATCATCGAGCAACATAGGAACATGATCGAAGATAAATCAATAAAAAGATAAGATGCGCAAATTCAAACAAATCAAACAAACATCTTGATCTTCATTGTCAAAAGTTGAAAGTGCTGATAGGACGATCATGCTGTCTGGTTTCAGGAAATGTGATACCCCGTCTAAGACAGGACACAGTCTGGTTTCGAGTATACCACACCCTGTATAAGACCCATGATAGTAGGAACAAGGACAAATGATTTTGATGTCGATATTCGAGTGATATGACAATTTTGATCAGGTTGAATGTCTGGTTTGAGTGAAAAAGTTCATCTGTTAATGCGTGATTTCATTTAAAGCACAGTGTTTGATTGCGAGTTGTTGGATGTATACTCAGTGTTTTGCCTTATTCACAAAGGGATGATTTATTGTAAAATGCTTGTTTTTTTTGGATTTTAATGTTTTGAAATGTTTTTGCGTTCATTTTTTTCAGGATGTTATTTGATTTTTTTTGGATTATTTCAGGACATTATTTGAATTTTTATTATCTTATTTCAGGACATTATTCGATTTTTTTGGATTATTTCAGGACATTTTGCAATTGTTTTGGATTATTTCAGGACATTTTTCAATTTTTATGACTTTTTTCAGGACTTTAGTTAATTTTTATGAATTTTTTCAGGACAATTATTCGATTTTTGAATTTTTCAAATTTTGCCCCCAGTGTCTAGCAAGGCAAGGAATATGATAGGTGAATAAATAGCCTTGCCAAAATGATGGTGGATAGAAGGAAGACAAAGGTCTTTTATCATGGAGACAATATGGATGCATTTTTCAAGGGCTATTGCGTGATGGGACAAGAGACTGGATATGACAATGTAAAGCAAGAACATGGCATGAGGGACATGTCAAGAGGTTTTTGAAACTATGTTTAAACTTTACGTCCTTATGTCAAATCAAGATCAAGGAATGAAAAAGAGTGTATGGATAATGATAAGATATGGATAGGATAAGCAAGATCAAGAATGAATAAGGGACATGGATTGAAGGTCGGGATTGGCTAAGGGACAGTGGCAGAAAGTTGCAATAAGCCAGGGAATATGGATGAAAAGTTATAATAAGCAAATGGATAAATGACCAAAAGCCATGATAGACTGAAAGCTGCAAACAAGATGCATGATGCTCATGAAGATCCTCAGCCTTGTCAAGATCAAAGGTGGAAAAAGGAAATGGACATGAGGGACAATAGGATAATGAAGGGTAATGACAGGGGTTTGATAGGATAATGAAAGGCAATAGGATATGAAGGAGGAAACCTGCCCCCAAGTGTGGTGTGCAAGAAGTTCATGGATTACGCATGACGCCTGTTTGCCAGGTTTTCATCACGGTACTTGCCCAAGGCGCCTGTTTGCCAGGTTTTCACCAGTGGACGAATTATTTTTCTTTACTTTTTTCTTCTTTTTTTTTTCAATTTTTTTGATTTTTTGTAATTTTTTGCTCTTTCAAGAGAAGATGGACACATGATAGGGGATGGAAGAAGGACTCAAGCGTCTTTTTGTTTGGATAGTAGCCTTGAAATAAATGGACCATGACCTTTAAAAGTATGCTCAAAGACGTTGGTAGGATAAGGACATGGAAAATGACATGAAACTAAGGCAAGGATTTATGCAAAGGATTGGATCAAAGGGATCGAAGGATGAAACATATGCATTGGATAATGGATAGGGTATTGGAAGAATTGTGCTTGAGTGGATGGAAATGTTGGCAAGATCGACATTGGCACACACCTTGAGGGGTGATGGACTGATGGAGGAAAGACATATTTTGGATATTGAGATTTTGACGGAGGAAAGGCTATGGATTTTGGGACATAAGGGCCCAAAATGGATGAAGAAGGTGATGGAGGAACAGACTTGGAAGGTTTGGATGGAGGAATAGCAATTTTGGATGCCAATTTTGATGTTTCTTTAGGCTTTTGTGCTTCAAGGAGCTACTTAGGGATCCACATGGTTTTTTATTTTTCATGCTTTTGTGGTTCCTTGGAGAGCATTGCTTGCACAAGGGATTTAGGAACCCATATATATTTTGACTTTGCTTTATTTTGCTCAGTGGGCCTTTGTGGCCTTTTGGATATTTCTTTTTCTTTATAGATCATATTTTTCTTTGTTTTGACATGTCGATTATATTGGACATGTTGATCCTTGAATACATGTGGATTTTTAGACTTATGACTTTTATACTTGGCATCCAAATTGCTTGGAGGAGGAAAGGAATGCATGGATGGATATGAATGAAATGGATTTCTTTTGTATGGATGGAATTTACTCAAGGATGTGTGCCTTTGCTGATGTTGCATAGGAGATGGAGGGATATAGGGACCTAGAATGGATGGAAGGGATGATGGGGAAGGTGGACATTTGGATTTTGACTTTGAAGGGATACCAACGCCTTGAGTGTGAGCTCTATAGCCATGACCATTAGTATATTCTTTGATATGAAGGGGTTCTTGCTCATGGAGGTCTACTCCTTTGCCTTTATGAATATCTTGACTTGTAGGAGACTCTTTTCTTTGGGAAGAAGACGCGAGTCCATTATGAGGTGGATATGATATGAGAGAAATAAGGAGATCTTGAAGTGGATCGGATTGCACCAAAGTGGAAGAACCCATTGTGCATGTCGAGGGTTCATGAACATCTTGCACTGACATGTTAGAATCATGAAGGGGATTAGGATCATGAGGGGGACTAGGATTGTGTAGTGGACATGGTTCAATGATAGGCTCTTCAAGAGATGGAATGGGAGAAATAATGGGATCATCAAAAGAAATGCGATCTTGGAGTGTATATGGAGCATTAGGACAAGGAGATGGAGGAACAAAAAGATCTTGTGGAGGATTTAAAGGAATGATAGGGTCTTGACAAGGAGGAAGATCATTGGAATCCTCTTTAAAGGTGCTTTGCTCTTGACTTTCAATGGGATCATCATAAAGGATGGAAAGGATATCTTGATCTTTCTCAGGAAGTGGAATGTCAATGGGATTTGAAAGGACATTGTGTTCATGAAATGGAAGGGGATCGTTTGGGATTAGATGGACTAGGATATCTTGATCTTGCTCGAGGAATGGAGTGTCAATAGGACTTTGGATAGGATGGACAAGAATAGGGGAATCATCGTGAGTGTCTGGGAAGATGAGATCCCGGTCAACAATTGGATGAGATGATAAGGTTTTAGGATCTTGATCTTGATCTGTTTCAAGACACGTTTCTTCATGTTTTAAACTATCCTCTTGACATGGGGTTAGACTTTGGATATGCATGGAGGATTCTGACAAGGAATCAATGTTTTGGCATGAAGGGGATGCACTTTGAACATTTATGATGGATTCTGGCACGGAATTAATGCTTGAACATGAGGAAGAAGGACTTCGAATGGGGTCCTCTAAAATAGGTAATGGCAATAAAGTGCATGGTGGCATTGGGTCTTGTATTTCTGAAACATGACAAGGATGTGCATCATGAATTGGATTATTTTGGCAATCAATTATGGATAGCCCTTGGGTAATTGCATCCTTGGGTGTATTGTTTGATGAGGACAATATAGAAGGTTCTTGTGAAACTTCTAAAGGTGTAGGGATAGATGCCATTGGAGAGTCAATTTGCTTGCGAGGGGATGAGGCATTGCTAGACATAAGTGTATTATCTTGATCTTCCTCAATAAACTCACTTGGTAATTTCCTTAAGAGAATTGCAATAAAGCCACCTTTCTTTCGAGGTTTTGACATGATTGCATCTGGAATTTGAACTTGTTTGGCAAGGATTTGGTTTGATGTCATGTTTTGATATTGGACTTGGTTCAATTGTTCTGACATGTCTGAAACTTGGGTTGGTGTGTGCTGCAACCTTTGCTTTTGAATTTGTGATTGGTGTTGTTGACATTGATATGTTGATTGGACTTGTTGATATTCCACCATTGGTTGAACTATTTGTTGACATTGTATAGTTGGTTGGACATATTGTTGAAATTGGACCATTGATTGCATTGGTTGAATATGTTGGACAATTGGTAGAACCATTGGTTGTATTGGTTGAAAATCAGATTGATAGTAAACACCTTCTTGTTCTTGTTGTGGAGGCACATAATGTTGAAATTGATGTTGTCTCCTTTCTTGAAATTGTTTCATCATCTCTATTTGGGAGAGGAGAGCTGGTATGTCTGATCGTTCAAGAAGAGATCTTACATCAATTGGCTCAATCTTTGGATTTTGACCTGGAAATTTTTGAAACACTTTGGACATTTGTGATCTATTCTTCACAATGTTTTTCACTCTTTGTTCCAACATCTCTTATTCTTGAGCTAGTTTCTCCTCTAGTTTTTGTATTTGGAGACTTGTTTCATCATAAAAAGTTTGATCGATATTGCCTTGTTGTTGGGTTGGATATAATTGTGATTGCATTGTCGGTTGATATGTCAAACTTTGTTGCATCATTGGTGCTTGGAACCTTGTTTCAATAGACATGTCACTATGCAAATGCAATATTTTTTTGGAATTTTTCAGGGATAATGTATGATATGCAACTAAATGCAAACTAGATAGATGAAAATGCAATCTATGTTAAGAATGCAACCTATGTTTTTGGTTATTTTTGAAGATTTTGACAAACTTATGAACGCAAATCTAAAAGAGACCTTTAGGAAATTGAAATGATGTCTAGACCTCAAAGGACAAAAGGACTTAATTGACAAAGGACAAGATGACAATGTCTCCCCTATATGCTTGGATACTAAGCTAGGTTTGACGAAATGATATTGATGACAAAAGGACAAAAGGGTTTGATAAGGTCTAGACTTCCTAACAATGACTTAGGGTTTATCAAAGATTTGGATTACTCAAGTATGACAAGACCTAGCTTTGACACTATATGCGAAAGGACATTAATATGCAAGTGACCTTAATATGATATGATAATGACTTAAGATTAATGAAGAGACTTAGGGTATGCAAAGTATGACAACGGTATGACTTTAATGCAAGAGGACACGTGCAAATGGATGACCCTTATGGATATGCAAAAGAATATGACTTAGGTGGAACCTAACCTTGGTACTTGACAAATGACTTTGCAAAATGCAACCTAGGATGAACCTAAATGTAAGTGACATGCATGTTGAGACAAGATTTTGAACAATATTGGATAACCATGGTTTAGGAAGATGATCTTTGAATCTTGTTGAATGTTTGTTGGATGAATGTCTCCTGTGTTTAATCTTATGTTATATCAATGTCTTTGTTCTTGAAATGGGATTCAACTTTTGACAATCAAAGAATACAAGATATTGCAACTTAGACTCAAGACAATCATGCTCATTTCCACATTCCTTATGGTAGGCAAAGACATTAGGTACTTGAGAGGTAGACTCATTATGAGATTCAAGGAGAATACATAGATGCTTGACCCCACGGGCTCCCCTCCATGGCACTCACTTCTCAAGGCAGCCAAGCATCAGTCCCCATGGAATCTCCCCATGGCGAACTTAGTATCTCTTCCAAGTATCTGAATTTGTCCTTCTCAAGCAACTAGAAGGGTTTTTTGGCCTCTAAAAACAAGGTGTTTAGTAAGGATTTCTGTTAAGCGTTACTCCTTGATGTCACGCAAGCGTGATTGAGACATTAAGCCCATCAAGATACCAAACAAATGTAGTCGCGCAAGCACGATTTAGACCAAAAGGCCCTACTTAGATGTTGATATGAGAAAGAGTCCAAGGGTCATCACTTCCCAAGTAACTGCAATTCCCACGTAACACTTCCTTCAAAGCTTTCGCTCATCGAGCATTTTTTTATAGTGAGTTAGAATGCCAAGGAATTCTAGCCGTACTCACTTTGGGTCGTTCCCTTCTCACGATTATCACTTGCTTGCAAAAGCAAAGTGGTCGGGAAGGCAGGCCCTCTAAAGGAGACACACAATCAACAACACAAGCATGGTATCGAAGATCTGGATTTCTGATCACCCTATGAAGGATGAGAGCATACTCTCCTACTCCAATGTCATACTTAACAATCAAAGCAAGCAAATGTTCATTCCCACCTATTTATAAATCACTAAGTGCCTAATTAAAAATCTCAAACACACAATTTGGTTGTTTCTCCAAGGCAACTTGCAAAACCCAAGTTAGAGGTTTGATTTGTTGTCTTTGACCATCGAATCTGCACAAAACATGTTAGTAGTTTGATTTGTAGTCTTTTTCATGCGTACGCCAAGATCCTGCACAAATAATTAGTACCAAAATCCAAAGCACAGAAAACAGAATGCAAAAACATCAAAAATTTCAAGTAAACACTGCATTTTTCACCTCTGTTCTGGACTTTACACAAGCGCAAGATGCATGACACAGGCGCAAGATGTATGACACAAGCACGGAATGTCACCTACACAAGCGCAAGATGCATGACACAAGCGCAAGATGTCTGACACAAGCGCAAGATGTATGACACAAGCGCGGAATGTCACCTACACAAGCGCAAGATGCATGACACAAGCGCAAGATGTCTGACACAAGCGCGGAAGTGTCCAGAATACCCTGCACGGCCCTGTTTTTGGGTTTTTGTCTGCAAAATCAACATGAAAGCACTCCAAATCACAGTTAAAGGGTTAGAAGGTTAGTATTTCACGTTTAGTATTTCACGTCGGGTTCACCAATTAATGTGGGTTCGGAATTAGGAATCATCAAAGCAATATATAAAAGGACATATTATTCATTATTAGCTCAATCACACATTGCAATGATCTAATCCTAAGCACACTCAATAGAGACATAAAAACAAAGCATTCAAAATGAAAGATTATGCAAACCAGATGACGAATTGGATGCTTCTTCCATGCGACTCCATTGTTCTTCTTTCCTCTTCAATGGATTTGTGGATCTCACCTACAAGTGCACATACAATTGAAAGCAAGATTGATGTTGGTTATTGGTCAAGAGTACTAGAAGCGTGATTTGACAAAGTGATTATATGATTAAGGATTCAGATTCAAGAATCAAGGGGATTGATTGAAGAAACTCATCCAATTTATAGAAGAATTGGAGAGATGACAAGATTAGCATGATTCAATTCAAATGGAAATTGCAAATCAATTATGTCAATTATGACAAATTTATGCACTTTCCATGCACAATTTGATTGATTGATAATTGATGACAAATTATGACACATTCTATGTCAAAATTGATTGATTGTCAATTATGACAATTTATAACAATTTATGACAAATTGAAATGTCATTCCCATAGAATTAGGAGAGAAATAGGAGGAATTTGAAATTAGGAAATTAAGAAAATTAGAAAATTGAAAATGATGACAATTAGGAATTAGAAATTGATGGAAAAATAGGAAATTAGGAACTAGAAGAAATTAGGTAAATTAATTAACAATTTGTCATTTATTAATTAATTTACAAGAGGAAGAATAATTAGCCAATTAAATAAAGATTTAATTGTAACTAGAAGACTTAGGATTAATAAATAATTTAGTAATCCTAGAGGAAGAAATGACAAATTAGGTTAAATGAATAAATCATAAAACCCTAGAAGACGAATTAGGTCTTGAAATATAATTGACTCGATTTGATTTGATTTTGGATTGATAAATGACCAATGTGATAAACGATTTGATTGAGATTGGTTGACAAAATCAATGACAAATTGACCAAATTGACATGATTGAAAAGGACAAGGATCGATGACGAATCGATCGCAATATGACAAGATTGACAAGGACAAAAATCGACCAAAATCATGACTGAAGGTTGTTGTCGACAAGACCAAATTCGAAGGCGAGATGATAGAAGAATGACTCGATGCTCGCAAATGATAAAAACCAAGTGCGTGACATAGGAGAAATGTTAATGCGACGCAAAAACCTAAAATGAGGCAATGCGCAAATGTTAAAGTATGACCTCGCAAGCGTTGACCATTTTTAGGTGTCTACACTATCTACTGTGATAATGTGGCAGCAATTGATATATCTAAGAACCCGATATTTCACTCTAAGACTAAACATGTTTCTATCAAATTCAATTTTCTAAAAGAGAATGTTGAAGCAAAAGAAGTGAAATTGGTTTATGTGAATACTAAAGAGCAGATTGCAAATATTTTTACAAAGCCTTTGCCTAAGGAAATATTTGACTATCTCAGAGAGCAACTTGTAGTCCTACCCCCACCGGTAGAGACTTAGATAGTTGATGTTTGTCATCAACGAATAGAATCAACAGAGAAATATTTTATTTCGGCTTTGATGAGGAGAGCTACTTCTCAGGGGGAGTAGTTGGTATTTTGTGATAAGTTCTTTGAACTAATTGTATTTGGTTTTGTATTGCTTTGGCATTTGATGTCAAAGGGGGAGAGATTGTTATGGAAAACACATTATCCCTTTGGGGAGAGATTGTTACTTTGGGGAGAGATTGTTGGAGAGATTGATTACTCTCTATATCTGTATTTTGGGAGATTGTTGATTTTTGGTTTTTGGCATTTCTGTTTTGGCACTCTGATGGTTTTTCCATCTTGTGTTGCCATCAATGCCAAAGGGGGAGATTGTTGTGATTTTGGATATATTGATATGGTTTTGTCATTGATGTCAATACTTGTCATTGCTTGTCAACACTTATCAGCACTTGGAGATCTTTGGTTATGTTCACCGACAAGAAAGTGACTTATGCACAGTCACCGGTATTTGGTTCATCGACAAGATATAATTGTTCACCGGCACTTGGAATCACATGGAGAATACTTGGTTATGTTGAAGACATCGTTTGGACACTTTGTCTTGGTGATTTGTTCATTGACTTAATCGAGTTTGCATATTTTTTGTTACCGACAAATAGGTCCAGGTCATACACCGACAGGTTTATCTATTCCAGATCAGCACGACACGTCATGAAGATGATTTTTTTATTATTGTAAATGCTTGAGCTGACATCATGCATTAGATATTAATTTACTTGTAATTATTTAATTGTAATATCTTTTAGTGAGTCGGCCTACACATTTGGTCTTAGGTTATGGTATAAATGTAAGATCTCATTTGTGAGATCGAAGAGAGAATGCGAGAAAGGATTGCAATAAGGTATATGCGAATATAAGCAGAGCTATACACGTAGACATCATTTGAAGGTTTAAGGAAGGATTTTGTGAAGGCAATCAGAATTAAACCGGTACTGAATCCAGCATATGAAGATGTTATTTTGTGCAGTACATTATTATTGGATTTAACCATCCAATTGTAGTCAGTGTGACTCTCATTTTGTGATTGAGCAGTGAGCTCTAGGTAGCTGGCCTTTCTACATATGCAGAATCCATATTGTACACACATACTATTTGCAGTAGTATCATTTGATTGTGGGTAAGGCTTCCCACCATGGTTTTTCCCCTTACAGGGTTTCCACATACAAACATTTGTGTTATGTATTGTGGATGTTATTGTCTTTCTATTTCATGCATTAATATTTATCGGTATTGCAATTAACTGTTAAGACTGTCTATCGGCATAAAGTTTGGTTTACTGGTATTAAGCATTAAGCTTTGGTTAAGTTAATTGTGGTTGAATTTATTGAACAACTGATTCACCCCCCCCCCCCCCCCCCCGCCCCTCTCATTTGTCTTCGGGACCTAACAATATCTAAAAACTTTCAATCATTACAGGAGATTTCGGACCAACAAGCACTTGAAAGATTTACTTTGGCTAAGAAAGCTGCTTTTGACGAGATTATTGAGACAAAAAAGAGGAAGGTTGAAGAGAAACTTATAATTATTGAAAATTATTTGAAATAATGTACTAACATCTACAGGGCCTGTTGTAATATAGAGATTCTTACAACAAATGTAGATAAGAGGATAAAGGAGTTACAAGAATAGATTGCTAATATTGCAAATTCTTTTGCTGGAATAAATTCACTTACAACATCCATTGATGGACAAATTTTGATTTTGGAGAACCAAAATTTTTCTTTTGAAAAGGAAAGAGATAAGATTATTCGGAGAGCAAGAAGTCTCAGAGATTTTGTGAGTCCAAGATTGGATTCATTTGGTGTACATAAGAAGGAATGCATGGATATTCTTGCAAAGTCCACACCAGCAGAAGTCACTAAGAAAGAAACACTAGTACATCTACTGAGTGGACTTGTATCCATATCTGGAACACTCAAAACTGGTTGGGATACCTATATATAGTTACTAGAGAAAGCTTACTCGAAAATATTGAAATTGATCAAGGTCTCGTAAAGTACTCTGTAATAATTCCTTCAATTCTTTCACCGGTCTTTGGCATTAATGCCAAAGGGGGAGTATATGTATGTGAAAAATATGTATATGTATATAATCCTAGGGAGAGGATATCAAACAAAGAGTATATTGCAAACATAGTCAATTAGCTCAGGGGGAGGATGTTTCAGTTGAACCAACAGGGAATCCATTTTTCACATGAGTGTTGCCATCAATGCCAAAGGGGGAGATTGTTGGCAATTGACACTCATTGGATTCATTGGTTGTCATTCATGGCAACAAGATTCTATAGAAGGCATATACCGGCATTGGAGGCATACACCAATAAATACCGACATTGGAGTAATCAGGGTCCATCGACACCGACACCGACATCCAGCACTTCAGTGAAGCCGATATCAGTTTGAGATCCAAAAAGTTTTATTTGTAAAATCATTTTGTAATTATTGTATAGGGCCGACATTGAATATCTTTTATATTGTAAGCCGACATAAGGCATATTGTTTGTAAAGGGTATATAAGTCAGTCTGTTAGATCATTTTGATATATGACAAGGTAGTAGAATAAAGTGATGCGAAGGATATGTATGTAGATCATTTTGTATGCGAAAGTTATATCATGCAATGATCAGTAGATGGTTTGTAAAGCATTCTTGGAGGAAAGGAGATACCGGTAGAAGGGTTCAAGGTTTATGAATCGGTACAGAACAAAGCTTTAACCAGAACTCTTTTTGGCATTGCAGATGCATTTTGTGAGTTCACCATTACTGTTTTATCTTAGCAGAAGCTTGTAGTCAGTGAGACTCTTTTGTGTTGAGCAGTGTGCTCTAGGCAGTGTGCCTTGCTGCATGTGCAGGCCCCCATGCTATGTAATATCTTTCATATGGCTAGTGAGTTAATATTGTAGGTCACAAATCCCACTGTGGATTTTCCTCTTTGAGGTTTTCCACGTATAAAATTCATGTGTTATGGTGTTCATTCATGTGGTCGGTTTATTTACTTCATGTTATATGTTTCTTCATTTACCAGTTTATATGTCTATGTTATAATAATGTAAAATCTTATATTACCGGCAGAACATTGATTCACCCCCCGCCCCCTCTCAATGTTCTTGGATTCCAACAGTTACTTTATCTATGTCTAATAGAGTAGTAGTGTCTAGATTCAATTCTTCATTATGAAAATGTTCAATAGAATCTCAACTGTCCAACAATGGTGGGAAAAATGAATGCAATAACTTTGCATTAAAAATTGGAACATAGTCAAAGAGAAGGTGGCAATATAAGCTCAAAATAATTCTCACCAATATGTTTGGTGATAATGTAGGGTCCATATCAAAGTGGTTAAATACTCCTATGCCACCTTGAAACTCACTCTTTCTATTGACGAAGCCAAAGCTTGTCACCAACCTAAGATTAGTGAGGTGTACAAGGTTGATCATGCCTTTCCACTTATTCACCGTAATGATCATCATACTAGTAACACCTTTACTCCAGAAAATACCTTATTATAATAAGCTAATATTATCTAGTTATTCGTTGTGACATCAAATATCCCAACTCAACCAAGATGACCATCATCTAGTTTAGTCACAAGTGACCAAAAATCTCTACTCTCTAAAAGGATGGCCCATATCATCAAGGCCTCAAATTCATAGTCATTATTTTCATTAGCTCACATGCATTAAGTGAAATACTAGACTCTACACATACATAGAATCACAAGCCAAACTTAAATCACAAGACTTACAAGTTCACAATTTACAAAGTGAATTAACCCATGATTACACACACAATACTAAACATAATTTGCAAGCTTACACGTACAATCAATGTACATATAAATTAATTTATAATATTAGAAAACCAATCTTCTTCGTTGGCATATTAATCATTTATTATAAACACTGATACCTTGTTATGACATATATCTTCTCAAAGCCCTTATTGACTCCCTTCTTCTTAGATGCTTCTTGATGGGAAAATTGTCTCAACCATACATCCAAATATCATATGTTTTTTTATTTAGATATATTTGTATATTATTTTATTTATGCATGGGATAGAGGGTGTCCCAATTTGTACTAGCATTCTTGGTCACATTTCAATATTTTTAAGGTGTGTAAGAGGTTGTGAGAACATCTAATGTCATCATGATGTATAAGTGTCTTATGACATTTTTAGATGTGAATTACTCATGATGGATTCTATATAATGTAAGAGAATGATTATAGAGGAATTGCATTGAAGTCCTAATGAACATTATCATGCATCATAAGAAATATTTGAATAGAAATAATCAATCCAAAGTGGATAGCCTAAGTTGATGAGTTGGTTTATGAGGGATTGTGATGACATAAGAGTATCTTCTAATATTAGCATATTAACTTGTCATGAGACCAACGAATTGGAATCACTCGTGGGGATTTGAGCACTATTTTATGGCTTATAGTTTATCATCAGTGGTTTCTAATTTTTATCTTTTACATATTCATGCCTAGGATGGATATGTAATGTGATAAAATTTGGTAAGGGTTGATGCCATCAACATTTCTCTACATCCACATTGGTTTCTCTCTTGTGAAGGCTTCAGCCCATTGATGTATTGTGATTAAACTTGTATTATGAATATATTGATTCAATATTTAGAGGATAGGAATTTTATGCAAAGGGTTTTCCCAAGATAAAAATGATGTCATTTTACTATTTTTGTGTACACCTTCCTTTAAATTTTTCATATCTATTCTGGATGCTTCTCTATCCTTATTGATTTGTGTAGGAAGCATTTCAACAATCAATTTTCTTTATTTAACTATTAGAGTTCGATCAAATTTATTCTATATATTTTTGGAACTACTCTTAATTTGAGTGTGATCCATGCATCTAAGACTCTTATATTAAGAGAAGTGGAAAATTCTTCATAGTAGAAGATAAAATGATTTAATGACACAAACTTTGCACTATAGAACTCAAGATGAAGGATATGTTATTAAACTAAGATATATGGTTATTAGTCTCCAAAAGTAAACCTAAAATAGTGAAGGATGAATATTGGGATGTTTGACATAAAAATCTAGAAACTTAATTCAAATTCATTCATAGATTTTGAAACGTTGTGAAAATGGAGGTTAGTATAAACCAATAGGAAATCATGTTAGTAACAAGCTTTCAACCATAAGAAAAACATGAAGACAAATCCATCCAAAGTATTTTCAAAGAAGATTAACACAAGGAGTTAGTTACCAAATAAATCAACAAAAATGAATACTACTCCCTCATGATGCTCCCATGCTTTGGCTCTTCCGTGTCCTCCTCCTCTCTCTAAGATCCTATTGTTGTGTGAAGTATGCCCTCAGCTTGAGCACTAGCACAAAGGGATGTCAAATGGAGGATGGGAGATGGTTGATTGTGCCAAGTGTGGATGAGGATGCAAATGAAGTATTAATGTCAAATAGCAATTCCAACTAGTGGAAAAGCTAAAACACAATACAAATGCTTCCTACAAAACATTCAAATTCTAAGCAAAGTAACAATGCATGGATAACTCTTGTGTGTGTGTGTGACCTCCAAAAAATGAAGGAATGAGCTTTATTTATAGAGAAAATGGGCAAATGAAGGGTTGATATTGAGTTGATTGAGGAAGGCTTAGGATTTCTTGAGGAAGTGTTGATCCTCAATCCATGTGCTTACTTTCAAGCCAATCACATGTTGACAAGTGCGAACAAGGGAAGGCTTGAGAGGAAAGGGGGACAAAGCATTAAATGCTTGAAGAGACATGAAGCTTACCATGGATGGTTAGGTATGGTTAGGTTAAATGGATAAAGATTTTACCCAATGGTTAAAGGAATGTGCAAGGGTTAAAGGGGACGAGGGTTACCATGAATGGTTGGGTTAAGGAATAATTTTTTAACCAAGGAGTGGGGTAATGTGCAAGGGTTAAAGGTGGGTTAGGTTGGTCAAAGACCCATGTGGGTTAGCTTGTGGAAGGGAGAAGGCTTTTAATGCTTTGTAAGAGCCTTAGATCTTTTGAGAAGTGACTATTCACTAATCCCTTGGTTGAGGAATGTGCAAACCATTAAAGGGTTATTGGGCTAATAATAGGGATTTAGACATGATTAGAAGGAGGGTTAACTTGCAACTTGCATTTTCTAGAAAGTGCAAGTGGGTGAGGGATTTAGGAATTTAAATAAATATTTATTTATTTAAATGTGAGGCATGGGATTTTAGGGATTTAAATAAATATTAATTTATTTAAATGTGAGAGGGCATTAATTAAACAAATATGTTTTATTTATTTAATTAATGATTTAAATCAAATAAATTAAATAATTTATTTAATTAATAGGAGAATAGGGTTGGGGTGAATTAATTAAATATTAAATTAATCAATAGTTGAACAATGGTTAAATAATTAAATAAATACTAAGTATTCATTTAATTAAGTGTACAGATTTGGGTGTCTACAAATTTATTTTTTTGAATTTTGTGGTAAAGCCCATTGTCAAAACCCTCTATGAGAAGTTGGGAAAGCTGTATGTAATTAAATATTTGGTGAACAAGCTTTCCATATGAAAGAAGTTGTACACTTTGAGGATGAATTATGGGGAATCAATTATTTAGCATCTTAATTCTTTAACACCATTATAAGCTTGTTAGTGAATGTCATTGTATGATATTGTTATATTCCTTACCCAATTCATAGAAAATGAGAGCAAAAACAATGTAAAGCTTAAACAAATGATCTAACATTAAAACTAAATGTACAAATCTAAAGCTTATGCCTTTCCTACTCCATGGATTGAGCTAGAAGTGAAGGCACCCTTCTCCACTTGATTTTCTCTTTTGATGTTGTTGAAGGGAGGAATGTGGTTTCTTAAACCAGCAACATGATGTTGGGATTGTGATGGATTGATAGAAGAAATGACAGTAGAAGGATAGGATAAAAGAATGATAAAATGGATAGCATGATGATAGAATTTGAAGAGATCATGAAAATGAGAGAAGAGGCATCAATTTATATATTTTTCATAAATAAAATCAATGGCCAAGATTCAATATCAAATAGAGGGTTAGGATTTAATGGGAGTGTGAGGTGGATTAGTGAGGACAAGTGAGAGATCCAAGAGATCCTTTCCATAAAGGCATTTATTGTCTCCAAACATTTCAAGTGCATGGGGAAGAGATCCCAAGTACATTGGGAAGAGCAGAAAGCAATTAAAAATTCCTTGGGAAGGACAAAGGGAATTAAAAATTCTTTGGAAATAGGGAGCCTTGAAAGAATAAAAGATAAAAGGAATTAAAAAATTCCTTACGAAGAGTGGGCATTGGGAGACTCAAGGAATTTAAAATTCCTTGGATAGACAAAAGTGGGTGGCGGTTAAGGTTGGGAGGTGAGATGGGAAAGCCATTCATGGAAAGAAGTTGACCACTCTCTAATCATGGAGATTAGGAATGTACAAGTGGTTAGTGAGCAGATTAAGTGAGATAATGAGGGATTAAGAGGGCAAATGGACAAGTTAGGAGGATGGGACATGATGAGAGAGAATGAGTAGAGGAATATTAAATTGAGAGAAATGATGATGGTGATTAGGCTTGGATTAATTACCTACTAAATGATAGAGATTAGGAGGATGATTTGTAGGACAAGGTTAGACATAATCAAATAAATATAAATTTATTTAATTAAAGGTAAGGGATAAAGGTAAAGGTTAAACTTATTTAAATAAATGTAAATTTATTTAATTAAGAGTGGGGGATAAAGATAAAGGATTAATTAAATAAATAATAAATATTTATTTAATTGGCTAGAATGGAATAAAGGTCAAGTGTGGACAAATTTATGTGTCTATAGAAAAAAATTTGTATATTCCTTACCTAATTCTTTATAAGCTAGAGCTTTATTCTATTATAGGAGATAATGTAGAAGGATTCTAGATTTTTCAAGGAAGTACTAGTTTTGTTCATGGATGTTAGAAGGAAAAAGGAAAGAAGAAGGATAAGAGCATATCTAGGTTTCGAGGGAGATCTAAGTCTCTTGGAAAATTGAAGGTAAAATGCTAGAATATTGGTAAGAAAGGCCACAACAAGAAGGATTGCAATGATGAGACCAAATCAAATAATAATTTAGATGATGATTCAAATTCTAGAGATCCTGTAGATGAATTGAGAAAATTAATTACACCCCTTGTCATGCATGTATGTGAGGATGCATGAATGATCAATTCCAATTCTTATTTCAATGATTCGCATGAGAAGAATTTTTTTATTATGAGATTTTTTTATGACGGAAAGGTCTACCTTAGTGACAATTCCTTTTTGAGTATTTTCAAGCATGGTTGACTCAACATCAAATTTCATTATGGTAGGACCAAATCTATTTTAAGAGTTTTAAAAATATTGAATTTGGAATTTAACCATTAATATATTAGAAATATAAACTATGTGGGTATGAAAGTAGTCTTTAACATTGGTAGGTGTAAGATGGTTCATGAAAATGGAAATATAAATGGATCCTTTTATAGCTCACAATACTAGGAGATATATTTTAAGGTCTATAAATGACTTATTGTAATATGAGATGACCTTGTATTCCATACAAAAGCCACACAACTATGCTATAAATAAGTTATGCATACCCTACTCTGGCAAGATTTGAACTTGTGACCTCTCTTTCAAGAGTACAAGTTCTTTACCATTAGGCCATTGGAAAAAGAAGTATAGGTTGTGTGAGATTTTGCCAAGATCTAGAGGCAATGGAAAGCACAAATAAGAGAGACAAAATATATGATAGGAATAAACTGTATTCTATCAAGATGCAAAATATGATCAACTGGATCATTACAAGATGTTCAATGAATACCTATCCAAACAATGTAGATGAGTGTGCTTATATAGGCAAGGCTATATGGATATGTGAGCACCACAAACATGACATGTGGTTCAATAAGAAACAAGGGCAGGTGGGAAATAGGTGTGGTAGGTAGGAGAAACAATAAAATATTTCACATGAGGTGGATCACCCACCGAAGGTGGAATGTAACAACAAGATAAGTCCACAAAAGGTGGAAATTCTCCTACACACACTATCCCAATGTGGCACAAACACCCAAGTGTCTCATACCCAAACTACTATGAAATGCATTTACCTAAGTAAACCTTAAGTAAAGTGTAATAATATCCATGATGAATAATTATTTACACCAACAGGTTGGAACTATTTTCTACCTTGATACTAATACCTAAACTCAATTTAACAATTCAAAAGTACTTGTAGCAAAGGGACTTGTAGAATTTGAACCTATAACTTTAGTACCCACAACATCTACACCTAGAGAATTAATAATTATAGCAAAGAGACTTTTAGCATTAGGGTTTGGAAGGAAGGAACTTACTACAAGGGGAGTTATAGTAAAGTGATTTAGAATGCTTGGATATATAGTGTTTGTTCTTAAACATGTTATCACGTTAGAGAGAAATACTAGCTAAGAAGACCATGTTGTGACATGAGTGCATGGACCACAAAGGTGACAAAGGTCTTATGACCTTGAAAAATATTAATTTTGTAAATGTTTTGATTGATTGTTGTCTTGAATTTGAAATTTATCAATATTTTATTTATGATAAATAGAGTCGTGTTCAATTTTATTTGAGACTATATTAGTCTCATATGATTTTTTCTTATTTATAATGATGTGTTTGGTCTTATAGATGTGACATAGTTGGCAAAATATAAGCATTATTTTTATTGATGATTCCTCTAAGAGGACTTGGATATACAAATTACTAGTAATAAATCTAAGGTGTTTAGTTAGTTCAAGGAGTTTAAATCTCTTATAGAGACCAAGATAAGAAAATAGATCAAGGTGTTGAGATTAACTAATGGTGGGGAATATTATTCAGCTCATTTTGGTGGGTTATGCAATGAGAATTCTATTGAATGGAATAAGGCTACATAAAAGGCCATTAGAAAAATGGATGGGAAGAATGACAATATTTTTTATAGAGATGACTAGGATTATGCTCACTGGAGCCAATTAGGAACATTAATTTTTGGTAGAGATAACTTAAAAAACATGTAACCTAATTGAAAGCATGAAAATGGTATGAGGTTAATTGAGCATGCAAAATATATAAAATAATGAAAACACCTATACCAACTAAACTTATACCTTTTCAAGTCCCTCTGATTGAGCTAGAAGTGGAATGCATCCATGCTCCACATGGTTTTCTCCTTTGATGAGTGAATGTGGGATGCTCTCCAAATCTACACAAAAATGTGGGTAAATAAGAATGAAGGTGATGGATTATTAGGATATGTTGAGACAAAATTTGGGCATAATATGGATGCAGGGGATGGATTATAAACTCAAATTGGTAGCATAACAATGTGATGGAAGTGGATGATTTGTGAAGGGAGGAGACTCCAATTTATAGACTTGAAGAGCTCAAAATGGACGGTTGAGATTGAAGGGGAATGGAGGGTCAAGATTGAAGGAAGATGAGGTGAATTAGGAGAGGACAAGTGAGAGATCCAAGAGATTTTTTCATAAAGGCATTTCTTGTCTCCACACTCTTCAAGGACATGGGGAAGAGATCCCAAGTACACTGGGAAGACCTGAATGAGGAATTAAAAATTCCTTGGGAATGAGAAAATTTGAATTAAAAATTTCTTGGGAAGAGAAACATGGGGATAATAAAAGGATTAAGGAATTAAAAATTACTAGGGAAGAAGAGGCATGGGGAGATTCAAGGAATTCAAAATTATTTGGATAGACAAAAGTGGGTGGCATTTAAGGTTGGGAGGTGAGATGGGAAACCCATTTATGGCATGTTGTTGGCTCATCCCTAACCTTGGGGATTAGAGATGTGCAGGTGATTAGTGGGAGTGATTAAGTGAGATAATGAGGGATTATTGTTCAAGTGGGTGAGTTAGGAGGATGTGACATGAGGAGAGAGAATGAGGGGAATTTTAAATTGGAGAAAATGATAATGAAGGTTAGTCTTAGATTAATTAGGCTTAGTTACAGGGATTAGGAGGAGGATTTGTAGGAATTAGGATATTAGTTAATTAATTGTGAGTTAATTAACTCATTGGGATTAGAAGAAATATTGAAGGGGTTGGCTAAGTTTGACGATTAAAATGGATTTTTCAGAAGAATGGGGATTTATATAATTAATTGACAAATTAATGATCTGGCTAAGGGGTAAAACTAATTAAATATAATTTAGTTAATTTTGGACGTCTACAATAATTAATATTCAAGACTCCCATTTTGTGAGAAAACTAGAAAATTCTGAAGAATCGGGTTTACGCCTACCAATATCATTTTCTTAAGAGTAACTAAAGCCTTTTCAATAGATCCATTTCATGCATATTAGGCACCATTTCTTTGAGGCATTCTATCAAAGAGTCTTGTGCCTTGTCTATGCGTCCATGTTTTGTATACCAAAGCTCATACTTCACAGACCGACCACCTGTTAGCTTAGCACAACCAATTGAGCAAAGAGCTGTCAAACCAAACAATACTAAAAAAAACAAATTAATATTTTTTGGGGGTGGTGTTGATTACTTGTCGGCCTCCTCCACCATAAAAAACTTGTAGAGAAAAAGTTATGGTTGGATCCTTTTTTATTTCTTCTTTTTTGGTGCTATTTTTAGCTTCTTTTTTTCTTTTTTTTGCCAAATATGATGAATCTTGACAAACTAAGTGTGATCTATATGGTATTTTGTGGTGGTGAAGAGAACACAAAAAATGTTTTTTCTCCAAGATGAGCCAATTTTCTCCTCAAGGCTGGATCTCTCATTAATTGGATCAGAGCTTAGCATATCAAGAGATTTGATACCATGTTGGAGTTATTTGTTCAGCCCCACAAGCCCATGAATCACCTACAAGCAAAATAACTATCACATCTAAAGATAATAAGCCATGATTAAGGCTATGAAATGTTGAGAGAGAATTGGTCTAGAGAAGAATCAAATTTTTGAGACTAAGTTGTAATGAATTAGATAGATCACAATGAATGAATGAATTGCTTTATAGAAAACAAGACAAACCTAATCTAAAATTAGGAAGCAAAAATTATCTCAAAGAACTATTGATTAACTCAACTAAGTGAACTTAATCTAGTATTAGCTTAATCTTATAAAAGATAAAAAGCACCTAAGTTTAGCTTAAGTGAATAAATTAATTAAAGGGCCTAATTAATTAAATGATTAGATAATGTCCAAGGGGTTGAGCTTAGTTGGTTAAAGAATTGAGTTCTCAATGTGGAGACCCAAGTTCAACTCCCATGAGGGACACCTTTGTGTAGAATTCTAAGTTGTGACTCTTGGTCTTCTATTGGTTGTTTAAAGTGGATTTCTAAGTTGTGACCCTTGGTCTTCCAATTGTTGTTTCTAGTTTGGTGCTCGAAAGGAGCTAGTATTTGTAATAAGTTTGCTTGAAAGGAGCTGGTATTTGTAATAAGTTTGTAAAGTGGATGCTCGAATGAGCAAAAATGAGCTTTGTGATTCTATGATACTTAATACAAAAAAAAATGATTAGATAATGTCCTAATTACCCCAACATAAATTTCTATTTCTTGCTCGTTAAATTCAAGTTTTAAACAATATTTTCTTGGCCTCTCATGTTTACTACTCATCCTGCAAGACACCTTTTTAAAAAGGGGCATGAATAGCTAAATACAATGATTCACCATTGTGTATGTTGAATTTAAACCTATTTGTAAACTCTAAAGATCCAACCACAAATCCTAGACCTATAAAATAATTCAATAAGCAATCAATAGAGCAAAAAATCATGAAATATAAATAAAACTAATAACCATTATACCTTATACCTATAATTTGCTTGACTCCATTGTTCTCCTTGTTGGCATTCTGATGCAATTTTGCATGACCGGTGAATAATATGGTTGTCATTGTTTGCAACATCATCTCTTAAGTCTTTAGTCCATCGGTAGTAAGTAGACTAGGATACTGAGGTCAACCGGCTAAGCAATAAGTAAACATGATAAATAGTGAGTAGACTGACAAGTAGTAAGTAGACCGGGTAGCAATGAGTAGATTGACACAGAAGAGGTCCACCGGCTAAGCAAAGATCAGATCGGTATACAGGAGGAAACCGACTAGACAGTTTTTAATCGGTACACCAAAAGAGTCTGTAACCAACAGACTGGTAACGTTTAATTAACATTCAGTTAAATTGGGAGTCTTCTCTAGTCAACTGGTGGACTTATCGGCATTTAAGGCATGATAACAAAATTTTGAAAGGGATGTTTTGGAGGGAAAGTTGGCGACAAACTAAAGGGTCAATAAATTCACATATCTCATTCTTGAGATGGTTGTTGTCAAGATGAGTTGAGATAATGTGAAAGTGCACACAGGGGGAGTTTAAGAGATTGTAGAGCCGAATGAAAAAGGACCGATAGAGTGGAGTTCCACAGAGTGGTGACCCAAGTGATAGAGGACCGATAGTATGGAATCCAAGGATTAGCAAATCGGCAGAGGGCAGAGGGCAGAGTTGAAGGTGTATTCAGGAAATCAGTGTTGTGCAAAATAGACACAACCGATGCAGACAAAGTATGATTCTTCAGTGTGATTTGATCAAGCTAATGAGTAGCAATTGTAACATATCATATTTATGTTTCTCTCTAACCATTGAAACTAAAATCCCTTAATAGGGTGGACTTTAACAGGTCCCATTCTAAAAATCCCTTAACCGGGTGTCATCTTAATTGATGATTTTAAGACCTTTTTACAAGGCTACCTTTAACAGGGTAAAGGCACTAATAGGCCTTAAACAAAATCCCTTAACTGGGTGACACCTAACAATGTCTTTGTAATCTCCTAATAGGGATGGCTCTTCACCGGGCGTACTCCAGAAGAGTACAAATTTTGTGAGTTCCTACTCACACCATGGTTTTCTCCCATTTTGGTTTCCACGAGATAAACCTTGGTGTCACTACGTTTCTTTTCATGTATGGTTATTCTTCTGCAATAGTTATTTATATTGATGAATGTTAAGTTAGTAACAACTTAAGTTAAAAGTTTTAATTGAGGAAGTACCCATAAAGTGTTGATTCAGCCCTCCCCTCTCAACACCGATTGGGACTAACAATTGGTATCAGAGCCATATTCCTCTAGAGTGAAGCTTGGCAGCTTGAGGATAAGGATCATGGAAGAATACCGGCATCAGAAGTAGATTGATGAAGCAAACAAAATTATTGCTCAGCTGAAAGAGAGACTGAGAAAATCTCTTGCAAAAAGAAAGGAATTATCTCAATAGCTAAATGAGAGTCGGGACATCATTGATCAACTCTCTGAACATAGTGGATCTGAAAAAGCTGAAGAAGCAGTCTCAGAACTCATGGAAAAGAACATGAAGCTGACCAAAGAAGTCACATATCTCAAAAGATAACATGAAGGCTAGGACCTAAGAATGAGTGAGATATTGGAAACCAGCAGAAGTGCTGATGAAAGAAAAAGGGAAGCGGAAGAAGAACTCTCAAAGGCTGAAAGAGCCAAGAGGCTTGCTAAAGATGCTCTAAGAGAAAATGATGCTATCATGATTGAGAAAGATGAAGAAATCCAAATTCTCACTCAGGAGAATGAATACATACATAAGCATCTGCATGACAACACAGAAGAAAAAGAGAAGATGATGAAAGAGATTGAACAACTCGAGAGTGAGTTAAAAATTGAAAATGAGATAAATGAGAAGTTGAGGAAATTCAATGAAAGTTCTAAGAAGGTAGACAAACATTTGAAGGCTAAGAAAAGAGCAAAGGATACAACCGGTCTTGGTTACCTCAGTTCGGGTCCTATGGAAACTGGAGAATTATCTAAATCCAAAAGGATGAAGGATGATAAAAGGAACCATTCAGAAGTGAAAGGTATGAAGTTCTCTAAATTCTCCTGTAATCATTGTGGTAAATCAGGTCATAAGACTAAAGAGTGTAGAAATAAACCGGTTAGTCAAAAGAAGAATTTCACATTTGATGGTTAGTGCCATAATTGTCATAAGTATGGCCACACTGCTTATGAATGTAGATCTCAATCTAGCAGTATGACAAATAGAAGAAGTTTCAATGGACATTGATTCACATGCAATAAGTTTGGACAAAAATCTGAAGAATGCAAGCTCAAGTCAAATGTGTCAAGACAACCATTCAAACCAATTACTCCTAATTAAAGGAATAATCAGTTCAAAGCCACCTATTTCACCTGTGGTAATTTTGTTTATGTTGTAGAAAACTGCAGAATGAGAATGGGCCAGAGAAATAATTCAGGACCATGGAGGACAACTGGTATGACATGCTTCAACTATCATAAGATCGACCACTTAGCTAGAGAATGCAGGAGCTGATCCTTCAATCGATCTGAAGACAAGAACCGATTTAGCAAGAAGAAAGAGAAAAATGACTTGAAAGAAAAGAAGACAACTGAAGAAGTAAGAAATGAAATGAAAAAAAACATGGATCAAGAAAGAAGAAGGAAAAGAAGGAGAAGGTCATTCTGAAACCAAGGCATCATCCATCGGTGATGACAATTCCTCTTCTAACTAGGCATATCGATGCCCAGGGGGAGCACATATGGTAAGATTACTTTTGAATCCCCTTAACAAGTATAAGGATATGTCTATCTGCATAGTTGTGATGCATAAAAGCTGGTCTAAAAGTTCTTAATTGAAAAATGTTTTGTGAGTTAGTTATTTGTGTATCAGTATCAGTAACAAATAATCGAAAAAGTCATATCGGTATACTTTAAGTTGTAAGTTTCAAAACCGATCGTTGTATTATAACATTGATAAATCTCTACAGATAAATAAGGAAATGTCAACACATTTTCATTTATCCCACTTTTTCTTGTGAATCTCTCAAGCTCTTGTGTGATCAAAGGTGATTTGAAACTTGCTAAGCTTTGTTTGTACAAAAAATTCAAGCAAAGCGATAGTGGTGTTTGGTATTCCCTTGAAAAAGGTATTCAACTTAATCTAAGAAAAGCTTGTTTGAAGGTCATAATGGTAGCATCGATATCGACTCCTGTGTTGGTTGAAGCTATCAAAGAACCCCAACCCGAGTTCAAGCTGCACCCAATGAAAGCCTGTGAAATTGGCATGACTGGTGCTTTATCATTTGTGCCCTTCGATGTATTGTTGGTAGAAGATATTCACTCCTACATTAATTGCAAGCTCGAAGAACTTGGAGACAAGTTCATTCGAAATGAGTTTAAAGGGTTCTATGACAATGATCAATTGAAAGCAAAATTTCTACCTCTAAAGACCAAGGGTTTGGCTAATGTTGTTGATTTTCCTGATCAGTTTCATGATGATTGGTTTAGATATGTGTTGAGTAGGGTTCATGATCAATTTTTGTGGCTAGAAGCTCATGCACCAATCAAGATTACAAAGGAGGTGATTTGAAGAGTGACAGGGTTCAGTGCAACCGATGAGGCATTAACCCTAAGAATGATTTCATCAACCGAACTCATCCAGTTAACCAAATCTTGGTGTGACAGTAGAGCAACGACAATCACCCATATTGAGGATGCTGAAGTAAGATTTGCCTCTACAGTATTAGGTTACAAGTTTTATCAATCAAGTTGGATGAATAGTTTGTCGAGCGGTGCCATACAGGCTAGATATCGAATTATCAAAGAAGATGCAACTTATGATATATGTGAGATTATTCAAAGTCAATTTATGGTGAAGATGGAAAGAATTAAGAAGGACAAGAAGCAATCTTTCAAATATGGCTCACTACTGGTATGTATATTTTTCTATGTGCAAAACTTTTTCCCCAGTAAGGGTAATGTAGTTTGGTCACAAGAGAAACCTATCATGGTTCAGATAGGTGAAATGATTAGGGATCTGGGAAATAAATTTGGTGAAACAATGTGGGGATACTTTAAGGAATTCCAAATTAGGATGCACAAGAGGGAAAGAATTCCAACCGGAATAGTACAGAAATACAAAGACAACATTTGTTTCCTTATAGACACAGATTGTTGTATCATTCAAGCAGTTCAACCCAAAACTTTTTGGGTTCCACCTATGGGCTATGAGGCTGCAGTAGATCTTATTAAAATTTATGTCAATATGCTCTTGTCTAAACCGATAGACTCGAAGGCAAAGAGATTTGGAACATGTGAGGAGGCAAGCTCCAAAATAAAACAAGAACTTCAGGTGCCAATTATAAAAAGAAAAGTAAGAAAAATGATTGATACCCTTGACAAGAAATATGGAAGTGAAGCATCTGGTGCCACTACCTCCACTAACGCTAGTGAGAAAATAGGGGTCACACCTATTGAAGATGAAAAATTAACAGGTGGAAAGAAGAAAGTGTCAAAGACAAAACCTAAGGGGACTGCAACAATGAAGCCTGCAACATACTCAAAGGAAAAGGATCTAGGTACTCATGTATCTTCACCAAGTAAAGATAGACCGGTAGGAGTGACTTGCACTAGAAAGAAAAAGAGTGATCCAAAGCTTAAAAAGGATGAGAAAGAAGGTGATATCACTGACACCCTTTCAGATGTGGAAATAAAGGAGGTTAGAAGAAGTGGAAGGAACAAAGCCCCAACATTTGATGAGTTGGTGCATGGGATCAAAGAAATTGGAGGTATGTCTGGTGTTGGAAGAAGATATTCCCTCAGTAACGAAAAAGACAAAAGGAAAATTGGTTTTGGTTGTCTACATATCATTTTGCTAGTTATCCTTTAAAAAATACTTATTTAAAATTACTTCCTAGTTTGTCACTCAACCCCATAGTGAGAAAGTATTAGAGGTGTATGTTCAGTGAAAGGAAGTGGAGGAATTTTGGTTTGCAAATCTAGAGGTCTATAGGGGAAGCTAATGCTCAAATTTTGGCCTGGAAAGTCCTACATTACAAATTGTTGATTTGGGATAGATTGAAATCTATGAACCAAACTATAAAATTTTCCTTTTATCAACATAACAAAAGCTTATCCCGAATATCCTACCAGTTGTCACTAAAAACCTTGAGGATATTGCTAAGGTCCTCGATAATTCTAGCTATCCTAAACCGGTGGTGGACCTTCACATGGATGAAGATACTATCGAGATTGGCAGTGGGGAAGCTACTCCAGGTGTTGCTGCAAAGAGGACGAGGGCAAGTGTCAAGAAAGTTGCGGTTGCTTCTGCTAAGGATAACCCTAATCTTAGGGAAAATATCAAAGACCTATATGGGATTAGCAATACCCTAGCTAATGCCCTGAAAAATATCAATTAGTTTCTTCTCTCGGGTTTGGTTGGTTTTTGTTGGCTTTTTGGGGCTCTAGCCGGTTTTCTATGGTTTTTTGTTGGCTTTTCGTCGGTTTGTTCCTTTTGGTTTCTTAACACTATATCTTTTAAGTTCCTTTTGTAATGGGTTTCGGGGTCCCTTCAAAACCTATTTTTACCTTAATCAAAAACATAACAAAAGCTTAAAACATATATTTTGGGACTACCCCATATCAAGTACAAAATGGACTAAAATTTTCAAGTACTTTCCTGTCATTTTTAATCATTCATTAAGATGATAAAAAGTTATGTTAGTTGTTGATATAAATAATAATGTGGTAGTTGATTCTATGAGATAGTTTGTTTGTCTTAATATATGTAAATGTGTGTGTATGAAATGTTTTTAAATTAGCCAGTTCACTTGGTAACACAAATTTTAAAGTTCTACTTTGACATTGTAGCATCATAAATTGTAACCGGTCCAATTTACACCTCATTTTTTTCTCCTACTCTAGCGTGTCATATCTCCAGCCCTTCTCTAGGTCTATTTTAGCCCTTTTTCCAACCCTGATGTCATGGAAACCATTGAGTGGGCCCCATCTTGGAGGTCTTTCTCTGATTTACCTTTGTGTTGATCTTGTTTGTTGGAGAACTAGGGCGTGGAGCGGCTTGGTCTAAACCGGGGTGCTCCAAAATGCCCCAGTCCCCCTTAAACATGCCCCATCTTGAAATGGGCCAAGTCCTTTATCAACTCGATGGAATTTGGTCCTTGTGGCTACACGTGACCATTGGAGGTTGGCTGATGCAGAGCATCATGAAAATCCAACCAAGAACCTCAAATCATTCGTGAAGTTCAATTATCAACACAAATGTTCCAACATGTTAGAGGCATTGTCATATATTTCCCAACAAAATCATCAATCAAATAACCATGATCAAATCTTCTCCATAGATATCAATCCATCATGATTGTAGATCCATATATTATGCATTAAATATGAATCATTTAAACCCTTCATCTATTCATTTCTTGCAAATGAAAACCAAGATACATGGACACTTTTAAAACTTCAATATGGACCAAATATGATATCTTTGGACAAAATAGCTCATTTAGCCTTACATATTATGATTCAATGGACTCAAATAACCTTAATACATTATGAATGACTCAAATACAATAAAATTGCTCATATTATGACTTTTGACCTCCCCGTATGCTTATGTGCTTAGGTGCCTTTGCACCATACTCCCAACCTTGAAAATTTTCCAAGTCCCTTGGAAACGTGGGTATAATGACCTGCAAGAAAACTTTTGAGTGAAAATTTTCACCTTTGTCTTCATCTTTACCTCTTTATGCCTCTTTATGTTGCTCTCATCTTCTTTATGTTGCTTCTTCCTTCTCAAACAATCTCTTTGTGACTCCTACCAATGGATTTTGTAGTGGCTGTCACCCAAGTGCTTTTACCACCCATAAGTCCACCTCACCAACAACCTCCTTGCCTCACCTATGATTTCTCCTCTTTGCCTCTCTCCCTATTCTCTTGGCAATCAATGGACCATCCAATGGCCCTAGACCATCCCTTTGACCCTTGACAGACCTTCCTTGTCTGCCTTCTTGCAGCTAGATCGATGAGCACCTTGCAACCAAAAACAAATCAGCAAACACCAAATAATAAATCCTTCTTGGGTAGGTCATGGTGTGGATTACCTCCTTCGAGGCTCCACCCACACACTCAGACTCTTCTAGCTCTGATACCAATTTGATGCAGAGCATCATGAAAATCCAACCAAGAACCTCAAATCATTCGTGAAGTTCAATTATTAACACAAATATTCCAACATGTTAGAGGCACTGTCATATATTTCCCAACAAAATCATCAATCAAATAACCATTATCAAATCTTCTCCATAGATATCAATCCATCATGATTGTAGATCCATATATTATGCATTAAATATGAATCATTTAAACCCTTCATCTATTCATTTCTTGCAAATGAAAACCAAGATACATGGACACTTTTAAAACTTCAATATGGACCAAATATGATATCTTTGGACAAAATAGCTCATTTAGCCTTACATATTATGATTCAATGGAGTCAAATAACCTTAATACATTATGAATGACTCAAATACAATAAAATTGCTATATTATGACTTTTGACCTCCCCGTATACTTGTGTGCTTAGGTGCCTCTGCACCATTCGCCTAATCAATAATTTACCTAGGGAATCCTATATAAAAACATCCTATCAATTTATTTTAGATCTAAGACTCCATCTAAAATATTCAAGCATTCATGAGGAATTCATCATCAAGAATTTTCAGATATTCAAGGCTATATTTCAATCTTCAAGCCCTGTGGAGAAAAGTTGCATCAATCTTCATGCAAGCATGTGTTTGTGATTAGGGTTTTTCATGTTCATCTATTTTTCATCCCATTACATTCAATATTTATGATTACATTCAAAGAGAATTGCATGATCATCAACAATTGCAGATCTGAGGTATATCTCCTTAGCATTTATTTCAGTATTTGCATTATTTTGTTCAAGGTTAATTCCTAAATTGAGGTTTGACCTAAGTCAAACCCATATGCCCGACATATTTCCCTTTCTTTAAGTGTGTAGGAACAAGTGTAGGAGTTGTACTCAAGAATTTTGGCAGAGTTGAGAGTGACAAACAGGTTTAGCTTTCAGTTGAGGAAAATTCAGAAGACCAAGGTGAATTTGTACTACCTGGACTCAAAAAATCTGGTCAAACTTTTGGGAACAGGTTCTAAATATCTTATTTTTCCTAGATATCAATTTGTGTCTCTGTAGGACATCTCTAGCAGTATGTTTTTGACAATTGCTTCAATCATTCCTTGTTTTACCCTAATTTCATAATTATCATCCAATCTTCATCTAGAAAGAGGGGGCAACACCCTAACCAGTGAATCCAATCAGAACTTCAACCCTTTTCATATTTGGATTGTGGCTAGATCTATTAGGTTCACCCCTCTTTCAATATAGTGGTCCTCAAGGACAAATTAGTGGTCTTACTATCCTTATTGGTAAAACCCTAGTTTTTCCACCATTACATTTTGGTGAACTTGACTTCTTTCATGCTTCTTTATGATTTGTTGTCTCATATCTGAATTGTATGCACTTTAATATTCAAATTTGCACCCATAGATCATATTTAAAAAATTAAATTACATAAATCTAGAGGTTAATTTCACAAAAATCATAATTTATTTTCCAAAAATTGATTTGTGGGTTACTTGATTGTTCAATTGTGTTTTCAGATCTAGTTCATTCTTACATTGCATCTTCTAATTTGCATGTTTCAAAATAATTAAAAATAATTAAAAATAAATAAGATTCCTTTCTTGAATTGTTATGTGTGTTTAGATTAGTCCCTTTATGCTTTGTTCCACTACATTAGCTTCTTTCACTGCAAGTTTCTTTTTCCTTAAATCAGAAAAATGTCAAATTTCCTTTTACAAGACTTTACTACGTTTGATGAGGCATTTAGTACCTATGAATTTTATTTTTATCCTACTAATTATGACATGATAATACAAGAGAATACTATCAATAAAATCCCTTATAAAGATATTTTGGTGCAATAGGATTCTCTTAAGCTACAAGGATTTAAATATATGAAAATCCCCTTTATGAACCTTTCCTTGATTCCTCTCTCAAAGTTTCTCTCCCTAAAGAGGACATGTTGATGCATGAAGATATTTTTAATACTTCTCTCAATGATCTCCCTCTTTGGGATGAAGGATTCAACAATGGAGAAGGGGACGTTGATAAAGGAAGCAATTGGAAACCTATCTTTTCATTAGAAAAGTGTGATTTCTCATGATTTTCAAGACTTTGTTACACACATCTTAAAAATTGTTCATTGCATCCATGTGTAGAATCATAAGGGGGTTTCATCTTAGGTGGATTTGGATTGAAGTTTAAAGAGGCTCAATCAATATCTAGACATATGTTATGATAAAAAAATTGACTATCAAATTTAGGCATCTTAGATTTTCTACAAAAAGAAGGTGTGAAATCTAATGACCGCCAATCATCCTCCTAGAGTTCTTCTTTAATAACATCTTTAGTAGGAGAAGGTGTATTTGTCCAAATTGGAGAGAGGATTGTAGGAACTAACAAACTATATTGTGCTTCATTTTGTATGTTCTTGTCAGCTTCTAAAGTAAACACTTTATTACTATATGTATAATAAAGTAAACACTGCATGAGAATAAAGTTAATTGGTTCACTCCATCCCTTACGATAATTTTTTGGTGAGGTTGAGAGAAATCCTAATGAAGGTGGACAACAACCTTAGTCTTCTCAGCAACATGAATAGCATGGATTTGATCTTGGTTAGATTCTTCATCTTTAGGAGAGAGAGCATTGGAAACATTATAATGATGGGAAATGGTATTATCCTCTTGCTCAAAAGTATCTTCATGACAAACCTTAGGGAAGGGACAATCATATCTCATTGATGCTTCATCTCAATGGGGAAGGTTATTGAAATGAATAGAAGGTGAGGTGTTATTAAGGGAATTGTCAATCATATGACCTTCTTTCACCATTATGTCATCCTCTTTCACCGAGGTACCCTCATGGGGGAGGAACATATTAAGAGAATAAGCCACACCATTATCTTGTTGTGATATCATACTAGGCAATGGAGGAGGGGATGTTGACAAAGGAAGAGGTTGGAAATCTTGATTTTCATTAGAAAAGCGTGATTTCTCATGACTTTCAAGACTTTCTTGCACACATCCTAAAACTTGTCCATTGTATTCATGTGTAGGATTAGGAGAGTGTTTTCTCTTAGGTGGAATCATATTGAAGTTTAAAGAGGCCCAAAAAATTTCTAGACATGTGTTAGGATAAAAGTTTTGAGTATCAGATTTAGTCATCTTAGATTTTATAGAAAAAGGAGGTGTGAAATCTAATGACCCCCAATCATCCTCCAATAGTTCTTCTCTAAGAACTTATTTAATAGAAGATGGTGTATTTGTCTAAATTGGAGAGAGGATTGTAGGATTTAACAAATTATATTGTGCTTCAATCTATATATTCTTGTCAACTTCCACAACAAATATTTCATTATTAATATATGTAAGGAACTACATGATAATCAAGTTGACAATTCACCCCATCCTTAACAACAATTTTAGGTTCTTCAACAACATGAATAACATTGATTGGATCTTGGTTAGGTTCTTCATCTTTAGGAGAGAGAGAGAATTGAAAACATCATGGGAAATGGATTATCCTCTTGTTCTAAAGTATCTTCATGACAACCCTTATGAAAGGGCCAATCATGTCTTATTGATGCTTCATCTCTAGGGGGGAGGTTATTTAAATGAATAGAAGGTGAGGTGCTATTAAAGGAATTCTCATTCATATCACCTTCTTTTACCATAATATCATCCTCTTTCACCAAGATACTCTCGTGGGGGAGGAACATATTAAGAGAATAATCCACACTATTCTCTAATGGTTCATCCCAAAGAGGGAGATCATTGAGAGAAGTGTTAAAAATATTTTCTTGCATCAATATGTCCTCTTTAGGGAGAGAAAATTTGGGAGAAGAATCATTGAAAGACTCATAGAGGGGATTTTCATATATCTTAAATCCTTGCAACTTAAGAGAATCCTCTTGCACCAAAGTATCTTTGTAAGGGAGGTTATTGATAGTATTATCTCGTATTAGCATGTCATAATGAGTAGGATAAAAATCAAAGTCAAAGGTACTAAATGCCTCATCAAAGGTAGTAAAGTCTTGTAAAAGGAAATTTGACATTTTTCTAATTTAAGAAAAAGGAAACTTGTAATGAAAGAAGCTAATGTAATGAAACAAAGCATAAAGGGACTAATCTAAACACACATAACATCATTGATTTATGCAAGTTAAACAAGGGATTTTTTGTCTTTAAAATGGGATTGGGTCAATGCGTTAAAATAAATAAATTAAAAATTATTTAAAAGAGTCAAATCTATAATAAATTAATGACTTTTAAATAATTTAACAAAGACATAAATGTATGTGTTATAGATAAATTATGTATGTATGTGTGGGAAAAGACATTAGGGAGAAAAAATAAATATTATCTTGATGAATTTAATTCTTCGTGTGATCACCACCAAAAGCACTATGTATGGGCAAATATCCATTTGAGGAGAAATATACTTATAGCCTAATTAATGGCTAGCTCATATCATCTTCAATATGAAAAGTGCAATGAAAGAGAGCAAAATAAAAATGGAGAAAGATGTCTCTTTGACATGATAGGGGAAGTGTACCAATAGCCGTTATAGCTAACTTTGTGCACCCACATATTCTAAATAATACATGTGAAATTTATTAACTAATTTTTAGTTATTTGTTTTTTTTATTTTTTTAAAATTAGCAATTAAAAGGTTGGTATGCGAGGAGTGAACGGTTATTTTCCCCTAATTGAAAATACTTTATTTTACATTGAAAAACTTACAATAACATTTAAACTAAATATACAAATATTCTAAAAGATTTTTAATATATTTTAAAAATAAATTGAAAAATCATCATCAAAATTAATAGTAGAGATCAACCACGGACAAAAATTCAATTCTAAAAAGGATGTGGGGACATGGAGGGTCCCACCAAGTTCTGTAATGAATATGGAACCTAACCGTCCGATTATTTTATTTCCTTTCAGTGATGCCATTAAATTTTGCAGAGCCTGGAAGGGACCATTAATTTTGTGGAGAGCGCGATGGTACAAGGTATATTCGAGAAGGAGAAGAGCAGAGAGGAGGCGGCGGGTAAGTTATATAATGGGTACGTGAGCAAGATTTTTATTTCATTTTTTAATTGTGAGAAGCGTACGTCAGCATTGTATGAAAAGACAAGTTAGTGACTTATAAATTAACAAGGGAGAAGAAGTGTCAAAATCATGCATGTGAATGTCAGTTTTAATTATGATAAGCGTACGTCAGCATTGTATGAAAAGACAAGTTAGCGACTTATAAATTAACAAGGGAGAAGAAGGGTCAAAATCATGCATGTGAATGCCAGTTTTAATTGTGAGAAGCGTACGTCAGCATTGTATGAAAAGACAAGTTAGCGACTTATAAATTAACAAGGGAGAAGAAGTGTCAGAAGCATGCATGTGAATGCCAGTTTGCCCATTAAAAGTGGCATAAATAGTAGACTGAATACGGAATAGAATCCTTAAATGGTCTAAAAAGGCTTTTTTCACAAGATAGTATTGGCAAGGAAGGAGAGGACCCACTAGGTACCATGGTAATAAGGCGCCATATTTTAAGGTTTCTTTTTCAAAATTTATAATAGAAGAATTAATATGGAAAAGAATTTGAAAATGGATTAATTTTGTTTCTTAGTCTTGGTACGTGAGCAAGATTTTTATTTTATTTTTTAATTGTGAGAAGCGTTCCTCAACATTGTATGAAAAGACAAGTTAGCTACCTATAAATTAACAAGGGAGAAGAAGTGTCAAAATCATGCATGTGAATGCCAGTGTGCCCATTAAAAGTGGCATAAATAGTAGACTGGATATGGAATAGAATTCTTAAATGGTCTAAAAAGGCTTTTTTCACAAGATACTACAGGGAAGGAAGGGAAGGAAGGAGAGGACCCACCAGGGACCATATTTTATGGTTTCTTTTTCAAAATTTATAATAAAAGAATTAATATGGAAAAGAATTTGAAAATGAATTAATTTTGTTTCTTGGTCTTTTAGACCGTTGGGTCTCGTAGAAGTCATTAAAATTCCTTCGTACTATCTTGGTTTGAGCTTTGAAATGCAACTGCGTGAAAGCATTTTGTTTGTGGTTTTGTTTTTGTATGTTTTGGCTGTTATATTAATATTGTATAAACTCAACTTTTTGGGGTAATTTTTAAATTTAGGTGTTAAAAGTTATGTGGTATAAATATTAGTATATAAAAATAATTTAGAAAAGATTAAAACATTAAAGTGTTATAGATTGAATGAAGATAGAATGATGTCTTGTTTGCAATGAAAACATAGGATGGTAAAGAGTGTATAGTAAATAAAGTGAACAAAGATATAAACTAGCAATCACACCTTGGTGTGAAATGGGTACGTCAAATAGGCACAGACGGTCAATCAATGAAAATGTTGGTCTGTTTTTTACATACATTTGTGAAGTACATGAGGTCAATTGGTTGGCTATTTAGTAAATAATGTAGTTTTTTGTAAAAAACATGAATAGAGAAGCGATAGCTTCAAATCAATAGGTATCCAAACACAATTGGAACAAAACCTCTGAACCAAGAAGATAATTAGGCTCCATTATTGATCCAACAAGGAGGGAGAGAGAGAGGGGGGGGGAGAGAGGAAGATAGAGAGATAGGGATGCATCTCGTTGCCTCTCTTTCTCCTTTATCTCATTTGCTTCCCTTCTCTTTCTTCCTCTTTCTTCCTCTTCCTTTCTCTTTTTTTTCCTTTTGCCTCTCTATGTCCCTCTCCCTTCTCTCTTTTTTTGTCTAGATCTTTCTTTCTATCTTTCTATATCTCTTTGTCACCCTCTCTAGCTATCCATTTCTCTTTCTCTATCCTTATCTTTGTTTCTCTCTCTCTCTCTCTCTACATCTATTTGCCCTTGTTTATCCTCTTTTCATTCATTCACTTCCCCTCTCTCTCTCTCGCTCTTCCTTTCTCTTTTCTTTCATTTTACCTCTTTATATCTTATCTCCATCTCCCTCTCCATTCTCTCTTTGTGTCTTTTCTCTTCATTATTTTTGTCTAGATCTCTATATATATTAACGTTAATTGAAAGATAAACTCAATATTTAAAAACTAAAAAAATATTATAAAATTAAACGTAAATATTATCATAAGGTGACTAAATATTGGCATGATCTCTTTTGTTCTTATATTGTTCATTTACCCTTAATTCATTATCATGTTATACTAGGATTTATCACGCCCTTCCTATTTTATCATGTGATTTTGCTCTTGGACTTGCATTGGGGATGTCATATCCTTCCCCACACTACTAGTCATATTGCACAACCTAATGTACCATGCACATAGATTTTTCTCACCACTAGGGACTTATTTTCTTACCTCAAGTGTTGTATTCTTATGCTCTTAGATTCTACAATAGGGGAATATGCCTAGCCTAGTGTTATGTGTGCTTAAATAGGTGTTCTTGTCCATTAAGGATTGCATCACCGTTTTAATTTGCATACTTGTCTCTATCTCATATAATTACCATCCCTATCATTTGATACATTTTATCAATTTTTCAAATGACTTATTTGTGACACTCATTACTTTACATGCTTAGATTAAATTTATATTTTATGTACTATTTTTCCTCCTCCAATTCCTTGCAAAAATGGATGTAACAAATCATAGGAAGGCTTGTTTTAAATTGCTAGCACTCCTCATTGAGCTTGCAAATAATTACAAGCATCACTATAGAGATTCATTCTATAATTAACTCTAGGTAAAGCATTACCATTACCACTTCCTATATAAGTGTAATTTCATATCCATAATCTTTCCTTCTCTCTCACAATCATCGATAGAAAGTTTAACTTTTAGTTATTTTTATATTTTCTTGTGTGATAAAAGATACTCACTACACAAAATTTCTCAAATTTCTAGGTTCCTAGGGTACACCATGCCAAAGATTCACATGCGCTTCAAATTGGGCATATACTTTGAGATATAGAATTATTTTGAGATTCACATGCACTTCTAATTGGGCATAAAATGTGATGGTTATATTTGCATGCCCATATCAATTTCTATTATTTTGGGCCCATTTTAATCAAACAACTTAATGTAATTACATATTGATAAAAGATATAATTATGTGCAAATCTAGGCATATTCCCTAACCCATTACACCTCTCTGTTTATACTCATTCCCATATTTAACCCTATTAGCCATTTATTATACCCGTTCTTGATACAGTTACATATTGATAAATAGCACAAATAGGTGTAAATTTGGGAATATTCCCTAACCCATTATGTGTCTTTGTTTATACTTATTCCCATATGTTTGATCCTATTAACCATTTACTATACATATTCTTGCACCCATCCCTATGCATGCTTTCTCCATCTTGATATTGAAACTTTGTTGTCATGCAATCCTTCAGCAAATGGGATCAATCCTATAATATATAGAATTGCCCTTCAAGTTTCAAAGATCAAATTTAAAATTTATTATCTTTCTCATTAAGAGTTAACTATGTGGATGTTTCATGTGATTATTTTATGTCTTACTATTTAAAGTTATTCAAATGGATTCATTATTTTCAATCATTTATTAGATGTCCTACACATGTATAAGGAGAACTATTCTAGGAACATAACATATTGGATCATTAAAATCAATCTGATTTTGCATTGAACCATTCCAATATCTTTGCATGACTAAACATTGATGCCTTCAATCATCTCTATGATCGCAAATTTGGCCCAATCAAGGAATGAACCTAATAGATTTGGTCCTTGTAATCTAATGATTTTCCCAAACTATTTTTAAATTCTACCAATCCTTAACAACTATTGAATAACAAAATTCAAGGCAAATTAGATCACAATTTTTTTGCATTATGCTAAATAAGGACCATGCATCTGGTGCAACTCAAAACTTATCCAAAGCCTCAAATTCATCCTATAGCTTGTCTTGATCTTGATGTGAAGTATAAATAAAGACTATTCATTACCAACCCCAAGATAAGTGATTTTTAATGTATTTTTCACTATAGTTCCTATAGCTAAGTACAACTATCCCTTACATTTTTTTAAAAGTAACCTTTTGCATGCTTTTACCATTCTAAGCCAACAATGGTTTTATCTAGGTTGCTTTGTGTCTAATTGTGTGTATTTACTTAATTAACCTAAATTAATCTTTATCAAAATATTATTTCCATATACAACTATATATAAATAATTAGAGGTTAGCAATTACGTAGATAATAGATTTATTAAAATTGTATAGTGGTAAAAAGTAGAATAAAATCCATTTTGCATATATCTTAAAGTAAAAGGATAAGATAATTATCTTCATGTTAATAACTAAGACAAAAAAACATTTGGAGTAATGTACCAAAATAATTAAAGAATTTAAATAAATAAATAAAGTGTGTTTAGTTGGAATTGGAATAGTGAAATGGGAAAGCAAGGTGTTTGTATTTGATTCATTAATTGCCAAGAAAATTAGGAGTAATCAAATAAATAATTTTAGAATCTAAAATTTATTGTCAGTAGGCTCTCAAAAACTTACATAAGTGTAGCGTCACTTTTCACAACTATGAATAGGACTTGACACATATATTTGAATTAAGGTGGATGGATCTAAACTATGTTGTTTTCAACCACCTAAAACTTATGATATTGCTATTGGGATTCAATAATGTAGTTTTTGAGTCAAACTTATTGACCAATGTTTGACGAGTAATGGTTCACAAGAACCCATCTCTCATGACTTAAATTTTGCTCTCTCGAATCTATAAAATGTTAATTTGTAGAAGATAAATGTCTAAAAACAGAATTTGTTAGACAAGAATCGATTATTTTGATTAAATTCTTGAATAAACTGATTTACCAACATAAAATAATATCAAATATAGCAAACAATCATACACAACACTAAATTAAATTGATTGCAGACAAATAATTAAAATATAAATACTATGATTTTATTTATTAAATGTTCAATTCAAGATAAATACTGGCGAAGAAAACTTCCACTTCTCATGCACGTTGTTTTGTTAAAGCGGATTCAAACAATCAAACTTGACAAGCACGAAATCATGCCGAAATTTTGATTTTCATATGAAAAAGGTGAAATCAAATTCACAAATTAATTTTGGAGGTCACTTAATAGGTTGTATATTAGACAGAATTTGAAGTTTTCCTTAAAAACGTAAATCTGATGAAACATCGTAATCATATCGATCGCCAACCTATGCACAACAACCTATCTCGACCTTAATAATAAGTCAATTGTCAGTGACTATGGTTGTCATTATCTAGCACACCTTAAGCTTTTTGCATTCACATTGTAAGGTGTGACTCTGACCTTTTGTTCACATTTCATCTCATTTCTATCACTCTCTTGTTATCTACACTACTTAATTACTCATCCTCATGAGTTGACATTAACTATTTAAACCTTAGATCAATAAAAATTAAAATTGATCATGCTTATGCAATCTTTGCTAAAAGCACATCATAGTAAAACATAAAATTCACTATTGAATAAAGATCACTTTTTATGCAAAACTTTTAAAAAATTTATTCTTATTATCTACTATCAACCCTTATGTATACAAGTTACAACCTTTGAATTGAGGGCTGAGTCATCATGTTTTTCAATGTTTTGTTATGAACCATGCACATGATTATTCAAATCGAAGTTTGAAACCCCTCTGCTTGGGAATGACTTAAACCACACACACTAAGCTTACACTTCTAGGCTTAAAAGTGTTAAACACTCAAAGTTGACTGACATTTTCTAGGCTTAATATGGTGCTTAACGTGTGTAGTCACACTAAGAATACCCTTCCAAGTTTAAAAGTGTGAAACACTCAAAGTTGACTAACATTCTCTAAGCTCAATATGTTGCTTAGTGTGTGTGATTTAAGGTTGGCCCTCTGATTGACATGCATATAGATTATGAACTCTTGAATAAAATCCCTACATAATATCCCACATTGCCATTGAAAATGAATAGATATCACTACCATTCAAAATAACCCGATTTTGTAAATGTGTAATTAAATGCCATTTGTTGTTATTTTGACAATAATCGAAATAGTTTTAGGTTCTATTCTTCTCCCTTTCTTCCTCCCCATGCTTGAATAGTCATATTGACATGAAGACAATCATTTTACATCTATAATCATAGTTTTTGGTTCTAATCATTCCCCTTTCTTCCTCCCCATCCTTGAATAGTCCTATTGACGTGAAGAGAATAATTTTACATTTATAAAGCTATAATTTTGGTTTTGTAGCTTTATGATAATAATTATATTTATAGGAAGTAGAAAAATACTTAGTTTTTAACATGATGGTTGATCATAATATTTATCACATTAGTAATAAGGGTATACCATTCACGGGTAATGAAAATTTGTTAAGCATCACTATACATGCATAATATTGCATGATTTTGCCATGTTGAACCTTACAACAAACTTCACTATATATGCATTGTAGTGTTATCATGCTAACACAAGTGACAAACATAAGTTTATCATAGTTAGACAACTTAAAGATAATAGAGCATTGTCCAAAAATATTATTAAGTCATGATTTCATCTTAACCATGAATTATTGCAGTCGTATAATACAAGATTATATGTAGACAAAAGTAGAAGACAGTGGTTATAAATGAAAATATAGTTTCTAACTGACAACTTGTTACTAACATGAAAGCTTGTTTCCACCACTATGAAATCACCTAACAGTCTAAAATACCATTTCTTAAATTATTACATTACATCTATTACGAATATAATGAAAATGTATCTCTCGTGACATTAGATCCCTTATCTCGTAGTAAACTACACTATTACGTATACTATTACATACAATCCTACAAAACTCTACTAACTTGAGATTTTTTGTATTAAATACCATAAAATAAAAATGAAGTACATAATCAACTATAAATATATGGAACAACTCACTATCCCATCTTATTGAGCTACTAAGTGACCATGAAAGATTTGATTTGCATTAGAGAATATATAACTTTTATCTACTATATATGAAACAAAAAGAGATCGAAGTAATACTCTATTTTTTCTAAGTATAAGCAAAACACAACTATACATCAAAATGCTTATCCTAGATATAGAAAATATCTATAGATCTAAATATAGTTCTATCTGTCATGTGCAAGAATAGGCTTTGGAAAGGATCCACTATTGCCATCATGATGTAGAGTTTTGTCAAAAGTTCTTGCTCTCACTGAATGATTCATTCTCTTCCAAGGCAAATCAACAACTGACAACTTTGTAATGTTGTAAATTGCACCCCATGTAATTTCACATTACATGAGCCTTCCCTTTACTCATAATTAAGATAGTTTATGCATCCTAAAATTTAACTTAATTTGAGCACACATGCCTTGCCACCTTTCATGCCTGATTCCTTGACTTTTAGGACTAGATTGTTGTCAAACATATTTGCATTGTGGAGAAGTCCACATTCCATGCAAGTGTCTCACAAATATATGAGACTAAGTTAATCATTGGGACAATACATGTACACTTTTTGAATTTTGCAATGTAATGCCTCTCTATGTCCACACCGACATCGAGAGTCACTGGTTGTCCATAAAACTTTCCTTTTTGCTTCATTTTTCCCTCTTGACTCTCTTGAATCTTGGAAACAATCTTTGAACTTCATTCTAGCTTCTTGAACACTTTCTCAATACATCAATATTCGATTGTCTCATCATTTTATTCACAATAGCCTCTACCATCTTATTGCTTCGTCATTGTCTTGATATTCAACAAAGCTTTGTCATCCCAAGAGTTGTTGCTCTTCCTCATTCTAGCAAGCTTTATTATTTATGGTATTTGGGCAAAAGCGTAAACATGTGTCACACTTGGGGCTAATTGGGTGTAGTCTGGTCGAACTTAGTCTGACCGAACTAAGTTCGATTGGACTGAGTTCAGTCGGATTGAGTTCAACCGAACTAAGTCCGACCGGACTATTTCCCTGCCATGTGGCATGGACGTGGCACCTAAATGGCACCAATAGTTTGGCTGAACTATTGGTGCCATAATCCAGGTTATTTATGAGCACTCGAACGCAAAAGAGTCAAAATAATTCAAAATAGTTCAGTCGAACTCACCTATGTGGCAACCAAATCACCTATTTTGTCTGCATTTCTGAAACTTTTCACTTCTGATCAATTTTACCTCAGGCAAAATATTTTTTTACAAAAAATCAAAAAATACGCTTTTGTAGAGCTCGATGTCACTAATCTGAACACATAATTTTTTTAATATTTTGACTAATTTTAGTATTTTTTATTTTTTAAACATTGCAAGTAGGTTTTTTAAGTTAAAAAACAGGCTAATTTGAAATTAAAAAAATAAATATTAAATGACGTTAAAAAAATTAAAAAATATATTTTTCACTCGATGAGAGAATCTTCTAAAGGGTATAATTTTTTTTTGATAATGATAAATTTAGTAGACAAAAGGTGATGCTGAATGAAAACTACCAAATTCAGCTATGTTGGACTTAAAACTATTATTACAAGAAAAATATACATCAAAATTTAATTTTTTTTTTAACACCACATATATATATATATATATATATATATATATATATATATATATATATATATATATATATATATATATATATATATATATATATATATATATATATATATATATATATCCTCTATTTGGAAAATTAAAATCAGAAAAAAATAAGTTCATTTTCATTTTGTTTATTGACGCCGACTAGAACCCCTGATTTTCAACATTTTTCAGTAATAAAAAATATGTCTTTGAATATATTAAAAAAATGTCATTTTTTTAATAATTTTTTTGAAAATAACAAACATAAATTTCATCAATATTTATATATTTGATTGGTCTACATCATTTTGAAAGTCAATTTAGAAATGTCACTTTTATGTGGTCGAAGTTAAACAGTTTTAGTTGTGTTGGCCACTTCCTTTATAAAAGTGTAACACAACATTGTGCTTTTACCCATTTGAGGGAAGTAATTCCTTGGAATATCCACTTTCATTAACTATCTTATAATCAACATATTGCTGTTTATATTTGGCTTTTATCTATTTTTGTTGTGTTGTTCAAAGGTTGTTCATGGAGGTGAGAACACCAAAACATATATCTATTTGTTATGTTACAACAAATCACTAGACCTCAAAAATAAATATAGTGACCCAATTATGATCAAATAGAAGACTCCTCACTTGATCATATTAGAGTCAAAGTAGATAAAGGATAGAATCGTATAATTTAACAAAAAATGATTTGCCTCTTCAAAGGTCGACCTTGCATTTCTTAGTGCTAGTGTTGACATTGGTGCTCTCATCAAAGTCCTCATCTTCAATCCTTTGGCTCTAAAGTCAACCTCTCAAAACATTGTAACCTAGAAAGGAAATGTAGCCCCACATCACACCTATGATATAAGCCACAATGGCAGATCCAACACCACGAAATATTTTTATTTAAGTGCTTATTTGTTTCTTAGCTTTTCACTTCAAGCACATCACTGAACCATTTACACTATTGTTCAAACCCACTCAATATTTTTCGAGTACATGTTATTGTTGAAGTTTTATGAAAAGATAAATTTATTTTGCCTCATACTCATTTTAGCTAGCAACCCTCTCATTTCTTACCCACAATATTTTATGTTGTTAGTAAACTACCAAACATGCAGTTCTAATATATGGAATGCATGAATGTGTTGTTATGTAAGTTTTATCAAAGCAATTCCATATGGTAAGAGAAAATTTTGCCACATTTAAGTAATGGCATAACCAAAAAGCTAGTAATAAACTGTGGCAATTAGAAGTGAAACTATGTTAGCTGTCAAATTTCTCAATATTTTTTTTTTCTTGTTATTATAGTTGCACGACTTTATGTTTGTCTTATGTTCGTTCTTTTTTCAATCATTGAATCTTCTCTAGATTTTCCATACATCATCTTTTTGTTCAACGACATCAAAATTTATTAAGAATTTATTTCTTTATTTTATAAAATAAAATATAAAATCAATGTTTTTTGTTTTTTATATTTTTGCTGACTTTGCATCCACATTTTTAAGAAACAACTATGGTTTGGTAGGGTTTCTTGATATTTTTCTATAAATTTTGTTAATTTATTGTCCTCAAATTTTGATTTAGTAGTGTATATATGCACTCTTCTAATCGATAAATAACATTATTCCTCCTTATTTTTTCCCACTAATGATTGCTTTTAAACATAAACAATTGAAATTTTAATTTTTTTTATTAATAAATACAATCAGAAATATATTTGTTGACAATATGTAAGACATGCTATGTATCAAAATGTTACTACACAACTATGTCAAATTTGCATTAGATTTCTTTGAAATTAAAGATACACACAAAAATAACAATCTAATGCATGAACTATTTTAGACATAGTATGCTTCTTCAAAAAGTACAGAGTTGATGGATTGTTCACACATTAAGTTCGTGCTTATTTGTTGAGGATATAAGTTTAATATGTAAAATGAATCAAATAATCTAATTACAGATAGGTAGGTGATAAGGAATACTAGATTAGAGAGAATTCTAAGTTTCGTTATTATTGATGATAAATGAATGATTTGTATGTGATAACTTCTTAAATTTGTTCAACTTATAAAAAAATTACAATTTGCAATATGTCACTTTATCAATTATTATTTTTGCTAGTATTTTTGTATTTCTCCTTTTTATTTTTTATTTTCAAGTATTTTTTATTCGACGTACCCATTGCACACCAAGGTAATTGTTGGTAAATTAATCTAGAATGTTGGCACGCAACATGTTTCTAGCATGTTGAAAAGTTTCAAAAGTGTGCAAAGATTTGGAATCCTTTACTTTTGGGGCATTCAAACATGGTGTTTGAAAAAGTATGGGATGCGAAATTTAAACCATCAATATAAATCTATCAAACTGATATATAAAGGATGATGCTTATATTTGTTATATTTGTTATATTTGTTATATTTGTTTACTTCTTAGTCATACCAAAAGCAATCTATTATCAAAAGGGTGGTGGTGGTACTTTTTTGTGTGTAAGGAGTTAAATTAATGTTAAAAATAGATTGATATTTTCAAATTGAAGATCACATTTAAAAAACAAATCAAAGGTATAAATCAATATTTGATGTCTATTTTTAGTTTTTAGTTTGCACTATGTGAGATTATTAAAGAAGTATGACCTTTAAGTTTTGGTTATCTTGTATTAAGATTTGTTTGAATACATGATATTCAATACTTGGTGTCTTATATGTTATGGAAAGTGAAAGTTTGAAGGTAGTTGAGTTAGACATTGAAACATTTATGAAGGTACAAAATAAAGAAATTTTTGAGATTAAGAAGCAACAAGATCAATAATAGGAGGCTAGAGAATGAAGAAGGTTGAAGGATTTCCCCATAATGAGCTAGCTTCTTACTCTGCAATGGTAGATTGTTTGAGAAGCGCCACCACATTTGTGTCCTCTCATGGAGAAAGGCTTAGGCTTGTTTTTTTTTTTAATACTTGTGGATAGTGTAACCTCTACAATAGGGTGGGGTTAGTGTATCTACATTTTGTGGTTGATGTAACCTCTAAAATAGGTGGGGGCAGTGTATCTACATATTGTGGGTGGTGTAACCTCTAAAATAGGTGGGGTTAATGTATCTACATATGATGGGTTGTGTAACCTCTAAAATAAGTTGGGTTAGTGTATCTACATATTATGGATGGTGTAACCTCTAAATTAGGTGGGGTTAGTGTATCTACATTAGCTGCATGTTACTTTCATATACTAGATGATGGAATTAGTCTCCACAATGCTATATTAAAAATTTCAAAGGAAAGTGGATTCTCTCAAAAGAGTTCTTCTCTCATTATGGAGGCACTTGAGTAGGCATTTTGACATGCTCAAAGGAGGGTAGATACTCAAAAAGACTTGTTCTCTTGTTATGTAGGGATAATTAGATTTATTCTCTCATGTGGTATTTATAATTTGTAGTTTTGATAGTTAAGAGATTTGTCACAATTAGTTTGATGTTTCTTGGGTGAGCAATGAGATTTGATGGAGGTGCTTCATCAAAATTTTAAATGGATTGTTATGTTTAGTCTACATAATCATTTTTGTATAGATTGATGTAATAAGGGGAAATGTTGGAATAATACACCCTAGTATGGTAATTATAGGTTAGTAATAATAAATAAATAAATAAATAGTCAGTAATAAAAATTAATGCTTAGTTTAGAAAATAAAAGTTAATTTTGTTAGCAAATACTTAAGTTGGGAGTTATTTCATTGAACAAAGTAATTATTGGATGGGTGGTGCATGATAAAAAGTAAATAGCTTTATAAGCCAATGTATATTAACAATGTGATTGTTCTTATAATACTCTTTGTTTAACAATGTATTCTATAATTTATCAATTTTAAATGTTCTATATGTTTTTAAAAATGCATAAATAAAATCACATAACCAATCGAATTCATCTTTATTGCAATATTAATTGTAAAGATAATTTGAATAATATAGAAGAATCTCACAATCATGTCAATAGCCTCTTGGATAATAATTAATATAATTAAAAAAAATGAAATGTGAACATTATTACACCAAAGGTGTATTACACTCACATAATGGATGCAAAAACCTCTGTAAACAAAAACTAGAAGCATTAAATTTGACATTTTTGTTGGATGACATCTTCCCACTTCAATAGTTTTTTTGCTTTTAGTGTTTTTTACACAAAGATAATAATATAATAATAATGTAGTCTTAATAGATTTTGTTGCTTTTGTCAAGAGTTTAATAGAAATAATAATAATTTTGTACTAAAAGTTTTGTTCTTCTCTAAATATTTTAATGAAAATATAATATTATAACAAGAGTATATATTAAAACTTAATAACATAATCTTATAATAATAATTTAATATTAATTACAATATCATAATATAATAATAATAATTTAATATTATTTAAAATATATACAATAATATAATTTTTTAAAGTAGAATAATGAAAAAATATGATATCTTTCTGCATACTTTGCTTATATTTTTTAAAGATGGGTATGTTAGTTTTAACTCTCTCACATATTTGATAAAGATAATTAATAATTTAAGTATCATCATATAGAATGGCAATAGATAAGAATTAAATCTACATCATAGTAAAGCCTATGACTATGACAATTTCCAAATTGAAAAGTAAGTTTAATTAAAATAACATATTGTACGTAATCAAAATGTGTAATTAATTATATGTTTCTTTATTACATATATCCTTCAAAGTACCAATCTCTTAGAAATGTGACTATTTATCGACACAATAATTTTTACTTTACAACTAATGAATACGATTTTTCAAGATGGGTTAAATTGAATATCCTTAGAATCAGGTCACTTGCTCTTAGTTGCTACTTTAAGTGGTCTATGTCATGGGTTTGAGTACTGATTTGCCTATGATGTGGATGAAGATATGTTGCATATCGCTCAAGTTGCACTATAAAGAAGTAGGGGAAGCGATACTAGTAGCTGTTATACCTAACTTCGTGCACCCAAGATCCTAAACGGTACATCAGATTTTGATGATTATTTTTTTGTTGTCTCTGTATGCGATTTAAGTGCTTATTGCTATTGTTCTGGCTTCTGGTTAGTAATGACGCACGTTGTGGAATCCGTTATGCACACAAAGGTCCAAAAGTACACATTTCAAAGTGTCGACCCATTCCTACTTAAAGATACCCTAATAACCGTGCACTTAAAATTGCCAATACTTTTGCACAAATGGCGTAATAGTTGTGTACAAATGCCCCAATAGTTGTGCACAAATGGGCCAATTAGGGAGCAAAAAAGCTAAAAATGTGAGTGTCTATTGGTACATGTGAAATTTATTAATGAAATATTAGTTATCATTTTTTTGGTTTTTTGAAAGTTAGCAACTAGGAGTTGGGTACACAAGGAGTGCATGGTTATTGGAACATGGGCGGTGGATGGTGCTCTTCATCCTAAACTCTAGATCGCTACGCTAAACTCTTGATTCATCTTCGTAAATTTAAAAAAATAAGGTTGGGTTAAATTAATATGGTGAATGAATGAAATCATATAAAATGGTCATAGATAAGAATTAAGTCTACATCATAGTAAAGCCTACGACTATGACAATTTCCAAATTGAAAAGTAAGTTTAATTAAAATGGCATAATGTAGGTATTCAAAATGTATAATTAATTATATGTTTCTTTATTACATCTATCCTTCAAAATTCCAATCTTTAAGAAATCTGAATATTTATCGACACTCAATAATTTTTACTTTACAACTAGTGAATAAGCCTTTTCAAGATGGGTTAAATTGAATATCCTTAGGGTTAGGTCACTTGCTCGTAGTTGCTGCTTTAAGTGGCCTATGTCATGGGTTTGAGTACTGATTTGCCTACAATGTGGATGAAGGTATGCTGCATATCGCTCAAGATGCACTATAAAGAAGTAGGGGAAGTGGTACTAGTAGTTTTTATACCTAACTTCGTGCACCCAAGATCCTAAACGATACATTAGATTTTGATTTTTTTTTTTGTTGTTTTCTCTGTATGCGACTTAAGTGCTTATAGCTATTGTTCTAGCTTCTGGGTAGTAATGACGCATGTTGTGGAATTCATTATGCACGGAAAGGTAGAAAAGTATACATTTCAAATTGTCGACCCATACCTACTTAAAGATGCCCTAATAACCGTGCACTTAAAATTGCCAATACTTATGCACAAATGTCCCAATCGCTGTATACAAATGTCCCAATAGTCGTGCACAAATGGACCAATTATGGAGCAAAAAAGCTAAAAATGTGAGTGGCTATTGGTATATGTGAAATTTATCAATGAAATTTTAGAGATCTTTTTTCTAATTTTTTTAAAGTTAGTAACTAAGGTTGGGTACACAAGGAGCGCACACTAGTGCTCTTCCCCTAAACTTCAGATCACTACGCAAAATTCTTGATTAGTCTTAATAATTTTTTTTTTTTAAAGGTTAGGTTAAAGGTAAATGAATGAATTAATGAAAGAACTTAAATGACATCCGCGAACCAAACGATCTGAGAGACCTAGAGCTTCCAAAACAAACAATATTTCAGATTTCTCATTTGTATGAATCATTGAGGAAAGAGAATATAATTTAAGATCTGAAAGGCGACGAGCGTGAAATGCGGACCAGCTCAGGGCACATGGTCTGGTGACCGTAGGACAAAGAAAGCAGAGGAATTGACAGTAGGAAATTAAGAAACGGTTACGGAACAAAGAAGGCAGATAAATTGACAGTAGGAAATTAAGAGAAGTTTACGGGACAAAGAAGGCAGTGGAATTGACAGTAGGAAATTAAGATAAGTTTACAGATACTTCGATCCCACGTGTCTGTCAACACAGGAAAAATATGTGGTGAGGAGGCATCGGCGCTTAAATGTGCAGGACGAAACGCACATGGCCTTTGCACGACAATGCTATTTTTTTCCACACATGACGCATTTCTTTCGTCACGGAATCGCGCAGTCTCGGACCTGACGGAGTTGAATAATTATTATTTACAGCTGTGCAAAAATTATCAGGGTTAATTTCCTGTCATTATCATTTACTCTCATGTTACGGCTGTATGTCATCAATATTTCTCCCTGCTCTATAATTCTCTAAATATCACTGGCTATCTTTGTGATTTTGGCCGCCTTTTTCTTTTGAACTACTATAATTTGCTGATTTGTCTTAGTGCTTGCTGAGGAAAACATGGAGGCTGTGTATGAAGGCGGAGAAAATCCAAGAGTATTGCTGCTTTCGGCTGGAGCAAGCCACACTACTGCTCTTCTCTGTACGCTTTTCCACTGCTCTCGCTTAAAGAAATCTTTTTTTTCCTGTTTTATTTTGTCGCTCGTTTAATAGACTGGTTTTTAGATGGCTGGAAAGACTGATCTTTGCTAAAGAAGTAAAGTATGTTCGTGAGAATCGTTTTTTTCTACTGCGATTGTGATTTTTCTCTTTGCTGCTTTCCTTGAGGATTTCGTCTCTTTTACAAGTTCACATGTTGAAAAGATAGTTTGGTAATTTTTGAAAATAACTTTCGGATCTTATTTTATGAGTGATCATTTGCTCATCATTTACCTTTTCTTATTTGCTCATTCTCATGATGATCTAAAATATTAGTGAAATAATTGTTTTTGGAATAAATATTAATGCAGTAGACATTCGAGGATATTACTGGTTCACTGTACATAAGTTTAGGTGCTCATCCTCATGATGATCTGAGATATTAATGAAATATTTATATTTTTGGAAAAAAAATTCATGTAATTGGCATTCGTGGATATTACTGATTCACTGTAACATAAGTTGCAGCTGTGTTACAGTGAAGTTAAAGGCAACGGATTTTGCCTTTCAGCGTAACTAGCGCGGTTATGTATTTTTCTTTTTCTGGTTGTTCTGCTTAATTTCCCTAAAAGCAGCTTTCAATGATACTTTCAGACTACGAAATTGCTACTCTGTGTAAATTATTCAGCCTGCTTTTTTTTATTTTGAGAGCAATTTTAGAAGTCTTCAATTTTCATTTCCGACACAAGTCTATATTAAGTCTGCTTTCTTGATTAATGTGCATGTTACTGGTCATGATCGCAGGCAGACTACGGTATTTAAGAAAAATTGACAGTATAAAAAGCTGGTTTAGACAGAATTTAAGAAAAAAAAAGCCATTGAGTTACTTCTTCACTGGTTTTTTTAAACTGTATCAAATTATGTGATGTTTGTGGTACTAAGATCAACCTATTCAAATAATCAAGCTTAGATGTAGATGAAATCCAAATATAGAATCTGGACAATAATATATGGTTCTTCCAAGTGCCTTCTGCTGAGTAGTCACCATTGCTCATATCAGCATGTTTTGAGTAGGATCTGCAAATGTGTCAGTAATAGTTCTCCCTTGGGCTTCATTGATTGCTGTAGGGCTGTCTGAAGGCGTCGATTTCGATGTCATTTATAGTTGGCGTTTGTGTAGAGCTGTCTGGTTTTTCCTTTTCCCCAACCTTTCTTTTTGAGAGCTGTTTAGGTGTCCTATACATGGTCATTTCCATTTGTAGTTGTAGTCAATTTTAGAGGAGGAATATTTGTGTACCTTAGTAGTGGTTTACAGCTGTCATGATATAATTGTAGGTGGTCTTTAATTTGTTGCATAGATAATTCCATGTCTATAATTTCTATGCAGTAAATTAAAAAACACTGAAAAGATAGTTTTTGACATTTATTAAATAGATTAAAAATCAATTGATAAGACAATTTTTTTAATATTTTTTAAATATATTTTTTTGGCATTTATTAAATAGAGTATTTTAAAATTATTTAATAAATACTATTTAGTTTGTTACATAGAGAGTTTCATCATTATCTAAAGACTTAATATAAGATATGATATAAAATTATGTAAATTTTTCTTTATCAATGTTATAAAATATTTTACGATTATCATTATGATAAAATTAAATAATTAAAATCTATTAAATATATTTTATTAAAAATTTAAATAAAATAAAATATTAATGAATAAATAATTTTAGTTTATAAAGAATTTAAAATAAATTTTGTAATATATATTATTATTTTTAAATTTTATAATTTGTTCTTTATATATTATAAAACAAAGGTCTAAATTTGTACAAAACAGGGTTTAAATTTGTACAAAACAGGGTTTAGACAAGGGTCTAAGTTTGTACAAAACAGTTCGTAGAGAGTTTCATCATTATCTAAAGACTTAATATAAGATATGATATAAAATTATGTAATTTTTTCTTTATCAATCTTATAAAATATTTTATGATTATCATTATGATAAAATTAAATAATTAAAATCTATTAAATATATTTTATTAAAAATTTAAGTAAAATAAAACTATTAATGAATAAATAATTTAAAATAAATTTTGCAATATAAATTATTATTTTTAAATTTTATAATTTGTTCTTTATATATTATAAAACAAGGGTCTAAATTTGTACAAAACAGTCGCAGTCCCTGGGAAGGAGTGTAAAGACAACGTACAAAACAGGGGTCTAAATTTGTACAAAACAGTTCGTAGACACTGTTTTCATCTCATTCTCGTGTTGCTAATATTTTCTCAAGTTGAAAACAGAACTTTGCTTCCAATACATCATTGTTTAGGAGGCTTAATTCAGCAATATCAGTTTTAACAATCAAATTGTTCAGTTTGAGAGGAAAACAGTTATAGAATTCTTTTTTTTTTTGTTCTTCTTTTATCCCAACCATCTATCTTATGTTTAGAGGAATTACAAGTTACAATAGACTTGGCCTTATGAATGGTGAATACCATTTGATTAGTATGGATGACAAAATTTTAATGATTAAGACTTGCCAAACAAAAAATAGAATGATTAGAGATGAGTCTGCATTGAAGGGGAACAATTAACTACGTGCCAAGTAGCAATCTTACATAGAAAAACGAAATAGCAATTGAATTCAGTGTGAAATTTTGTAGCTAAACCTCCAAATGGATAATAGATCTAGCTGCAAAATTTCACATGGTATCAAAGCTTAGGAGTCAGGAAGAAAGAGCATTCACAATTATTTGTAGACATATTTTTGTGAAGATTATCATCACCATGGAGATAGATGTAAACCTTTGTTTCTAGATACATGCACGTTCCTCCTCTAATTTTTTTTGCATGCTTCTTGTTTTCTTCTTATGTTGATTCTTTAAAATTGCATGTGCTTTCCAAGCATCTTATTATAAAGATCTGGAAAAATTTGGGGCTTTGTAAAAATTGAACTTATATAAAGTTTATATGGGTTTTTTTATTAGAGCATCTAGTATAGGTTTCTTTTAATAAGCTTTTTGGACAAACAAACTTAGAATATTAAAATATTCTAATTAACCATCGAGCTCCACACTCTTCCTCCAATAAGCAACCAAAAGTGTTCTTTTATTCTAAGTTCCTGTCTACATGATATTACAATGTTGCTACTTTGTTTGCTCCCAGAGATTCTTTCTAGTAGGTTCTTGACTACATGAGATTCCAGAGTTTCATCCTTGAGTGCTTTCAGAATTTCTTTATAGTGGGAATATATTGAGCATTGGATAAACAATGACATCATGCCAACTGGAGTCCACATCTGTGCAATTCTTTAGTTTAGAGCACATTTATGCATAAACATATCTTCTTGCCTTAAGATGATCAATTTTTGTATTTAGAGACCCTGTATTTGTTTGTTCATCCATTTGAGCAATGCAAAATATGAACAATTGCATTTTCAAGTATCTCAGAGGTACTCATGCAATGGTTTCTATGACTCTGATATAATCTTGTTGCAGTGTGGATTCCTTTGTAGTTCTTCATTGGTAGTTGTAGCTTTCTTCTTTAGTTCGAATAAATGGTTAGGAGTTTTTTCTAAATTGGGTTTTCTCCTTTCCTCTTTGTAATTGGGGGGTGAACTCACAAAGCTGGTTCCCACTTTTTGGTACATCCTGATTTTTGCTGAAATCATACATTTTTTGGAAAATATAATTATTTAAACTTTAAGAGGTCCCATTTGAAGTAATTAATTGAAGAGAGTTAGATCAAAGGCTCTTAGATCAAAATTTCTTCGATAGAACCTCTCTACTTCTAAATCATACTTGCAATGGAGTCTCCTTTGCATCTATCAAATGCTGATAAAAAACCAATTTTACATTAGCTTTTGAGGGGTCAAACGAATTCATTTGGAAGTTTTGTTTTCTTAAGGATTTAGTCCTTATTATAAGCTTTCCAAATAGTATAATTTTTAATATATTTAAGTTTATTAATATATTTTTATTTTATTTTTTATGAATGTAGGTTTTTCACTGAACATGAACTTCTTTGTTCAATGCATTGGGAAAAATAGCAAACTAATTCAAATTTTTTTTGAAAAATATCTATGCCCTAGGTATTGATGTCTTCTTTCTAACAAAAAAAATAAAACTTAATTTTGATATATGTAGAGCAAGTTATGTGTTCAAACATACACCTATATCTAAATTATAATTAGTCAGACTTCAAAACTTAATAAAATAAAAAATATTCAACATATCACTATCAAACCAACTGCATGCCCTAGGTATTGATGTTACAAACCAAAATTTAAAAGAGATAAGTTTTTATCATTTATAGAAAAAAATTTATACATTTCGGGATGCACATCACTCTTAAAAAATGTTGTTTCCTGTAAAAAACTACTTTTGAGGGAGATGGAAAAATCAACAAAATTTTATTCAAAAAAATTTGAAAAAAATGTATTTAGAATCTACAAAAAGGATGTTACAAATCACTAGTTTACATCATCTTCAAATTCTTAACGATTTAAAAGATATAGGTGTCGGAAAGTGAAGGTTTTTTGCAAAATGTTCATCTAAGTGTCAAAGTTGGTCAAAAAGTGGGAACCAGTATTGTGAGTTCACCCTGTTCCTGATCAAGCTTTGTTGCTAGGACCCATAGCTCTCCTTAGCTAGACTTAAGGGGGGGTGTTAGCGCAACTAACTTTTTGTTCTAGCTCCCAGGCTTTGATACCATGTGAAATTTTGTAGCTAAACTTGCAAATGGATTATAGATCTAGCAGGTTTAAAGAAATAGAACTTTGCAAAAAAATAGAGCAAAGAATATAGCAGTTGAGAACGAAATTCCATTAATCATTGTATTCATCAATCTTTGCATCAATTACAATATGCCAAAGCATGATTTTATACAAAAATTGAACTCCTGTAAGAAATGAAATCATGGATGAAACAAAATTATGAAGGAGATGCATAAAGAGTTAAACTTAACTTCTCCATAGTTAGCTTAATGCAAACAAAGCATGCAACATCTGTTCTTTGTAAATCACGACTAGAATAGAAAGTTAGTTGCGCTAACATTCAAGACAGGGGAAGCCAAATTTTAATAAAATGGGAAAAAATGTTCATCAAGCATGATATATACATAAAGATCTAAATTGAAATGTTATATGTGTTAGGAGACTTGCAATGTGAATTAAAACATAGGCTTACTTGGAAACCAGCCGAGGATTGAAAGAGCACAGTTTATTAGCTCAAAGTAGTAAATTTGTAATATGAGTTTACACTAGTGATGTACATGTGTATTTATGTATAACAAGATGTACCTAGTTTCATGTTATCATAAATGAGGTTTATGATGAACTACCTTATACTATTTGTTTCATGTAATAATATATCCAAAATGTCTTTCTATCATGTTATTCGAAATGAGGTCTATGATAAATTGTCTTCTTATACTATTTGTTTCATACTATAATACATCTAAAACATCCTTCTATCATGTTATCATAATTGAGGTCTATGATGAACTACCTTCTTATACTATTTGTTTGATGTAATAATACATCCAAACATCCTTCTATCTAGTTCCATTGGTGTCATAGTTTCCTCTTCTATCTTATATGATTATGTGTATCATCTTCCACATGTTTTCCTTTGCTTGTAACATGTTTTAATGGGTATTATTGGTAAGAAAATCATAAAACTTAAAAAATGCCCATGCCTTAGATTAATATAATACTAGGGGTGAACGTGGATTCAATTTGAAAATGTAAAATGCAATCAACAAATATGACTTGTAAGGACTTTTTTCCAAGTAGTTTGTCTAGAATTGAGACTAAACTGGAAATAAATTTTCCAAATTCGTGTTATAGATATTCTAATTCATCATTAAGTTTAAGACTCTTTAGGGCTTTCTATAACACCTAAAAAGCTATATATATTCCAAATATAATATAAATGGTTAAAACAAAACAAAAGTTATAGCAAATTGCCAATTTATCTACGTATGTGCATCAACATTCTATTCATTTCTAGCCTTTTTGGTTTCAGATCATTAGATATAAACTAGTTATCCGTCCTTCAAGTTTCTCATAGAATCCAACACAAACTTCTTGATATCCATAGTTATATTTTCCTTTAACTATGGGGCTTTAAGAAAACGATCTATGAGACCATCAAACTTTTCCTACATGTTTCTATTTAGTTTGAGTATTGAAGACTTCCCATAAGTTCATTGAATGATTAAGGATAAGAAAGAACAAATACACTATTATTATTTTGTATAAGTCCACCTTGCCTACTTCTAGATGATTTTAACAATGATGGGGCATCAAAGAATGTGTGCTATGAATACCTTTCTGTAGCTGAATTATAAAACTAAGAGTTAGGTTTAATAAAGCAAATTCGCTCAAATCAATCCCCATGAATGTAATCAAATATATGCCATGATGTTATACGAATCCAATATTAATATTCATTACACTTAATCTAGAATCCCAAAAATAGATATGACCTAGCTATTATAGCTCAAGTTTGTCCTCATACATTTGCAATTGTACGAAGATGATGGTCAAACTTTTGATAATATTTAAATAGAACGTTTCTCTATGAGCTATTTTAATTGTAGGTTATGTGTAATAGGGTCAAGGAAAGAGTGCTTTAGAAGTATTTGGGCAAATGATAACTCTATATGACTCTTCCAACGAACTAGTAATCGTCATAGTAAATAAAAGAAAGTTTCATAGTTCCAACATTGTAACCTGTGACACTAGTCCCCTTATTTTTAGGACTTCAAAAGTGGGTGCAAAAGAAAGTAAACTAAATAAATATGTTTAGACTCTAAGGTTGAGATAACTTAATCCTAACATTCTCCTTGTCGAAGAATTGTTGAGAGTCAATGTTACTCATCTGCTTAAGGCCCCAAGGCCCATAGAACCAACACACCATTTGAACTTTTCAGTGCTCAATGTCTTTGTTAATACATTTGCAACGTTCGCCAAAGTATCAACTTTTTCCATCTTCACCTTTCCATCTTCCACCATATCATGAACAAAGGTAAACTATACATCAATATGCTTTGTTTTGGCATGGAAAAAAGGATTCTTCGTTAAACAAATAGCACTTTGGTTGTCACAACAGATAGTAATCTATCCAACATCAAAACCAATAGTATAACATAATCTCTTAAGCCAAATGGCTTCCTTATAAGCATGAGTAGTTGTTATGTACTCTATTATTTAGCAGACAAAGCGACTATACCCTGTTGCTTACCAATCCGACTAACAACACCACCAAACATTGTGAAAGCATATGCATTGGTAGATCTTCTATTATCAATGTCACCTGCCCAATCCAAATTCAAATATCCATGAATAGAAATTGAATGTCAAGCTCTGGTAGGATAACCATGAAAATACAAGGAATATTCAGAAGTACCCCTCAAATACTTGAACATTCTCTTAATAGCTTCCCAAAACACCCATCCAGATTTAGCTACATACCAACTAAGGACTCCCACTGCTTGGTCAATGTTTGGCCTAGTAGAAATCATAGCATGCATCAGGCTTCCGACATCACTCATATAAGGTAATGTAGACATGTCCTCCATCTCAGTAGGAGATTTTTAACAATCCTCCATACAAAGTTTTGTTGCCTATAACACTGGAACAACTAATTTCAATCATGATCAATCTCTCCAACACAGAGTTAGCATACTTACTTTGGCTCATCCAAATCTTTTACTATCTTTATCTCCAACGAGCTCAATCCCAAGAATATATCTCGCTACAGCTAGATCTTTCTTCTCAAATTTTGTTGCTAACTAAGGATTCAAATTTGAAATCATTCTTTTACGATTCTCAATAGACAACATATCATCCACATATAGGATTGTGATAAGAATGTGATCACTTTTGAATATTCATAATACACACAATGGCTAGATTTAGATCTCAGAAATTCCAAAGACAACACGTGTCAAAGTTTTTATACCAAATTCTAGGAGACTATTTCAATTGTTGAGGTTGAGGTTTTTGCTTTTCTTTAGAACTACTTGAGCTCCCCTCATATTGGGTCCAACAAGAGTGAGTTCTTCATCCTTTATCGAAGTAGGTGGTACCTGAACTACTTTCTTTCAATGCTTCTCTTCCTTCTCTGCCTGCAAAGACACAATGGAAGGTTTCAATTAACAAAAGATAACACTTCTACTATAGAGCACCTTCTCTAGAACTAAATCCCAAAGGTTGTAACCTTTCACATCAATACCATACCCAATGAAGATACACATGACTGTTGTTGACAGGAAAACATTGACCCAAGTGTAAGGTTTAATATTCTATCATATGTAGTTGACCTTGGTGTGATGCAATAAAGAGGTAGAACTTATATATCTAATATGCATAAACCAATTTATAATAAATTCAATTCATTCACATATATAGACATCCATTACATCATATATTCATATATTTTAATGTCTTACACATTCCTTATAATTCATTCATCATTCTTCATCCATATATAAATATATCATATATGTATTTCACACTTTCTTATACTCACATTTATTTATTACATATTATTCTATACATCTTTCCACACTCTTTGACTTTGTTTCACACTCTTATCTCCCATTTTTCCCTCTTTATATAGCCTCTTTATTCCTCTTCATAATTCCTTTCCATCGCATCCTTTCATAATAGCTATTAAATATCTTATTCCATGAAGTTGCCTTTAACTCTATAATTATTTACTTTTTCATAGCTTATTTAGGCATATTACAGGTGTTTTAAGGCTATATAAGGGCTATATAATGGGTACATGGGTCTAGAAATGACCCAAATGACATCTTTGGTGCCTCGTAACCCTATTTCTTGCCAACATTCTCCCCAGGCATTAAAGATTGTCTTGTCCTCAAGACAACTTATTAAAGTCACTTGAATCTTTCATGATTGCCTTTCCTTCCATGATTCTTCCTTAGTATCAATCCTCTTAATTTTTGTGACATATTTTCGTTATAGTGTTTGTCAAATTATTATTTACTTTGTCTCAAAAACATTTTCCTAACACACTTAGCAACACCCACCATGGCGCATTTTATCTCTACTCAAACATTCAAACTTGTTTTTATTGCTCTCATTTTTTAAAAACATATTTAAAAATAATAATAATAATAAATGGATACATAGATTTTTTTTCTTATGGCATGGTATTTCTAAATTATAATTAATCTAAATTAAAAATTGATAATAAAATAAATAGGCAATTTTTTTTATAAAATATACACATGCTTAGATATTAATGTTGATGATTTTTGTTTCAAAAGTGGTGAATTTATTTTAATTCTAAAAATAGTTATGCATCATTAGATGATGATCAAGATTGTATTTAGTTAACAATTAGGTTGTACTAAATCTAAATATCAACACATATGAAAATAATATATTAGTGATAGTCACAAGATTACACAAGGCAAAAGTCGTTTGTGGGAAACTCTTGTAGGAAAATATCAACCATCATCTAGGATATTTGAAATAGAATTATTCAAAATCAACATCAATTCAAAATATCAAGGTCTTTAGATAACCTATTATAGAGTCTTGATGTATAATATTATCCTACTTTTGTGATCTCTCGAGTGTTATGCACTAACAATAGACAAATATATGATCTATATATATTACAATGAGTTTGCAACCTTGAGTAAGCTTGTGCATTCACACATTTTTTTTTATAGAAATATATTAATGGGAATGTACCATCCATCCAATTGTATAACTAACTCGTGAATACCAAGATTTATGTAATTATATTATATACATGTGTAGTGTCAACATATAGTACTTACAACCAATTAAGATGATTCCATATGGACAAACACCTTGCAATTTTTTTTTGTTCACACTAAAATAATATCTACATCATTTACGCTATTGATATCAATCCTTTACATTGTTGGTATCAATATGTTTCCTACATAGCCACCATTACTAGCTTCTCCCTTGTGATAGTATGTTCTTAGCTTCAAATTACCTATGAAACTTCGCTCCAAATTACTTATGATATCTTGTGTCATCATTGAGGATATTATCAACCTCATGAATTGTATTCACATGTTGACTAGTTTTATTTCAAGGGCATTTGCATCACCAAACATTCTTCTAGCAAGCATTAAGTATTTATGTGATTATGAGTTGTTGTTTTAGATATTCTACGATGGCTATCTTAACATTTGCATATGTAGGCAAGACATTTATGATGTACTATAACTACTATCAAATCATTACCACATGTTAATTAATATAAAATGTTATAGTACATAGTATTAGAAACCCGTTGCTTTTGATCACATTCCATTGGAAAGGAGACCATAGAGAGAATATTTCTTCAAGGATTCACCTAAGTAAATATCATGTAAATCCTAATGTGCTCATATGTGAAATAAAATGTGTTTTTCCATGACATCTTTGAGACTCTCTCCTCCTATAACATAATAAATTTGTAACACAAGCTTGTAAATTCCTTTTCTTTGCTTTATATATATATATATATATATATATATATATATATATATATATATATATATATTTGAAATATAGTGTTTAGTAATTCTTTTCTTCCTTGTTAAATGTATTCTTTGAGTCTCTCTCTCTCTCCCCCCACTCCTCCATACCATCACCATCTCTCGTCTCTCTTCCCCCCTCAAGTTCTCTCTCTCTCTCTCTCTCTCTCTCTCTCCTCCATACCATCACCATCTCTTGTCTCACTCTTCCCCCTCAAGTTGTCCCTCTTTATATCCCTATATCTCCCTTCTTTCTCCCTCTCACCCTACTGGAAACATAAGATGAGCTTGTTGGTAATGGATTCTAATTATCTTTCTGATTCAAAAGTTTTGTTTCAAATAAGTGAATGCATAGCTGATTTGAAGGCATCATTTCTCTAGTGAGACCTTTGTTACACAAAACACATCATTTGTTAAATGACCTATCAATTGACCCCATCTAATACATAAATGTATGCAACGTATTGAACAAAATTTTCCTTATTTAACCTTCCACACCTCTATGACATATCTATTATCCACCAAAATGCAATTACTAATTTATATCTCAATAACATTATTTTAAATCTCATCCTACACAAACTTAAAAATTCAAAATATTAAAATAAATACACACCAACCGCTACAACCACATCTAAAAACATTTCAAAATAAAATAAAATAAATACCTTCCAACCACTACACAACAATCATTGTTAATCACTTTCTCTTTCCATACCTATTTAATGGGCTTTTACAAATACTTTAATGTCACAAATCAAATCATATCGGCATCTACTTTTCCTTAAATGCAAATCGGATCCGATTAAGAAAAAGCTGCGTTTCTCAGTAAAGGACAAATTTTGAATTTTAAATAAAGATAAAATACATTAAACGGCGGAAGTAATGCAAAATAAAGTATGCATTTGGCTAAAGATTGACAAAATGTGTGGGCTGATGTGATTAGACTGTTCAGAAAAATCCCACAATCAGTACAATGCAAGCCGGCAAGTAAAACAAGAAAAACGACAATCACAACTATTAACAAGACGGAAAAGACCATGTTAAGACATCGCAGAGCTGGTCTAAAGACTGTTAAAAGACTGAAATAAGGTATAAAGCTCATTATTAAAACATGTAGTAAGCAAAACTACATCGTTGGCAATGGAAAACCCCTGATCAAATTCATTTGGTTGTATTAATGCAGCAAATAATCAAGTGCATTAGCAGCAAGTGAATGGTGAATGGTGATAAAGGACAACTCTTTTCAATTCTTTTCAATTGAGTTTTGTGGATGGAATAAAATATATTAACATAATTATTAAATAGCATTTGAACATGCTTAAATTTTTTCGATCAAATTGACGATACGTTCCATGATAAACTTCATCAAAATTTAGTTTAATAAACAATACATTTTGTCTGTCTATTTAGTCTATTGGCTACATTCCTAGGCGAAGATTAAGTTATCAATGATCAAAAACCAATGAACCCTATTTGTTTGAGTCTAGTGATCCCTTCCACCACTAGTTTGATTCTTGTAGCTAAAACTTTCTCAATGATTTTACAAGAGATGTTAATAATAAGACAACATCCAAAGATAGTATAGATTAAGTTATCAATGATAAAAAACCAAGGAACTGTATTTGTTCGGGTCTAGTGATCCCTTCTGCCACTAGTTTGATTCTTGTAGCTAAAACATTCACAATGATTGGTAGAACCCAATTGAGAGTTGATCAACGCGAAGACTTGTATTAGGGACCATTGTAAACACAAGATGTTATAAGTCCTCAATAGATAGATCATGATCTAAAAATTGGCTATATTTAGCATCAATCTTTATAGGACTATGATCTTTAATAATTTTTTACAATGCTACTTATGTGTCGTTCCTAAGAGAATCTTTTTAAACAACTTCTCATAAAAATTATAAAACATAAATTTTGTGTCTTCCAAATTGTGATGCATAAATATGGAACCAAGTAGCTAAGACCTAATTTCACTCTGTTGTACACATTGGAATACGAAAGAGCCTAGGGAGATATTTCACTTTGACCACTTCTTGTAAGAGAGAGAGAGGGTCATTGAACATCTCTTAGGGTTTCTATTCCTTTTATATAAAAGAGGAGATGTGCAAAATATGATGCAATGATCAACTATGCTAGGAGATGACCAAGGAAGCAAGTATAAACTAAAAATGTAGAAACTGACAAAATTGAAATTGAGAAACTAAGCACCGAACAAGAAGGGAAATCCAAATGTGCACCTGGCACTGAAATTTGATGTTGATTGTGTAGAACTAGGGTGTTGTGCGCCTTGGTCCCTGATATTGCAACTTGTCGAACTTCTGGATTTGAGGTAAATTGCCAAAAAATGTTGTAGAACAGGGGGGACCAGGGTGCCACGAGCTGGTCTTGAACTAGGATGTCGCACCCTGGTCCTTGGAAATTGGAATCTGCCTTTAAAGCTGAGTCTTTAATTGTATCTTTCGTCAGTCTCGAAATTCGTACGTTCACCAGATTACTCTACTTGCACTTGCAACTTGAAAAATGGTGTGTAGGTGGCTATATAGGGTTTTGCCTTAGTCAAATCCCTTATTTTGGTGGTTTCCACCTCCACAAATAGGTGATAATATATTGAAAATGAGTGTGCAAGAATTTTGTGTGTGTTCAAGATCCTAAATGAACAAGAAAGTAGGTCTAGAGTTCTACCCTACGGTTTGGAGAGTAAACCCTAAATGAGTGTAAATGTAAATGCTTCAAATCACAAATTCAATAATGGATCTAAAGAATGATTGTAAATTTGAAAATGAATGTTATGAAACTCATACAAAAACATGAAAATAACATGAAATCATACTGAACCCTAAGGGAGAGGTACAAGCCAATCAACAGTCAGTGATCTCCTATTATTCTTCAATGTCTTCAAAGCTCCTAAATGTTGTTGAAGATGATTCATGAAAGCTTGATAAATGCTTGATCAATGCTTGATTTGTTGTTGTAGACTTCACATAGCCTACACTTTCGCTTCAGAAGAGGCTCCTTCAATCACTAGATCTTGGATCCTTCAAATGAGGAAATGAAGGCTTTATGTTTGAGACCCTAACTTTGTTTTGAGTCATAGGTCGACCTAGAAATAATATTTTCCGCCAATTTTTTTAATTTAAATATTAAAATATCACCAAAACATGCTCCCGAAATTTGGGGAGAAAAAGTCTAGACCAAGTAGGTACCTACTCTGTCCGAACACACGGTTCGACCAACTTTTCACCAAATTTTCGGGGAAGCAAAATATTGTGATTTTTAAAGAGCAAATTCTAAAAGTATATGGGAATTTGAGATGTCTAGATATGCAAAATCAGGCCTTGAAGATTGAAATAGGACATAATTAGGGTATTTGATGAAATGATTTATTGAGAATAAAATAAAAGGGGCACACTTAATGTAAAAGGGCCCAATTTTATGTTGTGTAGAGTGATAAAATAAGACTTTAGATTTAATTAAATTAATTAATTAAATGCTTAAAGGGAATTTTAAATGCAAGATGCAAATACACTAAGGCAGGTGCTAACCTAAGCATGAAATTGTACCACCCAATTAAGGGTGTACAATTTATGAGTCTACACAAATTCATACAAACATTTCCAGTTTCAACTTTAATTGGTCCAACAAACTCTTTTCTATGTTTATAATTCAATAAATTGAATATGTTTGTGTATCCTCTATTAACCTCCTCAACCTATTGTAATGTAGCCTTGATTTTAGCTTCTTAGCTCCTATATATGTCAAGTTTTTTAAGCTAAGCTTTTATTGTACCTATAAAAGTTTGATTATTGATATGAATTAAGCAATTTTCTAATGTCTTCTAACTTCCCTTAAAGAGGTGTTTCTTTCTTATAGACAATGATTATAGACTATCTAATCAAATGGACAAATCTGGTTATTGAAGTCATCACATAGAAAGATAAAGTGTTGCTTAAAAGAATACGGAGCTCATAAATAATGGATAAAACTATTATATTTGGCGCAAAGACATGATACACCCTTAACCTACAATGTGCATTGTGATTTGTGTAGCGAACTTGTGGCTAGCTTACTTATGTACAATCATTTATATAGTCATATATAGGTATATAGGTTGGCCTAATTGACATGCATGGGACAAGAATGGTATATATGAGATAGTGGTTAATTTAGTATCAACATATTGGTAATTTTGGTATTACTGAAGACTATTGGAGGTATCTCCCTCGAAGTGTCTTAGGAGGTTGCCTACTTTGAAGTGGCTTATTATTGTCAATTAATTACAACATATTTCCTATTATATTTATTTTGTGTAATTAATTTTGTTGTATCATTTATGTCAATGGTTCCTATCAGTCTTCACATTCTTGTGATGTACCATGATTAAAATGTTGCATAGTGTGTGCCCTTGGTCTCCTTGTGTTGTGTAGCACAACGCTCGAGTTTGTAACATGGCTTAACTGCCTCCTGTGAATTCTATAAGTCTAGTGATTGTATTGGGTATTAACAGGTCGATCTTTTGGTGCAACGACAATAGCACTTGTAACAAGTGGTATCGGAGCTTGGTCACAAGTTCAAACCCCTTGCTTGCACTAGGGGGGATTGTTGCAAGGTGTGTGCCCTTGGTCTCCTTGTGTTATGCAACACAACGATCGGGGTTGTGACATTGGTTAACCGCCTCTTGTGGATTCTAGAAGTCTAGTGGTTGTATCGGGCATTGACAGGTCGATCTTTTGGTGCAACGACAACCACACTTGCAACAAAAAACACAAATATAGTACAAAGAAACCCCATATTATTCATGCCACCAAACCACCTAGCTAGGTGACTCAACCACATCAACATGATCCAACTAATGCCTTCTCTTTAATTAAGTTGCATACATATACTAATTAATAGCTTCACAAAACATATAGTACAAACAAACCCTATATTATTCCCACCACCAAATCACCTAGCTAGATGACTCAACCACATCAACATGATCCAACTAAATCTACCTTCACTCAAATTAAGTTGCATACATATGACAAATAATAACTTCACAAAACCACAAACTTCAAATAGGCACTCAAATTATAAATCATATATAAGAATATTATTGATAAAATTTCACATGATATTTATAGATAATTCCCTTTTGGCCTTATAATAACCACAAACATGGACATTCTTTAATAGATAATCCTCCCAAGGTAATTATGGTCGCACCACATAAGCAATTATAATTACTACCAGTGCAAAAGAACCCTATGGTCCTCAAATAGTAAGAAAGTAATAAACGTCAATGAGACTTGTATATCATATATTTATCCATTCAATTAAATAAATAAAGAAGATGGTTATAAAGGTTAGTTAGAGGTTCTTGACTAATATCAAAATTACCTAGAAAATCTACCATAATATTTAATAATGCCTCAAAGTGTTAAAAATTACATTTACATAGTTTGATCCTAAGACTAAAGATTCCTCTACTCAATGCCTTATCATCCAATTCAAGAAAGTATTTTTATTCACAACACTAATTAGTAATAAGGAACCCCCTTCCACAATAAATTTATCAATCCTCATAAAGGCCACAAGCATTACCTCCCTTTAACGCTTCACCTTTAACATCATTATTATTCTAACTTTTCAAAAGAGGAAACCACAATGCATAAAATCTATTGTAACATATCCCAACCCCAAAATTAACCATATAGTTCCCAAATTAGGTCTCAAGAAGCACCATCAATATTCAATTTCATATTGCTCATAGGAAGAGATTCTTATCAACATTTTTATGTCTATTGTGGATAGTATTGATTCTAATATTATTATTTTATATCTCTTTAATAGCAATTGGTTAATTATAATATTAACCAATAAATTTTTGATCTAGTATTTTGTAATATTTCTCTCTAGTGAAAATTATGGGATTTTAGAAAATTATGTATTTAACTATTATAATATTTTTATGTTTTTCAAAAATTATAAAATAATGAATATAATTTAATTATTTAAATGGGTTGCACATATTCACATTTTATTTTATTTTCACGGAGATTGTTACACTTCTTAAATGTCATGAGCTCAAATAATAATTTTTGGGGGTGAGTTTATCTATTAGAGACTCATTCAAACCTAATGAAATTGTAATGGTAAAAATTGCATATCTTAAACTTTTTCACTTCATTTTGAACTTACTTTGGTCAAGTTATTCTCTATGAAATAAAAAGCACACAAGTGAGTGAATATAAACTAAGATGTATTTTCAATGAACTTAGCATAATTATACCTCCTTACATGATTTGTATGAACTAGTTATAATCCTCAGCTTGACTATTTGCCTACCTACATTTATTATATGGCTTGCAATAAAAGTTATTTAAATTCTCAAATGTGAAATTAACACATCTTATTAAATTTTTAAATTAAAATTAAAATTTTATCATGCTCATCCATCTAGATGTTACTTATTGATTTGGAACACAATATATTTAAAATTATTTATTCTAGAATGTTATATTTGTATGTGTGCCCTAATTTTCATTTTCAAATGATGGGATTGTGTAGATATTAAAGCTCTTGCTTGAACTATTTGCTACATCATTCAAAGAGTATATTTGATCATTTATCACTTACACCAACATCTACCAGTCTAGTAATACATAGGCATATCGAGTGGTTGTTTATCATGTTTGATATTTTGTTGAAATGTCATTAAAATCCTCTACTCAAGGGTTTGACCAAGGAAGCATACACCCTACTTAAAGAATTCTTAAATGGTGTTTTTTGACACCACTCCTCTTACAGATTCAACTATTTGAGAAACAAGATAAAATATTTTTTAGTTCATTTAGTTTAGCAGGTTAATTTCACAAATAAAAGGTCAAATCTACATTTCATAGTTGGTGTGGATCAATTCTCCATCACAATATCAAACTCAAGGAAAAGGAGTTGAGTTTGTTGTTTGTTAGAGCATCACAAAGCCAAATATAATATTAAAGCCGTCAATTTGTATTACGAAACAATTTATTATCGAGTGCAATCAAGCTACACATATATAAATAACCATAATCTCTGTCATTTAGAAAAATATATTTGTCCATTTACAATTTATTACCTTGACTCAAAAAGTCTAAGACAAAATTTGATTATTGCTCAATTATTTTATTTGCACTCTAAAATATTTTGTGAAGAATTCTTTGTTTTTCAAAACACATTACATACTCAAAATATAATTATTAAATATAAACAAGATCAATTATTTTTCTTGCCCAAAAAAAATAGTTAGTTTGAAATACCAAACCAAAATATTAACAAACTTTGTAAACCAAACAACTTTAGCAAGAGACATTCAATACCGCATCTAACTTTAAATAGCTAGCAATCATACTCTAAATTGTGATGGAGACATCAATAAGATCTTGTAATTTAAGGAAATCTCCTTAAACTACATGCACACCTTTTAAAAACAACTAAGATTAAGTTATTAAAAAAGTAAAATAGGACTGGTAGACAAGATTTTTTCATAACGACATGGTAAAACAATTTTTTAATTTATTTGAATTTTTAGACAAGGAAAACATATAGAAACTAAGAAATAAAATACCTTTGCTAAAACACAATACAATATTGATATTACTTTATTTCTTTTTTTCATAATAACATTACATGCCAGTAAAAATTTTGCTTTTTGAGTGCCTTATGTATTGACTGTTCATTCTAGCTGCAAATATGCAGTGGTTTTGCATTATGTATTAGTTGTAAGTAATGGCTGCTATGTTCTTTTCTTGATAGTCTTCTTACTGTCCACAAATTTTTATAATTCCTTTGCCTTTCTTGAATATAAAAAAAGACGAACTAGTTTTCCCTTATCCCTAATATCTAATATCTAATGTGCTTGTAAGCATCATGGTGTTTATACACACATTAGAGGAATTTGTATACAAAATAAGGAGTACACAATAGATGTATATTTTTGAAAGAAGAAAGTGAATATTGAGTGTTTATATTATGTTTGTATTGTATTTAAGTATGATACAACGAGGGTGAAGAACATATACAAGCAATGGAATATATTAAGAATCAAAAGAAAATATGTGCGTATGCATACATGGATACTATGTAATAAGATCACACACACACACACACACACACACACACACACACACACACACACACACACACACACACACACACACACACACACACATATATATATATACATGTGTACATACATATTTGTATATGTATGTATTATGAATATGTATATATATGTGTGCGTGTGTGTATCACATTGAATGGCTCTTGTACAATCATCATTCTGTTTGCATTCATATGCTGTTCTCCCTAATTACAAGCATGGATGTTCACATTACACTCTCATATTCACTTACACCCATTTAATTCCTCCCAACCTCATATTAGATAAGTAGTATGTTTCCTTCAATAGGTATCATTGTATTATATATGGATGTGTTCCAACACATGCCTTGTACAATTTGTATTACTATAAAAATGACATGTTAGTAGTCAATATAAACCAAACCATTTTAAAGCATATCAAGGAAGAGGGTTAGCATAAAGAAAATCCGGGAAATAGGCAAATGATACCTCCCTCATGACGCTCCTTATGCAACTTGATCTTCCTTGTCCTCCTTGTCTACACGATCCTGTTGCCACTAGGATTGACAAATGAAGAGTGGGGATTGAATGTAGAATTGAATTATGTGGATTGCTCACATTTGCATAACAACATAAGGATGCGTGGATAGCGATTTGGACATGATAAGGATGCTAGGATAATGGATAAATGGCTAGCATAAATATATGAAAATGAAAGTGGATGATTTGAGATGAATGAAGGCTTCAATTAATAGAATTTGGGGATTATAAATGGACGGTCAAGATTGGAAGTCAAATGAAGGGCTGAGATTGAAGGAGAGGAGATGAAGTGGACAAGGCACATAGGTTTATGATATGTGGACCAAGGGTCAACCCTTGGGAAGAACACTTGGCATGGGAAAAAGGGAAAAGGTGTGTGAGCACATCTTGGGAAGAACACTTGTCACGAGGAAGAGGGTAAGATTTGCGCACACATGTGCAAGCAAATCTTGGGAAGACCATGAAAATGTCAAGTGAAAACACTTTTGGCAAAGTGTAAGGGCTATAGAAAGGGTGGATTATGAGATGTAGGCTAAAAAGAGAAAGGTGTAGGGTGGCTTCATGGTGAAGAGCATTCTCACACATGTGCAAGCACCCCTTGGGAGAAAAGTGAGGTGGAGAGGTGAAATGAATTGTGCATGCAAGCCATTTATCAGGGGAGTCACATGTGGACTTGAGAAGGTGTGTAACATTTAAAAATAGGACAAATGTTAATATGGATTACGCTTAATTTAATTAGCTTAATGAAGGGGGTGAAAAGGTGGGTTTGTAGGAATCACCAAATTAACTTAATTAATTGGGATTAGGAAGAGGATTGGAATATTTGACGAAAGTTGAGTTTGATTTATTGAAATAAATTAAACTTTAGAAGAAATGAGACAAATACAATAATAAATTAATTATATGGATGGAAGGGGGGAATTAATTAAATATGATTTTATTAATTTGGGCATAGAAAAATGCTCACATGATTAACTTAATTAATTATGCGATATAGGGGTAATTAATTAAATATTAATTTAACTAATTTTATGTGTCTACATTTTGCCCCTCTTTGATATAGCATCATGAGGTGATGTTATATCAAAGAAGAATAAAACATAGTGGATTAGAAAAGATAAGGATTAGTAGCATGATGCTCCAGTCATTGGTGGGTTGAGGAAGGATGACAAGGTAGTAGTGGTATTGCCCATCGAGAGGACATGTGGGTTCCAAGAACACGAGTGTGCGCTCGAAATGGAGAAGGCTATAGAATGAAATGGAAAGGGGGGGGGATAATGAAGGTGAATACATTTGGAGCCTCAAAAAAAAAAAAAAAAGAAAAAAAAAGAAAAGAAAAGGGGAGACAAAATGAAAAAGGATATGATGGTTTGAATGGAGCGCTGATAAGGATGGGCTTGTTATGCATTATGTGGAGAGAAATCATATTTTTTGATATTGTAAATTATTATCAACATCATTGATTATAGGAATAAATGTAATGAATATTTGGTGCGTGGACTAGACTCTCAGACAATAGGTTATTATAATGCACACAAGTTCGCAAACACTCGTGATAGTGTAAATGCAAGACTTGTTGGATAGTATTTAAGAGAAACCACAAACACGCCATACCACAAAAACTCTGCCCCAATGTACACAAACCTAGATGTAGAAAGATATCGAATGATCATGGTAGCCATGAATAGGTATAAGGCCAGGATAAAAAATAAAATTAAAGTGAAAAGATCATTCAAGAAAACAACTTGTTTGGCCAACAAACATCTCTTTCCAAGAGTAGGACATGGATTTGGATAAGATTGCTAGGTATGTGAAGGATGCATCTTGATGGGAATTGATGATAGGATAGATTGATGATAGGCAATAGATTAAGATGACTGGGAGAGACACTAGTCATGAGGATCTCTGCTTGGATTTGGTTAACACTTTTTGGATAGGTGTTTGGATTATGCGCGAGTCTGGATAAGCTCAGGTTGGTTGGGAAAAGCTCAGATTTGATGGGGATCATAAATGGATTGGATAGGATGGGGAATATGATTGGATACAGTGGGATTGGATTATGGATATAGGATAAATAGATTGGGACCAATGACAAGGGAGAACCAAGGCTTGGTAAAAGGATGGATGTGATGGAGAGATTGCTTGGATATGAGATTGATGGATTAAGTAGATGCATAGTGAGAGTATATGGAGGAGTAAAGAATGAAAGATAGGTAGAATGGGGATCCAAGAACTATGTAGAAAAGGAGTAAAATGCCCCACACCAGAGGTGGTAGAATTAAGGATGGCAGGTTGGTGGATAAAGATGTATGAGATTGAAGGGTAGTGTGTAATGGATATGGATGGATGAGAAATTAAGGCTTGCGTTTTCCAAAGCATGCATGGATGAGAAATTAAGGCTTGCGTTTTTCAAAGCATGCATGGATGATTTATTTCTCTTGGTTTTTTGTGCTTTAGTTTTGCGTTTAGTTTGTTGGGATCTTCCTATGTGTCGTCATGGATGGCAATCAAGACAATGATACATTTAATTTGAGTGAGCCAAATGGGGCTTCAAACGTTGTTGTTGTAATTAAGGCCAAGATTTTTTAAGAGGCTCTTATTGATTGCTCCTCATTTTTTATTTTTGTAGCAACCAAGTTTAAAGCTAGGGTTTTGTCCCTCCTGGAAGGTAATGATGGGGTCGATGGAGGAGGTAAGCAATTTGGTCTTGCTCTGTCTAGTCTCTTTGTTACTCCTAATTTGGAAATGGTAGATGCTATTAACACCGAGAAATCTAGGTTAAAAGATATTACTATTTTTTTAGCGGCCACAGACATTTCTAATTGTTTGGCTTGCAAATTTACATGGATGAATGCTTTAAGAATATATGGGTTAAAAAATCTGGTTTGCACTTTTCTTTATGTCAGATGATTCAAATATGTGTATTCGTTATTTTTTTTAACAATGCTAAATCACAGACGGTGGTCGTGGATAAACAATTTTGGTCCATAGGTAAATCCACCTTTAGGGCACTTAAATGGTCGCCCAAAGCGGTTAGTGACGAGGTATTGGCTTTGTCGTGCCCTAGATGGATTGTTATGAAGGATCTCCTACTTCTATATTGGAACTTCATCCCGCAGTTGCTTGCCTCTGTTGGGGGAGTTGTCAAAGTGGATAACACCCACTCGCTAGTCCCTCACTTGGATGCCAGGGTTCTTATTTTGCTTGAACCTAGAAAAGATCTTCCTAGGTTTGTTGAAATTAATATAGATGAAGACCCCATTATGTGCTTTATTGAAGTTTTGGGCGGTATTAATTGTTGTTTCTTATGCAGGCGAGAGGGGCATATTCGTAGAAATTACCCTATTCTTGCAAAGCTCAAGAACTTGTGATTGACTGTGATTGACAAACTTAAAGTTTTGAAGAATTCCATTGTTGAGGTTATTAATAAACCGCTAGGTGATCTCCCTACACTTTAGGAGACTGTTAAATTTGTGTAATTCAACGTGGATTTCCCCTCACACTATGATATTGCCATGTCTCTATTCTAGATTAGGGATTGGAAAGTTGTCCAATTTTAGATGTTTTTCCCTCCAAAGAGTCATAAGATTAGGAAGAAAAATGTGCAACAACTTTCCATTGAGAAATTGGAAAACACTGAGAACTCCATGATGGTGATTTCGCAAGGCTCTGAGAGCCCCCTGCAGAATGTCTGAGGCCCTTCGCGCATGGAAGATGATTCTATTGGTACGTTGTTTGTGGTTAGTGGTGGTAGAGATAATAAAAACAATCATCAAAATAATTGTTAGAGGTATCGAGGAAAGAAGCCTTCCTAACAATAAGTTAGATGATGATGCTAAACAAGTGTCTCCCATGAAAGGGCATGAAGCCCATTTTCCTTACAAGTTTGATATTCTTGTTAATCCTCACTCTGATGCGGCACAAGATGATCGCATTAATGTGATTCATCCCTCCTGTGGTGGAAACTTGATTTCAATCCCCATTCATCTTGAGAGTTGTTGGTGTAAAACAATGGATGTTTAAACACAACATAATACTCAGCTTAGGGACACAAGTTTCTAATTGAGCAGTCATCCAAAACCCCACTATCCTAGCTTATTTATCTTATCAATCTGAGGACAAAATAACTTGAAATGGGACGGCAGAAAATATGCACCAAGAGTGTCAAGGAACAAATCTATCCTATTCTAAGTAGTTGGAAATACTGAATAAATATTCATGAGGAAGAAACTTTGCTTCAGAGTTATAACTTAGGGAAACTATGCTAACTTCTACCAACAAAATTTTAGTTCTTCTAAAATTGTGCAAAAATGATTTGTCTGTTTTGTTGTGGCTGCAGGAACATACACAAGTTACAGTCTAGTGGCTGCAGGAACAAACAGTGAGCAGTTTAACATAATATAATTAAACAACTTCGAAAGATAAAGTGCATAAAAACAACCAGACAAAATCCTCACCAAGTGGGCCCCCTTGAGTGTGTCTCTTGGATTATACGCTACAACAATAGATAAATATAAGGCTCGCACAATCATATCATAACACCATGAACTTACTCCAGAAAGTAGATATGCTCCTTTATTCAAAAGCAGTTTAACAACATAACATGGTCTAATATCAAAAACAACTACTAACAAACTAGGAAACTTGAGAAGGATTTATAACATTCATCCTTACAACAGTTTTCCACAAGAGCCGCCCACTTCCTAATATCTAGGTGGAGGCTTTTATTTAGAACATGAAATCTAAAAGAACTAAGAAAACAAGACTCCACTCCATCTTTGAACATTTGTAAACCTTTCTAGGTACATGCTCCAACATCCAACATGACTATTAACAGAATTATTAATAAGTCACGATTGCTTTTGAAGATTCTTTAATGAGCTCGAAAAACTAGTGCCCGAGTTGTAACTACCCTTGACCTTTTCACGCCTTGCTGTTCAGTCATGTCCACGTTGCCATGCTACTATGAATAAAGCCCTGTTTCATGACAACAAAGTCTTCTACACAGATGCAACATCAAGATTAGAACAAGAACTCCCATCCATATTTCATGATCATTTATTGCAACACATTCATTAACATATAATGACAGTAAATATTTATATTTGCATTCATAAGGTTCACAGTTTTTTCAAAATAAAGGTTTCAAACTATAAGCAACATGATCATCAAATAGGTTGAAAAAGTCAGTCAAAACATAATATAAAGTCCCATTAGTAAGCATATAAGAGTCCTAAGCATGGTAAAATGATTGCAAATAAAGGCATAAAACTAAGACTCATCAATAGTAGCAATATTTCTTTGATATATACTCACCTCAATGGTTGTGACTCTGATGCTTCCTTTTTTGAAGTTATTATAGTTGACCCCTTTATTAGTAACACGACCTCTAATGATCCCCTTGATCGTGCCATTGTTCCCTATGACCATTCAAGGGTGAGTTTGTGTGAAGAGCTTGTTGGTTCCCTTGCTGAGGATTCAGATATGGAAAATGGATCCATGTTTGATGATTCAATCACCAAAGATGAGCATCGATTTTGCCAGGCACTTTCTAAGAATATTGACAATGAGGAAGTTAAAGTTTTGATCCCTATTGGAAATAGGCTATTTACCAAAGTTAGAAGGAAGAGGGGACAACCACAAGGAAAATGGCTTCCCCTCCCCAAAAGGAAAGACACTAGAAAGGTGCTTCCCAAGTATTTTGACAAGTTTAAAGCTGCTAAACAAACTTCTAAATAATGTGGCCTATGGATTTGATATGTATTTTTTAGAATATAAGGGGCTTAGAATCCCTTGACAGAAAGCATGTTGTCAAAAGGTTCCTTAACCAACATAGCAATATTGACATCTTACTTCTACAAGAGGTGCAACCTACCAAGTTTCTATTAGAGGTTAGTCTTTTCTACATTTGGAAGGATGCCTTATATTTTTCTACCAACCACGACAAGGGTAAAGGTGGTGCTATCATATTGGTTGGAGAAAATTGGGGATCCAAGATCATAGATAGTTGCTCCTCTCTATGTAACAAAGTTGTATGGATCATCTTGTAGGAAAGAATACTAAAGTAGGTATATGTATTTATATGCTTCCAATGATTATAGAGAGAGAATTGAATTATGGAAATGGTTATGCAATCTCCCTACAATCCCTTGGATTATAGGTGGGGACTTCAGCATGATTGAGATAACAGAAGATAAACTTGGAGGACTTATTATGGAATAGAAAAGGGGAGAGAAATTACATTGGGAAAGAATGAAGACTAAACTCAGATTATTTGATCCACTAGATGGCATGAGAAAGGAGTATAAAGACATCTGGTATACTTGGTGTAACTTCCAACAAGGAAGGAAGAGGTTATATTCTAGACTAGATTGATTTTATTCTAATATTGATGCCTGCTCCTTCAAACAGGATGGTAAAGGGTCCACAATCAAAGTGACTCCATATACCTTGTTGGATTATCATCTGATTCTTGCCCATATAGTTGTTAATCTCAATACCGCTCCTCCATCAAAGAAGGCAAATAACTTTATGCTCAATACCAAGCTTCTGAATAATCAGGATGTAAAAAATGCTAATGTATGATCAGACAAATTAATAAGTGGGACCATCATACCCCCTCTGCAATTAATAAGTGGAATAGGAATGTGGACAATTAGAAAAATATCTATCAAACTATTGGTAGAAAATTGGATAAGGATGGCAGAAGAGCTGAAAGGGAACTCATAGACAATCGGTTGTTTCGGGAGGCACATTTTTAGAGTAGCCTTGAGAATGTTAAATTGTCTTTGACCTTAGCCCATACCAAGAACGATCTTAGGGGTCTTCAAAAAAATAAAATTCAAGGGGTAAAGATAAGATCCAAACTTAATTGGATTCAACATGGTGACAAGTGTTCTAAATTTTTCTTGAATAGGTTGAGGCATAAAGAGTATAAGGAAAGAATTGATATGATCTAGGATGAAGGTAAAGAGATGATTTACAATGAAGACATCAAATTTGCATTCTTCTAGTATTACAAGAAGCTTTGCATGTTTGAGGACTCCTCCCCTAATAGTCTCTCTGCAAAGGATAGATGTAAGGCCCTCATACCTAAAAATTTTTTGGCTAAGGAATCTGACTTGCTCAAAAAAGTCTATTTATCTGGATGACATTTGTAAAGCTATAAATTCCTTGAATAATGACAAGGCGTCTAGCCCTGATGGTTTGCCCATTAAGTTTTACAAAGAGAATATTGAATGGATTAGTACAAATATTTTACAAGTTTATCAGGAAGCTCCAGGGAAGGGTTCTTTAGGTGCTGAGATCAATAAAGTGGTCATAAAATTAATTCCAAATGATGGGGATAAATCCCTTATCAAGAATTGGAGACCCATCACCCTTTTGAATGTCTCTTATAAGATTCTAGCAAAAATAATGGCTCTCAGATTGGTGGACATTTTGCCTGTATTTGTTTGTAACACACAAACAAGGTTCATCAAATGTAGATATATTTTGGAAAATTTGGTCAATAGTTGGGAGGCTATGAATTGGGCTAAAAGAACTAATAAAAAAGTGGCTATGTTCCTCATAGATTTTGAAAAGGCCTATGATCGAGTTGAATGGAGCTCCTTACTCGTGATGCTTGAACCATTTGGAATTCCTAAGGAATTTCGCCATATGGTCTCTGCACTTTTAAAAGATGCTTCTGCTCAAATTGAAGTTAATCGCTCTTGGACTCTTTCCTTCACTTGAAGCAGATCTATAAGATAAGGGTATCCCCTTGCTGCAGCTTTGTTCATGATTGTTGCAGATGCTATCTATTACCTTCTCAGAGACTCCTCCTACTGCCCAAAGGTGAGAGGCATCTCCTTCCCCAACAAAATGGATTTGATTAATATCCAAATTGTTGATGACATGACCTTCGTTTTGAGCCTTGATGATGATAACCTTCACTCTCTTATGGTTAAGATGAACATCTTTTGTGATGCATCTCGGGCCAAAATTTCCTCCTCCAAATCCATTTTGTTGGGCTGCGAAGATTCCCTCCCCCCTTGGCTTTGCAAATATGGTTTGCAATGGGGTGGACCTTCTAAATAGGTGAGATATTTGGGTATTCATTTTCCTGTTAATCTTTGTTTGAGAGAGATGTGGTTGTGGATTAAAGGTAAACTGGAAAATAAATTGAATAAGTGGAACAAACAATACCTATCCTTGGCAGGTAGGATGCAGGTTTTCCAAAAAAATTGCTCTTCTTACAACCTATAGTATGCTTCTGTTTGGATGTTTAGCAATTATCATATTAATGAAACTAAAAAAACCATCAGAAATTTCCAATGGTCTGATGGAAGAGGTAACAAGAAGTGGTACTCAGTGAAGTGGAAATGGTGTTGCCTTGGTAAAAACATGGGAGGAATTGGGCCGAAGGACCTAAAGAATCAAGGCATTGCCCTAATAGCTAAGCTGATCTTTCATGCCCTGGAAGGAGAAGAGCCTTGGAAGGCCCTCGTGAGAAACAATATTAGACTTGTTGTCCCTAAGCATACTAAAACATGGAAAATGCTCCCCTTTAATGATTTAAGTGTTGATTATTTCCCTATTTTCCCAGTTGCGTCTAATGTGTTTAGGGTTATTTGGAAGGTCTGAGAGTTCATTAGACACTTGTTACTAATAATGGGGTTATTAGTCAAGATAATTCCATTTGTGGTGAAAGGTCTATCTGGTGGAATTCAACCTATAAAGGTGATCCACTTGCCCTCATTCAAGGTTACTCTGTTGAGAAATAGGCTCAAAAAGGTATTTGTATTTTTAATGATATCATTACTAATGGTGCTCTAGTTTCCTGGTGTGATCTTAGCCAGAGATTCTAGTTGCCTCTGTCTAACTGGTGGACATATGCAATGTTGAGGGATGCATGTCTCAATATAAATCTACCTAGACCATGTGGGATGAGAGAGGATAGATTTACATCATACACATGGGCGGATGGATCTGCGTTGAGAAACACTAAGGCTAATCTCATCTATGACGATCTATCTTCTAATGTTGATTTTATTACTCAAATGAATACTATTTGGAATGTGAATTACAATAGTAACGATTGGCAAAACATATTATTTTTACTGACATTCTAATTGTAGCGTCATAAAATTGCAACCTTTGCAATTTTGACCGCATTTTAGGCCCTTACCTTGGCGACTGCATTCCCTTATTTAATTGGGACCCCTCTTTGCATCATCATTTCAAATCTTCTCCTATGTCGGCCCCTGCATGACCTTGTGACCCTGTCTAGGTCCCACAATAGGGCAGGACAGGGGCGTGGCACCCCTTTCCCCCCAGGACGGGGGTGTGGCACACTTTCCCTCCCCCTTAGAGTGGCCCTAAGATGGGTCGATCTAACCCTTGGACCTAATTTGCTTATCGGAGACTTAAATTCTCCTATGTCGACCTTCAGTGAGAAAAAAATTAATTCTCCTAGGCAAGTATAAAAAGGGATTTAATCCTCATTTGTAGAAGCAGAAATTATGCAAGAAAAAGCGAAGATAAACAGAATTCAGGAGGGGGCCTTCATTATCATCATCAAGCATTCAAGCATCCATCAAGTCTTCTTCTTCATGTGTCATCTTCATTCATCCATTGGAGCAATATTACAACATTCATTTGCAATCATGTGTGTGTGTTAGGGTTTTTTCATGTTACATGCCATTTCATGCAACACTTGTGATTACATTCAAGAAGCAAAACAACCATCATCAACAAATTGCAGATCTAGAAGGTATACATTTCCATTTTTTACATTTAATCATTTGCAATTACCTTCTTTTAAGGTTGATTCCTCAACCAGGGTTTGATCAAGGCAAACCCCTATCCACAACCCTTCTTCCCTTCTTTTATGTGTGTAGGTTGTAGGTGCGTAGCTGTAATTGTAGATTTAGGCTTCATTTGCAGAGACGAAAAAACCCTTTTCGACTCACGGATTTTTCGGAGGACCTAGTGCAACTTCAACTCGGTCCCGAAAATTTTTCTCTAAATTTGCAGGGCAGGTCCGTATCAATCTAAATACCTTAGATTCAAAGTTACAACACGATCTCGAATCGGTAGCTCCTTATTGCAACCATTTTGTCTTCAGTTTTTGAATAGTCAACAAGTAAACTCTTCTACTTACAAAAGAGGGTAAATTGAAATTAGTATTCAGATCCTTATTCACTCTAGGGTTTGGATCTAGTGAATCCAACCCCTCTTTTGAATATAATTATCTCCCAAGTGAAAATCATCTTAGTGATTTCCTTTCTCTCTTCTAGGTGGGGAATCACTAGGGTTCAATTTTCTACTATACATTTTGCTGAACCCGACGTCTTACATGGTTTACATTGAACTCGTATTTTGCAAAAAATGATCTTTATTGTCTTAGATCTGAAAATTACATTGCTTATTAAATTTAATTCTTTCATTGTCTTGTTCAATTTGCAAATCAAGTTTACAAAATATAGTGGTTAATTGTCAAAACCCTAATTTTCAAACATCAACTTGAACTTGTGCAAAAAATGGATTTACATTTAATTTTAAATTTGTGACTATTTTCAGACTTGTCTTCTTGCCTAAAATTCAAACTTTCAATTTCTCTCCTTTTCCCAAAATTTAAAATTTCAAATTTAGTGGTTAGGTCCCAAAACCCCAATTTTCAAATTTAATTGGATTTTGTGCAAATTTCAATCAATTTCAACCAATTTCAGTTTTCTAACTATTATTCAAGGTGGACCTATCCATTAGGTTTGATCTTTTTCAAATTTGCAATTCATATCTCATCTTTTTCAAAACCTTAATAGGGTCCTATTTCGACATTCAAACCTTAATTTCGCCTATCTAGAGATCGTAAAATCAATTAATTTTTTGGGGTTATCTCTCAAATCATCGTAGCTTTCATCCCTAAAAAATTTTCGAAAAAGTTGGGAGGACCGGGTGCTCTTTCAACTTGGTCCCTGGATTTTTTCCCGAAATTTTGGGAGACTGTTATGACTGTATTTAATTGCTTAAATGCAGAAAATTGGCGGATTTTGTTGAATTTTGATCATTGAAAATTTCCGAAAAAGTTGGGAGGACCAGGTGCACTTTCAACCTGGTCTCTGACTTTTTTCTCATAATTTCGGGAGACTGTTATGACTGTATTTAATTGCTTAAATCTAGAAAATTGGCTGATTTGTCAAATTTTGATCCCTCTAAAATTGAAAACATTTCCCAATTTCAACATTGCAACTTTCAAGGAAACATTTAAAATTAAGTGGTTAATTATAATCTGCCTTAATTTTAAAATCTTAATTGTGTCCATTTTAAATTTTAAATTAAGTGGTATCCCATAGGGCCCAATTTGAAAAATTCAATCTCTTTTGAATAATTTTTACATTAAGAGGTTATTTTTCTATATAATCCTAATTTTAATTTTAAATTTCAATTTCCTAGGAGGTTGCATTATTACCCTTTCAATGAATTTGTTCATTTAATTGAATAATCATTTTTTCTAGAACTTTGAATTATTCAATTATTTTGCATGCTTCAAATTTCAAATTCAAATTTCACAATTTCAAATTCAAATTTAAAATTTGCAATTTAAATTCCATTTTCCCTCTTTTATTAAATTTTCTATGGATGTATGGGGTGAACATTATTATGGTTAAATGCCACATGAGTTTCTTGCTTGATCATAAGTGCATATGGAGTTCTTATCTTATTTTGCTAATTCAATTTCAACTTACATTAAAGATGTTCATGATGCTCCCTTTCATGCATATGATGATAATTTAGTTCTCCCTTTCATTCACACCTATGCTTTACCCTCTCATAAAATTGATCTCATTAATGAGGGAACATTGGTGCAAAAAGGGAATATGAACACTTCTTTCAAAGATCTCCCTCCTAAAGATGAATCTTTGGAGAATTGTGTCCCTTCTTCTCCTAAAAAGTACCCTCCCTCATAAGGATTATTTTGTGCAAGAGGATGCTATTATGGCTACTTATCCTAGGGATACCATACCTCCTTTTCACGATCTTCCCTCTAAAGATGAAGCATTAATTACATATGATAGTCCTTTTCCTAATGAGTGTCTTGAACATAAAGATACCTTAGAACAAGAGGATTATATTATTTCTCATCATAATGCTCTCTCTCCCAAAAATCAAGAGCCTAAAAAAAATCAAATCAATTCTATTCACGTTCCGAGGAAACCAAAAATTCTTCTTGATTATCATGTTGTGCCTTACACATGTACTAATGAGGTAGTTGATGAGAACATAGGTGAAGCATCATATGCTTTATTAGTTCCTACAATTCTCTATTCATTCACTCAAATACACCATCTCCTACGAAAGAAGTTCCAAAAGAAGAACTGTTAGAGGATTATTTGGGGTCCTTAGATTTCACTCCTACCTTTTCTAGAAAGTCTAAGATGCCTGAATTTCATATTCCAAATTTTTCTCTTAACACAAATCTCCGATTCCCCCTAAGAGTGAACCCTCTTTTCAACATAGACATGGATGCAATGGACAAATGCTTGAATGTGAGCGACAAAGTCATGAGATATCACACTTTCCTTTGTCAACATCTTCTTCTCCATTGTCTTGTAAATCCATAAATTCTCATTTTAATTTTGAGTTACAACAAGAAAATGTGTTGACCAATCTTCTAAATTCTAAATTAATATTTTCTCTTTGTCCTAAACAAAGAAGAAAATGTAAACAACATTCTCAAACTTCTTCTTTTTGTAACTATTATCAAACCCATGCCCATTCTACTTTAATGACTGTCAAGCTTTGAAAACACAAATACAACATTACATTGATTCAGACATTTTAAAAATAACATCTGATAATGAATGGCATATTCATCATGATCATTTAAAATGACATTCAACTTCCTATTATGTTGCTCCTCGCTATGTGACATAGTTAGCCTACCTATTGGGGGCTCTTTGTCATTCATGGTGGTACAATTTCAGGTGTAATCATACTTAGTGAGAAACATAATAGTCTATTTATTCTTGCCTCTATTATTGGGGGGCAAGAATATTCATTTTCCTCTTTCTAAGGTTTCACTATTTTCTTTATGGAGTACATTATTCATAAACTTGATGTCCTTTCTTGCACGAAGTTTTCCTTCATGCGGGCGCATGTCTGTTCCGTGAGTGGGATCTTCTCCTTGCTTGAAACAGTACGTCTATTATGAACAATCTCTCCTCGGAGAACTTTTGTGAACCTCTTTCTTCTTTCTCTCTCTTTGAAAATTACCTCATCTATTGTGTTATTCATAACTTGATGTCCTTTCTTGAATGGAGTTATCCTTCATACGAGCGCATGTTTATTCCTTGGTTAGGATGTATTCCTTGCTTGAAATGATACGCCTCTTATGAGTAGTCTCTCTTTATAAGTTGTGTAATTTTTCTCATTGTCCTACAATTGGTGGGCAATGATCTCTCTCTCTCTTTCTATCTCTTTCTTTAACGATCCACTCTTTCCTATGTTGTGGATGGTGTGAATTTTATTACTTGATGTCATTCCTTGTGTGGAATTGTTGTTGAAAACTCAAGGGTTTTCTCTTATACAAGGAGTGTAAGTCCTTTCCTACAATCTCTTTCACACTTGGTAATGTACATCTATAATAAATTCACCCATCCCCATTGGGATAAAAGTCAGTTATCCTTCATTAAGAATCCCTTTCACCTAGCAATAAGAGGAAGGATTGACTTCTTGTTCTCTTATGTGCTTCGTTCTAGAAGATGTTATATTTGTCTAAGACAACTCCTCTTGGAGGTAGATGTCTTCTAAGAAAAGATCTCTTCTCCTCCAAGGATCTCCTTTACACTTACAACAAGATATCTCTTTTCAACTATCTTATCCTGGCTTGAAGAGTATTCCCTGTCTTGCATAGACCTATGACATTGTTGCATAATGGATATCTTCTTTGTGTTGAAGGTAGGTATCCTTGTTTTACTTTCCTTAAGATATCAACATTAAACTATGTTGACATCGTAAGGGGGGGCACCCACGCTGCTCCTTTTGTACTATATTTGTCTCGCGCATTGTATCCCTTATACAGTGGGTCATTCTCAGAACCAGAGCACAACCTCTTATAGCGAGATGTCGCCACTTTTCTATTATACAGTGGGTCATTCTCGGAACCAGAGGACAACTTCTTAGAGCGAGAAGTCGCCACTTTTCTTTTATTCTTAGAACCAGAGGGCAGCCTCTTAAAGCAAGATGTCACCACTTTCTTGACATTTGTACTATACATCTTATACAGATTGTAGCATACTTGGGCATAGACTCCTATGAGGTGCTTCAAACCTCACTTGCACACACGTGCACGAGGTTGAGTGGAACTAACGATGTTCTCACCCTCCTCCCTTGCATGGATCACCTAGACAAAATTTGGGGGCTAGGTTTCCATGCCCTTTTTTCTCCAAGGATCACCTAATTCTAGGGGCGAGATGTCCATGGTTCCTTGTGTTCGCCTTTCTTCTCATTGATCACCAAAGTGTGCATTCATGTTATCTCTCTTCTTCCTCTCATAAACTCTAAGTTTTACTATTGATGGTTAATGGATGATGTTAGGTTTGCTCTTTTATGTGATTATTGGTGTTTATGTGATGGCATTTGTCTTTGTGTTTCAATTAATTGTTGAGACATTTTAGTATCGAGGTCTCTTCGGCTAGTTGATTTGTGGTCTCGTGTTTTGTTTTGTCGTGTGTTGTTTTGTGCTTTGTCTTGTATTGTTTGTCTTGTCTTGTGTGCTCTTGCATATGTTTGAGTGAGTTAAGATCTTGATATTGGGTGCTTGGTTCCTCGAGATTAGTGATGTCTTATACTCCTTGTGATCTTGCTCCACATTTCTCATCTTAATCTCTCTTTTTCTTCTACTTTACCGATAGTATTGGTGTAAGCGATACTCCCGCTAAAGTGGGGGCTAAATGTAGCGTCATAAAATTGCAACCTTTGAAATTTTTACCATATTTTAGGCTCGAACTTTGGCGATTGCATTCCCCTACTTAATTGGGACCCCTCTTTGCATCATCATTTAAAATCTTCTCCTGTGTCTGCCCCTGCATCACCTTGTGACCCTGTCTAGGCCCCAAAATAGGTTAGGATAGGGGCATGGCGCCACTTACCCCTCGAGGATAGGGGCGTGGCGCCCCCGTCCTCCCTCTTAGGGTGGCCCTAAGATGGGTCCATCTGACCCTTGGACCTAATTTGCTTCTCAGGAACTTAAATTATCCTATGTTGGCCTTCAGTGAGATAAAAATTAATTCTCCTAGGCAAGTATAAGAATGGATTTAGTCCTGTCATTTGTATAAGCGAAAATTATGCAAGAATAAGCGAATATAAACATAATTCAGGAGGGGGCCTTCATTATCGTCATCAAGCATTCAAGCATCCATCAAGTCTTCTTCTTCACTCGTCTTCTTCATTCATCCATTGGAGCAACATTACAACATTCATTTGCAAGCATGTGTGTGTATTAGGGTTTTTTCATGTTACATGCCATTTCATACAACACTTGTGATTACATTCAAGAAGCAAAGCAACCATCATCAACAAATTGTAGCTCTACAAGGTATACATTTCCATTATTTACATTTAAGCATTTGCAATTACTTTCTTTCAAGGTTGATTCCTCAACTGGGGTTTGACTAAGGCAAACCCCTATCCACAACCCTTCTTCCCTTCTTTTCTGTGTGTAGGTTGCAGGTGCGTGACTGTAATTGTAGATTTAGGCTTCATTTGTAGAGACGGAAAAACTCTTTTGGACTCGAGGATTTTTCGGAGGACCTGGTCCAACTTCAACTCGGTCCCGACAACTTTTCTCCAAATTTGCAGGGCAGGTTCGTATTAGTCTAAATACCTCAGATTTGAAGTTACAACGCGATCCTGAATTAGTGTCTTCTTATTTCATCGATTTTGTCTTCATTTTCTGCATAGTTAATAAGTCAACTCTTCTACTTACAAAAGAGGGTAAATTGCAATTAGTATTCGGATCCTTATTCACTCTAAGGTTTGGATCTAGTGAATTCAACCCCTCTTTTGAATATAAAGTATCTCCCAAGTGAAAATAATCCTAGTGATTTCCTTTCTCTTTCCTAGGTGGGGAATCACTAGGGTTCAATTTTCCACTTTACACTAATATCTCAACAAAGAAGAAGTGTTTTAAGTGGTTGTTTATGTTGCACAAATTACCTATTAAAAATGACCATAATGACATTGATGTTTGTAATATATGTAGAACCTTTGAAAATATTATGCATATCTTTTTTAATTGTAACTTTGCCAAAGAAATATGGAGTATGTTTGGGATTAACTTCAAGAATGGCTTCTCTTATAATGATCTTTTGCATGGTTAAATTAAAGGCATGAAAAAGGATACTAACCATTTTTTATTATTGATTTTTTGTGAAATTCTCTGGATTATATGAAAAATTAGGAAAGAGGATAGATTCCACAATAAGGACATATTGCTTAATGAGTCTCTAAGAAGACTCATATATTACAATATTGATGTGCAGGTTTCGGTTGTCATGAGGCTAGTGGTCAAGAAATTTGAAAGATTCATTGAAGATGGGTCCACTAGGGTCTACTTTTTAGAGCTATTCCATAGGTATACATGGTTTAAATTCAACATTGAAAGATATCTATTTGTTAATGCATTATAAGCTTTCATGAATGAGATTAATGAAGGGAAGAAGATGGAATGTCAATACCAGGCTCAGTTAGTGGAGGCAGGAGTGATCCCGAGGAACAAGACTGTTATTTGGATGGAAGGTCCTATGGGGTGGACCTCATGGATGGAGAAGTGAGCCCATGTCCTTTAAAGTTTTGTGATGTTTATGAGGAAATGTATTAGTAGTCTTATATCAATCTTAAGCTAGTATAGTGTCTTTTATTAGCAACTCAAAGTACATTGTTCCTTTTGTATGGGTTTTCTATAGAAGTATTTGTACAACATGATGAAAAGATGTAAACAACAATAGTATTAGGCAGGATAGTCTATCCGGCACTTTATAGTTTTATCGTGAAGCTCCATGTGATAGTATAGTCCATCCATGGTTATTGTTACTATTTTTAAACTATATTTAATATTAAAAAAACATGCTTGGATATTATTTTTCCTCTAGCATGATCAAGATCAAAGATAGGAAGGGTGTGTTTGAATATGATGAGGACTATGAGATGGAGGATATGGTTAGGATAGATGGATGATATGGACGGGATAGTCAAGATCAAATATGGGTAAAGATGACGGACTTAGATAGGATGATGGATATTGGATGAAGGATAGATGGAATGGATAGTCCAGATCAAAGATAGGAAAGCAGGATGGACTTAGATAGGATGTGGATAGAGGATAAGGGATATGGAGGATGGCGATGGTAGGATAGTTTGGGTGAAGCTTGCTCCCAATTGTAGAGTGCAAGAGGATGAGGAGATTACACACGATGCTTGTTTACCAAGTTTTCATCATGGTACATACCCAAGGTACCACAAGATGTGGTTTTCACCATTGGATGGATTTTTTCTCTTTACATTTTCTTTTTCTCTTATTTTTTTTTATTTTATTTTTTTCCATTTTTGCATCATTTTTTTTTGTTTTTTTTCGAATTTTTGGATGGATAAGGATGAAGACAAGTGGAGGTGGAAGATAGTGGATGTGTGAAAGGAAGATGGAGGGAGGATGCAAGCATCTAGTTCCATTGATGGTATCCCTTGAATATGTGCTATATTTAATCGAGATAACTGGAGTTTGACTCATAGATGTTGGTATAAATAGACGGGGAGATAAAATGGATGGAAGATGAAGGGGGATAAGGATTTATGCAAAAGTTTTGACTAAAGGAATGGGATTATGGAGAATGGACGGGGTTGTGAAAGACTTGTGGATAAATGGATGGGGATGGTGGGATTATCAACATTGGCACACACCTTGAAGGGTGGTGGACTTGTGGAGGAGAGGATTTTACATTAGATGGAGGATCAATTATGGATTTTGGGACATGAGGACCCAAAATAGATGAAGGGGATGATGGCCTTAAGATAGTGGATTTTGAGACGTAAGGGCCCAAAATGGATTTTGAAGATAGAGGATTGGAGGATTTGTGAGTGGAGGAAGCATTTGGATTAGCAATGTTGGATGCCAATTTGGAAGTTTCTTTGAGGTGCATTGCTTCAAGGAGTAGTTTTAGAATCCACCTAGAGTTTTTGATTTTTTCTTTGTGGGCCTTTGTGGTATTTTGAATTTTTCTTTTTTTCTTTTGGATCATATTTGTCATTTCTTGAGCATGTCTTTTTGATGGGACATGTTGATCCTTGGATTTTTGTGGATTGCTGGCTTTGTGTATTTTAGGTTTGGCATCCAAATTACTTCCAATAGCAATGGTATGGGTGTATGAATATGAATGAGCTAGATATTTTATGGATGGTATGGTGGAAGAAGAGGATGGGAAGGGAGTCAAGGATGCATGCCTTTGTTGATCTCTCGTAGTGATTTGAGGTGATAGAGTGGTGGATGGAGGGATGCAAGGACACAACATGGATGGAAGGGGTGAAGGGTTTGGCTTTGGAATATAAGGACCCAAAACGGATGCAGATGAGGAAGGAATAAACTTTTGGACATAAGGGTCCAAAATAGAAGTGGAAGATAGTGGATGGTGTGATTTTGATTTATACAAAGGGATTTTGGATTTAGGAGGGATGGAAGATATACTAACATCTTGAGCATGAGCCTTGTAGCCAGGGCCATATGATCTTTCATTTACGTTACTTGAAGGGGTTCCAATATGCCTTGTTCATGGAGGTGTAACCCTTTTCCTTGATAATTCATTTTTTTATAAATTATTTTTTCCAATAGGATACCTATTATTTTGGAAACAAGATGCAAGTCCTTTCTAAGGGGGAGGCGAGGTGGAAGGAGTTGTAAGCTCTTGGAGGAAACCATAGTGGATGAAAGTGGAAGAGCCAAGTTGATAAGTATGGTATTCATGAATAGCTTGGATAGGGATGATGGTATCTCGTGTAGGATTGGGATCATGTGGGGGATTAGGAGGAATATTGGGATTTTTAGATGTATTAGGATCACGACATAGTGATGGAGGAATACTTTGATCTTGACTTGGGATGGGAACATGTGGTGCAGTGGGATGGACTATTGGATCTTGAGATGGAAGGGCATCTTGTAATTGGATGGAGGGGATACTTTCCTCTTAAAATGTAATAGGATTAGGAGATGGAGTGACTTGATCTTAACATGGAGGGGAATCATTGTGTTGGATAGAAGTAATGTTTTTATCTTGATGAAGAATGAGATCCTGAAGGGGATTAGGAGGGATAATCAAATCTTGAGATGGAAGGGGATCATGGGATGGAGCGGAAGGTAGACTTGGATTTTGAGATTGAATGGTATCATGAGATGGAGGGATGTTTTGATCTTGAGGTAGAGAGGAATTAATGCTAGCATTCTCTGAAACATGCTCGTCTTGGTTGGGGTTGTGGGGATGGTGTGATGGAGGAAGATATGGATTCTTCAACTTGGGTTGATGAAGGGATGGAGGTGGATGGGTGAAATGACTTGTGCATACAAGTCATTTATGAAAGGAGTCACATGTGGACTTGGGTAGGTGCGTAACATTAAAAAATAGGATATATGTTAATAGGGATTAGGCTTAAGTTAATTAACTTAATGAAGAGGGTTAAAAGGTGGGTTTGTTGGAATCACCAAACTAATTTAATTAATTGGGATTAGGAGGAGGATTGAAATATTTTACTACAATTGAGTTTGATTTATTGAAATAAATTAGACTTTAGAGGAAATGAGACAAATATAATTAACTATATGGATGGAAAGGGGGAATTAATTAAATACAATTTAATTAATTTGGGCATAAAAAAGGGCTCACATGATTAATTTAATTAATTATGCGATACAAGGGATAATCAATTTAATTAATTTTATGTGTCTACACAATTCAAACCTTATGTAGGTGCCACACAACTTCTATTGTGGCATTGTTGTTCTTATATCTCTACAATACCAACTTCATGTCTTATTTTTTACAATCAAGTGTAGGATATTTTTAATGAACTTAATATGTGCACTCCCCCCAGCTTCTAGGTGTTCACTATAAGTCTCCATTAGGTCACCCTTCTAGTGTCTCAACATAATAGATGATTAGATCAAGTAGCCAAAAGGGTTTTCAACCTAATCAATCAAGTAACAACTTGGTTCTAATCCTATTAACATTTATAAATGAACATAAATGGGAGCAATTGTAGATGAACAACTTTCGAGGTTTGAAGCAAACCTTACACAAGAGTGCCACTTATCAATGTTTAATTGTATAAAAAATGTTCCATGAGGTAGATATACTAAACTAAATGGAAAATGACATGGGTATGCAAATTTCATTATCTTATCATCAAACACTCCTTATATAGTCACAACCCTTCTCTTATATTTTTCAACAAGTAAATTTATGGTCTCTTAAATATTCTAGCCATGCATTGTAATATTCTATAGAGTGGAACTACCTTGTTTTTAAAAGGAGAAATATATGAGTTATGAAGTGGATTTGAAAAGCAAGTCTCAAAACGTCCACCCTTTCCTTTATATATTATCATTTTCTTTGCTCATAAATGCCAAGTACTGTAATGTCCCCTTCTCAGTAGGAAGTAATCAGTGGTCCATTAGCCTATTTTGGAAACCCGTAGGTTGACTGGAACGAGGAATTAGGGTGTCCTATTTTCTAGGAGGATTATTTGCAATTTTCAGGGATGTTCTAGTTGGAGTTTGGCACAAAGAATTGAGGATTCCTTCTGGGTTTTTCAAGAGCTTAACCGTGGTTTAACATGCATTCCCTTTCGGAGTGATTTTTGAACTTACAATTTTTAGTAAGTTGGTGGCAGTTGACTGGATTTTGAGGTTTTTTAGGTTTTCCGAGCTCTCTCATAGGGTTTGACGAGCATGTCTTCGTGACTTACTATTTTTAGTAAGTATCAGTTCAGACAAAGCTATTTGTGGCAGTCTTGAGCAGAGTTCGAATCTAGTCGAGAATTAGTATTTTTTGCGCTCCCGTTCATATGGTTGATTTGGCAGTAATTAGTGGACGATTTATAATTGATTAATTAAATATTACCACTTTATTCTAAAGTTTAATATTTAATTATTTCACTGATTATTTTGGAGGAATGACTTAGAAGGAGAACATTATATTATTTATCCTAAGTCACATGTTTATTTCACTAAGTTGATGGCGTCAAAATGAATGAGTTTTATGCCTTGTAATGATAATGTTATAACATGGCGATTTCCTAGGGAAAAGTATGACTAGGAAGATAAGAAGGTGGACACCATACTTGGAGAAAGACATGAAATGAAATGAAGTGAATTTTAAATGAGTTTGGGCGCCATTTGCATTTGAAATTTCAGATGGAGAAATCTATAAATACAAGGGATGGGCTCCTCATTTGATCATCTTGAAGAAATCATATCGTTTTGTTGCCGAAATGGTGAGTGAACTTGAGTTTTGGAGTTGTGGCTCCCTAGTTTTGCCAGTTTTATACTTGAAATATAGTACCTAGCTGATTTCAGCATTTTCTTGGAGTTATTTGTGAGTGTGCTTCCTGTTTTCAGTGTGTGTTTCAGTATTCTTTCAGAGTGTGGAGTGTTTTTCAGTGTATTGGTTTGGTGTGGCTGAAGCGAAGATTTGATCATATCTCCTTGCCTGTGCAATCGATCATTTTGGGTATTAGCTCGTTGGAAGTGTAATTGGAGGAATATCATTCTTCTACTTTGGCATTTCTGTTGGTGTGGTTTTTGATTTTTGGCAGCAAATTGTACTTCCCAGCTGGGTCGTACCATTTCTTGGTTGCCTTGGTTTGTGTGCTGGTTGTTGGTGGTGTTCGCGGTGCAAGTTTGAGGTTCTGATTGCACCACCTTTGTCTTAGCTTTAATTTGCTTCAGTTTTTGTGTCTTTCCGAGTTGTTTTGGGTGAGTTATGAGCATAATAGTGAATTTGGTAGTGGTTGTAATCTACGTGCTATGCTTGTATTTTCAGTTTAGTGATCAATGGTGTGTTATTTCTTTATGAGTGGGTTTGAGTTTGCTAATTGTGTTAAGCTTGGAGGTATTCATCAGTATTGGATAGTATAATCTCTCTTTTCTATGCATTGCATCTCTTTATTCTAAGGCTGGATAGTAGTACTAACAACCATTTCTGGATTGTAAAGTAAATACCCACTGAAAAGTGGAAGAGGCTGGCTTGCCGCCTACATATGATCTTTGTAATACTGTCCTCGTATTGAATAAGCGGTCAAGTGATATTTTGTTTGTAATGGTCCTCCCGATGCATAAGTGGTTGAGTTGAGCTTTGTTGTAAGTGTTTAGTCCTCCCGTTGAAATATTGCGGTAGAGTGATTTGTGCTTGAGTATGTTTTGTTTACTTGGCTTGTTTACCGCCAAGTTTCCTTGTTTTACCCATTGGAAAGTGGAAAGGGTTGGCTTGCTGGCCATTATTGTAATAAACATTTTCAGAAGTTTGCATCTAACGATCCCCTGCCATCGTATGCTCTCACCCGAGCCCAACTTGGGCTCTCAGTGATCAAACAGTGTAGGGTTCTTTTCAGCTGGTTTAGTTTTCTTATTCCAATCCCTAACGGGGGTTGGTGTGACTGTAATCTTGTTAAAAATAAAAAAACTATAATCTTGTTAAAAATAAAAAAAACTGTAATCTTGTTAAAAATAAAACAAAATTGTTGGGGATATTACAGTGGTATCAAAGCCACTCTTCCTTCCAGCCTGTGTGATAAGGGTTCTCCATGAGTGACAAAGATACTAGATAGTACAACAGAGAGCAGAGAAGCCAACAATTTCAGATACCGTCAGTGCCAGTGGAAGATACCTTTTCAAAGGTTTTGAGAAACATAGAGAAAGAGGTTGATGCAACCGATTCAGTGGATCTAATTGCTAAGAGAACATTAGATTAGAATGTTGCTAATGGGGTTGTGGAGGGAGTTGAGAAAAAGTTCGATACTATGATGGACATGATGTCCCAGTTGATGGCCACATTGAATCATAATGCTGGTGGGGGTCAAAGTCAAACCATGACACCAATGGACACCATGCCTGTACCTCTAACAATTCAGGAGGTAATGGGAATGTCAGCAATCATAGTAGCAACAATGGTGGAGTACCAGTTGGTTCGGTGTCAAGACCCTTAATTTCTTCCCTACTCCTCTCTCCAACTCTCCTTCTGCCATTCCAAATATAAATCATTTTAAATAAATATACTTTTTAAAATCTTATTGTTATTATTATTTATTCTAATTATAATTAAATTCTATTTAATTTTTTTTGACATTTTCAATTAAACAATAATTTGTTGAATACAATATATTTAATTACAATCTAAAATTAATAATTGAATTTTATATTTTAATTTTTATACTTCAAATATTAAAATATATTTTAGTTTAGAAAATTATAAATAAAATATATATACAATTACAATCATAAAAAATTTTAAAGTTCGAAAAAATCTCTTATTAGTACTTGCCGTTAGGCAAATACTATTGTAATGAGTTTTTCTTTTTTACAGTTAACTAGTTATTAAAAAATTTAATTTGAACCAATTACAAACAAGGTTTTATTTTTGTTTTTAAAAATATTTTTATTTTCTAAAGTTACTTGTGCAATTTTTAAGTTTTCATATTATAAAAAAATATTTTTTTGTATTTTGATTGGCCAATACAACTTTTGTTGTTATAAGCGGATTTTTCGGAAATCTAAAACAAATAATGTTCTAAAACAAATAATGTTCGTGACAACCATTTAGGCGGGAATATAGGTACCGATTAATTTTTATGGCTGCTTTGAAACTACTTTCGTCCCCTCTACCAAACAGTGCAAATATATTTGAATCCTGTAATTTTTGATATTCCAGTCAAATTGTCAATTAAAACATATCACAATGAGGGCAACCAGATTAATCATTCATTTTTTTTGGTAGCTCAATACCCAAGAATATCAGTGGTTTTGTATTAAATATTTAGATTAATTAGTTTTATTGATGTTTTTTATAAAAATGTTATCATATAAAATTTATTTTATTTAATTAATATACATAAAAAACTAAAAAGTCATGACAATTAATCTTGAACTATGATCTATTAGGAATTATATTTTATTTTTTTAATATATATAATTTATCATATATTTATAATATTAAATAAAAAATTCATATTGAAAATTTACTTGATAACAAAATATACTTCTACTTCATCCAATTTACATATTATATTTCTAAATTAAGTAATTACAAATAATCTCTTTTTAATGAAGAGATCATATGCTAAAATCAAATTAAAGTACACAACCATTTGACATAGAATTACATCAACAAAGATGTGAAACAATAAACAATAATAAACAATAAACAATAAACAATAATATTGAATTAATGAATTTAATAATAAATTAAACAAATAATATTAATATTTAGTAATAAATATAAATATATATATAAAATATTTATCATATATTTATAAGATCTCAATTGAAAAAATATTTATATCATTTTATAAAATAAATTGAATAATATTTTTTATTATTAAATATTATTTACTTACAAATAAATTATTTACTTAAAAATATTAAAAATCATCCACTCTCACACTATTTACTTGAGATGTTTAAAACCTAGAACCGTAAGAACTATAAAAAAATAAAAAATAAATTTTTTTTTTTCCAGCAGAACGTTCTTTTTAATGTTTTTACAAGCAACTATACTATTAATTTTTTTTCCAATATGTGAAATGGGCAACATACTTTGAAGGATTTGTAAACTTTTACTAGCAAAGTCTAGCTTCCACCAACAGACAACCACCTGTTGTTGCTTCGACTTGAGTTTAATCAGATCATTTCTGATAACAACTGTCATATTAAAAAATGAAATCATTGTTTACCTATTTTCCCCACATCATTTTTTTCTTAATTATTATAATTTTAAAAATATAATCATTATTCAAATTAAATTATAATTATTATTAAAACTATACTAAAAACAAGACAAGTAGCACTTGTTTTATATAATCTACATGATATAATCTTCAACAAGAATTGATTTTGTATTGATTGGTGATGATACTTTCTCAAATGCTTTACTCATTATTCACATTTTATGGGATTTGTTTGTTTGTCTTTCTTTAGCCTTTGTCCCCACGATTGCGCTTTATATATTATTATTATTATATAATTTGGGCATCCTCAATCACATGGGAAGTGGCTATGCAGCGTCATAAAAAGGAAGTTATATATAGGACACTTTTTATGTGACTGCATAGCCATTGAACCAATTTACAAAATAGCACATGAAAAATACGGTGTTAAGTCTGGGTAAAAAACAAGTTATAATTATTTTTAACATAGTAATTACACGAAAACGACAAATTAACGGTCGTCAACTTCAGACGCGCACTTCGGAGTAGTTGAATGATGGTTACAAAAAGATATCTTTGGCAGATAATAATTTATGAGGGTCCGCAGGTCTCACCGGGCGTAGTAATTTAATTCATCGGCGACGCGAAAATTACATCTCGTAGACTTTACTAGCATGGGTTTTTCCAACAGCATGGAAAAATATGTGGAGGAGAGTAAAATGCGCTTAACTGCTGCCAAGGATGTCATTGGAGGCGGACATTGTAGTCCATCGTCGTTCCCTGGTTAAATTTTGTCCTTCAAACCAAACTTAATCATGCCTACCCATTCACACTACCTCCGGCAAAATTTGAGCCCAGCTTTCAAGGCAGCAGTCGTACCGAAAGAAGGAAGATTCAGATGAACCTTTTATGCTGGTGTACTGTCTGAAAGTGTTACAGTGAAAATTCAATTCCGACGGCGTGAAGCTGAGTATGATATTTGTTGGTTACTACCAGCCATTGTGTTTGAAATCTCCTAGGGCTGGAAAAAAATATGGAGGGAGCGATCTGTGAGGGAGGGAGCCGCAGAGTGTTGTTGGTCTCCGCGGGAGCAAGTCACACTGTTGCAGTTCTCTGTATGTTTTCTCCACGCTTTTGGTTGAAGGATTTCTTTAATTAACATTTTTGTGTCCTGACGCTGCCTTACTGATTGTAGTTAGTTGCTGATCTAGTTCGACAATTTTTGCTGATTCCTTTTCTACTACTTTTTTGCACTCTGAGTGAAATAGATGCAAAGTTATTTCATTTGTATTTTCGTTTTCAATTTAGGAGAGCAGTTTGATCGTCCTTACAAATTATATTGCAGTGATGCTGAAGTCTTATTTTTTCCTCCTGCTTGAAAGTCGTCTATTTCTAAATTCAGGTGTCAAACGTCACGAGATTGCGCTAAAATGGTCACAAATGTACTCGCGGCTTTTTTCAATTTACAACGCAAAATATTATGTTTTCATGTTCTCTTCAATTTTAAGCAAATACTATGGAAACTGACTTATTCAAAATCTCAAGGGAAAATGAAAATGTTCACATCTTTCTTTCCGTTAGATGCAAATATTGGAAGCTTCTTAAATTTTTTGATGAAAAATGATAGCGCTATAGAATTTCCTTACACTGTCCTCGAGTCAAGATGATCGGTGGTGAAATTATCTACAACTGCAAACCAGTAACAATGAAGGTTCAAGGTTTTCTCTAATGGTAAGGATGAGAAAACATAGTAGTTTACTGAGAATGCATTTAAATTGCCTGAAATATCATGCCTCAATTTGACGCCCGTCTCTGTTCTAGGGTACAAAGTTTGTAATGTCGTAATTGTACTAGCCACCTACGTATTCTCTGCATTCACTGAAAACATTAAACCTATGTAATACGAGGGCCGAGTCCTGTTATCCTCCTTATTGCTCTTTAAATTAATCCCCAATATTTTATTTTACCGCCTTTACTAATGACACTATTTGGTTGTAATCTCTGTATTTTTTATTTAATTTCTCGGCAAACTCTTTGTTCTTGGTGTGTAGGGGGCATTAACCCTGTAAATAAGGATCTATAATGTCGTGTATAAAATCCATAATGAATGTCTTATTAGTGTTATTATATGAATATTTGAAATTTATCTAGATTTTTATTTATTTTTTGTTATTTTTTATATATAACTATCCCTTGTCTCCTGACATGATTTAAAAAAATTCATCCCTGAAATGAGTCCCCTTGTCCCCTTTGGTTCCCATCCTCGAAACTTGGGTGGAACATAGACTTATTTTATAGTAATTCTAATATAAAATAGATATCATGTCAAGGATAATTTGGATGAAATTGTGCTACGAGTATTTTGATCATTTACATTTTTGTGGATCATCACGGTTTAGGTAATATTTCGTGAATTATAGTGGTGCATAAAGGGTGCTAGAGGAACAATATTTTGGTGGTAGTGGCAAAGAGGTTGATGGCAATAATGGTTACTGCATTTGAAACGCGTGCCCTTTACCTATAGGAAGGCTTGAAAAAAAAAACAGAAATTTTTTTAACTTTTGCACTATTTGTTAACCAAGAAAGCTAGATGGTTTTTTTTAAACTTTTGCACAATTAATTTTGATGATTCTTCAAGTAATCCTTAATTTTTGTCTGCTTTGAATGCAATGGCAAACATTCTTCCAAAAAATGTTGCTTACATGAATACTAACCTGCCTGAAACCTTGGCCTTTGGGCACCCGGTTTGGATGAAATGGAAGGGGAAACCAACTTTCTTTGTTCCTTTGAATGTAATGGTACATTTATATTTGCTCTAGTGTGCTTGCTAAAAAAGTTGATAAAATACTTTCTTCCCTCCCTTTTACTCCTCCAAAAGATGGAACCCTCTGATTGACATACCGAAAAAATGGATCAACCTGATTGCCAAATTGACTTAAACATCATGTAGGATTTTAGAATTGCTTTAATAAGGGTCTAAAACCTCTTACCTAGAACGTTGGCAATTGGGCTAACTATCGCTAGCTATTTCTATATACAAAATCAGAAATTGGCTTTCTATTCGATAAAAACACACAAATATACAGCCTCTTGGATGTACTAGTCATGGTGATAGGTGTCCAAGAGGATAGGAGTTAACAAAAAAGAAGAGATGTGTAACTCAACATAGGGGAGGTGCTAATTTGACAACTAAGGGGAGAGGTGCAGGTGAGGAAGTTGTGGTGATACCTGATTGCTCTCAATTAGGGAGGCACGTATGCATATTAGCTACCTTTTATAAAACCTATTTGGGTAAGCAAGCATAAATAAAAGAGATTCCCTGTAAATTATTAGATCGACATATCCCATTGAATTTTTTGGTTTGTTGGTCATTTGTGTACCTCAAATGCATTTGAAATATTCTTATTGATCTCATTGAACAATGCTTGATGTTTTTCTGAGAAACTGCATAGAAAAGTATTTTGAACTGTTTGGTTTAGGTGTTTTATCAAAGCTTCTTTCAATTTAGTATGAAAGTTACTTGTTATAAGATTCTTTGCAGGGTCTGCCAAAATTTGTATAGCCTTTTGGTGTACCTTGTGTGTTTCTTCAGATATTTTCTCTTACCTTCTTGGTAAATGATTGTTCTTTTGAGGCTTGTGATGAAAATAGTTTCGAATGATGCTGATTTGATGCTTGTGATATGAGAATAATTGTTAACTATTAGAGATGTTGAACTGTTATTCTGGATAGATGTAAAGCTGAATGTTCTGATGTTGAAACACAAAGTGATGATTATCTTTGTTGGTGAATTGGATTTTTTATGTTCTATTGGCTGTAACAACTTTTATCATTTAAAGAGGCTTGTCTTGATATAGTATGTGAATTCATTCAATTTGGGTGCTTTGATTCTTTGCGGAGCCATCAGCAGTGTATATTTGAAATGATTGAGTGGTGGAATTTTAGGTGTGGCCATCTCATTCATTTAGTAGGACACAAATCTTCTAAGTTTTTTGTCCTAACGATTCGTCACTTGATTATTTACTTTTAAGGATGCCCCAGTTGTATTGTGCCCTGATATGTTATGTGGAATATATAATCTTCAGAGCTATGGGACATTGAGTAATGGTTACATTTTCTGCTGTACTACTTTTGTGTAAATTGTTGAGAGCTTCCCTGATGAACATTGCACTTCTATTAAATCAATGTCTTTCTCATGTTAGATTTTCAAGTACAACATTGGGCTTACTGTTCTATTTCATTTTATGGATATGCAGCTGGAAATGTTGTATGTTCTTGGGGCCGTGGAGAAGATGGACAGTTAGGCCATGGAGATGCAGAGGATCGCCATAAGCCAACAATCATAAGTGATCTTGATGGTTGTGAAATTACATCTGTAATTTGTGGTGCTGATCATACAACAGCATATTCAGATACCAGGCTGGTGGTTTACAGTTGGGGTTGGTAAGGCTTTTGACTGGAAATATTGTTGCTAGAATATGATAAATAAATTTAAATCAAGTCATGAGTGTCTTCAGCCAGGCGGAACACATGACATGAATTACTTGTAACATTATTTGGTAAATTCACCTTCATTGAAATTTAGTGGTTTATAGTTGGGGTTGGTAAGGATTTTGACTGGAAATATTGTTGGTAGAATATGATACATAAATTATGTCTTCAGCCAAGCTGAACACAACATATGAATTAGTTGTAACATTATTTGATAAATTCATCCCCTATTTAAAATTATAATGTCCATTGACCATAAATATTCCAAGTCTTGACTTGGAGTACTTTTTTTAATGGATGAATAAGCTGTCTTTGAAAGAGGTATTTAAGAAGAGGCATAATTGACAACCTAAGCATTGATATATCAACTCGGTTGTGGTCTATTGAATAGTTACAATTGTTGCAACATTTTTGAAAGGTTGGAATTCATGAAACTGTCTTTTTTGAATTTTATTGCTTGTATCTCTTGTGCATGCAAGTTAGTGCATCTGTTTTAACTTTCAAGAGCTTTTATTGGGTAACAGTAATTAACTGTTGGTAGGGTTTTTGGTGTTACTTGATTTTAGTTTTGCAGTTTAGAAGTAAATAATTTTTGTGCCAACTAATGGTTCATACAATCAAGAACTCAGTGGTGACTTGAATAAATATTTTTATTATGTACCTGGCCTCCAGGGGAGATTTTGGAAGACTTGGACATGGAAACTCCAGCGATTTATTTATTCCACATTCAATCAAGTTATTATATGGACTTAAGATCAAGCAAATAGCATGTGGAGACAGCCACTGCCTTGCTGTGACAAGAGATGGGGAGGTACAAAGGTAAGTTTGGATACTTGGATTAATTGGTTTAATTGTTCCATGTCCTATTTTCTTCATCTGATGCAATCAATGATCGATAAATTTTTCGTGAGGTAGATTAATAATTCAGTTTTTCTAATATGTTTTGCTATATTTCCTGCTTGTGTTTTTTTTCTGACTTTATAAATGGATTATTTTCCTTTGAACATGCTAATCTTTGCATTTGAAGGGGTGAAAGGGATTCATAAGTTTTTATCATATCATGAGGTCTGTTTTTTTTAAGAAATGCATCTTATATTATACCAGATAACACAATTTGCATCCAAAGAAACAGAGTTGCATGGGCGATTTTGTTATGAAAGATGGAAAGGCTCACATGAGTTTTTGCCTTAACAATAAGGGTCTACCTGCTTCTGGAAATAAATATTTTTCACTTTAATATGCATAGCCATATCTGACTTCAAAAACATTCAGCTCTCCTAAGTTAGAAGAAAAATTATAATGATTAATTATTACCTTGCATCATGCTTTCCAAATGAAACGAATGCTACACTTATCTTAGAGTTGTGGCATAACTCTTTTAAAATTATTTTTAATCATGTAGACGTTTGCCAAGAAAGACCATTGAATTACACTCGCAGCCATACCAAAAATATCCTAGCAGATTGACTTTTGTAGACAACATGCCCTGTGGATTCCGCTCTTTAATAAACAATTGATAAATGATAAGAGTCACATTTTATATTCTTATCTTCTTCCAACTTGTATCGGCATTATATTACTGGTGGTCCACTACTAATCACCCAGGAATGTTTTGTTAACATTGCTATTATGAAGGCGACATACAAATAACCTTATTGTGACAACACGATGTACACTTAATCCATTATTTATAGTTAAATCACATATTAACTTAAGTTACTGGTTCAGCTTTTCAGGTGTGGGATTTATCTTTTGCAGGGGTTGTTATTGTTTTAGCCTTTAGGTATGTTTACACCAAAAAAATATAAAAATTATAAATGTCTACATATTTGTGGTCTAAAAACAAGAATTAAGTTAAAAATGCCACATAGCATTCATACAATAAAGAAAACCATTATATAAATAAAAAATACCAGGAATTAAGTTCAGAGTACCACATAAATAATAAATAAATCACCATAAAAAATAAAACATAACACTTTGATGTCAGTTTATCAAACTCAAATGTCATGATGGCTATTTTTTTTTTTGATAAAAGGCAAAAAGCCTGAATATATTACTAATGTTTAGAAATATACAAAGTGAAGTAGATAGAGACTATAGTCCTAAATCTATCTACAAAAGATGCAAAAGAACAAACCAAAACGACAGATGATATTAATCCTCAATGTGAATTTAAAAAAGTTAGAGAGGAGCTTATAAAAAATGCAAAGTAAATTCCTCAATGTGTAGAACAAAACAGTGATAATACAAAAAACTAGCACTTAAATAAAAAACCTTAGTTTACAACCTAGTTATGCCACCAAATTCTACCCTTTGATTATTAGAAGTTGGATTGAGTGGAGGATGTCGAATGTGATTTAGAAGAAAGTTAATGGTGTAAAAAAATTTGCTATAATACTTGCAACTTGTGGATTAAGACATCAATAATTTCCCAAATCTCTCTCAAAAAACATTTCACTTTGTAATTAAAAGTCATGTTAAAATAACCTAATAATAAATAGAGATTAAAGATTTATTATTTTTCAAATACATTTGAGGAAACAAGCCGCCCACCTAAGATGCCACTAAAAACATCATAATTTTTTATGGCCTCATCTAGAGTTTTTCCATTAATAAAATAATCTTTCACAAACTCCACAACAATGTGCACTATGAAATCATAAGATTGCAATAGGTCAAAGCAATTCAACAGGAAAATGGATAGGACCTAAGAACGGTAGATAAGTCTCCATGCAACATCTAGAAGCTCCTCCCCTACTACCACTGTAATTGCCTCGTCCACATTTTTGCAGTCCACCACATACACCTTTGGAAGCTGTTCGTATTAAACACACCACAAACAAGGAATTCCCACTTACAAATGGGAATACAAGGCAGTAATTGCAGGGCCTATATGCTATTTCCGAAGCAGAAGCATAGGGGTAGCAAAAAACTTTAAAGATTCAATAATTGCTTCTGGATTTGATTATGTAAGCCAATTTTTATCATCAATGTTTCGAATCACACTCCGTGATTCATCATCAGGATGAACAAGAATACCAAGGAGACGAATGTAAGCCAATTTTTATCATCAACGTATCGAATCACACTCCGTGATTCATCATCAAGATGAACGAGAATACAAAGGAGATAATCATCTCCTTGGTTTTCTTGTTCATCCTAATGATGAATCACGGAGTGTGTTCGAAATGTCCATGATAAAAATTGGCTTACAAATCAAATCCAGAAGCAATTATTGAATGTTAATATGGATTGTGGAAATCTGATAGCTTTAACTTTAAAGATGCAAATAACAAACTTTTAAAGGCATTAAAAAGCTGACTGCCAACTTTCCACACAAAGCAAAGTGCATATCTGGAATGATTCACTTGCAATGTGCAGAGATTTTGCTATCAAAATAAATCTTCTCCACATTTGATAATAAATGAGACAAGGTTTGGTCATTGTTCAATGTTAAAATAATAAAATCCTAATTGTCATTATTATCGTTGACGTTAAATGATCCAAGTAGATTGAAACAATCACAACGCGTGCTATTGATACACACACTAAAAGTATTTTTGGCTATATGACTCAAAAATGAAGATTATTGCATAGTAGAAGCATCCAAGTCAGTATGTTCTAGCTCTACATCGACAATTACCATTGCCCCTTCCTTATAATCATTTTGTATGTGTGAAATAAGGTGCAAGTTGGAATGCATGTAAACTAACTCTTTGCAGTTTTGGATGCCAATTGGTTGCACTTTATTGAGTGGATGAAAAGTATGTACTCCAATTCTTCATAGATGAAGACCAATTGTCAACCTATTGAGGCAAATATAGCAAACTAGAGTTATAAGATTGTAAATGGAAGTTTAAACTTGAAAAGCATAATTCATAAATGAAAATTGATTCAAATTTGGAGTCTTTTAGATGAAAAATAAAAAACTTGTGAGCAAACTTATTGTAAAAATTAATACAACACAATATTTTAATATTTTATAAAATAATAGGATACCACTTACAACGATGTTCATCGCATTATATAGAGATTAGAGAATGAAACCATGCAACAAGTTAAATATGACATGAGTTGACCAACGCTAGAAATAACAAACTAAAAGGTAGAGTAGAACACTTGTCACTAAGGTGACTTTGTTACAACTGTAAAGTGTAAGCCTTATCTTCTAATAATTATTTAATATTATTCTAATACCCTCCTTTAAAGCTTACTTCACTAAAAATGAAACATATCAAACTAAAAACACTCTGAACCATGCATTTGCCATTCTTTTGAAGCTTTTCTTTGAAAACATACCATACACTTGTGAAACTCCATCAAGTTGCCTCAAATCTTCGTAAAGTTGTAGCTCTTGAGCCGAATTCCCAAGTTCCCAGATTGCCTCCTCCTTGGAACAAATATGTAGATGAGGTCTATATTTGAATCCTTTGTGATTGCAGATGAAGTCAAAGCCCTAGTTGGAACAACCTTGTTAGTCTATTATGTCCAAAACTGTTGTAATGTTGATTACCATGGATGTTGAAGTGATTTCAATATATTGCATTTCAGATTCGTGTGTATATTGTGAATGCCTGATGTGGAAATTGTTGGCATTATCGGCATTAAGTTGTGATTGATGTCAACTGGCTTGGCAAGGTCACCGGTAAGTAAGAAGTGGTAGCCGGTATAAGAAAAGTAAGACATATGATGGCAATCCACTTGTGAGTAAGCACACAAAAGGAAGGGTATTGGTACACATGAATTGTGTCATTGGTCGGTAAAGCAGTTGTACCGGTAAGGCATAGACCGGTATCAAAGCTGGTTGTTTGCTTGTGATGAAGAGGCAGAATGTTAAATGAATCACAACAACACTCAGTGAATAGAACAAAAAGAATGGCATGAAGACATACCGAAAGGCGAGATGAATTTTTAGGTGAAGGTGCTGCCAGTAAAGAGGATGTTTGTTGGTTATACTGGCAAGGTGTTGAATTGGTAGTCAATCTTGGTCAATGAAGAATATCAAACCGACATAGCAAACCAAGCAGAGGTGGATGTCGACAAACATGATAGGTGGACGCCAGGTGGTGATATTGCACAGGTCGGTGAAGTGTGCATCGACGTAACAAGTCAGCAAGCAGGTCGACTTTTATGAAGAACCCGCAAGTCATGAAGACAAGATGGCAAGCGATTGAATTGATCCTGCAAGAAGATCAGATCTTCGTACCCGTTTGCTGAAGGAAACAGCTGAGCCATCGATGGCGTATGACAGAGAAAAGCAGAAAAGCATGGTGCAGACCTCCAGATTTAGAAAACGCACATTGGAATGCGAAGCTTTGATGGTGCTGATCGATGACATGAAGATCATATCCCAGGAAAAGCAGATCAAATCAAATCAGATATGGATCACAACAACACTTAGTGAGCAGAACAAACCAATGGTGTTGATGGTAAAGAGGATGTTTGTTGGTTATACTGGCAAGGTGTTGAACCGGTAGTCAATCTTGGTCAACGAAGAATGTCAAACTGACATAGTAAACCAAGCAGAGGTGGATGTCGACAAACATGACAACTGGATGCCAGGTGTTGATATTGCACAGGTCGGTGAAGTGTGCATCGATGTAACAAGTCAGCAAGCAGGTCGACTTTTATGAAGAACCCGCAAGTCACGGAGGATGCCAGAGGATTGTGGCTTGAGGAAGACACGCTGGCAAGCGACTGAATTGATCCTGCAAGAAGCTCTGATCTTCGTATCCGTTTGCTAAAGGAAACAGTCGATCCATTAATGGCATATGACAGAGAAAAGCAGAAAAGCATGGTGCAAATCTCCGGATTTAGAAAACGCACATTGGAATGTGAAGCTTTGATGGTGCTGATCGATGACATGAAGATCATATCCCAGGAAGAGCAGATCGAATCAAATCAGATATGGATCGAGTTGTAGAAGGCAAAACCTAACACGACATTGTTTGAATGCGGTTTTTGGCGGGAATCTTAGATTATAAATATGTGAGCTCGAGCCAGAAATCGATGATGCTTGATGTGAAGAAAGAGAGAGAAGAGAGCTTGAGCAAAGAGAAAGATGATATTCCTTAGAATTTATTTTAAGAAAGTTGCAGAGTGAGTTAGCAGGTGAATTGGTAAGAGGGTTTAACCGGCAGAGACAGAGTACTAGTAAACTGTTACAGGTCTAATAGTTAAGCTAACCGTTGAGGTGTGATTGATCAAGAAGGCATCCAAGGGTGACATAGTGTGTTGTGAGGCTTAGAGAGAAAGAAGAGAGGCCAAGAATCAGAGAGAGTAATTTGATAACCGACGGTGTGAGATCCAGTGAAGAAGAGAAGATTGTTAACCGACATAAATCTATTTGATCAAGTGTTGCAGAACTCATTTGCAACTAGAAGCTATAACTGTATCAAAATTGTATTTCACTATACATCACCAAGTTGGAGCTTGGTGCAGGGGTTGGTGCTCCTTGGGTTGGTGCCCTAAATCTTTGTAATTCAGTGTTTTACTTGTGAGGTTGGATTGGAGCAGTAGTTTCCAGCAGCATTTCTCACCGAGGTTTTTCCTATATTGGGTTTTCCTCGTACATTTGGTGTTGTGGGGTGCATTTGTGTGTTTGCCTCTTTTGATATCCACATTTGTCTTATCGGTTTGATTGTTTAGTGCCTAGGGTGATAACCGGTATTCTAAGGTTGTTTTAAAAGGGAAAAGAATTTAGGAACCATTGATTCACTCACCTCTCAGTGGTACATTGTGTTCAATAGAATTGTTGTTTAGCCTGGATCAATATTAGACTTAATGGGCTGCTATGAATGAAACTGTGTTGCTGGTTTTGGTGAGAGTTTGGTGGTTCGCCAATATTGTGCATTTTAAGACTTAAGTGTGGGGGTCTCGGGGCAGCCTTCAAGGTCATGGGGACCTTCAATGCACATGACTTTTTTCATGATTTTTCTCTTTTTTTACAAGGTCCAAAATATTTCAAAATATGTTCTTTAGGGTAGGATAAAATTTGTTTTATCATTTTAAAAATATGTTAAACCTTTTTTTTCTTTGTGGGTGCTTGCTGGGTTCTTGGTGGAATGAACATGCAAACATATAGGTCATGAAATGGACAGTGTTAACTCCTTGCAAATCAGGTAACTTATATACATGAACTAGGAAATAAGAAAATTGCACTAAAGGGTTAATGAACGGTAGTTTTGTGGGACTTTTTGGTAGGTTATGCTATTGACCAAGTTCTAGGACAACAATGCCTCAACAGAATATACGTGTCCCAAGTCTAGGAATTAATGCCTCTGGAATGGATAACCAAATATATTTATCACAAAATGACTTTTTTTGTTCTATAACATAATGTTTTATATGTTTTGGTGGCATTATTTAGTTGTCATCTTTATCCATTGCTAAATTTATAGGGTATCTAAATTAATATTTTTTGAATTATAATGATTCTTATAAAATTGTGCTAAAATTGTTTCTTTTGTTCCATATGTGTTTTTGAAGCTGGGGTCGCAATCAAAATGGGCAGCTTGGCCTTGGAAATACGGAAGACTCACTTGTGCCTCAAAAGATTCAAGCTTTTGAGGTACTTTATGGAACTTATGTAGTTGCAACAAAGGCTATTATATGTTTGTGTTTGTCTCTAAGCTTTTGCAGTTTTTTGTATGCTTTGGAACTAATTCAGTCAATTTCTACTTTTTTGTTTGATATTTTTGAATGTTGAAATTTGTTGATATCTACAATGTTAATTATAGCGGTGAAATTTATAATATTCATTTTTTTTCCTGCCTTCACTATCATGGCTGTTGAAACTTTTTGTTTACCACTTTTTGAAGTTAGAACTATCTTGCTCAAACTCCATGTGTTTTTTTTTTGTGTATATATATGTATATATGTGCATGTGAGTGTGCATAATCAAGCATTAAACAAAATGACAAAAAAAATCAACTTTTTTGTAATAAATGTATCATTAATGTTGAAATCATCAGATTATTTTTTATAGCCTGTTAATATGGAGTCGTAATGAAAATTTCAGTTGTATTAATGTTCCATATAATATCTGTTATTTCTCATAGTAATGTTATTTAGAAGGCTGATTTGTGATGACAAAATTTGGAGGCATCATTATATAAAGGAATCTTCGTTCAGCTTACTAACATTGCATGCTTTACTACACCATTCTTTGTGAAGTAGAAATATGTAAATTTTCTATGAAACCATGTCACAACGCAACAAGACTGTAAATGTTAGCTAGATTAACCAAGCGATATCTTAAATGCTTAGATCGTGTCTAAAGGTGGGCTGGGGCGATTCGTCGAGATGTAAATGGGGCCTTTGTTTAGAGAGTATCTCTCATCTTTGGATATTGTACAGAATCTACAGATAATAAAGTTGAATGGGAGGCTTGGCTAGTATGGATTGTGCTTTCATCTTCTTTGGAAGTGCGACATATGGTCGTTCGAGTAGGTTCTTTAGTTGTTATAAATGTCTTTCGTAAGGGTGCTTGCCCTAGTTGGAAATATCAAAAGTTTTTTGAGGAAGCCTGCTCTCTTTGTTTCCCTTTAAGGAGATCTATTTTCTGCATTGCTGTCTAGAAGTGGACTTGGTAATGGACCTTTTGGCCAATCATGGTGTTGAGCCAAATCTGTTGATGACACTTTTTTGTGATTGTATGGATCTTAGTTTTGTCTATGCAAATGTTTGTATTTAAACCTCCTAAATTGGATGATGTTTCTTTCCATTTATGGGCACATGCCACCTCGTTTGAGCATTAATGTAAGAACCCCCTTCCTTCCTGCACTTATTTTTTCAGTTTGTGTGGTTTAACATTTTGTCAAACACTTCGCATGTATTCATCTTAAAGTCCAATTCTCTGAATATCCTTAAGTTTTTGTTATGGTAGCCCAGTATGTGCTTCTTGTTTTAATTTTGTCTTGCAATGTGAATAAATATTGAAAACAACCAACACACACAGTAATATTAATAATCACAAATACAATGAAACCAAACTCTAAATTGCAACCATTAAACTGCAAACAACGTTAAAGATTAACAACTTAAGTCTGAAAATATTGTCATACATTCTTCAATGATTACAATGGAATGGCATATATTGCTCAACCCTCATCTACTATGAAGAAGCGTACCAATTTCGCTGCCCCAGTCACAGTTCAGACCTGGTACGGTCCTTCACCATGCAATTGTGTCACACAATACTTGCTGCAGACTTGTACAGTACCTCCTGTCGCCTTTTCTCAGGCCTGCACAGTACCTTGCTGCTGTTCCTAGACCTGTACGGTACCCAGAATGGAGTTCCAGACCTGTTCGATGCAACTTCAGATCTTCCTAAGCATGTACAGCACTGCTGTAGCTGGTTCTGGGCATGTACGACACCTCCTTGGCCCAATATTACTCACACAAATTCCCAGTAAGTACAGATTGGTACTGCCAGCTAAAAGAGGATGACCTTCAGCAACTTGCACTTAAACAGGTTTGTAGCAACAAGTAAAGGGCCTTCATAAACAGCAAAACAAACCCCAGTACTGGAGCGTGACACTGTAGTGCGACATGGTAGCAGAGTAGGACTTAATTAGGATGGCTTTGTGAGTTGGAAATTGTACCCTAGGGCATCAAAATTTCTCATTGGATTTGAAATTTAAGAAATAAGGCCTTGAAATAACTTACAATGCACATTAGATTCTTAGAATCAAGTAAGGAGATGTGAAGTATGGCCTGAGTTTGACTTTAAATATTGCCAAGATCCTAATAGAATGCGACTTGGATTGTTGTTTACCCGAGTCAAAATGAACCTCTAGAATAAAGATTATTGTCCAAACTCAAGAATGGATCAATTATTCAACGTATCGTGAGCTACTTAGAAGCTTTGAAAACATCACAATCCAACACCAGCAAACATCCACAATCTAAATAGAAGTTGATGTTGATATCTTGCAAAGTAGTGTCATTCAAAATTTGTGAAAACCCCTAATGAAAAAAAATATGGCTAGGTGAAATATGTGGGCATGAAATGGTTTTTGAATGGTTTCATTGGGATTTAAACATGATTAAATGGTAAATATATGCTCAAAATTGTTGATCATACAAAATTTGTAATTTTAAGAGGGAAAAAATTGTGACTATTAGTAATTCATAATATGTACAATGGATTGAGTTTTTTGCTTCAATAGTTTGTATACATCTCAATTGATTAATCCAGAAATATTCCTTAAATTCTTCCCATTGGTAGGGAAGGGATCCTTGGAGTGTTTTTCAAGGGTGCCCTTTGCACCATTTAGTATTGTCAACATTCAATTGTTGCAACCTATTCTGTAAGAGGTAATGCATTGTAGTGAAAATACCTAATGTGTGTGTTTCATAACTACAAAATTCAGCATTATTCTTTTCCAAGGTTCCTTGAGTTGTAGAGGCGACAAGAAGTCCATACGAGCATCGTATTGTACTCAAGCGAAAACTAGAAATATTTTTGTTGTCACAAAAGTTTGAACCCTTGCTGAGCTATCAACTCAGAAACCTTGTGAAGCATGGAAACAACCCTGAAGTGTGGGACCTTGCACAATGGGGTTGAATCTCCGGAGAAGGTTGGCGTCCTTCTCAATCCAAGTGCAGTTTTTGAACCAACTCAACACTCCAAATTCTACTTCTAAACCTATCCTAACAACTTGCAGAGAAAAGGGAAGAAGAAAACTTAATATGAAAGGAGGTGATGCACCAAGATGAGAGATGTTCCTCTCTCGACCTGAAATGACACAAAGAACCAATTGAAACACCCTGGACATGCACAAACTTCAGTTGCATGAGCGACCCTAAACGCATGTATGGAGGTTAAAATTTGTTGAGTATTAAAGGGGAGAAGGTTTCCCACAAGTCACTCTTAGAAAACAAGTTAACAGATCATAGACATGAGAGAAAGCCCCAAAACATACACTTATAATGAAGGTAAGGAAACATACACAACATGCATAAGTTGAAGGGAGGCAAGAAAGACAATTTCAGTTGATTCTAAGGCTAGTGGCCAAACTTATAGTTGCATAAATGCAAGAAATATACAAGTCTTCGAGAGAAGTGAAGAGCATAAGAATACCTCAAGCCAGTAGGGAGAGAACCCTTTGCAATGAAGCTTAACAACCTTTATATAAAAAGCTGGTTGTAGAGGAGAGACCATTGGTCAAGAAAGAGAAGCCCCGATCCCTGTTTGTTCGGAGGAATGTCAGTCAAAGAATGCAGGGAAGTGCATGGACCTGACATGGGGTACATGCAAGCAACCCGACCATACTTTGACAAGGCAATTCAAGAAGAAAAGTACTTCTAGAAGGTGGATTGCCTCACATGAAGGTCAACAAGTAACCTTAAATAAGCATGGCCCTGTATACCACCTGATGGCTATCCTGCAAAAAATTAAATGTGCTCCTATAGCTCCATGAATGAAAGTTTACAAGACGCAATAGTTGGTGGAGCATTTTGAGTGTTGATCGCACCATGTGGAAATGTTGCAAGTTGTTGGAAGACTTGGGAAACTCTAGTTTTCGGGGTTTGGAAGACCTGGGAAACTTGGGTTTTTTGGGATTCCGAGGTTCATGAAGGCAAAGGCTTAGGAAGTTGGGAATTTCGGGATTCCAGGGTTCACGAAGGCAAAGACTTGGGAACTTGGGAATTTCGTGATTTTGTGGTTCATGAAGGCAAAGACTTGGGAACTTTGAATTTAGGGATTCCGGGGTTCATGAAGGCAAAGGATTGGGAACTTGGAATTTCCGGGGTTGGAGAAGGCAAAGACTTAGGAACTTGGGAATTATAGGATTTCGGGATTCCGGGGTTGGAGAAGGCAAAGGCTTAGGAACTTGGGAATTTCGGGATTTCGGGGTTCACAAAGGCAAAGACTTGGGAACTTTGGGAATTTCGTGATTCTCGGGTTGAAGAAGGCAAAGGCTTAGGAACTTGGGGATTCTGGGGTTGGAGAAGGCAAAGACTTAGGAACTTGGGAATTTCAGGATTACGGGGTAAATGAGGGCAAAGACTTGGGAACTTGGGAATTTCGGGTTTCCGGGGTTGGAGAAGGCAAAGGCTTAGGAACTTGAGAATTTGGGGATTTCGGGGTTGGAGAAGGCAATGGTTTAGGAACTTGGGAATTTCGGGATTCTAGGGTTCCCAAGGTTCATGAAGGCAAAGGCTTGGGAACTTGGGAATTTAAGGATTTTGTGGTTCACGAATGTAAAGGCTTGAGAACCTAGGAATTTTGGGATTCCGGGGTTCATGAAGGCTTTGGAACTTGGGAATTTCGGGATTTCGAGGTTTAAGGGTTCATGAAGGCAAAGGCTTGGGAACTTGGGAATTTAAGGATTTTGTGGTTCACGAATGTAAAGGCTTGGGAATTTTGGGATTCCGGGGTTCATGAAGGCAAAGGCTTTGGAACTTGGGAATTTTGGGATTCAAGGGGTTCATAAAGGCAAAGACTCAGGAACTTCGGGAATTTCAGGATTTGAAGGTTCATGAAAGCAAAGGCTTGTGAACTTGGGAATTTCGGGGTTCCAGGGTTCATGAAGGCAAAGGCTTGGGAACTTGCCTCCTGACAAGACAACACTTAACATCTCATGAACCCATTGGTTCTTTCCTTGATGAACTGGGGCAGCACTGGTCCATAGAACATATCTCTAATTGGTTCTCACTGATGGACCGAGGGTGTCATAAAAATGACAATAGTTTCCTGGTTGCAATCACTAATGATAGATTGATTATGATCATTTTCAACTTTGCACCTATTATATATAGTAACTGAAACAAGCAACAAATTCTTGGTCATCGAGGGTAGACTTTAGCATTTTTCAAGTGGAAAACATTGCTTGAAGAAATCTGAATAAGAATTGGGCCAACTCCAATTGCTTGATAAGTGCCTAAAGCAACTTGAATTCTTATTAGTTCTTGTTAAAGTGAGTGAGTTGATAAGCCTTTTGTCATTAGGCATCTTGTATAATGTTGCAGTATCCACATACATTCTTTGTTTCAAAGTTAATTCAGAAGAAAAGGCCGATTTCATTGCAGAAGCTGTTTGAAGCTTCAAAGCAAGTTTATCAGCCTCAATTGAAATGTCTATATTCTTAATAATTTCCTTATTCTAGAACTTTCTTTTCTCATTTTTAACACTATTTCTTGTCGTTTTCATAAGCATAATGTCTTTTATTCTTGCCCCTGTAACAAGTTACACTGCCTTTCTCTTGCGTGCAGTAAAATAAGAGGGCAGGATTCATTTGTGACTCATCTAGGGCTTCTTGTCTTCAAACCTTTCATCTTTCTGAGGAGGGAAATGTTCTTGGTTTTTCCTTTCTTTCCAAGGCTGATTTCTATGTTTATAGTTGATTGTGAGAGGATAGGTGCTCGAGTGTATGGATACTGGTCACAGAGCCTTCCTAAGATGAGAAGAAGCAATATACTATAATTGGTATTAATGCTTCATGTTGAACATAATAGCCATTGGTGAACAGCTATTGTTTTGGCTTGGTAACCTTTATGGAATAACTATACAATGAGAAAGTGATCCATTTGAGTGTAGAACAATATTTTTTCAAAACAGCTTTATTTCTCTATCGAGTCTTTGAAATAAAATAGTCAAATAATGGTGCATTTCATTTGTAGACCTTACAGTGTATCATACTCAGACTTCCCTGTGATGTGAGGGATGAAATGGTCTTCTGGTGAGTGTCTGATGATTCTTCTTACTTTGGTGGCTTCCACCTTAAATGCAACAAATTGTTGAGGATCTGTTTATGAGAATAGTATTGCAAAATGAGAGAAAAAATAGCTCACTTAAGTTCATCAGAACACAAATAACCTGCAAAACAAATGACCTCTTAAGTGTAATTCACATCATAGTAATTTCCTCTTACAGCTTTGGAGTAACAAATTCGGCATGCATAGTGAATCAGACACTTGATGAAGCACAAGATGACAAGCAATCTTGCGTTCTTTTCACAGCAACTCACGATTCACATGGTTTAGCTAATCAATCAAACTTTATTACTAAGCAAAGCTGTTAGCTTAATAAGATCTTTGGTGGTCTTCTGCTGAGTGTCTGATGATTCTTCTTACTTTGGTGGCTTCCACCTTAAATGCAACAAATTGTTGAGGATCTGTTTATGAAAATAGTAGTGCAAAATGAGAGAAAAAATAGCTCACTTAAGTTCATCAGAACACAAATAACCTGCAAAACAAATGACCTCTTAAGTGTAATTCACATCATAGTAATTTCCTCTTACAGCTTTGGAGTAACAAATTCGGCATGCATAGTGAATCAGACACTTGATGAAGCACAAGATGACAAGCAATCTTGCGTTCTTTTCACAGCAACTCACGATTCGCATGGTTTATCTAATCAATCAAACTTTATTACTAAGCAAAGCTGTTAGCTTAATAAGATCACTAGCTATAACCGATTCTTGAACTCAATGATAAAATAGGAGAGAGAGTTAACGGCACATAAATAGCCTATGAAGGGTGTTGATATATGATACTGCATATTTCAAATGGCAGTATAATTTCATCACATGGTATATTACAAATGCATTGGTTACATTAAAAGTAACTCTAATGTCTAATTGCTCTTAATATATGCAGTTTTGCTCAAATTGAAATACATCTTGAACTTATTATAAAGACAATAAGATAACCAAGAAATGGGAGGAAAGAAGATTGGAGAATTAGTGTGCAACAAACAAAGAAAGTTATGAACACTTAGTATTATGCTTATAGATGTTAATTGCAACTTGGGAGAGACATTCCTGTTTGACTTATGTTGTTTGAACTTATTGTTAGAAAGTTGGATATAAATTTGTACTCAAATTAACCCGACTTTTTTTTCAATAGCTTGTACATGCCATTCTTGCAAACAAAAATAGTAACAAATGCATACTTATTCCCTTATTTTCTTTCAATCTAATGTGCGTGGAATATGGACAGGGTTTGGCCATCAAGATGGTAGCCGCAGGTGCTGAGCACACAGTTGCTGTCAGTGAGGATGGGAATCTTTATGGCTGGGGTTGGGGCCGTTATGGCAACTTAGGTTTGGCTGATAGAAATGATCGATTCATTCCAGAAGAGGTGGCCACAATAAATGTGTGTATTGATCTGTTTTATATAAGTTTCTCATTGCATTTTATTTAAGAAAGCCTTTAAAATCATTAATCTTTTTTTGAGGATGTTTTACTTAGTAAAGTCAAATTTCTGCTGTGCTTAGTTTGTACCGATAGAAGAAATTTATGTGATGATTTTTAATGGACATCCCATATCTCATTCAAATTTGCTTGTACATGTTGAATTCAACTTCTAATTTGAATATTGTGGTACATGTTCATTCACTTTTTCTTATTTTTATTCATTTCTATTCTTGAGGAGAACCGTCAATCATGAAACGTCTGAGTTAGTCTTCCAGGGCACCTCATGTGGCCTGTACTTACAAACCAAGTAACCTCTTAAATTGAACTACACATACAAGGAACAATAGAAGATATTTTTCTGGTAATATGGGCCACTTATTTTGCATGCTCATCAGATTTTAATCTGTATTATTTTGTCTTTAGAATGAAAGAATGCTGCAGGAGAAAGTGACATGAATATACTTTGCGAAAATGAAATATGGGAACCTAATTCAACCGTCCATTATGAAGCATAAAGTGTACAATGTAAGGTTGCAAGTTTAGTCCATTCAACTGAAAATCTGCTTAAAATCCAATGCTGTCTTTCAGGCAGTGAATGTAGATCTTTTTACAAACAATGAGTGAAAATGAACTGTTCCTAGCATCAGGTAGGAGAAAATAATGGGCAGTATTAGGTTACTGCTTCAGCTAACTAACCACGCCTGCATCCCTAAATCCATGCATGTGGAGAAAAGGTAACCAGGTGGTGCATGTACGTTGTAGTTTAGATTTTGTTGCAACAAGATAAATTTGTTATCATGACTATATGTGGAACTTATGGCAATAAATGATTAATATGGTAATTAATACTGCTTTTGCATGATACAGTGGACAAAATATGTATTTCATGGTAGAGATAGAATTACTAAAACCTGTATATATTAGGATGCTAATGAATTTTACCACTCTCTTCGGTACCTGACCTTCTTGCCTTGGTTTTAAGAAGTAATAGAATTTATTGCTCTATGGCAACCTGACTTGTTTTCTAAAGGCAGTGATGATGTCTTTATATTAAGGCAATGATCTGATTAAATTGATGCAGTAAACTCCTCTAGACATGTTAATGATTAGTTAAGCATATAACAATAGTATGGAATGGTTTAGTCTTGAAGAGAGATACGATGACAAAGGGACACTTCCCTTCTCCAGCAGACACCACCGTAAGAACAATCACAACTTATCCCATTTTCACAGGAAGATATAAGTGTCCCATCCAAGCAACCAAGAATGGGTGGAAAGAATATGAAAAAGGTATCAGAAGTTAATGATTATAACATTGTGCTCAATAAAGAGATTGAGTGATAGCTCTGGCAATTGAATCTGCAACCATCAGTGGTATGCTGTATAGCCTATGTTCTAGTGACTAATAATAATATGTCTTCTGTGTTCTGTTGGAATAATAAGCAAAACGTTTACAATATAAGTTATTATACACATTGCTATAAGAGCATATTAAGGGATTTTGGTTAATAAGATTTACATTGTTTATAGGAAGGATGAAAATATTGGCAAAAAATTGCCGAAATCGCGATATATCGCAGCCGAAGTAATCTAAAAATTGCAGCTTTTTAGCAGTAAAAATCGGGATTTTTTCGGTTGAAACGCGAGTTCAAAATAAAAAACCGCGCCCTTTAAAATCGACGCAAAGCTTTAAAGTAAAAGCCAAAAAAAATAAAACATAACACAGGCAAAAAAAAGGTTATTTTGCTCCATTGACGGCCGACGATGCCCTACTCGATGCTGCATCTTTGGACCTGTGACCCTGCTCCCTCGCCTGACGCTTGACGCCATTTTTATTAGGTAAGATTCGTAAGAAATAGTATGCAAAGCAGGAAATGTATTAATAATTTCGTGAATGCTTCAGCAAAGGCTCTTATTTCCCAAACTACCACCGTTACGTCGAGTTCGACCATGCTTCAGAATAAATAATAAAAAAAAAACATTTTTAAATATATTTATTTCATCATATATAAATCAAAGATATGTATGTATTTAAGTTTATATATGAAAATAATGAAACATATAACAGTATAAATTAAAAATGTTTAAACTTTATATTTGAACAAAATGAAATACGAAAATTAAAATTCTTATTAATTACATATATATTTCAATTTAATATCAGTAATAAATTACTGTGTTTTTTTAGAATATTTTAAGAAATTATATATTTTCAAATGTTTGATAATTTTGCCGATTTATTGCCAATTCCCGATTTTAAAAAAAATTTCGGCCAAAAGATTTATTGCCGATTAATATTTTTACATCTTTGGTTTATCGCAGGTATATAATAAAATTTTATTAGATTTATTATACATTTGTAATGCTAGGAAAGACAATATATTAATGATCTGATCAATTATTCTGCTAATGCCTATGGAGAATTTGAATGCTTTGGGAAAGGCAGTTTAAATCTTCAAAAGTCACAATCCTGAGATGGGGTAAGGACAGGTATACTGGGAATCTTGAGGGAGTAGTACCAAGATGGGGTAAGGGCCTGCATCTGTATACCATGAGGGAGCCTGCTTGTGGATTGGTCTAGTTTAAATCTTCAAAAGTCACAATCCTGAGATGGGGTAAGGACAGGTATACTGGGAATCTTGAGGGAGTAGTACCAAGATAGGGTAAGGGCCTGCATCTGTATACCATGAGGGAGCCTGCTTGTGGATTGGTCTCTGAGCGCCCTAGTACAATAATTTTCCCTCCTCAGTTTGGGTTATAGAAAAGTAACAGGGATAAGACCTTGATAGATAGGGTTTTGGAAGTGTATTACTAAGAATAAATGCCTACTAATCTAAACAATTAAATTAAGATGTTATGATATTTAATGATGCATTTAATAATATAGATTAATTGTTGATAAACAGCCTGGCTCCAAGTAGGGGACATCACAATTGACTTCTTTCATAAGTGATTTTTTTGATATATGCGGGCCAACGTTGTGAAACCAAAGCGTTCTTTCCATGCATGAAGCTAAATCTTATACCCGATCAGTTTAAATACAGATGATGTCTGACTTTTATCTCTCAAGTAGTTGTAAGATGCTACTCTTGTTGTTACCAAATTTTTTTCACTTCTCCCACTTGGTATTATATCAAACAGTTTGCATACTCTCTGATTTATTTGTGTTCAGCACGCTTCACCATAAACATTTTAACAACAGTTTGTATGCTAATAAAGGTAATGTTCTTGGTTGCAAATTTCAGACAAATGATATTAATGCAATGTATGATTGTCCAGATATCACAATTTATCTTCCACTAAACAGCATTACAAGCCTATAAACATTTGCAAATACAGAGCATTAGTGTATGTAAGGACCTCCATATTATTAATAGAAAAAAATTACATAAATACATCAAATCACACATATAATTAAGGATACGTTAAATACATTTTTTTTTATGTACAAGAATCATGTTATGAGATTAGATTCCAACAAAATGTCTAAGTACATAAGCTTGTCATAAGCAAAATATAAGGAAACTATTTCTTTTAGAAGTGACCATTAGGTCAAGTAGAATAATAAATGATGTACATAGCTGATGATAATCTTGATAGGAGCTCCGTACATCCATCTCCCAGTAGAACACCATGGGGGAGAACATTGCTGGAGTGCTTTATCGGCAAACCACAAAGCAATTATGCTTAGCTAGAGTTCTTCATGAAATTTAATGATCTTGCACGATGATGCCTTGCGACTAGAAATTGGCAGGGTGATGGAATGTAGTGTGGCATAGTGTATCTACATTCTATGATGCTAATGTATCGACACTATGATATGGAAGAGTGTGCAAAACATAATGATTCAAATAGTAAGCATATTATAAGAGATCAAGAAGTAAGGTTTGGCAAAAGCACTTTTTGAGTTGACTACCAATAGATAAGTTAAAACAAAGATTTACTCTTCTTTGAAAACTTAGCCATCTATTTGCTCCATATTCGGCACGTGTCCAACACACATTTAATACACATAGTACTTTATGCAAACATGCATACAAAAGCACCAAGAACATACATTGCGCATAAGGGCATACAAGAATATACAAGAGAACGTAAGTGCATACAAGTACAATAGTCTAAGAATATCCACAATTTTACAAAAAGAACTCATAGGCTTACAAAAGCACCTATCTGTGTATCATCATTTAATAATATACAGGTTCATGCATGATATCCAATTTCAGCATGATATTCCTTACGTCTGGCTGCCATACAATGAATTGATCAGCAAGAACTCAGTCATAACGAGCTCCACGTACCCAAGACCTTGATGTACTTGACTCTGTTGAATGGATATGCTGCACCTAATAATGATTTCTTTTCACCTTGCTTCAAACTCAAGAAAATTACATTTATTTTCTTCAATCAATACTTGCAGCATTGGAATGCCACATCACCATCTACGCCTTTTTTGACGTGCACTCTTCTTTCTAAAGCTTTAAAAGGTCCATGTGATGCCTTTGAATAATATTAAATGTTATACTTACACCCAAAGGAACCATCTACTATGTAACCTTGAAAATATTTGTGCTTTTGTGACCCCAACGCGTCCCTGATCTTCTTGCTTTTCTCGTTCCTTGTGGTTTTATAGACAATGTTTCGCGCAGCTTACTCTAATTACATTGGCCAGCCAAAACGATTGATGAAGCTTACCTCGACATCCATCCTAGGGAGTACTGTTTGTGTTGAAATTATATGCAAACCAGCTTGCTGCTTCACATTGTTTTGTGACTTTAACTTGTTTACCTTGTGGCTAGAGAGTACCTTTGTTGGTGGTAAATTTGTTCCTCGTTTGCTCAAACCTATTGGTGTACCTTCAAAAAAGAGGTGAAGGATGGTAGATGGTACCTTCAAACTGAATAAATTATGTAGGATCTCTTTTGGGAGGCAATCCTCTTAAACAATCTTTCAAAATTGATTTCAAATTTAGTGATGTAGCAATATGTGGCTCCTACATCTAGAGACAATAATTGATTGACACCTCTTCTATATTTGATGCAAGCTTACAATTTGTTGCTACTCTGCATGTAACCTATTAAATTAAATGTTTTGCTGTTTGAGTGAAATGACATTGTAGTTACAACGTACAATGTATATTGCTATGTTTGATAATATTGGTTATTCGACAATGTATTAATTATTCATATTAAGTTGTTTGTCACTCTTGGGTAGTTATAAGCATCAGTTTGTTGATGGTTGTGTTCCTCGTGGCAATTGTTGGGTCCTTTAAATATATTGTTTATCATCAAGGAAGGTAGTATAAAGTAGTTGGATCCATTCCGATCCTTAGCTGATCATCTGTGGTCGTTTTTCTGTCATAATTTCATGTGCGAATAAAGATATATTTTACTCTTGTATTTGCTATGCGTTGTCATCTTAATTATTACTCCAAGTATTTAATTTATAAAAAATAGTAGTAGACGTTTGGTGCCAGTGCCTTAAAAGAAATCAGGGCATATTTGAGTAATTCATGCCCTTAAATCCTAATAAAGGTGGGAAGAGGCCACAAGGTGGTCAAGACCAAGCGATTAGGAGATCTTTGCGAATTGTAGAAGAAATAGAACAATGTAATGTCCCCACTTTAGCAGTTGACCAAGTGTATGTGCGTTAGCCTAGCTCTACATGGTCTCGAGGGCTAACGAAGGGTTTAAGGGGATCCTGAAGTGTTTTGGGCTAGTCATTTCCAGTTTGGGCTAAAATGGAGTTGATTTACTTAGTTTCAGGCATACTTAGTATTTTTAGTAAGTCAGCAGGACACAACGGAGGCTAGCTTTGGTGATTGGATTCGATACTCCTTGGCGAGAGCTTTCCGACGAGCTATCACTCGCGCTATTTGGAGTCCGATTGCTAATATATTTTAATGCCTGAAGTGTTTTTAAAGTAACATTTAATTTAATTGTAAAATATTAAAGTGTTACTTTAATATTTATTTTATGGGGATGTGTGCAAATCAAAGGGGCACCAAGGGAGACATAAGTGAATATTTTAATATGTTTTATATTGCACATCTTTTATCCCACATTGCTTAAATGAGTTGGGTCGACCCTTGGAGAAAGAATAAAAGGAAGCTTTTGTGGCTTCACTCGGCATGTTGAATATGAGAAGAAATTGATGTGTGAGTTGCAGATCCATTCTTGGCATTAGGGGATGTCTATCTTCTCTTGTGACATTCTAGACGTCATTCCTTTGGGGTTTGGCCTTTGAAATCCATTGCTATCAGCTTCATTAGCAAGCAGATTGGGTGCATCTCCAGCTATACGCAGATTTGGTGTTTTTGCTCATACCTTCTTCACTTCTTGTCCAATGCTTATGCCATTCTGAAGGGATGATTTATGAAGATATTGGACTGATTGAAGACTAATTAATACTGTAGCAGCACTGTAGCGCAACACTATTCACGTTACTGTAGCATGACACTATTCACACCAATGTAGCGCGACACTATTCATGTTATTGTAGCATGACACTATTCATGTTACTGTAGCAGCAAGATGGGAAGTCATTGTTGGAACATTATGTCAAAAATGCTGGAGTGTTTAGTGAGTTGAAAAAATCTGCTATGTATTTGATTTTATTAATTCTGGAAATAATATCATATCAGCAGTAGTTCAATCTTCATGTTGCATATTATTGTAATTTCCTTCTAGTTCATGTTATGTGATTCCTAATCTATGCAAAGACTTAAAAACAAACAAACATTTCATTTCCGAAGTCATAAGGGGGTTTAAACATTAAACGGAGAAATAAGGAGTTGGATGCAAACTGTTTGACTAAATTCCTATCAGCAGTTGGTTCAGTTTTTGGGAATTCTAGGGTGTCCATTACAAACAAAGAAGATGATGAGAAACATTCAAAGAAAATCTAGTCGGACGATTCCCAAGTTAGAGCACTCCCCAAGAATGTAAAAGTTGAAGTGTTAGTAGCAGCCGTAGTCGGGAGGAAAGAAAACCATCAGTGGAGGAAGGCACACATCGAACGAGCAGTGAGTGGGAGGAGATTGCCAAACACTCGAACAAAACATATTTGAACCTTGCTGACAAGGCAAACAACCCGTTTGTATAGTGAACATCGAACGAGTATGAAGAAGGAAATCTTGAACGCACATACATATTTTGCCAAATTGAGAATCTATCCATCTTAGGGGAATCAATAATTTTAGGATTTGGACCGTAGACCCTCGGACTGAGGGAGCACAAGTTAGAGCCTCGAAGTACCTGGAGTGTAGGGGACGTTAGAGGCGGATGTGCAGAAGATGTGTGCGTGGTTGAGAGTGCAAGGAAAGCACTAGAATGTAGTGGTCAAAATGGTCCGTTGAGGGTCAACACACAAGGGGGTAAGCAATAGAGAAAGTGGTGACCCCTTTGGCAAGTCCTAATGTAGATCGGCAAAAGTTGTCGAAATTCATGGGGAATGGGTGGGACGATCCTACAAGGCATTGCAAGACGTATGTGACTATTTGGATAGCAAGTGGTTACATGGACAATAACTATTGGCAGGGAGCGTTTTTAGGAACACTATGGGGTATAATCATTGATTGGTTCACATAACTTGGCGACGAATACACAACCTCTTGGGAGACACTAAAGAAGGCATTTGAGGTTGAGTTTAAATTGCTATGTGATGACAATGAGATTGTAGTTGAGATTTACAAGACCAAATACGGAAGCATGAGAATGTATTTTCTTAGAATTTTAGACACAATAAATTGTTGGTAAAATTGGAGAACCAACTGGCTGATGGAGTGAAGAAGCATTGGTTCGTCAAGGGATTGAACCCTTCACTAAGAAAGAAAATGAAAGTGGTACATCTATCCTTGTATGCTGATGTGTATAATTGGGTGATGGACTTCAAGAGCAAATCCAAAGCATCATCTTAGGGAAAAAAGAAGACGTACGATAATGAGAGCATCAAAAGTAGTAACGACGAAAAATTGAGAACTGTTCAAGCGCTACAATGGGACTTGATGAGAATGATGAAAGAATTGAAGGGAAGAAAGGAATCAATAAAGAAATTATTGAACTATGGTGTTGTTGATGTGTTTTTTATGCACATGCGGACACAGAATAAAATACCGAAGTATCTTATCCTCTCTTGAACAAAGTTCCCTACTGCTAACTCCAAGGTTCTGTTATGTAGGATCTCTACGTGTGGTTAAGCTCTGTGTGGTATGATGTGATTTTGCTGGAATCACAAGGGGACTTACACTTGACGACCTAATTGTCTGATTTGCTGGAATCACAGGTCCTATTAACTAACTGGAAGACAAACAAATGGCAAAAGATGCAGGGTTCAGGAAGTCTACTCTACTACCTAGAATGCGAGAAGATGGACGAACGACTAGGTGGAGTCCTACTGGGCTGGGTCTCACCATCAAGTTGAACAATTCAACACCAACTCAGTGTGATCTTCTAGGGGATGCTTCAAATATATTCAAATCGGACACCTTCAGATACTGATCATCATTCAAGTTGATGCATGAACAATAGACGTGTAACGACTTGAGATTAAGCTCATTTTATGCCAGTTGACCATGCAGGGCACACTTACAATCAGTAAGAGGCTAGTGGTATGGATTAGACGGATTCCACACAGGTGCATTCAACGACTTCTTTCATTCAATTTAATTATCTATCATCTAAAATGAAGATTCAACAAGAGACCATGTATATTGCGACGAAACGACATATTTCACCATATCTTCAATGAAAAAGAAGTCTTTACAATTAAGGCAACAATGTCTTGTCTTCTCTTCCTAGTCTACTCTAACTGCTATTCTATTTGCTATTCTACTACTTATTCACCGACTATCAACTATTTACTAACTATTCTCTACTAGCTAACCATTGACTAACTATTAGCCTTTACAAATGAGGAGCCAGGGCTTTATAGTGCCCTCAATACAATTCAATGGCTGAGTTCAACTTAAGATGAATGGCCGAGATTTTACAATAAAAACCCTAATTAGGGTTTGTTACAACAACTCAATTTTGGCCACTGAAATAATTGCATTATTTGGACACATGTCTTCTCTGGAATATTCGACCAATGGATAACCGGGGTAGGTACATCGAAGTTTGTGCCATCTTTGATGAGTCAGGTACATTGAATCTGGACACGCTGAGGTGGACCAACCCATCTGGAGGAGTGATGTCTGAGACGCCACCTTGTCTGACACTTGCAACTTGGTTGATGTCCAATTTGATGATGTTGAGAAGCTAACTTTAATTAACTCTTCTGGAACTGTCTACTTCTTCAATGAACCCTTGCTTTAACCTTCTTGGTCTTTGATGTGTAGGATGGATGGTGTACCTTTCCTTCAAATGTTGGACCGGAGAAGGCCGTCCTTGTTGATGCTGGATTGGAGAAGGCCGTCCTTGTTGATGCTGGACTGGAGAAGGTCGTCCTTGTCTTGGCTTGACCTTCTTTCATTTGCAAAAACAAATCAAAAGATGATTAAGGACATAATAAATTCATTTCAACATAGTATTTCACACCTTAAATCATCAACAAAAGATATTAAAATGAAGTTAGTTCAAGACTCTTTCCAGGGACAGGCCCTATAAGAATTTCGCCCTGGACCCTTTGGAAGGGTCAGGAGGGAAATTTGCATTCCTGGCCAATTTAGACCTTTTTTCAACATTACCTCAGAACCAGCACTTTGCCTGGCCCAAACAAGGTGAAGAATAGGCCTCCCTAAGGATTTCGCCCTGGACCCTTCGGAAGGGTCAGGAGTGATTTTCTTGATTAGGCCTCAATTACCCCATTTTTTCACTTCAAAATCCTCCGGAAGGTGAGCATATGCTTGTTTTAGTCCAACAAAGTCTAGGGATCCATCCTTTTGGCTTCTCACATGGGCAAATTAGGTGATAATGAGAATTTCGCTTTAGACCCTTCGGAAGGGTCAGTAGCGAAATTCCTTCTTTAGGCTTTATTTTACACTTGCTTTACTTCAATTCACCCTACAAGGCAAGAATATCTCACTCCAGCCTCAACCATGCCATAGGTATCAACATTTTAGCTTCACTCAAGGGAAAAATTGTTGATTTGGAGAATTTCGCCTTGGACCCTTTGGAAGGGTCAGGAGCGAATTTCTCACTACGCTTGTTTTCCTTCACTTCAACTCATCTTGCAAGGCTTAAACAACCTCTCTCCAGTCTTTTCATGCCTTAGGAATCAAAATCTTGTCTTGACACAAAGAGGAAATAGTGACTTTGATGAATTTCGCTCTGGACCCTTTCGAAGGGTCAGGAGCGAAATTCACTTTTTGCTTGCCTATTCACACTAACTTTCACTTTCTTCACTTCACTTCATCTGCAATCCCCCATATTGAACCCACTTCTAAACTTGGCAACATTGGTTCGATCTTCGCAAGGCCCAAAAAGGAGAATTCGCTCAAAAAACTAGCCAGGGACAGGACCTATCCAGAATTTCGCTCTGGACCCTTTGGAAGGGTGAGGAGCAAAATTCCAATATTAGCTCAAAATTTGCATCTTTGGTGGATAAACATCTTTTCAAGGCATTCCAAATAGCTTCTCTCATCCTAGTCTAGGCCTGACTTAGCACAAAATTTGGAGAAAAGGATGGTTTTAGTGTTTTTCGCTCTGGACCCTTTGGAAGGGTCAGGAGCGATTTTCAAGTTTTGAGCATGTTCCTCCATTCTTCAACTTCAATTCACCTCCAAGACTAAGGACACATTGCCTCACCCCTATCTAGGCCATAAAAATCAAAATTTTAACTTGTCTTGCAAAGAAAGTAGGTGATGTTAGGGTTTTCGCTCTGGACCCTTTGGAAGGGTTAGGAGCGAAATCCTTGGTTTGGGCTATTTTCCATCATTTTTCTACATCAATTAACTTCATAAGGCAAGAACATGTCTCCTAGCACCCATCCAACCTGAGTTTGACTTGGTTTTGCAAGGGAAAATAGGTTATTGAAGAATTTTCGCCCTGGACCCTTTGGAAGGGTCAGGAGCGAATTTCTTCCGCTAGCCCAAAATCATCATTTTTGGAGACAACAATCAACTCAAGGGCAATCTCAAGGGCATTTTTCACCTTGGTCTAGGCTTAGGTTGGCACAAATTTTGGAGAAAATGATGGGTTTTAGGATTTTCGCTTTGGACCCTTTGGAAGGGTTAGGAGCTAAAATCTTGTTTTGGATTGGATCCTTGACTTTTCCTATTTTCATCCTCTTTGGGAGGCAAACATAGATCCTTCCTCATGCATCTCCACCTTGGTCTTGACTCTTGCTAAAGGAAAAATGAGTGTTTTCAAGAATTTTGCTCTGGACCCTTTGGAAGGGCCAGGAGCGAAATTCATCTTCTTGACTAAAATCCTTCATCTTTCAATCTTGACAAGGCTAGAACATTCAAAAATACCTTCAAACACGCCTTACGAACTAGAAATTTGGCCTTGATAAGTGAGAAATTGAGTTCTTCAAAGATTTTCGCTCTGGACCCTTTGGAAGGGTCAGGAGCGAAATCCCTATTCTTGGCCAAGATCCTGACTTCATTTTCACATTTCTTCATTCAAACAAGCGCTTTTACCTTCATTCAAGCCTGGGAATGCGTTAGTTCTAGGTTTTGGTCAAAGTAGAATGTCTTATGGAGAATTTCGCTCTGGACCCTTTGGAAGGGTCAGGAGCGAAATTTGCTTTGGACCCTTTGGAAGGGTCAGGAGCGAAATTTGACATTTTGGACTCTCCGTCAGGATCATTTTATGGAATATAACATTTAAGTATAAGAAAGAAGAAAGATATATTCTTATATAAGTTATATTCCATATATACTTCCAAGATGTTTGAGAGTGGTTTCGGACCTCCTGGAGTTATATTGCAAAATCTAGTTTTTGGAGGATTCTTCAGTTTTCTAGACTTTCAGGATCTCAGGACATTCCAGCCAGCCAAATTTTAGGGCATTTGAAGATCAGGATGACATTCCAGACTTCATCACTCACCAACTTGACCTATCTCAGACCTTCAAGAATGATACCCACTCACAAAGCAAGACACAATTAGCAACAAGAGCAAAACTAGGCCCTAAGGAAGACTCTCAAAGAAACCCTAACCTGGAGCACCTGCTGACTCCCCGGGCTCAAGCAAAGCCTACCATCCTATTGATCCCCTGGCGACAGTCAAAATGCAAAGCCTAATAGACAAACCCTAAACACCTAGAAAGAAAACCCCAGAAAGCAAAAAAAGTAGGGTCCCCCATTTGCAATGGGGCGATGTGTGAATAAGTCACAACAGGTGTGCCAAGTGCAAAATTGAGGGGCACACGAAAGGTAATTGTTCTAGAAAGCTCTATCGTGATATTTGCCAATTGATGGGTCATTCAATAAAGGAGTGACCATATAATTTGAAGAATAAAAGTACACAAGTACTCTTTGCACATGGATAATCCACTCTATCAAAGATACATAATGCATCACCTATCAATTATGGAAATCAAGGAGGAGGGTGAAATCACATAGTACCACTCCAAAGGACGTCTTATTATATAGTGTTGACAATGTAGCAAATGGGGACACTTTTAGAGAGACTACTAGAATAAGAAAGACAATCTACAATTAATATGCAAATAGTGTGGACTAAGGAATCATGCAGACATCGGTTGTCTGAAGCAGAAAGGTTTGAATATGTTGGTTGTGGTGGATCTAGATAAGGAAGCCTCCACGATTGGAAGGTTACATACAAAGAAGCCATTGCACCCAGATCCTTGTATGGAGAAGGAGAGACTCTGAAAAGCCAAAGCCAATGTTGAACAGGCGATGACGAATGAGAGAAGAATCTCTTTTGAAGTTGCTAGTACTCCTCTATGGTCAGAGTTTTAGAAGAATATAGTACGACTAGTGATGCAAATGTTAATACTTGTGAAGGTAACAAATCTTCTGCACGCTATGCCACGATTAAAAATGGCAATCACTATATAGTCGGTTACAACAAAGCCGACCAAAACCAATGTTAGCCACAAGAGGAATTGACATTGAAACCCTTACTTGATGGTGACCAGGCCATTGATCCCATTTTGTTGACAGTGAGCATCAGAATGAAGCCAATTGTTGTCGAGATGGAAATAATGGGGAAGAAGCTGAGAAAGACCATCATTGATGGAGGTTATAGAGTAAACATACTACTGGAAGACACTATGGCCACCAACCATCCACTTAGTGGGTGTTGACATTGATGTCGCAAAAGGTAAAGATTGGGACACAACAATTTCTCTAGGAATTCGTAGTCATCCCATTGTAGATTAAGTGTACTACAAAGTCCTTGGGAGGGGATGGTTGATTACTGCCAAGGTAAATCATAATTGGACGTGGAACACACTCTCGATCAAGAGTGAAGTACAACATCAACCTGATAAATAAAGGGGTGAGTGAGGAAAAGGCATCCTTTGAATTAGAATTTGAAGATGGAGAGTTTAGTATGGTGAAGGAAGGAAAGGCATGGAACCCAATGATGAATGGGTGCTTGAGTTGGAAGACTCTTCTGAATATGAGACGAGTTCAATGAATGACCTATTTCATAGGCAAATGTAGGACTTAGGTATTTTTGTCAGCATGTAATTTTATTGAAGCCATATCTTTCTGTGAAGAGCAATCGTGGAAAGCATGTAAAAAGAATAATTAATAAGGGGGCTAAAATAGAAAATATTATTAAGCATGAAGGAAATTTATTAAAGTACTTTGCCAAGGAAAATTTAGAAGGTGAATTAGGTGGGCCTAAAATTATGAAACTATTAAATAAGAGTTTGGACTGTTGGTTGAAAATTTTGTACACCTGGGGAATGTGCAAAATATTGGTTTCAGCCACAGTGTGTGAGTATGATACTCTCCTAACTTAGGGAAGGCTCCCCCTATCTACAAACTAAACTAATCTAATATGGGTGAGACAACAATCTTTCTTCTTTTGTTTCAAGAAAAACTATGCTGTTTTCTTTTCACAAAAAAGTAATAGCAATTGGAAATAAATAACAACAAATAAATAAATGAGACGTTTTTGTAGGATTTTTGGAACATAAAGGGAAGCAAAGTTTTCATGAAAGCACAAAGACCTCCATCACTTCCTCGGGATGGGAAAACAGAAATGAAAGCACAAAGTCTTCAACACTTTATTGTCCTATCAACCTTTGTAGATGATTTTCTGGTAACTAAGCACAATATGTAGCAGCTCAAAGCCTAACCACATGATGCACCTCTTATGCACAAACATAAAAAATAAAAGCAGCACAAAGTTTGCAAGCTACCCCCCCTTTGCTTGAGTGTTCTACAATAGTTTCAGACGTGAGAAGCAGCTCCAAGTCTGCAGTATCAAATCTTAAAACCAATCGAAAATTCCAAACACAATAGGCAGCTCAAAGTCTGCAAGATTGAGCTTGAATCCCTCTTGTATAACACCTCCAAACTCACAATCAATCTCTAGAAAATGTCGTCACATAACACCTTGAATCAACACAAAGTTTGAAAGCAATTTGCCTCTTTTAATTGACTCCAATCTGATTTACAACTAAGCTCAAAGTCTTAGAGTGTACATAGAAACTGACAGAGTTTTGTTGTATTGCCAAAAGATAAAAATTACAATAGATCCCCTCAAGTATTTAAAGGAGAGGAGCCTTGGAAAAAAGGTTTCAGTATCCTAACTAACTTGAGAGATTCTCTCAACTATCATGACTTATTCTCACTATAGTCCTAGTTGAACTCAACTTGTAGTTGCTTTACATGTAATTACAAATTTGCAAGTGAAGAGTTAACTTGCAATTACAAAGTTTTTTTTTTTTTACATGTAACTTGTCAAAACAAAATTACAAATGCATAATTGAAATTATTCTGTGTCTGAAGACACGACTCTAACTACATCATCTTTTGTCTGTGATGATCTTCATGCTGCTACAAGATACTCTTTGATCGAGGTAAATGACATCTTGAACTGGAACAAGAACTTGCACCCTTGATAGTCTCTATGCCTTTTGCCAAGGAACTTCAATCTTATTTTCGCATGCTTGGGGTAGTACTATTCATTCACGAGGGAAAGGGCTGCCTTCCTCTTTTCATGTCATGATCATCTTTGTCTTGAAAGCATTCTATAATTTGCATCCATGAATTGTTGTTGTATCTCTTCTTTGTATCATCCTCCTATCTTGAAATCTGCTTGGAAAATAAGGCCCATGCCTTAATCCATTGATTTGGTAGGTCGTGTGTGTAAACAAGACTGACAAGGGTAGGGATAAATTGATGCAAAAATGGGCTCACAAGTGAATTTCGGGTTTTGGAAACTGCATTACATGTGTGGGAAAAACAAGAGCATTAACTTGCAATTGTGGAGAACAAACATGCAACTTCATATGTGTAATGGGTAATTACACGTCTGCATTTGCATTTGGACCTTTAAGACTCATTTTCAAGTGTTTTTGAGTGCATTTTGGCCCAATTTCAGGTTCTGGAAGGTCGACTGCAAGTGAAGATACAACTGCAGTCAGGTTTTAAAATTTTGGCTGGAAGTGGACTTGTAACGGGAAAAATGATACCAACCAGTAATGGCAAACTTTATGTGACCATGGATAGATATGGAGAGGGACATTCTCATCTTGGCAACTTGGAAGATAGGAAAAACTCTCAACATTGTAATTTTTATAAAAAGAAGGTTAACTCTTTTTACTAAAGGGAAGGACAACATAACCAAAGCTACTTCTAATCGGGTTTTGAAATCTCGAATACAAGTAAAAATGAAAAGGGGGAAAATCTTGCACATTCACAAATTGCTTTGCAAATAACTTATCAATTTGGAGAAGATCTTGAAGAAACCCAAAATTTTAGCAAGAGCAAATGCCTTAGATCAAAGCAAATGGACTTCAAAGAAACCAAAATGATCTTTAAATAGGTAAGGAAGCCACCACATTATGATTGCAACCAGCAAACCAAATCGGTTTTGCCTTCAAACACTTCCACCAAAAACGGCTTAAAAGGAGAGGTATGCTTGACTTCAAACACTCATTTAGGGAGGACGTGTTTGTAATGTGGCAAGAAGGCGATTCTCATACTTCAAAACGTGGCAATAACCAGCAAAGACGTCTTCCAAGTACGTCTCTAAAAACGCCTTCAAAAATGCAAAACGTTTTTGCCCAATCTGTTTTTGGTGAAAAACTTGGCAATAAACATTGATTTCCAATGATTTTGCATGAATATAGGACAGATTTATCAGAGAAATGCCACAAGAAATGGATTTGGGAGAACATATGTGCAGGTTGGGTTCTTCCTTTCCAACTCCAAGTAAAATGTGCCCTCCATAAGATGTATTCGGGTTTCTAAAACACCTTTACAATTTTTAAATTACATCATTTTTTCCTTCATTTGGGCAAATTCGGGTTTTAAAGGAACAAGAACATAAAAGGACATGTCAAAATAACTTGTAATAGGGAAATAAAATCCCCATTACAAGTTTAAAATGACTTGGACAAAAAGACTTGTAATAGGGAAATAAAATCTCTTTTACAAGTCTTAAAATAAAACAATTTAAAGGACATAAAACATGTAATAGGGAAATAAAATCTCTATTACATCTAAAAATCAGTTAAATAGGAACTTTTAAAAGAAATTACATTTTCTTTTTGAACCTATAATTTTAAATTCACTTGCAATCTGTGCAAAAAGTTCCTACAATGATTTAAAAGACATAAAAAAGCAAGGGGGAAATAAAAAGTAAGTTATAGGTGACAAGTTTTAAATAAAGTGCACTTGTAATTGTTTTAAAATTTCCCTACAACACTAAACAAGAGAAAATTAAAACTTGCAATCAAAGGAAAATTTCCCACCTGCAGTGAGGAAGAAAAAACCCGAAATTGAAGGAAAGACATAGCAAACGAACTCGAAACACGATGAAATTTGAAATGTGACTGGAGGAAGGACCGAAGATCAATCTAGTTGACGAAGGAGCAAATTTTTTGCGTTGGGAAGTGTGCCTTAGGAGTGAAATCTTCAACGTGTAGTGACTGCTTTGAAACCCGAAATTGCTCAAAAGGCTAGGGAAAAGAAGACCAAAACTCACCAAAACTTGGGCTATGATGGCAAAGACACCCCCCAATGATTTGACACTAACAAATAAGAGTTTTGCAGCTCGTAAAACATGCCTTGGAGACAAAATGACACATTTTAAGCAAAAATTTGTAGGGGTTGTCACATTTTTGAAAATTAAAAAATGAGGACAACAGTGTAATGTCCCTAGTGGGGAGTTGTTTATTCGAAGCTTAAGACCTGCAAACAAACGTTAGTACTCCAACAAGTATGAAAGATAAGTAAACATGTGTATTTAAATATGCTATTTATACTAGTAGTAAAGACATGTTATTCTACATGTTGAATAATTAAATGCTCATTGATTGATTGCTAACTATACAAAATGGAAACATTCCTTAGGCTGATTTTACCTTGATTGACCCAACCCTCTATTGAGAACTCTTTCTCAGTTAGGACAACCTAGGTAATATCCACCTAAGGTCTCTATGGGATCTCTATTAATGAGTGAACTCATTAATGCTCTCAAAACTTGGCAGAGATCCCACCCCTGTCCAAGCTTCCCTATCTCTGACATATGCACATGGTTAACCTCCACAATATATATATTGCCTCTAAGAGATTCATTACGAATCTCCGAACCATGACATTCAAGGAATGCCCTCTAGCCTCTTTGAGTTCTCTTAAGAGAACTCGATATTCCTGTTATATGTCTCTGCCGAGATCCTCCTTGGTCTCTCGGTACTCTATGGTATACTATTTCTGTAATAATTCCTCTAGCTACTCTATGCTACCCCTGAAATCATCCTCTATTACTCTTAAAATGATTATATTTGCTTAATGCTATATGCAAACTATAATTATAAACTTGTGAGTAATAGTGATTCTAGGCAGGATTTAAATATTATATAAATAATAGTATCCTGATCGTATGATTGATTCTAGCTCTGCATACCTATGAAGTGTTCAACATAAATTACCTGTTGGTTTGTTGACTTATTTGCGGATTCTGGAGATTGCGAACCCCTTTGTTACTATACTCTGGCGTTTACAGCATTGCGTGTCTTCCTCTGCAGTTTATTGGAGATGCAAGGTATAGGCGTGACCATGCACTCCCTGCTTGTCTGCCTGTATGCTGGCTGCGCGGTTTACGCGGAGTTTCTTCTCCCGATACCCCTGGCTAACGGTGATGACCTCCTTTGCTATGTGCGCTTCTCCACATTCCTTTCTACCCCCTCTGCATTTCTTAGACGCGTTATTCATAGGCGTCTCGGTGGCTCCCTCTGTGGACATGGCTCGGGTCATGACTTTTGGAAGTCACGTCTTTGGAAAAAATCGCTATGTTTGTTTTAATTAGACTAATGCATACTTCCATTTATTTCCATAGTTCGATATATGTTTATTTAACATCTTTCTTATCCTTTACTACTAAATCGTTTAATTTCGTTTGTATTTTAATATTTAATTATTGTATTATGTATTAGTTATTATTTTTAAGAGAATCATGCTTTATTGTTTATTGCAAATAATGATATATTATTTAGTATTTGTTTGGTTTACAATAATATTTATTATTTATCATTTATTTACAAATAATTATTAATCATTTATTATTATTATTTACTAGATTTATAATAGTAATTATTATTTAGCATTTACAACTAAAGAGTAGTGATTTATCAATTATTATAATAATTTAATTAACAATGATCAATGTGTCTTTTAAGTATCGCAATATATTTATAAGTCAGGGGTCATTACAAACAGGTCGTACAACTTCATTCTGCAAGCTCATAGTACGACTGGTTATTCACAAGCTCACCCATTAGGGTTAGAATAAGAAATCCAAAACCAGCAAGAAGGAACCCTACACCTTTTGATCACCGAGAGCCCAAACTGGGAGGGTGAGAGCATATGGTAGCATGGGATTGTTAGTTGCAAATTGCTGAAGTACTGATTACAATAATGGACGGCAAGCCGGCCCCTTCCGCTTATCCAGTGGGTAGACAAAGAAACTTGGCGGTAAACCAGCCAAGTGAACAAACACTCCAAAGCACGAATCACTCTACTACACTATTTCAATGGGAGGACTGAACACACATAACAAAGCTCAACTCAACCGCTTGTGCAGCGGGAGGATCATCACAACAAATATCACTCAACCGCTTATGTAGTGGGAGGACCATTACAAACATATATCACTCGACCGCTTATGCAGTGGGAGGACTGAATTACAAATATCAAATGTAGGCGCCAAGCCAACCTCTTCCACTTTTCAGCGGGGGTATGCTTTACAGTCCAGAAGTGGTTGATAGTACTACTATCCAACTATACAAAATAGAGAAGAGAGATTAGAAAAGAAGAGCAAAGCTGATCACAACTGAAAATTATTATCAAACCAACTCAAGGATAAACAACTACTGCTGTCCTTAATTCCGAAAATGCATAACACGTAGACCAGCCACTACCAGAAACACCAAAATGCTCATAACTAATTCAAATGTAATGTCCCTACTAGTTAGAGATCACTGTCCTGCAAAACAAATTGTTAGAATACAACATATATATATCAGTATAAACCATCTTTTTAATTTCCAATCTATCTTTAATACTAAATTAACATATTCATTATTTTCATCTAATAAAAAGGATACGAATGCCATACAAAAGCATGTCCATAGGCGGCCGTAAGGCTCGCCCTCTTGGAACCCCTTGGTTCCAAGATGTCCTTAGGCGGTCGTGAAGCTCGCCCTCTTGGAACCCCTTGGTTCCAAGCCCTCCAGGAAATCGAAGATGAGTTCGAATCCTGTCTTGGGTGTAATCTCTTACACCCAAGCCATCCAAGGAAGACCCTTGTCTATTCCTTGCCTTGGGTGATGCCTTCATCATCCAAGTCCTCAGAGGGGATTGGCCAGATCCGTCTCTCTTGGTTGAACTTAATCAACCAAGCCATACATATGCATATCAATTTCAATACATTCCTATCTATTTATTAATATGTATTCAATAACATCTATTTATGCATATTTATCACATATGTTTACACATATCTCTTAACATGTTCATTAGCATATTTATACATATAAATTAACATATGAAAATCATTCATTAACATATAAATTAAAATATTCAGTAACATATTTATACGTATTAATTACATTTGTTAACATATATATTAAATATGTATTAATTTCATTCATTACATATATATTAAAACATTCATTCCTTACTGTATGTATTAGAACGTTAATTACTTATATTCTATATTACATACAGTAAGTAACCCGTAACATATATATATATATATATAAAATATTAATTTATTACTTACCTATTTGTTTGTAGTAGTAGTGGTTCCTCTAACTGCAGTCTTTCCTTACCCTTCTCCGTTTCTTCCTTTTCCCCCAGCCTCTTGTCGCTGCTCCTTATGTAATCTGTGAGGGGTTGTGCCCCTCCACGGTCCCGTCCTGCATGAAGGGGTGCGGGGGTAACCGCAGCCCACGCACCTCTTCGTGTGGAAGTAACCCTTATCTAGGAGTCCGCGGTTTAAAGTTATGCATGGTTTGTATTGCGTATTACCTTTAATTCCATTTTAAATATATTAAATATAACATTTCATTTAATATATTAATTATTAAATATCATTTCATTTTAAATATATTAAATATAACATTTCATTTAAATATATTAATTATTAAATATCATTTCATTTTAAATATATTAAATGTTAAGTATCATTTCTTTTAAATATATTAATTATTAAATAACATTTCCTTTATTAAAATGAATTAAATATATTTCCTTTATTTTTCATAGATTACTTATTTATTTTAATTATTCATTTATAATAACTTTATTTAATTAGTCCACGAGTGATTTACATCTCGTGATACCTTAGGGGTTATCACATCAAATCTACTCAGAATCACACCAAATCAAAGCGAATGAACTGAATGACTTAAGCGAACATTTTAGAACCTCAAACCTACAACTTCATGCCCAAATAACACCAGCACACATCCCAATGCAGCAATGAAAAAAATTTCCTCGGCTGAAAAGTTCGATTTGCAACATTAAATTCAAATTAGCGAACTTGCGGCTGCAAATTGGTGGACCTCATAGTGGTAGAAAACTTCAAAGCCAATATCCAAAATGAAACAATCAACCTGCAGGGAGCTATATTCAAAACATTGCTTCCACCACTTCACAACCAGCAACACACCTTTGCTCAGAAAACTGAAAACACCAAAGAAAAATCCATCAGAATGAAGCTCATTGTATTCCTTAGGATGACAAATAGGCTCTCCCACAGTTAGGTACTATCTCACAAGCACAAAACTGGCACAAGCTAGGAAGCAGTCAACTTCTAAGCAATAGTCTGGCACAAATTCGGCAGCACTTCATTATAAAATGTTCAAGATGCCAAATGAGAGTCTAAGCTCTCATATTTATAGATTCTGAGACCCCAAATTCACCTCCAAATGGTGACCAAATTACAACTTCTTCATTTGCATTTCATTTCGCACTCCCTCATGTGTTTGGCATCCCCTCCTAGGCAAAAAGTTCGAAATTTTTGCTTGGTGAATAACTTGCAACTTCCTTTTCTCACGCCATTGACTTAGGGAAAATCTAATATTGTTAGGTACAAAGTATTTTTCCATAAGTCGTCCAAAACACATTAAATATTAACTTTAGCATAAAGTAATAATATTTAATAAATCACTGAAAATCAAATACTGATTATGCCAAATTGAAATTATGGATTGAAGTGCTGAAAACCATCAAACTGAGGTGGGTTAGAACTCACGATCTGCTAAAATAGAATTACCTGAAATTACACTTCTAAAAATAGTAAGTCCTGAAAACAACTTCAAAAAGATTGTTCTTCGAACCCTGTAGCTCAACTCGAGAAACCTAGAAAAACCTCAAAATCTAGTCACTTGCCACCAACTTACTAAAAATAGTAAGTTAAAAAATCATTTCGGGACCGAATGCATGCTAGACTACCTTGAAGCTCTCGAAAAACGTAGAAGGAATCCCCAGTTCATTTTGCCAATCTCCAACCAGAACATCACTAAAAACTACGAAGAATCCTCCTAGAAAATAGGAAACCCTAATTCTTCATTCCAATCAGCCTATGGGTCTCCGGAATAGGCCAACGGACCATTGATTACTCCTCATTGAGAAGGGGACATTACACTCCGCCCTCCCCAAGATTGCTTGCCCTCAAGCAATTGCAAGTTTAAATGCTGCAGAATCTCTTCACTCACCCAAGTAGCGTACTCTGCGGCTAGGTTCTTCTACTTCACCAAGTACTCCTTGATTGTACTTCTCCTCAAGGAGTGCTCTCTGAAATCAATAATCTCTTCAGGAATCAGAACCAACTGCCGTTCCTCATCCAAAGGGGGTAAATTTGAAGAGATCAATACGTTGTGTCCTAGTGCCTTCTTGAGGCGTGGCACGTGGAAGACATTATGAACTTTGCTACTTTCTGGTAGCTCCAACTCGTAAGCCACTGCACCAACTTTCCTGGTGACTTGGAATGGACCATAGAAATGTGGCTTAATTTTTTCTGCTCCACTCTTCTTAAGAGAAGACTGTCTGAAAGGTTGAAGTCTAAGGTAGACCATGTCTCCAACCTCAAATGATCGCTCTACATGTTGCTGGTCAATGTACAACTTTTGTTGATTCTGCACAATCTGGAGGTTATTCTTCAAAGGCTTCAGAATATTAGACACTGCTGTACCGTATCCTTAGATTGAGGGACTTTGCTATCACCAAATATCAAATCAGCAAAGCTAGGGGCCTCGTAACCTTACAGTGCCATGAAAGGAGACATCCTAATGGACATGTGATATGAGGAATTATTGCAATATTCCCTTAAATGGAGCCATCTCACCCATGTTTTTTGCTGTTCTGAAACATAATTTCTAAGATAGCCTTCCAACCATTTGTTTACAATCTCTTTTTGTCCATCAGTCTGGGGGTGGTAGCTTGTGCTTGGAGTAAGCACTGTGCCACACAATCTGAAAATATCCTGCCAAAAGGTGCTTAGGAAATTGCTGCCCCTATCACTTACAATATTCTTGGGCAGCCCATGCAATCTAAACACTTAACGGAAAAACACATCAGCCACTTGAGCTGCTGTAAAAGAACCAGCGATGGCGAAGAAATGAGCAAACTTGGTTAATCTATCCACCACCACGTAAATGCAACTGCGTGATCAAATCCATTGAAATACTTTCCCATTTTTGGTTGGGAATAGGCAGCGGTTGCAACAAACCAACAGGTAGAGTATGCTCATTTTTGTTCATCTGACAGGTGTGACACTCTTTGATGTAGGTCAACACTTTATTTTTCAGCCCCTTCCATGAGAACCTCTCACGAATCTGTGTGTAGGTCTTGAAATAACCTTGATGACCAATAAGGGGAATGTCATGAAAAGTCTGTAGAATCTTCTTTTTGAGCTAAGATCCAGGTAACAAAAAGATCCTACCCTTGTAGAGTATCAAACCGTCTACCACCTTTTACCTTTCATCCTGAAAAATACCCTCTATAATGCTAGTTGCAAACTGATTTTTGGCTTATTCAGCAAGCAATAAATCTTTCCAATCAGCAGTGAGCTCACATAGAGAGTTCAAATGGGGTCTTCGTGAAAGAGCATCTGTCACAACATTGTTTTTGTCTTTGACATACTCAATGTCAAAGTCGTAAGCTTGTAGCTTACCCATTTCTGTTGCCTCTCATTCAGGTCCTTTTGATGCATGAAATGCTTGAGGTTGTTGTGATTTGTCTTCACCAAAAACTTGCTTCCTACCAAGTACTGCTTGAACTTGGCCAGGGTGTGCATAATCACAAGCATTCCTTATCATAAATAGAATATGATCTCTCAGCTCCTCTTAGTTTTCTGCTTTCAGACGCAATCGGGTGTTTGTCTTGCATCAACATAGCTCCAACACCCTCTCCCGATGCATCACACTGAAGCTCGAAAGGCTTGGAGAAATCAGGTGGGGCCAAAACAGGGCATGAGCTCATAAGTTCTTTAAACTCAAAAACTCCTTGTGCCTTTTTTGACCACACTAAAGCTCCTTTCTTAGTGAGATCCGTGAGGGGGGCAGCCATCTGAGAGTAACCTTTCACAAACTTCCGATAGAAGCCACATAGACCCAAGAACCCCTTCAGGTGAGTCAAGTTCTTAGGTGGAGGCCAATCAACTATGGCTTTGATCTTTCTGGATCAACCTTCACTCCTTCTGCATGGATGATATGCCCCAAGTACAGAAACTCCTTCATTCCAAATTCACACTTAAGATTCTTTTGCAAACAATGATTCATACTCCAGAATGCTGAGAATTTCATCTAAGTGCTGCAAGAGCTCCTTCGATGACTTATTGAAAATGAGGATGTCATCAAAGAAGATAACCATGAACTTCGACAACTGCTTTTGAAAAATCTTGTTCATGCACGACTGGAAGGTAGCAGGTGCATTAGTCAAGCGAAAGGGCATGACTAAATACTCAAAATGCCCAAAGTGGCACCTGAAGGTTGTCTTCTCAATGTCAGATTCCTTCATCCTAATTTGATGATAGTCAGACTTGAGATCAATCTTTGAAAAGTAGACAACATTATGTAGCTCATCAATCCTAGGAATAAGATACCAATTTTTTATGGTTTTTTGATTGAGAGCCCGATAATTCACGCACATGTGCATGGTCCCATCCTTCTTCTTCACCGGAACTACAGCTGAATCAAAAGGGCTCTTGCTCGGCCGAATGTAATCCATGTCAAGAAGCTCCTTATTGGCTTTCTCAATTTCATCCTTTTGCTTCCTGGGGTATAGATAAGGGGTGGTCATGACAGGCTTAGCTCCTTTTACTAACTCAATAATGTGCTCAATACCTCGCTCAGGAGGTCTACTTGGAGGTGGATTCTCAAACACCTTACTCCTCTTTGTAATCAAAGCTTGAATGTCATGAGGATAATTTCTCTTCTCTTCAAGTGAATTAGATGGCATTATCACACACTCAGGAGATTTTCCAAGAGGGGGATTCCCAAAAATCTTACTGTTTTTTGTGAATAAAGATTCTATGTTTGTAGAGTAGCTTCCTTTTTCTTCTAGTGGACTCGATGGCATTATGAAACACTCTGCTGCCCACTCCACTTGGTTATGGTGGATCAGCCTCTCCATCCTCTTCAAGTATACAATCCGAGGGCCTCCATTAGACACCCCTCTCAATACTACCCTCTTTTCTTCAAACATGAATCTAACTCCATCGTTTGCAAGTTGACGGTGATCTCTCCAAGAGATTGCAACCATTGAATGCCGAGGACCACATCATCATTTCCTCCAATGTTGACAACATAAAAGTCATCCTTGACCTCATGGTTACCCAGCTTCATTGACATGTTTGAAACCATCCGTTTGCAACAAATGGCTGTTCCATCAGCCACCATGACCTTGAAGTATTTAACATCATCAGTGATTAGACCTCTCTTTGCAACAATTCTAGCATCAATGAAGTTGTGAGTTGCTTCTGTATCAATTAGAGCAACAAGTCGATGCTCTCCCAATACTCCTCGTACTCTGAATGATTCATTCTTTTGAAAGCTCGAGAGTTGGGCAACTATACCCCTACCTTCATGGTCGCTTTCAAGCCCTTTTGGAGCCTCTTCATACTCACTTCCCTCCAAATCAAGCTGCTGTTCTTCCCATGGCATCTATGACTTGGAACCCAAGGTTCTTTGCAGGAATAGCATAGATTCTTTCTCCGGAGCTCTTCACGGAGCTCAAAGTCGATCCGGGAGGGGAACTTCTTAGGTTGATTAGAAAATTTCTTCTTGTTTTTATGAAATGAGAAAGGCTTTGACTGAAATTTTGACTTAGGGGCAGCCAACACCATGCTCCTAGCCTTCTTGATTGCTTCAGCCAAGGTGGGCGGGTCAAAGGCTTTTACCCACCCCTTCAATGGTTATTCAAGTCCCTCAGTGAATAGGACCACTAACCTCTTCTCAGAAATACTACTAAGCATAATTGAAAGACTTTGAAACTCACTTATGAAAGTATCCAAAGAGCCCCGTTGTTTGAGTTGTGCAAGCTCTCGAAACTTCGCCTCCGGATCCTTGGTATCAAATCTTTCAATCAACTTGTTGGTGAATTCAGCATAGGTATTGATCAAGTTATGGCCAAGGGTGACCAACCTATGGACCACTCGTAAGCAACTTCATCCAAGTGCAAGGTGGCAAACATGATGGCCTCTTCTTCGGCCATAGGCCGCAAGGACAAATAATTATCCAACTTTTGCACCCACGCTCTAGTTGTGCTCTTACCGTTTTCATCAAAATGCGCTAGAGTAACCTTCCCAAGAGCTTGTTGATAATCTCTTGGAGTGGAGTATCGATTATCATATCTTCCTTCCTTGCTCTTCTTCTGATTCATGTACTGGTCAACAAAGAAGACATTTCGGATCTCTTGGGAAAGTGATGCATACTCCACAAAACTAGACCGGATCTCATCAGCCATAGGGACTTCGACTTTAGGGGGTGGTGTTTCTCTTGGAAGGAAAACTGGTTGGAAAGGCCTTGTCACTGACCCAATAGGCATTCCACCATTATTGGTACTATTGTTGCTGCCATTCCCATTACCACTAGAGTTGTTGGAAGTGCCGACATTATTTCCACTCATATTTTGATTCTGATCTTGACTATGCTCTCCTCCAACACTCTGTCTAAAAGTGGCTATCATCTCGGATGTCATGTCCATCATAGTATCAAATTTTTTCTCCATTTTGTCCACAGCCACAATTGCATCATTCTGACCGAATATTCTCTCCCATTGAATCCACAAAATCTACTAAATCAACCTCCTTATCTCGGTTTCTCAAAACCTCTAAAAAAGTTTCCTCTATTGGCACTGACAGCATCTGATACTGCTGCATTCTCTGTTCCAGGTTGCATTATCTGATATCTCTGTCACTCATGGAACCCTTCTGTCACACAGGCTGGTAGGAAGAGTGGCTCTGATACCACTGTGGTATCCCCACAATTTATTTATTTATTTTTAACAAGATTACACACAGTCTGCAGTCTGTATGATGGTAATTAGTTAATTTGATTAAAGTGGCAGACCAGATCTGACATGTGTCAGATCTGTCTGTCTTGACCAGCCACAATAGATATATGAATCATTAAGGTTTTCAAAAGCAGTAGTAGTATTAAGGATTTATAAAAAGGTCAATAATAATAATAATAATAATAATATATATATATATATATATATATATATATATATATATATATAGGATGTTTTGGTCAAAAAATAATAATGATATTGGATCAATAAAAAATTAGAAAGAACTCTTAGGAAATAGTCACCGAGAGGAATAGCGAGATTTATCTTCTAACGAGGAAAAATACAAAAGTACTTGTTAATAACTAATTTAAGAATGCCAATGACTGGCTCCATGTTTAGCCTCTCAATCAATTTTAGTATATGGAAATTAATTATTTATGCTAATCCGATTGGGGACATTACATCCTGTGTGATAGATTTTCTTGCTACACATTGTATGAGAAAAAAAGTACTTGGTTCTCAGTGCACGAACCATTCTCAGCAACAATATGCGACATTTTTTGTGACACATCGTACAGCTTGCTTTCACAAACTGTGTATGACCTAGTTCATTAGGAATACGACTGCCTTCATGTGGCAGCATACGGCCTCCCACACTCGGTCTACGACTTAGGTGATTTCTTGGTACCCTCATACGACTTCCACATGGTCATCCAAGGTGCTTTTTGATTTCTAGCACAACTCAACTTATTACTAACATGCAATGAGGTGGATTCTTCGCAACACAAACCTTCATATGCTGCGTACGTGGGTTAAACAGTCTGAAATCTCTATTTCGTGGCTTCATCAACATTGTTTTTGGCATTTAAAAAGTCACAAAAATTATGTGTGTCATGATGATTAGTGTGGTTCGAAAGGTCCTAATTTGGGCTTGGCGGCGGAGGCTCTACCCTGTATCAGCGAAGCGGGTGTGCCTTGGTAGCTGCCCTAGAACCCCGTGAGGGGCGTTGCCCATAGACCCCCATTTGATTTTCCAAGTCCAATACAAGTCTGAGTTTGGAAGGTGCACTTTGAAGTTAATATAAATTTTGTGTACGAAACTGTCCTTAGTCTTCTCGAATGTTACTTGATGTTTACTTGTCTTTGGAAGTCAAATTTTTCTTTGGATGGGGATGATGTAGTCAGTGTACAATGTATATAATTATGTTTGATAATATTTGTTATCTAACAATTTATCTACTTTTTTTCTACTTGCCTTGCCATAATAATTGCCTAGGGTATGGAATTTGGACATAACAAGTGTATCTCATATTTGATGTGGTCTTTTAAAATCTCTTTGAATAATTCCTCAAGTTTTTCTCTGCAATATTCTCGACTCTTAAAACATATTATGAAGTCAATAAATATAATCCTTGATCATACCTAGCTATTTGCTTTAATTTGGTTATTTGATTGAAGTAGCTATCCATACGATTGTCACCATAGTATGTTCCTTTTGGAAAACATACTATGTGTCTAGACATCCCTTATTTTCCTGTTTTTGACATAGCCAATGATACCAAATGAATTGGTTTGGTTCCAAATTTCCAAGTATAAGGATGCCATTCAAGCTTTTTGTTGACATGGAACACCATGAAGGTCAATGATTTGCTTCATTTGGTAAAGTCAATTGTTTGGATCTTTACTGACTTCTGCATATCCATCTTTGCTCTTAAATGCTTAGTCATAGAATTACTTGGCTGATGCTTCATCTTTGGATATGATTAAAATCCGAAGCCTCATGCCTCATAGAAGACACAGAATCTTCCTGAGTCTTGTGGTGTGTCTCCATGTGTTGGAAATGTTAAGAACCTTAGCAAGACACTATTTGTTCATCCATTTTCATGATATTACTCATCTCAGCTTCCCCTTGTGTTTGCTCCATCATTGCCGACAAGATCTTCATTTTGTTGCCATCTTTCCTTAATTGTTCCCTTATAGATTCATTATCTATGAAACTAATCTGCTCAATTACTACATCATCATTGATTGGAGATTTTCCAGGTTTGACAATTCTTTTTGCCTCTTGTTGTGGGGCTTGCCATGATAATATCCAAGTCTTTCACAATAATTCACTACGAAAAAATTAAACTAATCTGATTTTTTTATTGTATCTATTTATAACCTCTGAAAAAAATGTCTCCCAGAAATTTGTAGTCTTGATAGCAAATTTGGTGGAAACCATAATTTTGCAATAACTTCTTCAGTTTTGCTCCAAATGACCTTGGACTGTATCAAGTTCAATATGTCTTTGATTAACACTCCAAAAATCAGAATTTTTTTGTTGCTTTGAAACCTTAGGTCTGAATTTATTGGAAATCCTAATTTTGTATTAACTACAAATCTGCTCGAAATGACATCAAATCTGGAGTGTAGCAGTGTCAGTATGGACTTGAAAAAGCCTTTAAAAATCAAGGAAGAAATTACCAAGTTGACATTTTGAGTAAAAAAATGCATTGTTTTTGGCCCTTGAAATGCCTAGATCATGCTTGGATACCAATACTGATGAAATTAATTGCACAAGAGAAGAATATTATAAGAAATATGCTACAAATGCCTAATAACAGAGAATATTAATGAATATTAATCCACTTTGATGGGGCAAACCTCCAGATATTTCTGTTGACAACACAATTCCCAATATGAGGATAATAAATTAACCATTTGCTCCTATATATGCAATATTCATGCCCTAGCTGCTATCCAAGCCAACTTAGAGAACTGAATATAACATGTATAGTGACTTAATTTCTTAAATAAGACTAACTGATCATATAACTTAATAAAGAGTTAAGGTAATCATAAACTGACTACTGATAACTTTGTGCACTCTATAAGGTTATGTACACAGTAGAATATGCAATGGTATAAAGGTTATGTAATGATTAAAAAAGGCTGTGACCCTAATGTTTTGTCTTCCCGAGTAGAACATCCACATGGTGTCGTGTGGGACTAAATACTCGGAATAGAAAAATTCTCAAAAATCTATTCTCTCCATTTATTAAATGACAACAGCTGTCTCAACTCTTAGAAATGCCTTAATAAAACTAAAGGTGTGTTTTGATAGTTAGTGATATGTTTTGCATACAACGATTTGACATCAACCAAATGTCTTTTGATGATCAAATTTCTTGCAGGTATGTCTAAATAGTTGAAGTATTTCAAATTTAGGGAAGTTCTCATGGACAAAGATATCTATACGCTATCACCCATACCAAGAAATCTTCCTCAATGCAATTTTAGAAATGTTACCTCAATATTGGTTGGGTTATTGTTCATCCTCATTAGGATGATAAGTTCATCTCTATGTTTCAAAGGTATCCTAATGACTCTTAAAACCTTACTTCTCATCTCTAAATCATTCCAATAAAGAGGTTGCAGTCAGATTTGCACACAAATGTGAAATTTACTATTCCACGTTCTTTACAATATCGTGTGCCAAAGCCTCGAAAAATATAAGCATGTAGGGCAAAGTACCTAGTAGTTGAGAAACATCCTATAGTCGGGAATGCATTGGGACATTAAAATGCAATTTCTGTTTCATTAAATTGCTATTAGTTCTGACTTCATAGCTATTAATGCTGGCAGTCAATACTTATACAAAAGAAACAAAATCTTTCTTGAAAAGGTAACAAATCATGTGATGCGGTAGAGCAGACTTAAAAGACTTGAGTTAATGCACAATCATCGGACTCACTCATTGGACTCACCTTTACACCACAACAAAAGAATGCTTATCTGGCACCATATATGATGATGTGGATCTGAAATATTGGGTTTAAGCAGTGAACATGTTAGGTAATGTGGCGTAAAAGTTTCAGAATAATTTGGAATTGCAAGGTTTGAGTTTAAGGGGTGCAAAGTTTGGGCTCACATCTATTGGATATTTTACCCTATAGTGTACAAACTTCATGTTGTCTTTTCAAATCGATATTCTAGTTCTTGGTATTCAAATAGGATGATGAAGAATAAATATGTTGGTTACAAAATATAAATGGGTAGGTACAATTCTATAAATGTAAATGCCTCCACTAGAGTAGGAATTTTCTGAAACCATTGAATAGAACAACATTATGTAATCACTCTTCCAATGCTCATTAATTACAGTCTTGAATAAATCAGTCCATTTAAGTGTCTTGGTACACCTAGTTTAACGTGGTTGTTTGGGAACAAGTAGATTCTACCTCCCTCTGAGTTGGCATGAAATAAACTTGTTTCAATTTGGCGATCGCTATATGCTTTCATATTTTATTACGATGAAGAAATTTTTAATAGGTTCTTTCAAATAACTTCCATTAATACATAATACATTTTGTTAAGGTTTTTCATGTTACCATTTGTATCAAAGAGCAAGTGGGAAAAAAATTTACACGGTAACTCGTGAAGATACATAGGGATATAAGAATTTCTTATTGTCATGGATCTCATCTATATTATTCTCTTTTTATAACTTGTGCAGGGAGAGAAATTCAGCATGATTGCTTGTGGATGGCGTCACACCATTGCAGTTTCAGATTCGGGTAATTTGTACACATATGGCTGGAGTAAGTATGGGCAGCTTGGACATGGTGATTATGAGGACCATCTTGTTCCATGTCGAGTGGAAGGTTTAAGAAATTATCATATAGCTCAGGTTTGTTACATATTAAATCCATCGTATTTTAGTTTTTTTTGTCTTTGTTTACATGATGTCTTATTTATATCACAGGTTTATATTGAGTTCTGAAGTATGTTCTTTAATAATCTTCTTGATGTATGTAATTTTTATAAGTGTAGGTAAGAATTATTGGATCACGAAATTTGATTATTTTGTGGATTTACTGTAAATGAGGAGTTAAATGATCCTTTTTATGAGACATGATGATAGTGCCTTCTTTCTTTTTAAGTTTCTTAAAGTGGAACAATTATATCTCTTTTCTAATCTTGCTTAGATTATAGTGTATGGTTATAAAGAAATTGAGACCCTTATGGCATAAGAAAGAAACTAAATGTGTTTATCAAAATTCTTAGAGAGCTATAAATTATAATAGTCTAAATTAGGTATCAATAAGCGGCTAGGAAAGCATTTATAGATCATACCACTGATTTACTGAAATATTCCGAGCCAAATTTTTTCGTTTTTTCAATTGCAAGTTACAAACAAAACGCACCCGTTAAGGTTAGCTCTAAACCAAAACGATGCTGAAGCAACTCTAACCAGAATGTACACCAGGATCCCGATGTGGGCAAGGTGTGAGCATTGGTCAAAGGATTTGAAAGAAATCCTGATACAAAGAACTCTAACCAAGAATGCACCGGCGAACGACGAGCTTGTGGTCAGAGGATCCTTACCAACTAATAAACTGAAATAACTCGACGTCAAGAATGTGCTTTCCAAACCGAGATGGAATGGGAGCTACCATATGATGGAGATACTAAGAATTACAATGCAATTACAGAAAATAAGCGAGAATGCTGAAAGTAACTCAACACCCAGAATGTGCTTTCTGAACCGGAGTGGGAAAGGAGCTACCATAGGGCGGAGATGTAAGATATTACAAAGCAATTACGGAATGCAGAGATGAGCATTACAAAATGATAAAGCAAGATTATGAATTGCTGTCAGTACTACTGCCAGCTTACAATATGATAGATAATGCCTTGCTATCAATGTGAATCAAGAGATGAATAGAGCTGCAACAATATATATTGAGTTTCCCTCACTGAGTAATAAAGCTTAAATCAAAACTCTATTATTTAAGCCAACATGACAATGTGATTTGTGACAGTCCTGTTTTCCGCATGCATGAACAGCAGCCCTGTAACTCACAGATTCACTCACAACTCACTCCAAACTCAACCAAATTCCACCAGACGAAATGCAATATGATCCTATGAAGATGGCGACCAAGATAGGACACTGAAAGCTGATCAAAAGTGTCTATTTAATCTATGCACGAAAACCAAGACAAGCAAAAAGGTACGGCCCAGCAAGAGGGGCGATTTTACTTTAAAAATCCCATGCTTCTCTAAAAAATCTGAAACTTAAGACAAAGGTGGCGGCCTTCCCAGACAAAAGGATCTAAACAATACCCAGAACGATCTTTTTGGTATTTTTTGACTTATGAATGAAAAGACAACCTGCTGTAATGAAAATGCAATTTCCAGAATTTCTCTAATATGCATAAATCTGAACTAGAAAGCCATAAGCTGATTACAATGCACAAATCCCAATACAAACTCTCAAAACTACACTATCTCACCACTAGTCGCTATCTTTCAAGCGAGAAGCAATGCCAAGCTAGGAGGCGTACATTCCTCGAAGCAATCCCAAAGCCAATCCGGTAGAATAACATTCCTGTAGACAAAAAAGATACGAAAAGAGAACCAAAGGCTTCCTTTTATAATTTTCCGTTGACCTTCTCGAAAGCCTAATCTTCCTTTCAGAGCCAAACCCTAATCCTCCAATAGATGGCGTCGCTTTCTTCAAAGCTTCAATTTTGACTTTTTAATTAAATTCATCACTTAAGTATTGGCGTCCAACTTAAGGCTTTAATTCAACCTTAATAATTATAAAATAATCTCAATGATGGCGCCACCCCTTAAAGACCCCTTTTAAAACAACATTAAGTTAAGAGATTAGGCCAAGGGGGGGAAATATAACATTAAAATATAATGTTATTTAAGTGAAATGAACTTATCTCTCCGAAACTGCATTCCCAATGCCAAAATTGAATAAACCAATTGAGTTGACTGAAGAGGAAAGTCAACTGTGCCGAGACCAATAGCATCACTGCCAGAAATAGAATTTACTACAAATAGTAAATTCCAGAAAGTGCTCAGAATGCCAAGAGAAACATATCACTGCAAAGTCCACAGAAAACCCAGAAGGAATCCATAGTCCAAACACCAATTCACGAGCAACTACAACCTCCACACAAGAAACCCTAATCAAACCGTCCGAGTAGCCTACGGGTCTCCAGAATAGGCCAACGGTCATCTGAGAAGATCATGCTCGAGAAGGGGACATTACATTTACAAATCTTCTAGTCCATGTAGAATTATGTGTCTCATATCAGAAATCAGAATTAATAAAATGAATTATAGATTAAGTTGAAACAAATAGGCATGAAAACAAAGGAACTACACAAGAGACTCAAAACATTTACCCTTGGAAAACCTCTGATGAGGTTAAACCGAGCTATAAAGACCCATAGGTCTGACTATGTATTCACTTTAAATTGTAACAATACAATGCATAGATAGAGCTTTTGTTACAGCACCTTAACAGCAGATAAGAGAAGCACCTATCAACTTCAGTTTTGTGTAGAATTCAAACAGCAATGTTCAGATCTGATACAACAAAGTCTACAGATCTTCTTCTTCACCAGCATACAGGCCTAAAGATTATTCATCAATCATCACCTTGGAAGGAGAGGCTTCAAAACAATTTGCACCCTTATAGAGATAATTCACACTTGTTTGAGAAGGTTCACACCTTTCTTTTGAAGAGCAGATCGAACTGAATTGATTTCATTTGCAACCAAAATGTTCTTTATTTATATGATCTGCTGGGGACGCAATATGAGGTCGGCCTCATAAACTTTGGTGCCGAAAACCCTTTTATTATTTTGTCGATAATCTTTTTGGGGCCACACGTTATATTTGTTTGCTGTTTGATAAGGTGAGGCGTGGTCTCCCTTTAGGGTCGGCCCTAAAGGGACACACTACCTCTTGTAGCGTGAGGGCCCAGTCCTATTTTCTTTCATAGTTACAAAAGAACACTCTCTATTAATTAGGAAGAAAATGAATACATAATTAGAACCTTTAGAGTTCCATCTAGCACACAAGCATAGAATTACATCTTCCACCTAACACACAAGCATAGGATGGTTCTAGCACACAAGCATAGAAAGTGTAATACACAAGTGGGTCTTTATGCAATTACAACCTTCCATCTAGCACACAAGCGTAGATTGGAACCTTCCATTCTTGCACACAAGAATTAACCATTCTTGATCCATAGTGGATTACTGAAGTTGAGGCTGTCTCTAAAGTATTCAAACTTCACTCTGGACAAGGGCTTGGTAAGAATATGTCCAACCTATTCATATGTGTTGATATACTTTAGCTAAATGGCGCCTCTTTGAACAAGAGCCTGAATGTAGTGATAATGAGTTTCCACATGTTTTGACTTATCATGAAATACTGGGTTGACATACATCTTTATGCAACTCTGATTATCAAAATGAATGGTAGTAGGACCACTAGGTTGTTCAAACAATCCAACAAGAAGTTTGCGGAGCCATATTGCTTCTCTGGATGCAACAGATGCTGCAATGTACTCAGCTTTTGCAGTACTCAATGCTACAGAAGATAGTTTTCTTCAGGCCCAAGAGATTACTGCAGATCCCAAGCTAAAACAGATACCCGAAGTACTTTTCTTGTCTTTGACACTTCCTGCCCAGTGTCAGTCTTAATAGCCTTCCAAGGAGATTCAAGTATTGAGTGAATACTTCAGTCCATAACCAATAGTGCCTCACAGATATCTCGGTATATGTTTAGGTGCAACAAGGTGAACATGCTTAGGCATGCTCATGACCTGACTGAGAGCATTCACTGCATAACAGATATTTGGTCTAGTGTTAACTAGATACATCAAAGATCCGATCAATTGCCTGTACTCATATGGATTTGCAAAATCAGAGTTAGTTGCAGAGATGCTCAATTTCTTTAAGTTAGATTCCATAGGAGTAAACATAGGTTTACAATCCATCATTCTAAATCTTTTTAAAATATCAATAGTGTACTTTCCTTGACTTAGGATAGTTTAATTAGATTTTTGCCATACTTCTAACCCTAGGAAGTAATGCATGAACCCTAAATCCTTCATTTCAAATTTTGAGGCAAACTCTTTCTTACATCTCATAATTAGTTTATCTTCACCAGTGAGAAATAAATCATCCACATATAAAACCAAAATAAGCATATCATTCTTGCATATTTTAAATTAAAGATTAGCATCAACATCATTCTTACAAAACCCTAAGCTTAGTACCCTAAGCTTAGTAAGTATTTATGAATTCTTTCATACCAAGCACGAGGAGCGTGTTTGAGTCCATATAAGGCTTTCTTCAATCTGCAAACATGAGAGTCTCGTCTATGTATTACATAACCTTCTGGTTGCTCAATGTAGACTTCTCCTCAATAACACCATTTTGAAAAGTTGTCTTAGCATCCATTTGATGTAGTCTCCAATCTTTAGTTGCAACAACAACTATTATAGATCCAATAGAAGTATATCTAGCAACAAGAGTGAATGTTTCCTCATAATCTATTCATTCCTTCTGAGAAAAACCATGAGCTACAAATCTAGTTTTATATTTCTCAATACTACCATCAGCATTATGCTTAATTTTAAATAACCATTTAGAAGAAACAACAGCCTTACTTTTGGGTCTAGGTACAATGGTGATTCATAGCTTCTTCGACATTGTGAGGTTCAGACGTGAATTATAGCTTGAATGAGGGCCAGACGTCAATTTTACCAAGAGTGGGGAGAGCCAAGAAGTGCAGATGTCCAGGTCTTCTATTTCATAGCTTGAATGATTCAGGAAGTTCATGAATGAGGGCTTGAATTGGGTTAGCTGCAAGCTTATACAAACTATTATATCTATTTCCAATAACACGATCAGATTTGAAGCTAGATTTCTTAGACCAAGGAAGTACTTTAGCTTGAGAAAATGCTACTTGCAAACCCTTATCTTCTAAAGCAGAAATGGAAATAAGATTTCTTTTAATTCCAGCTACAAAAAGAAAATCATCGAGTTGTAAGGAAATACCAGGATCTAGTTTTAAAGAAGTAGTACCAGAACCTTTTACGGAGTATGGAGCATCATCACCAATTACCACATGAAGATTGGTGTCCTTTTCTATCAGATCTAAAAGATGTTCACGGTAACCTGAGATGTGTCTGGAGGCTCCACTGTCAATCATCCAAGTATTGCTGTCTGTAGGAACATTGCTTGATAAGACTGAGATAAGAAGATAGTCCTCATTTTGTTCAGAGACTTCGTTTAAATTTGCTTCCCTTTCCTTAGGTTCATTCTGACAGTCTCTAGCATAGTGATCATACTTATCACATCTGAAACAACGTATATGGGAGGAATCTCTTGACTTCTTTCTTGGATCGTAGGAAGAAGGTCTGAAATTCTTGTTTCTCTTATCTTTCTTCCAATTCCCACCTTTCTTGGACTTAGCTGTAAGAACATGATTATCATCTTTGTGAGAGTTCTTGTGTTTTCCCCTCGCTTCAGTGCGGGATTCCTCTTCAATGCAATCAGCTTGAAGATGCTCATAGTTGGGACGTTCAACTTGTTCTGGAATTTAGATCAGAGATAGAGAATACAATAGTCTGGTAATATGTAGTGAGGATAGACTTTAATAAGATCACTGCGATGAATATGTTTTACCTCCGATGTGTGTATATATATATATAACTCTAACTATTAATTTTCTATGATATTATTGACAACTTGCTGATTCGGGAAACTGCCACGGTTATTGGTTTTATTTCACAGCAAGTGCCGATGCCTATAAATAAAAGGATGAAGAGTCATGTCCATGTAGGGGCATGACTTCTACGTGGCTTATGCCACGTAGAGTCATGACCCTAAGGGGACGCGACCCTTCGTTCAATGTCGTTATATATTACTTGCTTCAATCCAAATGAAGCTATATCCTTAACACTCCCTCTTAGCAAAAGAGGATTGAATTTCATAATTAAGTTTAAAGGAACAACATTCTTGATAAACACATTGATTTGACCGTATCATTCGCTCAGTAACACTTACTAGTTAAATACTTCGTATCTTAGAGAGATATGGGTTATCTGATATCCAACACTCTTGGACAACGACTACTTGAAGTCTAATAAGATTACAAGCTTGATTCTATTCACAATTGTAACATTGTCATTATCACAGGTTAAATAATTTTAGTATAATGATATCTGGCACATTCTGGGACAACAAATTAATGAGGTCAATCATGATATGATTGTTATCATAATTTCCGAGATATTTCAGAACAATCATTTAATGAATAATAATTAAATAACTCATCATAGCAAATTTAGTATCAAGATTTTCGGCACATTTCGAGACAACAACATAATGTAGTCAATCTTGATAACAGATCACGCTATTGATAGTGATTTTTACATTTACATCACATGAAAGATCGTCACCTTTCATGACATAACACATACATGCAATATTGCATTCAAGATATTCATGAATATATCAATTACATATGATTAAGACGAGTATCAGAAATCTCCATTATAATTTAGTCATAGCAAGCTTACCTCTAAAGTACTCCACTTTCAACTTTGCAAGAGGTTTGGTGAATATGTGGGCACTTTGCTCTTCAGTGCTGATGTAGGTCAATTTGATGACATCTCTGTTTACCATATCTCTTATGTAATGGTATGGGATTTCTATATGCTTGGATCGATTATGAAAAATTGGATTTACAGAAAGTTTGATGCAACTTTGATTATCACAGTGAATCAAAGTGAATCATAGTGGGGTTTAGGGGCTTCCCAAATAGTCCAACTAGCAATTTCCTTAACCATACTGCCTCACGTGCTCCCATGGAGGTAGCCATATATTCACGTTAAGTGGAACTCTGAGTAACTGTTGACTGTTTTCTTTTAAACTAGGATATCATAGCTGAGCCAAGACTAAAGCAAAACCCTGTTGTACTTTTACGATCAATGGAACTTCCTGCATAGTCGGAATCAGAATACCCTTGGAGTTGTATCTCAACATTTTTATACTTCAGACCAAGTCCAATAGTGCTATGCAAGTATCTCAGAATATGCTTAGCAGCGATTAGGAGAATCTTCTTAGGTTCGCAGATGAAATGACTTAACGCATTGGTAGCGTAACAAATATCAAGGCGAGTGTTTACTAGGTACATAAGAGATCCAATAATTTGTCTATAGTATTGAGGATTTGTAGGTTTGGAATCTGCTGCTTCATTTTTGAGCTTATGAAGATTTGTTTCCATTGGAATGGATAGAGGCTTACAATCTATCATACCAAATCTGGTCAGGATATCAGTGGTGTATTTTCCTTGAATTAGGAAAATATAATTCTCTTTTTGCCATACTTCTAGGCCCATAAAATAGTGTAGTAGACCTAGATCCTTCATATCGAATTCAGCCACAAGATCTTGTTTGCATTTTGCAATGAGGTGATCTTCTCCTGTTATCAACAAGTCATCAACATAGAGAACAAGTATTAACATGTCACCATCCGATATTTTGAAGTATATGTTAGAGTCCGCTTCATTTTTGGAATATCCTAGTTTGGAAAGATAACTATCTATCCTTCCATACCATGCCCTGGGAGCTTGCCTAAGGCCGTAGAGAGCTTTTTTTAGTCTACACACATAGAGATTTCTATCATGTGTAGCAAAGCCTTCAGGTGATTTCTATCATGTGTAGCAAAGCCTTTAGGTTGTTCTATATATACTTCTTCCTCAATAACACCATTCAAAAATGCGGTCTTCAGGTCCATTTGGTGTATCTTCCACCCTTTGGAAGCTGCAATGGCAATGATGGTTCTTACAAAAGTATATCGGGCAACTGGAGCAAATGTCTCTTCGTAATAAATTCTAGCCTTTTGAGAGAACCCCCTGGCAACGAATTTGGCTTTGTGTTTTTCAATAGTACCATCTGGTGCATATTTGATTTTGAATAACCACTTTGATGAGACAATTGATTTGTCTTTTGGTCTAGGTACAATGTTCCAAACATCATTTTTTAATATAGATTGGTATTCCTCAATCATTGCATCTTTCCAAGCTTGACATGTTAAAGCCTCTTCAACATTTGATGGTTCATTATAAGTTTGGTCATGAGTGCAACACAACATGATTGACTTCTTGTTTTCTTATTCTCTTTGAAGATTTTATTGGGTTCCACATTATTTGCTTCAATCATCTTTCTTGCCCATAGTGGTCTTTTTTTGTTGTTAGGCTTTTCAGCATTCTCGAAATTAGGTGATTGAAGTTCATGATTTTCTATGCTATTCTCCAACTGATTTTCAACCGTAGGATTTTCACCTGATTCTGTGGTTAGATCATCTTCTGCACTTAGAGATAGTTTATAAGTAGCATCTTCTTGAAATTTGACATCTCTACTGATTTCAATAGATCTTCGTCTTGGAATATAGACTCTATATCCTTTAGTGGTTTCATTGTAGCCAACAAATATGCCTTTCTTCTCGAAGGGTTCTAGTTTGGTTCTCTTTTCTTTAGGAACGTGAATATACACTTGGCAACCAAAGATTTTTAGATGGCTTAAATCTGATTTATTTCCTGTAAAGGTTTCTTCAGGTGTTATATTCTCTAGGATTGAATGAAGGCATCTGTTTTGAATGTACACAGCTGTATTTGAGGCTCCAGCCCAAAATGAGATATGTAGATTTTGATCATGCATCATGGCTTTAGCAGCTTCGATGATGGTTCTGTTCTTTCTTTCTACAACTCCATTTTGTTGAGGATTATAAGGTACAGTTCACTCCCTGTTAATCCCAGCAGAAATGCAGAATTCTTTAAAATTTTCAGAGATATATTCACCCCCATTATCTGATCTTAGAGTCTTTATTTTCTTCCCAGTTTGATTTTCCACTAGGTCGTTAAATTTTTAAATTTCAATAGCACTTCATTTGATTCTTTGAGTTTTATGAAATAGATCCAAGTTTTTCTAGAGTGATTCAACAAATATCACGTAATACAAGAACCCCCCTAGTGATGGTAATGACATTGGACCACACAAATCAGTGTGGACAAGTTCTACTACATCTTTTGATTTGTGTTCACTCGAGGGAAAGGATCCTTTGGAGTTCTTCCCTAGAGCACATCCTTTACAAGTTCCAACATGATCAGATTTTAGATTGGGTAATCCTGTTGTAATTTTTCCTATAGAAGGTAGGGCATTAAATCGAAGATGTCCTAATCTTCTATGCCAAATTTCATTAGAGGTTGATACTTCATGATTTAGTGATTGTTTTTGAGTATTACATAATTTGTATAAACTACCATCTCTAGATCCTATAGGAATAGAGTTTTTAGGCTAGAGTAGAATTTTATCTTCATGGAAGGTGACACGATATCCTTGATCAACTAGTCTTGAAATAGAGACCAAATTCCTTTTGATACTTGGTACAAAAAGAACATCTTTCAATTGTAATGTAACTCCTGTTCTTAATTGAATTGAGTAGGTCCCAATTCCTTTCATTGGATAGGTAGAATCGTCTCCTATTGTAACTTCTTCAGTTAAGTGGCCTTCAAAGGTTTCGAATTGATCTCTAAAACCGGTTATGTGTCGAGATGCTCCACTGTCGATTATCCACATATGTTTGTTTGAGTTTTGTTCGCTTGATAAGGCTAAGAAAAATAGAGGATTCTCTACTTCGTTGACTTCATCTATGGTTGCTTGAGCTTTCTTTCTTTCTGGGCAGAACCTGTGAGTGTGTCCAAATTTATCGCACTTGTAGCATTGAATCTTGGAGAAGTCTTTGCTTTTGTGATTATTTCCTCTCTTCCGTTTGAACTTCCTTTTCTTCCCTTTGTTGCCTGTGTTAGTATGTAGTGCTTGAATTTCTCCCCCTTTGTTTGGACCCAATCCTCTTGTGATTAGTCGAGATTCTTCTTGAGTACAATCATTCTTGAGTTGATTGAATTTTGGTAGTGTCGGACAAGCACTAGTGTCTTGAATAAAGGATTCCCAACTGGATAGTAATCCCTTAAGTGCTATTAGAGATAGCTCCATATCATCTATATTATTCCCAATAGTTGAGAATTAGTCTTTTGATTCTGAAATCCTCATGAAATAGGATGTGATTGTTTCTCCTTTGTTCATGTAGATATGCATTATTTGCTATTTTAAAGTGAGCAATCTGCTTGCATTATTTATTTTATATGAGTTTTGAATTGTCTTCAACATATCATAAGCTGTAGTTAGTTTTGAGATCGTTGGGAGAATGTGATCTTTAATAGCATCAATTGTGATTTTCTTAGCCTTGTTGTTGTGTTTTTTCCAGGTTGTTTTCTCTGGCTCGTCTTCGGGCATCTTAGTATCTTCTTCTATGTATGCATCTAGTTCGAGTTCTTGAAGAATTGTTGTTATTCGAATTCTCCATGAGACAAAGTTGGATGCGCCTTCGAGTCTATCCTCTACTCTAACACTGTTCACCATGATTGTTTTTCCTTTGATTTTGAGTGCACGTCTTAATTTTTTTTAGAAAGGAGGTGTCACTATTTTATTATTTCTCTACCAACTTGGCTCTGATACCATGTTACGGAATTTAGATCAAAGATAGAGAATACAATAGTCTGGTAATATGCAATGAGGATAGACTTTAATAAGATCACTGCAATGAATATGTTTTACCTCCAATGTGTATATATATATAACTCTAACTATTAATCTTCTATGATAATATCAACAGTGTGCTCGTTCGTGAAACTGCCACGGTTATTGGTTTTAGTTCACATCAAGTGTCGATGCCCATAAATAAAAGGATAAAGAGTCATGTCCATGTAGGGGCATGACTTCTACGTGGCTTATGCCACGTAGAGTCATGACCCTATGGGGACATGACCCTTCGTTCAATGTCGTTATATATTAGTTGCTTCAATCCGAATGAAGCTATTTCCTTAACACAGCTCTCTGGCCAATGCTACGAATGAAGGGATCCCATTCATCGGGTAGACCATTTAATGCAATTAGAACAAGATCTTTGTCCCTAACTTCACAATCAAGAGTACTTAGTTTATCCTTCAGTTATTGATCTTCATAAAGTAGGCCATGATTGAGTCCGCTTCTTTCATTTTGATATGCAGTAGCTGCTGCCTTAGAGCAAGGGCTCTGCTGAGATTGTTGACTTCAAACATTCCTTCCAAGTGTTTGATTATTTCCCTGGCTGAAGCAAACTTCAATATGACAGTAACAAGATGATTTTTGACGGATTCAATAACGATCTTTCTAGCTTTGGCTGATTCCTTCTTGAACTGTTTTAGTTCCTCTGCATCTTCAGGAGGGGACAACTTTTCTTCTTCAACAAATTTGAGAAGCTCACTCTCCTCAAGTATGAGCTGAATGCGAACTTTCCAGGCAGCAAAATCAAGGGCTCCATCAAGTCTGTCGTCACCCTTCAAACCTGACATTTTAATCTGAAAACAAACAGCAACTAGATGCAACAAATATGACCTTACTGAAATCTGATGTTAGTATAACCTGGCTCTGATACTATGTAGAATTTTGTGTCTCAGATCAGAAATCAGAATTGATAAAATGAATTTCAGATTAAGTTGAGACAAGTAGGCATGAAAACAAAGCAAGTACACAAGAGACTCAAAACATTTACCGTGGGAAAACTTCCGATGAGGAAAAACCCAGCTATAAAGACCCACAGGTTTGACTATGTATTCACTTTAAATTGTAACAATACAATGCATAGAGAGGGCTTTTGTTACAGCACCTTAACAACAGATAAGGGCAGCACCTATCACCTTCAGTTTTGTGTACAATTCAAACAGCAATGTTCAGATCTGATACAACAAAGTCTACAGATCTTCTTCTTCACCAGCATACAGGCCTCAAGACGATTCATCAACCATCACCTTGGAAGGAGAGGCTTCAAAACAATTCGCACCCTTTTGGAGATAATTCGTAGTTGTTTGAGGATGTTCGTACCTTTGTTTTGAAGAGTAGATTGAACTGAATTGATTTCATTTGCAACCAAAATGTTCTTTATTTATATGAGTTGCTGGGGATGCAATATGGGGTCGGCCTCATAAACTTGGCGCCAAAAACTCTTTTATTATTTTTTCGATAATCTTTTTGGGGCCACACGTTGTATTTGTTTGTTGTTTGATAAGGTTGTGTTCCCTTTTTAGGGTCGGCCCTTAAGGGACACGCTACCTCTTGTAGTGTGAGGTCTTGTTGTGACGTTTTCACACATCGCCCCATTGCAAATGGGGACCCCTGGTTTTTTTGCTTTTTAGGGTTTGTTTTCTAGGTCTTTTAGGGTTTTGTCAGTTGGTATTTGCATTTTTGAGTGTTGTCGGGGAGATCAATAGGATAGCAGGTCCTGCTGGAGTGAAGTCTTGATCCTGAAATTTGGCTAAGTCTGGAATGTCTTGATCTTGAAATTTGACTAAGTCTGGAAATTGAAAAAGCTTCAAAAATTAGATTTTGCAATATAACTCCTGGAGGTCTGAAACCACTCTCAAACATCCTGAAAGTATATATGGAATATAACTTAAAGTATAAGAAAGAAGAAGGATAGAAGGAAATGAAGGATAGAAGGAAATGTCACTTATACTCCATAAAAATTATCCTGATAGAGAGTTCAAAAAGTCAAATTTCGCTCCTGTCCTTCATTGAGGATCGGGAGCGAAAAGTGCTCCTGTCCCTCTCCAAGGGACCAAGGCGAAGCGCTCTTGTCCCTCACCAAGGGTCCAGGGCAAAAAAGCTTATTTGAGTCATTCCTGACCTTGTTTGGTCAAATTGAGACATCAAAGGCATGGTGGAGGACGAAATGAACATGATAAAGCATCCAGACTTGATTAAAAACAATGAAATGATGAAGTTTTTGCCTAGAAGGTCAAAAGCGCTCCTGTCCCTTACTAAAGGACCAGAGCGATTTTCTTTATGTGCACAATTTTAGACCTTTTTTGGACATTAACTTTTATCGTAGTGTGAAGTAAGATGAAATCTTCCCTAGCAAAGGAATTTCGAGATGAAAAGTGAGACAATTTGGCTTTGAAGGCAAAAAGTGCTCCTGTCCCTCACTGAAGGACCAGAGCTTGATTTTCAAATTTGCACTATTTTTGCAAGATTAAAGTGATTTTACGATTTGAAGAGGTCGAGGGAAGCATGTTTTGTCCATTGAATATAATTTAAGCAGTTCACAAAGGAGTAAATCAACCCAAATGACAAAAAGTGCTCCTGTCCCTCATTGAAGGACCATGCCGCTTTTTCCAGTTTCTCCTCTTTGTTTGATATTTTATGGCAAAACTTGACTTGGATGGGAAGGACTAATGATGTTTCATGCCTTAGAGGCAATTGAGAGGTTTAAAGAACAAAGAAGTGTGCCAAGATGTAAAAAGTGCTCCTGTCCCTCTCCAAGGGTCCAGAGCGATTTTCTAAAAAGTGTAAATTTCTTGCAAAGACAAGGCAAGTTTGTGATTGAAATGAATGGAAGAGGACATGATTAGCCCGTTGAAGATAATTTGGAAGGTTAGCAAAGGACAAACAAACTTGAATTTGCAAAAAGTGCTCTTGTCCCTCTCCAAGGGACCAGGGCGAAAAACATGTTATCTAGCCTTTCTCGTCAATTTTGGACAAATCTAGGCCAAGGCGCAAGTTTGAAATAATGTTTAAAATGCTTCGAGGTGGAATTGAGATGCAAGAGTCGCAAATTTTGATGACAATTGGCAAAAGTGCTCCTGTCCCTCTCCAAGGGACCAGGGCGAAATCTCCAAATATGCCCATTTACCTTGGATTTTGAAATGCTATTTTTGTTTCCAGGACTCAAGGAGGAGTGGGGAATGATATTCTACGCCTGGAGGGTAATTTGAAGATTAATGCGATCAAGAATTTGCACAAGGACTCAAAAGTGCTCCTGTCCCTCAGTGAAGGACCAGGGCGATTTTTATAAAATCAACAAATTCCCTTCGAGATTATGCTAAGGCAAGGTTGTGCGAGATAGGAAGGATCTTCTAAAGCATGGTGAACAAAGACTTGACTTCAAAATTTGAGAATCCTAGCCTAAAATACTAAAAGTGCTCCTGTCCCTCTCCAAGGGACCAAGGCGAAAACCTTTGGAAAATCAATTTTGCCTTGCAAAAACGAGTTAAGCATGCATGGAACAAGTGAAAGAGATCATTGGTTACTCCACAACGAAAATCAACAAATGAAAGATGAAGGATTGAGGACAAAAGTGAAAAAGTGCTCCTGTCCCTCACCCAGAGTCCAAGGCGAAAATGTCCTAAAGTCACATTCCTTCTAAAGATCAAGTGAATTAAACTCAAGACTCCAATCAAAAATGTCATTTTAAAATGCCTAGATAAGGTTTTGAACGTGAAAATGAGGAATGCAAGGCCTAGATTGAGAAAAGTGCTGCTGTCCCTCTCCAAGGGACCAGAGCGAAGTTAATGGCATTCATTATTTTTTACCATATTTGGGCGTTAATATCCTCCAAAATTGCATTAGATGCCAAATTGCTAACTTCGAAATATTTGAAAAAATTAAATCACATTGGCATTTAATAAATTAATTTTGAGCCTCAAAAATCGAATTTTTTATTGTTAAGGCATTTAAAATTAATTTTTGTGAAATTAAAATTAAAAATGGAGCGCTTAGAGGCTTATTTTTATTTATTTATCAAGTTGACCTCTTGTTTTTTGCAATTTTATTTATTTTTTGGCCTATTTTTGCCAAGTCGGCCTATGGGGGTAAGGTGGTGAGCGCTCTATATATTGAAGGGGTTTGTTTCACAATTCAAATCATTCATTCATCCCTTCTAAAGTGCAAAAGTGTGGAGATTAAGGAGTGCAAAATTTATTTTGAAGGCTATTGGAGAGGCGTATTTCTTGCTAGTTTGGAAGAAAATTTCCAGGTTTTTTTTGAAGGTATTTGAAGGCAAATTTCTAGATTTTGGAGAAGCTAGTGGAAGGTGGAATTCTTTTCCAAGCTAGAGGAGGCACAATTTGTCAAGAGATGGCTTTGATCTACATTTTGCCTAGCGAATTTCATCTATTTTTGCATCATTTCTTAGAGTTTAATACTCAAGGGGAGGTATGGCGAAATCATCTTGACACCATTATTGAAGATTTGAATTTTGAACTTTTATTTTGAAAATTCTAAGTTTGGCATAGTTAATTAGGAAATGGTAACTCAAGATTTATCATGAAGTTTCCTAATTAAAATCCTAAATCTTCCTTTTGAATCCTAATTTCTACGCTTCAAGATATATTATTAATTGTGAAATGTTGTGTAGGTATCAAGATGGCGACTCCCAAGCTCGAAGAATCTACAGGCCGGAAGGTCTCCTCCAAGAAGATCAAGCAAGGATAAGGACGGTCTCCTCTAAGAAGATGAAGCAAGGATAATGGCGACCTCCTCCAGTCTAGCATCGTCAAGGATGACCTTCTTCGATCAAACATCAACAAGGGCGACCTCTTCCAGTCCAGCATTCCAAGGCGAGGTACATCAATCATCCTGCAAATCAAGGACACAAGAAGTTAGAGCAAGGGTTCGTTGAAGAAGAAGATAGTTCTGGAAGAATTAATTAAAGCTAGCTTCCCAGCAACACCAAATTGGCATCAACCAAGTGTCAGATGAGTTGGCATCCCAGTCATCACTTCTCCAGTTAGTGTGGTTCACCTCAGCTTGTCCAGATTCAATGTACCTAACTCATGGGAGGTGGCACAAACTCCGATGTACCTACCCCAGCTATCCATTGGTTGAATTTTCCAGAGAAGACATGTGTCCAAGCAATACAATTATTTCATTGGTCGAGCATTAAATGTTATGTAATGGTTGTAACAAACCCTAATTAGGGTTTTCATTGTAAAATCTTGGCCATTTATCTCGAATTGATCTGAGCCATCGAATTGTATTGTGGGCACTATATAAACCTTGGCATTTCATTTTGTAAAGGCAGTTAGAAGCAGTTAATAGAAGACAGATAGAGAGTAGTTAGAAGGTGATTAGCTAGGTGATTAGAATAGCAATTAGAATAGAGTAGAGAGAGAAGGCAAAGATTGTTGCCAAGATGTTGTTGTAAAAGACTTGTAACTTCATTGAAGAAATGGTGAAATTTATGGGTCGATTCGACAATTTGCGTGGTCTCTATACTTCTCATATTTGATTTCATGTTATTAGATGAGTGGAAGAAATGTGCTTGATTGATGGTGGAATTCGTATATCCATACTACTAGCAGTTTGTTGATTGCAGACTTGCCTTGCGTAGTCAACTGGAATAGTCCAGCTTAAGCCTAACTTCAATTATCTCTTCTTCATTGATATGCATCAACCTGATGGTGTCTATGCCTGCAGTGATGATTTGAACATCAGAAAGCTTTCCTTCGAAGATCGCACTAACCTTGTGGAGATGGTCTTGTGATGTCAAAACAAGACTTAGTTAGAATTTCATCAAAGATCATTCATTGCTCCTACATTCTTAGTATTAGAATTAGATCCTCTCCTCGCCCTCGTCGTTTTTCCTTTTTTCAAATCTAAGGCAGTAAAATCCTGTGTTCCAGCAATATTCAAAGCAAATCAGAAGTTCATTCATCAGGTGTAAGTCCCCTTGTGATTCCAGCAAATCACATCATACCACAGAGAGCTTATCCACACGTAGAGATCCTATAGCAAAGAACCTTGAAGTCACCCTAATTGATCATTTTTCGCGATATCTTCAGCAATCAGAGGCTTTACTCAAGAGAGGATAAGGTACCCTTGGGTATTTTATTCTGTTTTTGATAGTGTACAAAATACACGTCAACAGGGCCCAGCCCTATGTTCTTTCATAGTTACAAAACAACATTCCACAATCCTTGTGGATCAAATAAAGTCTTTGTAGGATTTGCAGACAACATTTAAATTTTGATCAATAAGTGGTAGTTGACATTGCATTTTACTATTGGCATAATGCCACACAAGCTCCACTGGTTTCTTGGAGTCATGAGGCCTTCCTGATTGCTTTAGACCAAGCTTAACTCATCTTGATTTTAGGAGATCCAATTTCCTAGTCCTACAATCCAAGAAGTGAATAAGTGAATTTTTGTTGACTACTACATGAATGATGAGCATATACATAGACAAAACTCCACCACAATATTGATGCTTTATGTTTATACCAATTGATGTAAATTTTCTCGGATTTTTTTTGTATACAGGATGAGGTGACCAATAACTCCTTAACGAAAATCTCTAGGCTTAATATGGAATGCATTTGTTTAAGAAGTAACATCATATTGGACTGATGGTAATATTTACTATGATCATGAACCTTATGAACAGAAGAAATACATTAGAAAAAGTGTAGCTCGAACCAATCTATATCTCTCAAACATATCATTCTCGGCATTAGAGCTTATGCTCACTGGTTGAAGGGTTTTTGTATGACAATGTCGGGAGTCAAGGTGTATGGCATTCTTCGCATTATCCTCATGTTCGGTTGTAGACACCTGTGTGATATCCTTGGCCATACCCTAAAGCACGTTAGCCTATTTGTTTTGTATGACAATGTCCCTTTGGTCCCATACAAAAAATTTGTGTTGCTCCTGCATGAGAGTTTCCAATTGCTTGCATATGGCAATATCATCTTGCCCATGTATGACAATATCCTCGAGCCGTCACACGACATATTTGTGTTGCTCTTGTATGACAAATAGTTCTCGTATCATGCAACAAACTACTTCTGCAATGATACGACAAGTTCTTATTGCACCCGGTTGTGACCTTTTTCACACATCACCCCATTGCAAATGGGAACCCTCCCTTTTTCTTGCTTTCTAGTGTTTATGTTATGGCCTTGTGACCTTCCAGCATCAGTGATACTACCTTCCAGTATCAGTGATGCCAAAGTTTGTCAATTTTGAAAGTCATGAGTAATTTTGTGCAAGCAATGGTCAGAAAAGAGTCTAGAACCGTCAAAGTGCCTATAAAGGCCGAAGGACGAAGATTGCAATTGAATTGGGTCAATTTGGACAACTTTCTATTTTTGGAAAGTTTTGCTTTTTTCTTTTTCCTATTTTTTAGGAAGTTTCATTTTTGGCATTTTGAGCGCGATCCCCGAATTGGCTATTTTTAGAAAGTTTTTGCTATTTTTTAGGGATGCTTCTTGTTTCGTTTTTTGGAAAGGGGATCTAGGGTTTGCATTATTGGCTCCAAGATTCATTTCAGGGATGAAGAAGAATCTAAGGGAGGATTGAAGAGTGGTTTTCAAAAGGCAATTCGGGAATAAGTGTTCAAGTTATGAAGATTCAAAGTTTTGATTTCATGGTTCCTGAAATTCATGAAGTTCGCCTTGAAGTTGAGTACATGAAATTCATGAAGTCTGCCTTGGAGGTAATGAAAAATGGGTTAGGAAAGTGGTGAAGTCCGCCTTCTTGGTGTTCAAACGTGATAAACTCTGCCCTCAAGCAACATGGCATGAAGTTAGTGAAGTCTGCCCTCCTAAGGTGCGTAAGATAATCAAAGTCTGCCTTGAAGCTAGATAGGAGTGCCATGAACTCAACAAAGTCCACCTTCCTACTTGGGAAAGAAACTCACAAAGTCCACCCTTGATTGGATATGAAGTAATAGCAAGAATGGTACACAAATCTAACCAAGTCTGCCTTTATATGGAAAAGATTGACAAAATCCGCCTTATTGTCAAGAAAATCTGTGTAAGTTTGAATTAAGGGAAGGAAGAAAGTTTTAGAAATTTTCAAAATTTGGAAAAAAAAAGAAAGATGGAGTTCAATTCATGAACTCAAACTGAAAATAGAAACTTTCTTTTTGAACTAAACTCAGACTCGATTTGAAGTGAGAAATTTCTTTTTGAACTGAAATTGGGAGTTCGAACTTGCCAAAGTTATGACAGTTCATTGAGTCTAAATTTAGAAACTTCCTTTGAAAGATTAAAGACTGAATGTCCAAGTTCGATGAATGAAGAGCGAATTAGAAACAAATTTTTAAGATCCTTTGTGTTTCTAATTATGAAATTCGAACTTCATGCAAATGCCTTTCATTCTCTCATTTCATCATATGCAGTTTGAATTTCAAGAACAAGTTGAGAGGCATTTTGAGAGAAGTTTTGTGCATGTTGAGAGTATTTTGATGAATTTTCTGCAGATTAAAGTAATTTCGAAGGAGTTTTTAAGTTTAAGTCTGAGATTTCCAACATTTTTCACAATTTCATACATTTTGAGGAAGATTCTTGACTGTTTTGAAGATCAAATTCACATATTTTCTGAGACTTCAAGAACAATTCAAAGAAATTTTCTGAGGCATTTGCAAGAGGAAGTAGTGAAGATTTTCCGACCAAGCATTCCTTCAACCTCTTTCCTATCCAAAATTTTTAAGGTGAGAGGGGTATTCAAGGCAGATGGGTTAAGTTTTTCAATCTAATTTTCAAATTTTGATGAAGTTTTCATGGAAAATGGAGTTGGTTTTTACAGCTTAGTTTATTTTTCAGACATTTCCCTATATCCAAATTTAATTTTGACATTCATTTCACGAATTTTGTTACTAAGTCATTCATTTTCGGAGTAATCAAAGACAAATTTCACTCCCAAACCTTCAAATTAGATTGAGTTTTCAAGGGTGTCTAAAATTTCTAAGTGTTCGCAGCTTGTTGAAAGCTAATAGTGTTGAGGAAGTGGAGAACCAGAGCACACTTTGCCATCAAACCTTTAAAATCCATGCTCAAAATGAGGATTCTAACTTAATTTCTTTTGGTTTTGCAGGTTTTGGATGAGAGCTAAGGCCAAATCATCGCAGAAAACACAAATGGAGTTTCAAGCCAAATTTAGGATTGAAGACAAGTCCGCAAGCAAGGTTCATCCGAGCATAGAGATGGCCAAAATTTGGCTATGACAAATGCTTCAGAGGGGAATTCTTCAACAAATTCGAGGCACTTGAAAGAATGTCAAGGCATCAAGAAAGAAAAATCTTCAAACTTTATGAGAAGAATTTCAGACTTCTTGGGAATTTCATCTACAATCCCAGACCTATGGAAGCAATCAGGACAATTTCTTGACGGACTTATTCTCCTGAAGAATTAAGGACAAGAACCCAACTAAATCGGATGGTGACAAGAAGAACCAAATTTCCATACTTAGACAATTTCTTTACACAAATTGGAGAATTCAAGGAAGATATTCAACGCGCTGAGGTGGCACCTGGTCATCTTCGAACCAATCAGATTGTTCCAAGTCAACATGTCCAGGTTCAATGAACCTGACTTATCCACAAAAGCTTCTAGAGGGTACACTTCACAATGCAACAACCTTCTATTTTTATTGTTGGTTCATATTTAGCAAGAAGGACAAGTGTCCCCAAATGTAATTTTCTCATTGGTTGAGGGGTAGTTAATTTTAGGAAGCCCTAATTAGGGTTTTTTATCTTTCAATCTGGGCCCTTGATCGCTGTTCGATCTCTACCATTCAAAACTTTTGTATGTGTATATAAGGTTGCCTCCTCTCATTTGGAGAGTGTGAGGTTTTTTGAAATATGTTGCAAGAAGGTCATTTCCAGATAATACATTACTTGTGTGCTTTCCCTTAAGGCTTTGTAATCTCTTTTATTTGAATGATTAGCAAGGTTTTCAATTTCCTCAACACAATAGTTAGAAATTATTTCATGTATGTTAGATTGAATGCAAGATCTGATAAGTATTGATTTGTGGTGTTTCTGTGCTCATACTTTTGGTTAAAGGATGATTTTCATTCACTGTGCAAAGTTAGTCTGAGCTTTCCTTTGTGTATGCTTAACTTTCGATCATAAGCACATCCTTTGAAGATTGCATACACTTTGTGTAGTTGTCCTAAGTGAGGCGAAGCAAAGTGTGGTTATTGAGTTCACTTAATCAATATCGTCTGTTGAATTCCTAGGAATAGATTAGAACTTCTAAACCCTTGTCTCTTTTTCAGTTTTTTCATGATCCAAGTCCCAAATGATAGAGCTTCATTGTCTAAACCTTCATTGTGAATTGAACAATCCAAGCGTAAGTCCCTTTGTGTATTACCAGCAAATCACAAAGACCATTGAGCTTATCAACACATCAAGACATGACAAAAGAAACCTTGGAATCGCCATATGATCTTCTAGCAATCTTAGCATAAGCAGTTATTTTTCAAGAGAGGGTAAATTATCTTTGGGTACTTTATTCTAATGTGTGGTAGATGATAAAAGAGATACTAACACACCCATACAACTTATTTTGCACAATATGTCATTAACATTTGATTTTGGTATGACACCTTCTTGTACGGCTTGGCACCTTTCTTTCGCATGACATCATCTTGCATAGCAATTTGTACGTCATCAAGTTTATCCTGCACGACAACTTGTATGAAGTCACTTATATCATGCATGACAACATCACTTTACACTTGTATGGCTTTGGCATCAATGGCATCATTTTGTACTACATTGGTATCACAAGCATCCATTCGTGCGATCCACAAGCATTCATCTTGTATGGTATTTGTTTCATGACATTGTATGACAATTTTCTTGTGCCATCATTCGACAATATCACTATGGCATCATATAGTTTTACTACGTACAACATTCTCAAACACGACATCGTACTTTAATATGTTGCATATGTTGGTTAAACACTCCAAATTTGTTATTTTTTAGTTTTGTCAACATTGTTTTTGGCATCTTAAAAAATCATGAAAATCATGTTGTGTGGGATGCCGTTTTGTGTGGCTTTGAAGGTCAATGACTTGTACACTACAAGTTGGGGTTGCCCAGTACAAGTCATTGTCGACACTCTTGTCATTAGTTTTCCCGAATATTATTTGCTATTGACTTGCCATCTAGAAAATGACTTTTTCTGTTTTGGGGGAATGATGTAGTCAGCGTACAATGTCTATTGTTATGTTTGATAATATTTGTTATCCGACAAGGTATTGATTGTTTGTATTAAGTGGTTTGCCACTCTTGGGTAGTTATGTAAGTGTTCGTTGGTTGACGGTTGTGTTCCTCCTTCCATCCGTCGGGTCCTTTTAATATATTGTGTAAGTCAAGGAAGGTAGTATGATGTAGTTGGATCAACTGTAATCCTTGGCCGACCATCTCTGGTCTTCTTCTTTGTAATGGTTTCATGTGCAAATAAAGATATATTTTGCTCCTCTATTTGGTATGCATTGTCATCTTTATGGGTTTCCTTCCTGTATTTAACTTATCACATACAATAGTAAACAATCACTTTCCTTACTAGCCGTATATGTCCTTGACATGTCTGCTATTGCTAGCATTATATGGGAGTAGGCTTTTCACTCTAATGGATGCCTAGAGTGATAGAAAAATAATCAAAGACCAAGTCAGCGCTGTTGGTGGTTAATCCATGCTAGCCATGGGAGTTTTGAATGAATTTTGTGAGGTCCTAGGTAGTGCTGGCTGCACATTGTGCATACAGGCGTGTGAGTCTAGTCCTGAATCATCTGAGATTTAGTGTTGTTTTCCGGCTTGGTTGGAGGTGTTTGGTGTCATGTCCCCATCTTTGGCATAGCAAGCAAAGAGCAGAACATTTGCACGATCAAGGATGACCGCCTCAATATTTAGAAGTTAGAAAGCAACAAGTATAAATAGTAAAATGGTAAACATGTATATGTTCCTGAAGTACCTTGGAGGATCCATAAGTCGGGCTGATAATGAAATGTTAACAGAGTTGCATCGAAGATGAGTCCAATAATTACATAATACATCTACACCCGATCTGGGTAAGCAAGAATTCAAGACCATCAATATAATGTTCAGCATATTAAGGATATCATCTCAGCATGTCATCCATGATCTTCCACCCAGCCTTCTTAAGATAATAATCAGATTTGAAATACAATCAGAGAATTAGTTTTTATCCTTTATTCCCATATCTGAAGAAAAATGAATCATTTAATATTCTAGGCGATAAGAGTTTGTGTTAATCACAAAGAAAAAGACAATACAAAAGTGTGGATTTTATAAATAACATATTTGAATAAGGATGCAGTAATCTTCTATTCAGAAGAGATGCGATTCGTATGAAAGGGGATATGTTCTCGGAGTCCCATGTATAAATAAAAGAATATTTGATGGAAGGATACAACATTTAAAGTTAACCAAAAGCTAAGTAAAAGATGTGATTAAGAAAAAGTAACTATAACTAAAGGATATGACCATTCAAAAGAATGCCTTTCTATATAAGCCAAAAGACATACATAGAGGTTGGGCCTTGTTGACGTGTATTTTGTACACAATCATACACAGAATAAAATACCCAAAGGCATCTTATCCTCTCTTGAATAAAGTCGCTAACCGCTGAAGATTTCGCAAGAAGGATCAGTTAGGATGACTCCAATGTTCCTTTTAGTAGGGTCTCTACGTGTGGATAAGCACCAGTGGTCGTTGTGATTGCTGTGTCATCAAGGGGCCTTACGTTGCCGAAGATTTTGCTAAACTAAAGAAGCTTTTCAAAAAATATCAAAAGGATGGGGTTTGCAAGAGGTCTAATCTAGTCTAACCCTAAGAATGACTTGATGTGGACAAGACTTGGTGAGATTCTACCAACTTCAATTTTGCCATAAATTAACAACTCAATTGAAATTGATGCGATCTTCTAAGGTAACAAATGATTTTCAATACATCAAAGATCAAAGACACTACCACGAAGGTACATATCCAAGATACAACAATGATTGAAGGTTTGAGTGATTCCAATATCTCCAGTCGACCACGCAAGGCGTTCTTACAATCAGCAAGAAGCTAGTGGTTTGGAAAGCGAATCCTACCAAAGATCAAGTCCAACACTTTGTCCTTCGAATTAACACACTACTTTGATTGAGAATGGTTCAAGAAAAATGAACAACCATGAAGATAGCCAAGAGAATTGCAACAAAACACCATAACTTCAATATTTTATTGATCTCAAAGCCATCATGTACAACAATTGTTTGAATTCCTTTCTCAAAACTCAATCTTGCTACAAAAGTAAATTGCTTCTAAACTCTAATCTCTCTAATACATCAATAATTTCTAACCCTCTCTAATTTCTGATTACAAAATGAAATGAAAGGAGGGTATAAATAGCATCCCCAATTACAATGAACGGTCTAGATCAAAAAGCAGATCAACGGTCAAGATCATGACACCTAAACCCTAATTAGGGTTTGTTACAAATAGCCTCCTTTTTACTGAACAATATTAAATGCATAGCCAAATATTAAATTTGGCACAAAAAGCTAGGAGACATAGACGAATGACAATTAAGATGCCATGTCATCTATAACAACCTTTCATCTAGAATCTTATTCCCTTTCCAATGCTCCTTTTTAGCATATGCAATGAATCTTGATACGATTCCTTCGATCTCAGCAATTGGAATCTCGGGAAGATGCTTCATTCTTTCTTCCAAGTGGATGACCTGATCAAATGCCCCGAGAAGAGCAGCGTCCCATCCAGGTTCAAGTTCTTTAGTCTTTTCAATCAAGAGCATGGTAGCAAACATTTGGTCTTGTTGCTCATCTGTGATATTAGCGTCCTTGCAAAAGATGACCTTGATTTTATCTTCTAATTCTTGCAAATCTACATCTGTCTCAACTTCGATCCTCCTGTCAAGAATAGTACGCAGTACCTCAAATACTTTGTCCTGGATTGGGTTGATCACCTCCTCAACATGGCTACATCTAGTACTGATGTCCTCGAAGAGAACTTCCTTCATCTGGAGTAAGGTTGACCACTGAAGTAAATTGTGAGGTCCTCCATCCATGATCTTTTCCTGCCCTAAGACCTTCCTTGATGTTTGTCTGATTACTCGCAAGACAGGGATGATAACATCTTTGGTATGAGCAAAAGCGGCCACTGTTATCATCAAGTTGTGGATGATCTCAAGAACCTGAATAGCTCGGTGAATGGTTTGCATCATCCTTGTTGCAAATTCCATGGCAACTGTATGAGATTTATCCATCCAAGTACTCATACGCTGGACCATACTCCTGAATCTCTCTGCCTCACCAATTGATTGAAGGGGAAGTGCCTGTATGGGTGATCTTGCTGGATCCTGACGTCCTCAAGGCTGATTGAGATGACTGAAATATGTTCTCCATGCACCAACTTCTCTCTCAAGCTTTCTATTTTTCTCCATTTCTTCCCTAAGCTTATCTTCAATGCCTCAAACGAATCGGTGGCATCATCTAGTGTCTGCTCGGCTGTGGATGGACCTAGCTCAAATGTCTCTATATCATATTCCTCTGCTAGGATCTCACCTTCGTACTTGTCCACGGCCGGTGTAGCTATCTGTAATTTTCTGGATCCAGACTCATCTCTAATCATCTTGGACATCTTGGTAGCCTTTCTCTTCTCTGTCACTTCCTGGGAATGTCCAACAAGGCTCTCTAAATCAATCACATTGTCTTCGTCCTCGATCACAATCACCTTCGTTAATCTTTCCTTCAACCAATCTGGGATAGCCGATCTTGTCTCTTTAACCTGTATCTCCTTATGCAATGCTTCTTCTTCTCTAGGAGGAGATGTTACCTCGTCATTGTTCTTGTCTTCATGTAACTCATAATCTTGGAGAGATCCACTTGGTGACCCTTGAGGTGCCTGTCCTTCTTTATCATTCTGTACCATTGACTCCATAGACTCCTCTATCTCAAGTGTCCTCTTCTCTTGTCGAGAAGATGTGCCGGATGAACGATCTCGGTTGGCCTCTTGCTTCCTCTTGGAGGATTCCCTTTCTCAGGTCTCTCTTTCCTCTTTGAGCCTCTTGGAGGGGGATTGCCCTCACTTACACTTCGAAGGTTGCCTTCGCTTGCATTTCTGGGATTAGGATTACGCTCATTTACACTTGCTCCTCCTTCAACTGGTTTCTCTTCCAAAGTGAAAGTCATAGCTATGCCTTGCTCCCTCAACTTCTGATGCTGCACATCAACCCATCTGCGAGTACAAGACAAGATTGGAGCCATCAAAGCATCTAGATCCACAATCTCGGGCTCATTCCAATCTAACCTTACTGATTTGCTTTCTCGATCATAGGATGACTGGAGATGTCTGCCACTGTCCTGAGCTTGGTCGGCCACTCTGTAAATCTTGCATTTTCTGATGAAATCCAAAGGTAATCTGGAATGCATTTTCCTTTTCACTTCAAGATCATCTAAGAGATTTATCATAAAATCTTCTATTTGAAACTCATGCTTAAACTTCCTACCGACTGTCTCCTCTATATATCCATGTGGATCAAAGCTTTCTCTCAAGGCAAAGAATGAAAAAGAATACAAAGCAAACTCCTTCTCCGCGTCATCCATGGCTAAAGCATTAGGACATACCTCAACTGAATTACCCAATATGATAGGTACCGGAACTCCATTCCCATGCCTGTGTCTGAATGCCTTCGCATAAGCTGCCAACTATCTTGTTACCTCAAGTAACACTATTCTGTCTGTCGGATATCTCGGCAACATGTATGGGGGTGAAGGACATCCATGAACTCTGATATAAGTAAACTTTGGAAATTGGATAAACCAAGCACCGTACCTTTTTACTAGTTCCTGTGCATCCTGAGATAATCTGTTGTGAATCCCGCCTTGCAACGTCCTCGTAATGTTCATTGTGAAGGTATCATTAACTAACTTGTAGTTGCTTCCTGGCGGATGATGCAAGTGAACATAGGAATCACAAACTCTGACCTCGCCAGGTCCTCTTCCAATCACTCCTCTGTGAGGTAGTCCTGCGTACTCGAAGCTCCTGATCAAGGCATAGATGACGTATGAACTCATGTGGAAGGACTTGGTAGCCTTGAGTCTCCTCAACTGTACGTCCAAGCAATGGCTAATCATTCTAGCCCAATGTATTGTTCCTTTTCCCTGAACTATCACCTGGATGAAGTAGAACATCCACTTTTCAAAGTAGAAGGCCTGAGGTGCACCTGTGACTCGGTTGAGCATTCTAATCAAATCTCTATACTCTTCCTGGAAATCAATCCTATGCGGTGTGTTCGGTATCTTGCTCAGGCGAGGACGACTCTTGAGTAACCAGTTCTTGTTGATGATGCTTAGGCAAGCGTCTGGATCATCTTCGTACATGGACCTGCTCCTTCTATGCTCTTGTAGACCATATCCCTGTGCTCTGGAAGATGAAAAGCCTCACTTATAGCTTCCTCTGAAAGATAAGCTAAAGTGTTTCCTTCTTTGGACACGATCGTTCTGGATTGAGGATCATAATGACGAGCGCACTCGATCATCAACTCATGACACTGTACTGCTGGAGGGAAGCCGGCCGCCTTAGTGATGCCACTTTCAATTATCCTCCGGGCGACAGGTGATGGCTTGCCAATGTAAGGGACCTCTCGAAACTTCTTCGTACTGAAGTTGCCCAAGTTGGTATCTCCAATGTTGCTCCATTTAGACACGATCTTGGTCTCCACTTCTTCGGTCTTTTGATCTTCCTTCATGAGAGCAGGACGACTGGTGGATGCTCCCGCCTTCGGGGTCGCCATACCTACACAACATTTCATAATAAGAACTAGATTTTGCAATGTATAACTATAGATTACAGATTAAATTTAGGAAACTTCATGATAAGTCCTTGAGTTATCATTTCCTAAATACGATCGAGCTACTGAAATTCAAAATTTCAAAAATTCAAAATTTAAGGCTATGACGATCAAAATTCAAAATTAAGGCAAGGGATCACATCGCCATACCTTACTTGAGAGTTAAACTCTAAAATGCAAAACAAGGAAATTTGCCTAGGCAAAATTTAGAATTTGAAACTTTTCCACATGATCTTCCTTTAGCGAATGTCCTCCTTAGCAATTTCGCCACCTTTGGAAGGGGTCTTCAATATCTTGATGATAGCAAATTCGCCTCACCTCCAATCAAAGTTCGTATTCCCCTTTGATGATATTCGCACCACTTTGAATAGAAACTCGCACTTCTCCTTTATGAAATTCGCTCCTCTTTGTCCTCTCAAAATCGCATATGAATGAAGGTGAAATGATGATTTGAAAACGAAATTATCACCCTCCCTTTATAGGCGCTTACCCTTACAACTACCTCAAGGCCGACTTTGCAAAATAAGGCAATTTTAAAACAATTTATAAATAAAACTAAATGCCGACTTTGTAAGAATTTAAATCCAAGTGCTCAAATTCGATTTTTAATTAAATTAATAATTAATTAATTAAATGCCTTTGTTTATTAATTCGATTTTTTAAAAGGGCAAAAATTAATTAATAAATGCTTTGCGCTATTTTTTAAATGCTATCTTTAATTAAATTTATCGATATTTAGCATTTAATAAAATTCAAAAATGATTTAGCGCCAAAACTTGGAGAGGTGGAAAGATACAAACCATATCGCTCTGGTCCTTGACTGAGGGACAGGAGCGAACTTGCATTTTAGCCTTGATTCTTTTGCCTTTGACTTTTAAAACCTCCATCTTCACGTTGAAACTGGCATGTTTGCTGGGAATTTCAAACTTGGTTAACTTGACTTTGTGGATGAGTGCCTTTTGTGACTAATATCGCCCTGGTCCCTTGATGAGGGACAGGAGCGAACTTCCATTTTAGCTCAATTTTGCGATCTTTTGACGTTCACTTCTTTTCTTGTCACCTTCCAAATGATGTTCTCGATCTTGTGTACCCTTGCTTTGTCATGATTTTGAAGGAAAATAAGTGGTTTGATGAAAATCGCCCTGGTCCCTGACTGAGGGACAGGAGCGATCTAGCATTTTGACTCAATTTGATCACCCTTTGACGTTTAACTACTTCTCATATCATCTTCTCAAGACACCTTAGACCCTGTGTAACCTTGTACGTCCTTGACTTGGCGTGATTTTTGAAGGAATTGGCTAGTGAAATGAATATCGCCCTTGGCCCTGACTGAGGGACAGGAGCGAACTAGGGTATAGAGTATAAATCCTTCATCATATTAACTTGCAATTATCTCCGAGGCTCAAAATGATGTTCTTTACTCCCTTTCAAACATCTAAAATGTGAATGGCAACCCAAATTTGGCCTGATTTGAACATTTTCGCTCTGGTCCCTTGATGAGGGACAGGAGCGAACTTAGGCATTTCAGTGCAGATCCTTCATCTTTGGCGGTCTTTGATACTTCGTTCTCCGTCAAGACACCTCAAAATGTCCTTGCCTCCTTATACTTTGGCTAGGAATGACTTGAATTTGGGTGGAAGGCAAGATAGCTACCATTTCGCCCTGGTCCTCGACTGAGGGATAGGAGCGAATTTTCACTTATAGGCTCCATCACACTTTGCTTACTTCAAAAATTATCTTCAATAGACTCGTTGTGGACCTTTTCATTCATCCTTGGCCGGGAGTTTGTTCAAACTTGGCGAGAAATTGACCTAAGGCAAAAATCGCTCTGGTCCCTGACTGAGGGACAGGAGCGCCTAGGCCAATTTGAGTCTCCTATTGATGTCTTGTAATCTTCAATTTGTCTTCAACGGGTTCATTTCATCCTCCTTTCTTGCTTCAAACTCAAAACTTGCTTGATCTTTGCCCAAAACATGCCTCATGAGGAAATTCGCTCTGGTCCCTGGGAGAGGGACAAGAGCTACCACTGAATTTCGCCCTGGTCCCTGATTGAGGGACAGGAGCGATTTAGCTTCTAAATCAAGTTTTCCTCATGTTTGTGCTTTCAAATTATATTAAAATGATGAAATATATTTCCTTTGATCTCCTCAAATCGTCAAATGGTTCGAATCCTGCAAGGACAAGGCAATGTTTGATTTTGAGCTCCGGTCCTCCACTGAGGGACAGGAGCGATTTTTGCTCCTGGCACATTTCCATGCTTGTGAAATTCTTCAAATTATATTCAACGGAAAGATCATGCCTCCCTTTATCATTTCCAGTCAAAAATTTGTCTTGATCCTGCAGAGACAGTAAAATCTTGAGAAACAAGCTCCAGTCCTTCACTAAGGGACAGGAGCGATTTTGCTCCTACAGGCCAAAATATCAAGGTTTTGGGAGTTTAATCACTTCACAAGGCAAAAACAAGTCATTTCCAATGCCCGGGATCAATTATCAAAATTTTCAAAATTTGGTCAAAATTACTCAATCGGACAAAAAATCAAAATCTCATCATTCACACTTAGACAAATTTGGACTCTGCTTTCAAAATTCCAATTGAAACTAGACCAACTTACCCAGCCTCTGGCGAATTTATTTTATTCAAAATTGCATTCCATGAGAGGAAGCTCAAAAGCTCAAAATTGGACTGGACTCTGGCCTGAAAAGACAGTAACAGAAACCCTAAGGTTTGACCCTAGTCTAGACAACTGGCATACTAAACCAAAACCCTAAAAAGCAGAGAGAAAGGCGAGCAAAAACGAGCAAAAAGAGGGGGTCCCCATTTAAATGGGGCGATGTGTGAAATGGTCACAACAGGCCCATAAGAAGAAAAGAAAAGAATGGGTTGGAGTGTGTGAGAGAATAATTCTGAGATTACAACTCACAAAATTAAGTAGTTCTCAGACGTGTGTGGTGCATGCCACGAAAAAGAAATATATATTTAAGAAGTGTAGAGCGGAAAGGATGGGGAGGTCTGCTACGTGGGTGGAAAGAAAAGTCAGCAAGCTACGCCAGCAGGTTATGCACAAGTAAGTTTGCATGGATATTTTATTATACATGTTAATAAATATATATAATAAACATGATGTTACATATGTTTGTTGATATTAATTAGGGAATGACGGATTCCAATTACCTTAGGCAACATTGGAATCCGCCCTATAGGCCTGGGCCCTTTTCCCAAACGTATAGGGCAGAGCCTCTACCACGACAACCTTAAACTGCACCTCACAAGCCTAAAAATACTCAACGTGTTGCTAATAGGGCCGACCCTACTTACAAGGCATTTAAGTAAAACAAATACAATTAATTAATTAAAGGAAGCCGACCTACACAAAAGGGTTCTCTCCACATATAAGTAAAGGAAAGATCTTATCATTATCATCTCAATTCAATCTGCTTCTTCATGCGAAACCTACATGCCTAATGCGAACTCCAAGGAATGACAAGAGATCTGCACTTATAGCAATCTGCATGTTGAAGGTGGTGCGAAATACATGACAGCTACAGTAACATACATATATGGGAGGTGCGAAATCATGACAGCAACAGCAACATACATCTGCCATTAGAAGGAGGTGCGAAATCCATCACAAGGAATCAGTGAACTCCTCAAAGGTTTGCAATTTAGGTTAAGGCAACATCAGCATCCATCTCTCACATAATAGCAAGTAAATGTTGAAGGCAGCCACCGTGATCTACCATACCTCCAGTGACAACAAAATCTGAACCTACAAAGCACATGAGATAAGTGTTGTATTGTTTGCATAACTATTATCCATAATCAGATCTGAGGATCTTTTTTGACTGGGTTTTTCCTTCTAGGAGGTTTTCCCAGGTAATTGTGTCTTGTCTCTATTTCTTTATTTTTCTTTGCTGTGTTAAATCTGAAACTATAAATCTCTAAATCTAATGAATCTAATTAGTAAATAAATTCTGATTTTCTGAGTCTTAGTTAATCTGAAAGTGTTAAAATTAACAATGTTGAGGAATATAAATAAAGAATACCTTAATACATATATTAATGAATATGAATAATGAATAGTTTAATATATGTATTAATAAATATAAATAATGAATATTTAAATATATATATTAATGAATATAAATAATGAATAGTTTAATATATATATTAATGAATATGAATAATGAATAGTTTAATATATGTATCAATAAATATAAATAATGAATATTTTAATATATATATTAATGAATATAAATAATGAATAGTTTAATATATATATTAATGAATTTACATAATGAATAGTTTAATATTTATATTAATGAATATAAATAATGAATAGTTTAATATATATATTAACAAATAGAAATAATGAACATTTTAATACATATGTTAATGAAAGGTTCTTAGATGTTAAGGAATGTGTAAACATAAGTAGTAAATACATATCAAGAATAGTAGGCATATATGTTAAGAAATAAATGTGAATATTGGTTAATGAACATTTTTATGAATATATGTAGTGAATACATGTTAAATCAGGAATATGGACATGTAGGTTATGGAATAGGAAAATAGTAATAAAATGCAAAAATGTATTATAAATGTAATCACATGTTGGAGGCTATAGGGAGGAAACTCCCTTAGTCTAAGGGAGGGATTATGATAATCCCTAGGGCAGTATATATGCTAAATATCTATATGCATATATATGGCTTGGTTGACTAAGTTCATCCAAGAAGAGACGGATCTGGCTGGTCCCCTCTGAGGACTTGGATGATGGGATGCATCATCCAAGGCAAGGAATACATCCAAGATAGGAATCGAATTAACCTTTGATTTCCTGGATGGCTTGGGTGTAAGAAATTACATCCAAGACAGGAATTGAATTCACCTTCGATTTCCTAGAGGGCTTGGAACCAAGATGGGTTCCAAGAAGGCGAGTTTCACGACTGCCTAAGGACATATCTCCGCATGGCATTCGTATCCTTTTTATTTGATAAGAATTGTGATTGTGTTAATTAAGTATTTTAAAGTTAAATTGCAAGTCAGATTGGTTTTATATATATATATATATTTGTTGTATTCTAACAATCTGTTTTGCAAGACAATGATCTCTAACTAGTAGGGACATTACATTTGGACACAATACTGTTGATTTTAATCCTTTGGGGGTGAAGTTTATAATTTTCAAGGTGTCTAATGAGATTTATTGTGAATGCTATTGCTGCCACAGTAATAACGACGACATAAAGGAGTTAGTTTATAACCCATATATGCAAATCTTCGTTTGTAGTATGTGTGTATTGATTGGCAAAGGGGATTGATTGAAATGGGGTTGAACTTGTGTGATTGTTTGGTGTTGTTTGGTGAAGATACATCAGTTGTGGGTTTTGTTGGAGAGATGGGTGTGATTTGGTGATTACATTGAAGCATTTGTTGATGACCAGTGGGTTTGTACCTGTTGTACCTCTTGATTCAGATCTGCATAAGACTAGAATTCTTTTTTGGATTTGAATACCTCTCTTGTAAGGTGATTTGAGTCATTTGGGTATTGTTTGGTGAAGATACATCAGTTTCGGTGTCTTGTTGGGGAGCTGGGTGTGATTTTGTGAGTACATTGAAGTCCCGTTGCAGCTTATCTTCTAGTGCATATTAGTCTTGTTGCAATTTTTTCCTCCATCCTCTCAAGACCTGTACTTGTTCATTAGAGTTTCCAGTTTGATATTCTTTCTTTTCAGCATTATTAAGTGAAGTATTGAGCATATGTTACGAGATATTAATGCCTATATTCATGTTGGGTATGTTGGGCATGTGTTGGTGATCATTCTGGGTTATTTCTCTTGCTGTTCAGATAGTAACAGCGTGCTTTTGTACCATTGCCAAATCTTCAATTATCTTTCCAGCCATCCATTTATAGTGATCCATCATTATTTATAGTTGGGTACATTTTGGGCAACTTTGGGTAGTGATTTGGTCAGTGCCATTTTGTTTTAGCACTTGTTTCAGCATTGTAATCTTTATCAATACTTGACGACAGCGACATATCATTGTTGATATGTTTACTTTGAGCTTTCCTATTTTCAAACAAAAAATATAAAAAATTGAATGTGGTTATTACAATCATAGCCAAAGTGGAGACATGTTTACTTTGCATTGCTGATACACAATTGAAGAATAGCCACCTAAAATTTGATGTATTGGAATACCCCATGAATGGGAAGGTACATTTGTCAATTGTGGCACAATTGTAGGTTCCACCTTGGCAATTTTGGGATGCGAGTCGAGTTTGAGTCCAAGTCTCCAAATTATGGTTCATATTGAGTATTGTTTTTTTATTGAAGTCTAGTGGAGGTACCCCTCTCGAAGTGGTTTTCTATCATCAGGTATTTGGAGCATATTCCTATTATATTCTTTGTGCAAGTCGTTTCATGACTTTCATAACATCTCAAGTGGGTCATTTTGGTTGTAATAATAATGCATAGTTTCTAGAAGTTTAAGAGGTTAACATTTATTTTGACAGAAACTTACTGAACGAAGGCTATGTACTAGCCTTTTTATTGTGAAAAGACATAAATTAGTTGTAAACTGTTATATAAAATCCCTGTCACAAGAACAATTTAATTCAATGGCAGTGGACAAGTGAGATTGTTCAAAATGCACAATGATGATGTTTTGCTTATCTATTAGATGTAGTTCATATCTTTTATGTTTATGCACAAAAGTTAATGATTTCTTGTTCAAGTTTTTTGAGTACTTTTAATAATATCGACTTATCAAATTTACAGATTTCTGGGGGTTGGCGACATACAATGGCTCTTGATAAAGAGGGACAGATATATGGGTGGGGATGGAACAAGGTAACTCATTGAAGCTGTCTTATGAAATAGAAAAATCATGACAATAGAATTAAAGTCAAAGTATTAATAAAAAACAACCAAATTAAAATCAATTAGATCAATGTAAAAAGCATAGAGGAAGGATTAATAAAAATTTCTTGATAATATTGGATATAGTTTAGCATAGATTTGGTTCCAAATAGTGTTAACTTCTAAAATCATCCATCTAATCGTTTTTTTTTTAGATATTAGATATATCTTATGAAAACAGAAGTACATTACAAGGAGCTGCTGCTCCAGATTATATTTCATCCTTCTAATGTTTCAGAAAAAGGGAAATGCCAAAATATTCTGAATTTTTGTTCATGTATGTGTATACACTTAAGTAGTGTCAAATTTTTGACACGAGATGTATTGTGTTATAACAGGAATTTTGTTGATGCTTTTCACTGGAGCGTTGCTTATTTGAGCATAGAGAGTATATTCAAGAATTTCAATGAATCCATAAAAAAATCTTAATTTGTGATGAGATAACCACATTATACATAGATGAATTAATATAATATCATAATGTGAATTTGTGCAAACCAATTATGATTCCATCAAGTTGGTCGCTTGTGTTATGCCATTCTGTCCAGGTATGACAAAAGCACAATCTCTAACTGTGATGATAGCGATGAGGAAATTAATTAAAATGGATAATTCTTTTGAATATGGTGGCATATAACGCGGCAGATCTTATACCAATTCTTAGTGTTAAAAATACTTTCCGAATGGATTTGTCAAATAGTGTTACTTGTTATAGGGACATTAGGTTAACAAGAAATTCCTTATCAGGGTAGATTTCAACATTCAGGAACACAAATAAGCTTTACTAGTGTAAACTAATGGCATAAAAATGAGGTAACAGAGAAGACTTAATCAGACTACAGAAGATATTGTAAGACCCCATGTTTAGAATATGCAATCATATGGTTATTATTATTTTTTTAGTAGAATATCTTAGTAACAGCAATATATATTTAGCTACTTGCACGAATACATTAAGCCAAAGTATACTGACTACATTTGAACTTCGCAACATTCAGAAAAGACAACATCAAACATAATGTTATGAGAAACAGATGGACAACTCTGAATAGATGGAAAGAATAAGTAAATAGCTCATTTAAAACAAGGTATACCAAAATTGTTGTATGAATCCCTGACATTTTGAACAAGACTATAAAACCTACACAAATGTTGAAAGGGAACAGGTAAGTTTCAACACTGGAACACACTATAGTACCCCCAGAATAAATATAAAAGAATATGGAAATAGCTAATCTAAAACAAGTTATACCAAAATTGATATAGGAGTTCCTGATATTGTGAATTAGAATATAAAATGTAGCAAAGAGTTGAAATGCAAGATACGTTGGAAGTCACTAGGCTGTCCCCTACCTACTTTGGGCTATTCACAATCTAAGAGAACATCCTTGAGGTTGCAAATAAATCTAAATGACCAGGCAAGTTTAAAATGCACCTAGAATTCAACGTAAACTGTTTAAAGAAAGCCTTGTGTTAGAATTGCTCTTTTTAGATTAGCAGGGTAAGCTCTGTAAATTAATCTGTTCATAAAATCTAAAACAAGTAAATTAAATTGCATATTATGGAGACTAAATGGGATAATGTTCTAGAGTTTTACATGTAAACAAAATGCTTGAAAGAAACAGTTTCGATCCATCTTTTGATCTATGAGGTAGGAGCAGAAGATCGAAATACTTATTTCGCAATGAGGGTTTTTAACTTTTCCAACTTAATTATAATAGAAATGTAAATAGGAATGCTATGCAATGATTAAAGTAGATATCAATGGATACACATCAAAATATGAATCGATTTGTATAATGAGCACAACACTTACAACATCTGTTCACAAAGAACAACATTGGGAGCAATCAATAATCCCAAAACATATAAAGCTACTCTGCAAGATACAAGATAAATGTTACACAAATCTAAGTAAAAATTGTCTTCATTGACTTGCCAAAGTTTTTAATATTCCCTTCTCAAGCATAATTAGTTTGAGAATAATTAGCCTATTTTCCAAGTTTTCTTGTAGTTAATTGGTGGGCAAGTGAGAACTCCAACTTTCTTGGAGAGCATATGATTGATCAAGGAATGGTTTTGTTCATGGAAATGAGTTTAGGTAATCTTGATGACCTCATGATGCTTTCAGAATGCAAATTCGTGCTTTTTTAGAGCTCTCCAATCCTCTTGGAGGAGAATGCTATTTTATGACAGATGCAAAGTTGGTTTAGTTCATTACCCTAAGCCTTCAAAGACATTATGGTATGGCAAAAAAATGATTTTTATCTCATTTTGACGCTTTCTGCAACTTTGGTGAATAATTAAATAACTAAGTTACTGAGTTTGGCCCTAGGAGCCCAGATGTAGGTCCTGGTTTGCGCCCGATCTGCGGTCCAATTTGCCGCCTTGGACAGGAAATTTCTTCACCTGACAAATAATAAGATTTGGTTAATAGTTATTAATTTGATTTGGTTGAATTTGTTTAATTCATTGATTATTATATATATTATTATTGTTAGCAGCATTTGTAGTTTTTATTATCAGTATTATTGCCTCTGCCGTTCTGTTTTTTCTTCTTCTTTTGGTCATAAGCTTCAAGCGCTGCTATTGCGTCCCTTGTAGTCTGTTCAGGACATTTGTCACTTGGTGTAATATCTTGGCACTCGATCTTTGCAAGGTGATATTTGAGTTGCGATTAATGCCACCTTTTATGGTGGGATGGTTGCAAATGAAATCTCAGTGCGTTGGACCTGGTGTCGTATGTTTCCAACAAGGGGCCCTCTTTCTGCCACCAGCTCTACTTGTAGAAGCCAAGCTCTTTTAGCAAAGTAGGAAGGGAACCTAGCAAAAGAGAGAGCTAACATAAAAAATTAATAACGTATGATGCATATATTCATTTTTTTGTTGCCTTGTTTTCAATGCATGCAGAATATACAGGAAACTTTAAAATCAGACCTAGAGTGCAGACTGGAACAATTAAAATTTAAAATCTCAGATGTAAGTGGTTTAAACATTTAAATATTCACTATCATATTGGAATTCTTAAAATTAGCGTTAGGTTGATGATAATACTCTATCAGTCTATCTTAGATAACTCTCAAATTAGCCTGCAGGTGTGAGTTGAGCAGGTGGCAACTTTGCAACCAAGGAATTGAAACTTAAATCAGCTTTCAAGTTCAGGCTCCTTCAACTAAATCAGTAACAACAAGAAGTTATAATCATTGGAAGTCTTTGCACTAAATATAAACTTAAATGCTTGCAACTCAAATTCAAATTCACAGAATATAAAGGATACCTGGAATGGAATGATCAGGTCTGGAAGTGGAAATTATATCAGTTATAATGTACTATGCTTTAATGCTTTTGTAAATTTGAATTATTGGGTTTTTTTTTCTTTTCTTAAACAAACAAAGAGAATTGTTAAAGTTCACAGTCTACTGGGATAACAGTATTACTGTAAGATTGAGAAGAAACCAAAATTTTTCTTAGTTGAGCGTGAGTCTAGTTATTTACTCTTTTTCTTAAAATTCAGCAAGCCTGACAATAATTAGTATTTTAAGTGGTATATTTTATCTTATACCCCACCTTGAGCATATGTTAAATTTGGTTCTATGTTAACTTTGTTGACGTATACTATTATAGTATATGAGTTAAATTTAAGAAAGTTGAATATTACGTATGTAAAATATGCTATTTAGTGTACCAAATTTAACTTGATATTTAGCTCGAGTCTGGTTATATGGTATACCAAATTTAACATACTTAATATATCACTACGTACACAAATACATGCATGAATCTGGTTGTTTATGCAAACAATAAAGTTAACTTCACCAAATTTTATACGCACCTCAACTGTTAAGTGGTAGATCGTAGGGTTGCGTCTCGAAATTACTTTAGGTGTTGTGAAAGAGGGCGTCACATGAAGAACACAATCCATTGTGTCTCATTTGGAATCCATCAGTGATACACAAGGACCATAAGGCGACAGGTGATAAGGCCAGGAGACTACATCAAACAGTCATCATTAAGTAATCTTCAAGATTGCATATTCTTCATCTTTCTATTGGAGAAGCGTTACATCATTCATTTGCAAGCATTTGTGTGTTAGGGTTTTGTCATATTCATGCCATTTGATACAACATATGTGATTACATTCAAGAAGCAAAGCATCGTTATCAATCATTGCAGATCTAAGGTATACCTTTCCATTATTTACTTCAGTATTTGCAATATTTCATTCAAGGTTGATTCCTCAATTGGGGTTTGACTAGTTTGACTTAGGCAAACCCGTATTCCCAACACATTTTCCTTTCTTTCTGTGTAGGAAATAGGTGCGCAGTTGTAACTCTCGAGATAAGCTTTAGACATAGAGACAAAAAAACCCTTTTTGGTGATCAGAAATCTCAGAGGAGCAAGACGGGTGCCCTAGTCCCTGCACATGGTCTTTGCTATTTTTGGCAGTTTTCGCAAAGCAGCTCCAAATCATCTCATACTTCTCAGATCCAGGTGCACGATGAAATCTTGAACCTGTAGCTCACTGTTTCCGCATATTTTTTCTTCATGTCCAACATTCTACTTATTTTAACAATTCAGCTTACAAAAGAGGAAAACTCAAGTTAACCTTATCTACTCAATATTCAGTCCTTGTCTCGTTTATGATTGTATCTAGTGTATTCATCTCCTCTTTTGAATGTCAAGTCCTCCAAGTGAAAATTGACTTAGTGATTTGTCCCTTCCATGTGGTGAACTTGCTAAGCCCAAAATTTTCCACTTTATAAGAGTGTTTGACAATGTTGATTCAAACTATCCCTTTGTAGGAGTTGGCAGGTTTGACAAGTTGCTCGATCCCTTCAACATATGATCTGGTCTCAAATCGTCCTTGTCCGTACAACTTCCTCCTTTCGTTAAACGGTTTCATTCTCTTCTTGTTATACGACCTTCCAATCTTCTCCTAGTACGATGTAGTGTTCCCATACGGTCTTGACACTTATTTCCCATACCGTCTTGATGATTCCTCGCTCATACTATACGACCATTCTTCGTATGAACTGCAAGTTATCATACGGACATCTGTGGCATACAACTTCAACTCATACGATTTCCCTTCATATGACATTTTGATGCTTGTTATGTACGGTCTTCCTTTCCTTATCCATACAACTCACCTCTACTCTCGTACAACTTCCTCCACTTCTCTTCACCTTATCATACAACCTGACCCAATACAATTCCCTCGAGCCTACCCCTGTACATAATGCTTGGACTTGGCTTGTGTACAGACTTGGCTCTTCCTCAATTTTGCCAATCTGTAGCATGTTACAGTTTGGCCCGCTAAGTTATCGGGTTCGCCCTTGGACCTCCCTGGTACCTGTCCTGGTTCGAACGGGTTCGTGGTTCGGGTCTGGTTCGGATTGGGTTCGACCAGGGTTCAAAAAACCCAGAGGTGGTTCGTCCTTGGTCGAACCCAGTCGAATTCGGGTCGAACCCAATCGAACTTGGGTTGAACCCAGGTCGAACTTAGTCGAACCCAGACAAACCCAGGTCGAACCCAGGCGGCTGGGTGGCCCAAAAAAGCAAATTATATGCAAAATTTAATTTTTTTTTGAATTCTGCCTACTAAAAAGTGAAACTTATGTCCTAAAAGTGACTTCTAAAACATTATATTCACTCATTTCACCTCATTTGTGTTGCAAACATATGTTTTATGAGAGCAGGTTGAAGAAAGGGTGAACAAAATTTGGCTTCCAAGATCAAAGAGGAGTTGAAGACTAATGTTTGTTTTGTTGTTTATATGATGCTATGTGACATGCAAATTTTTAATTCATGCTTAAAGGCTTCACAAATATATATATATATATATATATAAAGAATTTACATGTTTTTGTACTAACGAACCCAAACCCCTTTTCAAAATTTTTTCGTACCGGCGTACCGGGTTCTTCGAACCCGAACCCGTGCCCAAACCCAAACCGGCAACCTAGAGTTTGGGTGGAGCCCTACAATGGCCGAATTAATTGAGTAATTAATCAAGGGGGGAGGGCCCCTACAATTCTTGGCTTGTGTACAGACTTGGCTCTTCCTCAATTTCGCCAATCTGTAGCATGCTACAGTTTGGTTGGAATACTTCGTAATCCTTCATCTACCAGTGAAATAATTCGTTCAAAGAATTTGTCTCATCTTCAGAGAAATCTTCTAGTTCGAGCACCCCTTCGTCATTAGGTTGCATCATTTCCCATCCTCCATCCTAAAATTTCTACCCTCAGACTTTGAGTTGGTGGACGCCAATTCTTCACTCACCACCTGGTTCGTCAAGTCGATGATATGCTTCTTCCCCTCACTCTCGATCAAGAGTGTGTTCCACTTCCAATTATGATTTGCCTCGACAATAATCAACCATTCCCTCCCGATGAGTGCGTCGTATGCCTTCTTTTGCAACAAGATGACTACGAAGTCCAAAAAAATTGATGTGTCGCAATCAAAACTTTTTGCGCTATCAATGTTCAGAATGGCTTGATGCCATGTTTGGTTGGCACCCACTTAGTGGAAGGTTGGCTGCCATAGTATCGTTTTCCCCAAACATTTCCAAGTGTTCTCCAACAACACATTAACTCCCAAACCCTCGTTGATGATGGTGTTTTTTGAACTTTTGGCCTATTATTTTCATCTCGACGACAGGCAACTTCCTCTCGATGATCACTGTCAGCAACATTGGATCACCGGTCTCATTCCCTTCGCATGGTGGTTTCTTGTTAGTTCCTCCTCTTATGGCTTACATTGTTTTTTGACGAATATGTCATCATTGGCTGTGTTGGTAATTACTATTCTCAGCTGCGGCATAGTTTGAAGAAGGTCTATCACCTTGATGGGTATGGTTGTCTGTAGTACCTGCTGAACTATGTTCTTCTTTGACTCCCACAATGACGTACTTGCACTTCCATTGGAAGTTATTTGTTCCTTCGCCAACACTTGTTCTACTTCTCCTCTGCCTTCTTTGTGTCGTTCCGTCTTTTTACAAGGTCCAAGTACATCGCCTTCTTCATTTGTGCTCTCATGATTGCCAGAATTGCCTCATCTTGTTCTACCATATCTAGCATATTAATACCCTTTTGATTTGGGCAATCGGTGTCTTCATGATTCCCTGGTCCACACCATTTGTACGATAATTGTATGTTGTCTTTCTTATTCTAGCAATCTCTCGCAAAATGTCCCCATTCACTACATCGTCTGCATTGTATGATAGGACATCCTTTGGAGTCGTACTATAGTTGATTTCGCCCTTGTTGATTTCCATAACCACTGGGCAATACATTCCGTGGTTTCGATGGGCTAGACTATCCCTATGTGAAGAGCACTTGCATACTTCTAGTCTTCAAATTATATGGACACTCCTTTATTGAATGAACCATCACCTGACAAATCTCACAAAGCATCTTTTTAGGACAATTACCTTTCGTGTGCTCTTCAATTTTTGTGCTCAGTACACCATAGTTTATTACATTCTTTATTGGTTCCTTTATCGAACTTCAATTCTTTCATCATTCTCAACATGTCCCGTCGAAGGGACTACATGGTTTTGGATTCTTCATCATTGCTACCTTCGGTGCTCTTGTCATTCATTGGTCTTTGTCTTTCTTCAGGAGGTGTTTTGGTTTCACTCTCGATGTCCATCGCCCGATTGTAAGCATCGACGTATGAGGACGGAGACATTACTTTCATCTTCTTACGCAACGAGGGGATCAATCCCTCAGTGAATCACCTCTTCTTCAACCCTTTAGTTGGCTGGTTCTCCATCTGTTTTAGCAGTTCTTTGAGCCTACAATTGTAAGCGTGTACACTCTCATTTTTACCTTGCTTGGTATTATAGATCTCCACTACAATCTTGTTGTCATCCCTCAGGAGCTTGAATTGCTCCTTGAATGCCTTCTTTAGTTTAGCTCATCTTGCCTTTTGCTTAGCCTACAAGGCTGTGTACTAGTGAATGCTAATTCTTCGAAGGGTGGCGGGAAATGCCTTCAGCCAGTAATCTTGGTCATTTTGGCCATTCGCCTCCTATATCGTTATACATGTGTTGCAATGGCATATGGGGTCCTCTGATCGATCCCTTGTGAGCTTCGTGAGTCTTTGCCTCTCTTGGGTATTTTGGTTGTGCAACATTGCCCTTGCTTGGATGGTACGGTGTGTGTTCGACCAGATTGGGTTGTCTTGCTCTCCGCGTTCTTGTGCCTCTCTTGCACTCTCGGCCACGTGTGAGCTCTGTACGCGTCTACCTTCTGCATCCTCTACTACTTACTCACCTACTTACTCCTTTGTTTGTTGGACTTGGTCACCTTCGGTGAGGGGTAAGTTCCTGATATGGTGCAAATTGGTTTCTCACCTACTTACTCCTTTGTTTGTTGGACTTGGGTGGACTCTTCCGACCGCTACGTTTTGGTGCTTTCCCTGCACTCTCGGCCACGTAGGCACCTTGTACACGCCCACCTCCAATGTCCCCAACACTCCGGGTACTTCCAAGTTTGTCGGACCTAGGTGGACTGTTTCGACTGTTACGTTTCGATGCTTTCCATGCACTCGTCCATGCGCGCATCCTCTTCGTGTATACCTCGAGCATGTTGTGAGCTTTTCCACACATCGCCCCATTGCAAATGGGGACCCTCCCATTTATTCTTGCTTTCTAGGGTTTTTGTTAGTGCTTGTGGCCTTCCGCTTCAGTTTTGCTCAGTTCTGTCAAGTTTTGAACGGTTTGAGTCCTAGGGATTGAAAGTTAGTTTGTGCAAGCAAAGTGATAACAGAGTCTGGATACTGTCAAAGTGCCTAGAAAGGCCAAAGGACGAAGAACAGAATTGATTTGAACGAATTTGAACATCTTTCTATTTTTTAGAAAGTTTGCTTTTTTTGTTTTTTTGCTATTTTTTAGGAAGTTTTGTTTTTGGCATTTTTAGCCCAATCCCCGGTTGGCTATTTTTAGAAAGTTTTCCCTATTTTTTAGGGATGCCTGCTTTTTGCTTTTCGGAGTGGGAACCTGTTGTGACGTATTCACACATCGCCCCATTGCAAATGGGGACCCCTGCTTTTTGCTTTCTAGGGTTTGTTTTCTAGGTCTTTTAGGGTTTTGTTTGTTAGCCTTTGCAGGATGAGTGCTGTCGAGGGGATCGTTGGATTACAGGCTTTGCTTGAGCCAGGGTGAGTCCACAGGGCCCCAGAATTAGGGTTTGTTTGAGAGTCTTCCTTATGGCCTGGTTTTTCTCTCGTTGCTAATTGTGTCTTGCTTTGTGAGTGGGTATCATTCTTGAAGGTCCGAGCTAGGTCAAGTTGGTGAGTGATGAAGTCTGAAATGTCATCCTGATCTTCAAATGCCTTGAAATTTGGCTAAGTTTGGAATGTCCTGATCTTGAAATTTGGCTAAGTCTGGAATGTCCTGATCCTGAAATTTGACTAAGTCTGGAAAACTGAAGAATCCTCCAAAAACTAGATTTTGCAATATAACTCCTGGAGGTCCGAAACCACTCTCAAACATCCTGGAAGTATATATGGAATATCACTTATACTTAAATGTTATATTCCATAAAATGATCTTGACGGAGAGTCCAAAATGTCAAATTTCGCTCCTGACCCTTCCAAAGGGTCCAGAGCGAAAATCCTTAAAATCATCTTTTCTTCCAAATTTTGAGCAAAGCCAAGCTTGGACAAGCATGAGAGAGGTCATTTGGATTGCTTTGGAGTGGATTTTGGTCACCAAGAATGCAAATTTTGAAGCCAAATGAGATTTTCGCTCCTGACCCTTCCAAAGGGTCCAGAGCGGAATTCCTAAAAACCCTTATTTTCCTAGCAAAGTCAAGTCAAACTTGGGTTTTTGTAGCTTGGATGGGTGAGGAGAAGTGTTTTCTTGCCTTTTAAGGTGGATTCAAGTTGAAATGATGGAGGAATAAGCCTAAAACAAGATTTTCGCTCCTGACCCTTCCAAAGGGTCTTAAGGGTCCGGAGCAAAAATCCTAAAACCCATCATTTTCTCCAAAATTTGTACCAAGCCATGCCTAGACCAAGGAGAGGGATGCCCTTGAGATTGTCCTTGAATTGATTGTTGTCTCAAAAAGTTATGATTTGGGGCTAGAAAGGGAAATTCGCTCCTGACCCTTCCAGAGGGTCTTGGGCAAAATTGTGCTAAGTTCCTACATTTTAGGGGTCAGGATGCTTCAGATGGTTTGCCTGAGTGTGGATTTCAAATTTCAAGTTAAACTGGTGTAAATTAAAGAAATTGTGAAATTTTGAAGTTTTCCAAATATTTTTTAAGTTTGGCTAATGATTGATGGTGAGTGTTATGGTAGGTGATGAAAAGTTCGCCTTGTAAAGAGAGCATGATGATGGAGGTAGTCTCAAAGTCTTCCCTGTGGAAAGAGCATGAAAAACTCCGCCCTATGTTGGGAAGACTCAAAGTCCATCGTGGTGATGCCTTCAAACTCCGTCTTATGCTTGAGAAGTCTTCAAAGTCCGCCCACTTGACGATGCCGTCAAACTCCGCCCTATGCTTGAGGCCTACCAAAAGTCCACCATGCTTGAGGTGTCTTTAAAGTCCGCCCTCTTGAAGCCTTCCAAACTCCGCCCAATGTGATGATGCATGATGATCTCCCAAAAGTCCGCCCTATGGATGAATTGAAAAGGTGTTCAAGGCAAGAAAGTCCGCCTTAGGGTGAGGAGATAGCAAGCATGATGATGAAGTTCTCAAATTCCAAGTGGTAGTCACCCAAAAGTCTGCCCTCCATGAAGTTGCCAAGCCTTCAAAAGTCCGCCCTATGGATGAAATGAAAGGTAGTCTAAGGTAAAGAAAGTCTGCCTTGGTGGTCACTCAAAAGTCCGCCGTCTTGGTGATCACACAAAAGTTCGTCCTACTTGATGATCTCTCAAAAGTCAGCCTAAGGTGATGAAGGAAGACACCTATCTCTCCAAACTTTGCCTAGAAGATGGTTTCAAAGCAACACTTAAACTCCACCCTTGGTGATACTTCAAAGTTCGCCTTGAAAAGTATGATGTATAAAGTCTGCCCTACGCTATATGGCTCTTATCCTTCGTATTGATGGAAATTCGCCCAACATTGCAACAAGTTAGAAACATGACCAACATAGTCCGCCTTGAGGGAAATGTGAAAAAGTTAAGACATGAAGTGCACATAAACATAAGGAAAATTCCCACTCTCTAAAAGTCCGACTTTGCCTTGCAACACAATGAGAAAGAAACTTCATGAAGTACGCCTAAGTCAAAGGTGAAGCCAAAATTACTTGCTAAGTATTGAGGAAAGGAGAATATTCCTTGGTGATGTCATCCAAATCTTCATAAGATTCGAACTAAGTTCCAAATTAGAAAGTTTTAAAAAGAGATATGTGAAGACCAAATATGAAGTGGAAAATGAAATTAGAAAGTTGTAAAATGAAGAATTTGAACTTAAGGAAGATGACATTGCAATTCAAAATCAAATTGGAAACTTTCTAAAGGTTGAAATCGAATTAGAAACATGAATTGGAAAAATCTGCGTGTTTCTAATTGCAAATTCAAACTTCATTACAAATACCTTCTTCACTTCTTCATTCCACACATAAGGTTTGAACTTTCTGAGCAAGTTAAGAGTAATATTGAGAGTTATTTTGCAAGTTGAGAGTTATTTCAAAGAAGATTTTGCAGATTGGAGGTGTTGCAGGGTGATCTCTTGCAGATTGAGCGAACTTTTGAAGGAGTTTTAATTTTTCATCATCATTCTTATCAAGTATCTGCAGATTTTGGAGTCCAATCAACTAGTAGAAGGCAAAACTTTCAATTTTCAATTTTTTAGAGTTTTGTTCCTTCTGTATTCTCATTTCTGTCAAAGGTCGTAGATGGTAGTAGAAGCGGGATCATTATAGAGATCGCTGCTGGAGATTCAAGCCAAACGGAGGATTGAGGACAAGTTCACGGGCAAGGTTCATCCGAGCGTGAAGATTGGCTAAGTTTGGGAAATGTTTCACAAAGAAAATTCCAATTTCTTCAATTATGACGAAGGCATGGAGAAATTCTTCTCCAAATTCTAGGGTATCAAGAAGGAGGGCATGATCACAACGAATGTCTGAGCAACTTGATCCTATCATTTCATATTTGCAAGGGGTTATCTAGAGCTTTCACCCTCCTCTTGCGCAACATAAAATGGCGCTAGAAGGAGGGCATGATCAAAATGATTGTTTGAACATCTAGACTTTAATCAAAAGATTTAATCACTATCAAGTCTTGAACAACTGAAGTTAGCTATTCTGGATAGTAGATATGATGCAGCATGGTATTGCTGCATGAATTCCCATTCGATCTGCCTCTTGAACAACCTGAACAAGTATTGAATCAATCATATATTGCAGATCAATAACAAACACTTGCATGGAAATCAAAAGTAAGTTATTCTCAATTCAGACTAGTGAGTCACCTTATTGCTAAGGAGGAAGGAAAGGGTCAGCAAATAGAGACTGTGATTAAGGAAAATCTAGAAAGATAAAGGATTTTCGCCATTCACAAGCAAGTTCTCAAAGAAATCCGACAATTTTCTTTCCTGTCCACTAACATGGTAAGAGATGGGCCTGCGCATCATTCCTCCTGAACCAGGAAGAGATCTTGAACCAGTACTACAGCCAGACTTGAGTTTCAATGACGAACAAGAAAACATGATCACCGAGTTGTATAGCTTGGCTTGGTCTGTGAAAATAAATTATCGTGACTGGTGTCGAATGTGCTTTATCCTTGAAGAGGAGTAAGCGATTGCTAATCACATTGAAGCACAGATTCAAGGAAGAGAGCAACATCCATTGCCGCCCCAAGGAGTTGATCCAACTCTCGTACTTGCTCTTGCACCGCCTCAACAAGATGAGGAGTGGCTCACGCTGTGGTGGTGCCTCGTCATCTTCCGACAAATCAGATTGCTCCAAGTCAACATGCCCAGATTCAATGAACTTTACTTATCCGAAAAGGAAACTAGATGCATTTATTAGTGAGAGTGGCAATTGTGCCACTTGTAATGTTCTCATTCATTCAAACTGATAGAGTTCTAGGAAACCCTAATTAGGGTTTATAACATTCAATCTAGGCCCTTGATCACTCTTTGATCTCGACCATTCATTTGTTTTCTGGAAACTATATAAGGCTACCTCCTCTCATTTGGAGAGTGAGGTTTTTTGATGTATTGTTGCATGAAGGTCATTTTCAAATAATATATTGCATTTGCGCTTTCTCTTAAGGCTTTGTAATCTCTGTTGTTTGAGTGATTAGCATGGTTTCAATTTCCTCAACACATTAGTTAAAGTTAATTTAGATTTGCTTTCATGTTGCTAGAATTGAATGAAGGATTTGATAAGTGTTAAGTGATGGTGTATCTCTGCTCATACTTTTGGTGAATGGATGATTTCCATTTCACTGTGCAAAGTTAGTCTGAGCCTATCCTCTGTGCATGTCAACATTTCTATAATAAGCGTAACCTGTTGAAGATTGCACCTGCTTTGTGTAGTTGTCCTCAGTGTGGCGAAGGATGGTGCGGTTTCCTGAGAACACCCATTTAATACTGTCTCCGGAATTTGTAGGAGTAGATCAGCTTTTTGAAACCCTATCCCTTTTTCCTTTTTGAAAGTCTAAATCTCGAAAAATCTAGAAAGAGCCTACAGTTGATAAATCTATCTAAGTCCAGAAGCTTGAAAGACACTTGTTAACTGAAGTCCCCCTTGAGATTTTCAGCAAACACTACCTGAGTAGCTATCCCACTAAAGTCGCTTGTTCGCACATATAGACCTTGGAATTAGTAGTAATTTTTCAGGAGAGGATAGAATACATTCGAGTATCTTATTCTAATGTTTGGTAGATGATAAAACAAACACCAACACAACGTCCCAACACTTCGAGTACCATTGAAGGTGTTGGCGTGCCATTGAAGTTGAGTAAAAAAATTGTGACTTACTATAAATAAACATAAGCTCCAAGAAATGTGGAACTCAAACTGGGTGTCGAGAAACACATCGTAAAACATCACCTCGTAACACACTAAATGTTGTGCTTGAAACCAATTTTAAATATGCCAAAAGAAAGGAACTACAATGGCATCCAAAACGCAAGAGTCCCCCTTAGCAAACACATTAGCCTATGGGAATTGAAGGATAGGCTAACAGTCACTAATTGCCTAGGGCTAGAGAGGGGACATAACACCTGAATGCTAGGTTGAGTCCTCTTCCTTAATTAGCACCAATTTACAAGCTCCAATAGAATTCTTTCCTGTTTCTTGTTGTCCAAGCTTAGGAGCTTCCTGTATCTTTCTACCAGTTTGGTACATCTTAAACAACATATCCAATCCTCAGCCCCCCTACCATTTCCTAAGTATGTGTCAATCGGTAGCTCCAATCCTTGACATCTACCTAGCACATGTAATGGAGTAGCTTCGATCATCAATCTTAGACATTTGCTTGGCATGTGTCAAGCGGTAGCTTCAATCCACAATCCTTGACATCTCTCGATGTTTGTGTGAGCCTTCAATCAAAATTTTGGAAAACGGACACGACAAAGGGATACTAATGTTCAACCTTCCACTGAACTGAGATCAATGGATACCTTAATCCATAATTGTTGTTGTGAACATCAATACATCTTGTAACTATGCGTGAAGGCTCTAAACTTTGAAATTTATATTATTGTTTGTTATCATACAATAATTATGTGGCAACCACATTGAAATCCAAAATTTCTATAATAAACAAGGTGCAATGTCCTTGTTTTAGGGTTCTCTTGGAGTGCAATTGGTCTTGACCTTCTCAATTGGTGTATTTCTTGCCCGAGGGATTATTTGATGATTCCAATGACCTCATGTGGTTTCAAGGACTAGTGCATCTTTTAGAAGTAATTTCTAGCTTTTGGTGTGATCAGTCTTCGATTCCGATGCATTTCGATAGTTTTTGCAAAATGAGTGCATTAATGCTTTATTTTAATTATTTTTACCAAGTATGCTTAAATAATATTAAAATGTTTGACAAGCCCATTAGTATAATAGCTTGTTGGAATTTAGACGAGAAGGTTGAAATTGTGGATTCATAAAACAGGGACTTTGCATGCTAAATTGTCATGATTTTAATGAAAAGGTAATTTTTGAAGCTAAAAAGGGGTTTAAATTAATAAAGTGAATTTTTTAAATGGTGTTACTGGAAGTTGTCACAAAAAAATTATAAAAGGGGGTTGAGGGGCTCATTTGGCATTGTGTAGATTATTACTCCTCCTTTGGTGAAAACACTTGTGGTTTTGGAATTGAACTTTGTTTGATTCAGCCTTATGGAGGACAAAAACCTTCTCGAAAAAGATTGGCTACAGTGGTGAGGGATCAACCCTAGTTGATGTGGTAGGATTTTCTCAAAAGCCTCAGCTTGAGCGGAAAGGATTTCTACAGATTCGATTGAAGATTGTTTGGGTTGTTAGATTTCTAATATCATTGAAGATTGCAGGTTTGAAATTATTACAGTTTTATAAGCGTTCAGAGTTTAGATGGATAGAGTGTTTGGGGGTTTTGATTAGCTACTTTGTTGTTGGAGTTACCTTGTTATCTTGTTGATCCTTGGTCAATGCAATTTATTTCTTGCTGAGGTGTTCGGAGTAACTTTTGAGAGTCATAGGAAATTTTATGTTAGTTAATTTGTTTGAAGAGTGGTCATAGTTGTTCCTTAAGGAATTGACAAACGAGGTTTGAATAAAGACAAAATAGATTTGTTTTTAAGCGCCACATATAGGACAAAAAGAATAGCACACACTTAAGTAATTGAATTGCAGCATTAAATTTTATTTCTATTCTAGGCCAGAATTGATTCCTTATTCTCTCTGCTTGTGGGTCTCTGGGGATGTGAGTTAATAGCTCAAATCATGGTTGATTCTTACCTGGATGCCAGTAAGGATTGAGTGCTAAATATTTATTGGATATCGCTTGATAAAGTTTATAGCTGGTTCGAGTGTTGATTTTCTCTTTGCTGGCTGATTTTTCCACTTTCATTTGAAGTGACTTAGTGTGTAGGTTGGAGTTGACTTTGTTTGGGTCGGTGGGTTATGATTGTTTTGCCAGACGTTTGGGATTGTCAGCTACAATCAACAAAGGATGCATTTAATGTTTGCTGGGCCCTCATAATTAAATTTTTGGTTTAAAAAATTTGGGTCTGCTCGACATTAATACTTTATGTAATACTGTGCAAAGTGTTTGGAGGACACAGTATCCTTTGCTAACTGAATATCATTTTATTTGATTTACCTTAATTGTGGGATGCCAATGAAAAGTTCTGATGATTGACTTGCTTGAGACATTATATTGGAGTTACCTGAGTTGATTTCTCCCTCTCTTGCGTATGCAATTAAGTGGTATTCTTTGCTGATAAACACTCTGTATCTGTGTTGGGCATAGATTTTGAGGGAGAAATAACATTATCAGCAGTGCATTTAAACTGTGGAATGCCTTCTATGAGGTGGCTAGCATCTATAGACCTGGGCATTTGAGTTTGGTGCACAATTACTGTAGAATTTTGTGTCTCAGATCAGAAATCAGAATTAATTAAATGAATTTCAGATTAAGTTGAAACAAGTAGGCATGAAAAAAAAGCAAGTGCACAAGAGACTCAAAACATTTACCCTGGGAAAACCTCTGATGAGGAAAAAACCCAGCTATAAAGACCCACAGGTCTGACTATGTATTCACTTTAAATTGTAACAATACAATGCATAGATGGGGCTTTTGTTACATCACCTTAACAGAAGATAAGAGCAGCACCTATCATCTTCAGTTTTGTGTAGAATTCAAAGAGCAATGTTCAGATCTGATACAACAAGGTCTACAGATCTTCTTCTTCTCCAGCATACAGGCCTAAAGATGATTCATCAACCATCACCTTAGAAGGAGAGGCTTCAAAACAATTTGCACCCTTGTGGAGATAATTCACACTTGTTTGAGCAGGTTCGCACCTTTCTTTTGAAGAGCAGATCGAACTGAATTCATTTCATTTGCAACCAAAATGTTCTTTATTTATATGAGGTGCTGGGGATGCAATATGGGGTCGGCCTCATAAACTTTGGTGCCAAAAACCCTTTTATTATTTTGCCAATAATCCTTTTGGGGCCACATGTTATATTTGTTTGCTGTTTGATAAGGTGAGGCGTGTTCTCCCTTTAGGGTCGGCCCTAAAGGGACACACTACCTCTTGTAGCATGAGGGCCCAACCCTATTTTCTTTCATAGTTACAAAGCAACACTCCATCTTAACTAGGAAGAAAATGAATACATAATCAGAACGTCTAGAGTTCCATCTAGCACACAAGCATAGAATTACATCTTCCACCTAGCACACAAGCATAGGATGGTTCTAGCACACAAGCATAGAAAGTGTAATACACAAGTGGGTGTTTATACAATTACAACCTTCCATCTAGCACACAAGCGTAGATTGGAACCTTCCATTCTTGCTTACAAGCAAAGAATGAACCATTCTTGATCCATAGTGAATTACTGAGGTTGAGGCTCCCTCTCAACCTGGACTTCATTTTCCACAATACCGAGTATGTCTTTGAAGTATTCTTGGACTTCATTTTCCACAATATCGAGTATCTCTCTAAAGTATTCTAACTTCACTCTGGACAAGGGCTTGGTAAGAATATCTGCAACCTGTTCATCTGTGTTGATATACTTTAGCTGAATGGTGCCTCTTTGAACCATATCCCGAATGTAGTGATAATGAATTTCCACATGTTTTGACCTGTCATGAAATACTGGGTTGATAGACATCTTTATGCAACTCTGATTCTCACAATGAATGGTAGTAGGACCACTAGGTTATCCAAACAATCCACCAAGAAGTTTACGGAGCCATACTGCTTCTCTAGATGCAACAGATGCTGCAACGTACTCAACTTCTGCAGTACTCGATGCTACAGAAGATAGTTTTCTACAGGCCCAAGAGATTACTGTAGATCCCAAGCTAAAGCCGACACCCGAAGTACTTTTCCTATCTTTGACACTTCCTGCCCAGTCTCAGTCTGAATTGCCTTCCAAGGAGATTGATGTATTAAGTGAATACTTCAGTCCATAAACAATAGTGCCTCGCAGATATCTCATTAAATGTTTAGCTGCAACGAGGTGAACATGCTTAGGCATGCTCATGAACTGACTGAGAGCATTCACTGCATAATAGATATCTGGTCTAGTGTTAACTAGATACATCAAAGATCCGATCAATTGCTTGTATTCAGATGGATCTGCAAAAGCAGAGTTAGCTGCAAAGATGCTGAACTTCTTTAACTTAGATTCCATAGGAGTAGACATAGGTTTACAATCCATCATTCTAAATAATTTCAAAATATCAGTAGTGTACTTTCCTTGACTTTGGATAATTTCATTAGATTTCTGCCATACTTCTAACCCTAGGAAGTAATGCATTCACCCTAAATCTTTCATTTCAAATTCTGAGGCTAATTCTTTCTTACATCTCATAATTAGTTTATCTTCACCAGTGAGAAATAAATCATCCACATATAAAACCAGAATAAGCATATCATTATTGCATATTTTAAGGTAAAGATTAGCATCAACATTATTCTTACGAAACCCTAAGCTTAGTAAGTAGTTATCAATTCTTTGATACCAAGCACGAGGAGCTTGTTTGAGTCCATATAAGGCTTTCTTCAATCTGCAAACATGAGAGTCTCTTCTATATATTAGATAACCTTCTGGTTGCTCAATGTAGACTTCTTCCTCAATAACACCATTTAGAAAAGCCGTCTTAGCATTCATTTGACAGTTTCCAATCTTGAGCTGTAGCAATGGCTATTATAGATCTAATAGAAGTATATCTAGTAACGGGAGCGAATGTTTCCTCATTATCTATTCCTTCTTTCTGAGAAAAAACCACGAGCTACAAATCTAGCTTTATATTTCTCAATACTACCATCAGCATTATGCTTAATTTTAAATAACCATTTAGAGGAAACAACAGACTTACCTTTGGGTCTAGGTACAGTGTCCCAAACATCATTCTTCATGATAGACTCATACTCTTCATCCATGGCTAATTTCCAAGCATGGTGATTCATAGCTTCTTCGACATTGTGAGGTTCAGACTCAGTGATGTTGCACATTATTGAAATGTAGTTGGCATGATTTTGAGGTCGCTTGCTTTCTTTGTGTTGATGATATAGCGCCGGTAGAAATCCTACACGCCGACTCAACAAGATCAAATGTGTGAATAGCCTATTGGCCTTACACATTTGATGAATCTATAACTTATATTAATCCTTTAATATCTTTATTAAGTCACATATGCATATTATCAGGTTTAATGATTAAACATACATTATCGAGTTTGACTTGTCGGATTTGTTTCAAATGGGCCGACTTTTGGTTAAAGTCCGCCACCCCTCGTTTGAAGGCATGCGATGCTTCATGAAGGTCGTGCCTCCTTGATTAGAGGCGACTCTTGGATATCTCCTTTCGACGGATATATATGGATGTGGTCTTCCCTCTTTGGAACAGAGATAAGACAACAAGTTCGATCATAATCAGGCAGATCGAATTCATGTACAAGCAGATCAATTGATGGTGAGAAATTTATGTACCGTGCTCGGGGGTGACGATAAGAGCTTATCGTCTATGGTCGGGAAGTCAACCGATCTGATGTTTGCCTCTGGTTAACCTGCACTACCTTAAAATCAACATGGTATCCGAGCGGGTTCCTTCTATAGAGCCTAACTGCTTGAAGGTAGATCCTGTGCTCTCAAGGGAAATTGAATCACAAAAAATTGCAGATTGAAGACCTCTTCTAGATTGAAAGGTGACTATAGAGGATAATGCAGCGATTACACTCACTGACCTGCGCCCTTCACAGTGGCGTCAATCAGGCGTCTAAACAAATTAGGTGGCAATTAGGGGATTGAGTCTCCCCAAGGCTCGAGAATAAGTATGATGGCCCAAAATCCTTTGCGCTTGAAATTCCGTGGGAAAATGCAGACAAAAGCCTGTGCATAAAGTTGCCTGCTGCCCAGTCACAGGATTTCGCCGAAGGTTTCAAATCTCGGCATTGTCAGTGTTGAAAGATGCCGGCTTGTTACTCGAACTCGGGTTGTTGTGGCTGGAGTGGTTTTTGTGCTTGATACAAATTCTTTGTAGAAGAAGAAAGGGCTAGAGACAGAGCTTGCAACCCGCCCTGTGGAATCGATACTTGGATTGGCTTTATCAGCACACGGAGCTTAGATTGTATATCGATGTCAACTGAATGGGGTTTACAGATGAATTCGTGGAGGCGATGGACCCCAAGTTTCAATGCGCTTTTAAGGCCTTGGAAGAGCTTGAGGTTGGTTTGATTGCCAATCCTGACGAGGGCAGCATGGTTGGGCATTATTGGCTCAGTATGTCTAGTATTGTTCCCAATCATAATTTGCGGCAGCAGATTGATAGAACTCTTGACACTATCTCCAAATTTGCTGACGATGTAGTCAACGTCAAGGATGGCCTCTCTGCTCAGAGTATCGCCGATTCTTGTTGCCAGCTTCCCAGTGTGACTTCACTTTGAATTTGGTTTCGGAAGAGTTGCAAAAGGGTCCGTGGGCGGCGCAGACAGATGCAAGAGCTGCAAGTTGCATTGGCACTGCTCTCAGCATGGCCGCAGTGCTAGTTGGGGCTTGTGTGCCTGGCATTGTTTCCAGAATTATGCTTTTCATTGGCGGTCACTCTACCCAAGGGTTTCAGGCACTGACGAATCTCTATTCAAGGAAAGAAGAGTGCTTGCATTTCTTCGCAAAGGAGGAATCAACATTCAGAGGGAGTCTGACAATCAGAAGTAACCTTGGACGAAGAAGTCAGAAGGTTGATATTTTCTTCAGAGGGAGCTCTTTTTTCAGCTTTAAACGGATCCTAACATTTCAGCTTCAAAGGGGGCCAAACATTTCAGTTTTAGAGGGAGCTACGCCACCATGAAGATTTGGTTAATGCATTTTTCTCTCTGATGGAGAAGTTCGAGGTGCAATCCCTTGTTAATGAGTTCTTCTCTGAGAGAGAAGTTCGAGGTGCAATCCCTTGTTAATGAGTTCTTCTCTGAGAGAGAGAAGTTCGAGGTGAAATCCCTTGTTAATGAGTTCTTCTTTGTGAGGAGAAGTTCAAGGTGAAATCCCTTGTTAATGCATTCTTCTCTGGGAGAAGTTTGAGGTGAAAGCCCTCGATCCACCCTCTACGAGAGGTATGGTGGATCCACCCTCTGTGAGTAGGCATGGTGGAGATGCATTTTTCTCTGTGAGAGAAGTTTGAGGTTTCAGCCCTTGTTATGCATTCTTCTCTGTGAGAGAAGTTTGAGGTATTATTCCTTGTTATGCATTCTTCTCAGTGAGAGAAATTTGAGGTATCAACCCTTGTTGTGCATTCTTTTTTGTGAGAGAAGTTTGAGGTTTCAGCCCTTGTTATGCATTCTTCTCTGTGAGAGAAGTTTGAGGTTTCAGCCCTTGTGTGCATTCTTCTCTGTGAGAGAAGTTTGAGGTTCCAGCCCTTGTTCCACCCTCTGCGAGTAGGAATGGTGGATGTCATGGGAGACTCCATGACTTAGCATTTGTGTGTATTAACCCTCTGAGAGTAGCCATTGTGGTCAAACATCACGATTAGGTGATATGCTATCACAATGAGGTGATAAGCTTCTTTCATTCACATGAGTGTAGTCATTATGTTAGTCATTAGATGAGGTGATGTCACTTGTAGAGATTAAGAAGGATTCCTCCCTGGCTAAGAGGGAGTGTTGATGATATAGCGTCGGTAGAAATCCTACAATCTGATTCAGCAAGATCAAATGTGTGAATGGCCTATTGGCCTTACACATTTGATGAATCTATAACTTATATTAATCCTTTAATATCTTTATTAAGTCAAATATGTATTATTAGGTTTAATGATTAAACATACATTATCGAGTTTGACTTATCGGATTTGTTTCAAAGGGGGCAACTTTTGGTTAAAGTCTGCGACCCCTTGTTTGAAGGCATGTGATGCTTCATGAAGGTTGTGCCTCCTTGATGAGACCCGACTCTTGGATATCTCCTTTCGATGGATATATATGGATGTGGTCTTCCCTCTTTGGAATAGAGATAAGACAACAAGTTCGATCGCAATTAGGTAGATCGAATTCATGTACAAGCAGATCAATTGATGGTGAGAAGTTTATGTAGCATGCTCGGGGGTGACGATAAGAGCTTATCATCTATGGCTGGGAAGGCAACAGATCTGATGTTTGCTTGTGGTTAACGAGCACTACCTTAAAATCAACACTTTGAAGGTTCCTCTGGGTGCAACAAATCTTTCAGCATCTTGAATGGTGTTTCTAACCCAAAGTTGCCTCTTCTTGCTGGCCACAATATCCTTAGGTATATCTGTAGAATCCATGGGTTCAACTGGATCATCCTGAACTTCTTGTTCTGGGGGGTCAATAGACTCCTTCTGTATCTTAGGGTTAGTATCAACATTTGATTCTTGATTTACAGTCACAATATTATCATCATCAGATAACGAACCTTTAGATCTTTTGAATGCAATATCTTCTTCAAAAGTTACACCTCTACTTACCTCACCATACCTTTGACCTGAAATGTAGATTCTGAAGGCTTTGGAAGATTCGTTGTATCCTACTAAGATACCTTTTTGTCCAGAGGTATCCAACTCGGTTCGCTTTTCCTTAGGCACATGAACATACACAGGGCTCCCGAAAATCCTTAAGTGGCTGATGTCAGGTTTGATTCCTGTAAGGGCTTCTTCTGGAGTTGCATTCTTTAGAGCATGATGAGGACATCTATTCTAAATGTAAACTGCTGTTTTGGATGCCTCCGCCCATACGAAGGGTTGCAAGTCTTGATCATGAATCATTGCTCCTACAGCTTCAATGATGGACCTGTTCTTTCTTTCAACAACTCCAATTTGCCGAGGATTGTAGGGAACATAGAACTCCCTCTTAATTCCTGTCTCAACACAAAAATCATGAAAACTACCTAAGGTGTACTCACCTCCATTGTCAGACCTTAAACAATAATTCGCTTTCAAGAAATATTTTCAACCAAGGCTTTGAATTCTTTAAATCTATTTAAGGCTTCGTCAGACGCTTTAGATTTAAGAAAGTAAATCTATGTTTTCCTAGAAAAATCATCTATGAAGATAAGATGATAAAGGAAACCGCTATGAGAGGCTACAAACTTAGGACCACATAGATTTGAATGGATAAGCGCTAACTTTTCTTTAGCCCCACTATCACTTTTATGAAATGGACTCTTCACATTCTTACCCATTGCACAACCTTTACATGCATCATCATGGGATAAACTGAGTTTAGGCATACCTTTAACCATTTTACCAAGAGTGGGGAGAGCCTGGAAGTGCAGATGTCCAAGTCTTCTATGCCATTGCTCGCATGATTGAGGAGCCTCGTGAATGAGGGCTTGAACTGGGTTAGCTGCAAGCTTGTACAAACTATCATATCTATTCCCAATAACACAATCAGATTTGAAACTAGATTTCTTAGACCAAGCAAGTAGTTAACCTTCAAAAAATGCTACTTGCAAACCCTTATCTTCTAAAGCAGAAATGGAAATAAGATTTCTTTTAATTCTAGGTACAAAAAGAATATCACTGATTTGTAAAGAAATACCAGAATCTAGTTTTAAAAGAGTAGTACCAGAACCTTTTAGGGAGTATCGAGCATCATCACCAATTACCACATGAAGATTGGTGTCCTTTTCTATCAGATCTTAAAGATGTTCAGGGTAACCTGAGATGTGACTCGAGGCTTCACTGTCAATTATCCAAGTATTATTATCTGTAGGAACATTGCTTGATAAGACAAAGATACGAAGATAGTCCTCCTTTTGTTCAGAGACTTCGTTTAAAATTGCTTCCCTTTCCTTAGGTTCATTCTGACAGTCTCTAGCATAGTGACCATACTTGTCACATCTGAAACAACGAATATGGGAGGAATCTCTTGACTTCTTTCTTGGATTCTAGGAAGGAGGTCTGAAATCCTTGCTTCTCTTATCTTTCTACCAATTCCCACCTTTCTTGGCCTTAGCTGTAGGAACATGATTATCATCTTTGTGAGAGTTCTTGTGTTTTCCCCTCACTTCAATGCAAGATTCCTCTTCAATGCAATCAGCTTGAAGACGCTCATAGTTGGGACGTTCAGCTCTCCCGCCAATGCTACTAATGAAGGGATCACGTTCATCAGGTAGACCATTTAATGCAATTAGAACAAGATCTTTGTCTGGAACTTCACAATCAAGAGTACTTAGTCGTCTTCTTTCATTTTGATATGAAGTAGCCGCTTAGAGCAAGGGTTTTGCTGAGATTGTTGACTTCAAACATTCCTTCCAAGTGTTTGATTATTTCGCTGGCTGAAGCAAACTTCGATATGACAGTAACAAGATGATTTCTAACGGATTCAATAACGATCTTCCTAGCTTTGGCTGAATCCTTCTTGAACTATTTTAGTTCCTCTGCATCTTCAAGAGGGGACAAATTTTCTTCTTCAACAAATTTGAGAAGCTCATTCTCCTCAAGTATGAGCTGAATGCGAACTTTCCAGGCAGCAAAATCAAGGGCTCCATCAAGTCTGTCTTCACCCTTCAAACCTGACATTTTAATTTGAAAACAAACATCAACTACATGCAACAAAAATGACCTTACTGAAATCTGATGTTAGTAAAACCTGGCTCTAATACCATGTAGAATTTTGTGTCTCAGATCAGAAATCAGAATTAATAAAATGAGTTTCAGATTAAGTTGAAACAAGTAGGCATGAAAACAAAGCAAGTGCACAAGAGACTCAAAATATTTACCCTGGGAAAACTTCTGATGAGGAAAAAACCAAGCTATAAAGACCGACAGATCTGACTATGATTCACTTTAAATTTTAACAATACAATGCATAGATAGGGCTTTTGTTACAGCACCTTAACAACAGATAAGAGCAACATCTATCACCTTCAGTTTTGTGTAGAATTCAAAGAGCAATGTTCAGATCTGATACAACAAAGTCTATAGATCTTCTTGTTCTCCAGCATACAGGCCTAAAGATGATTCATCAACCATCACGTTGGAAGGAGAGGCTTCAAAACAATTCGCATCCTTCTGGAGATGATTTGCATTTGTTTGAGCATGTTCGCACCTTTCTTTTGAAGAGCAGATCGAAACTGAATTCATTTCATTTGCAACCAAAATGTTCTTTATTTATATGAGCCGTTGGGGATGCAATATGGGGTCGGCCTCATAAACTTTGACGCCAAAAACCCTTTTATTATTTCGCCGATAATCCTTTTGGGGCCACATGTTATATTTGTCTGCTGTTTGATAAGGTGAGGCGTGTTCTCCCTTTAGGGTCGGTCCTAAAGGGACATGCTACTTCTTGTAGCGTGAGGGCCCAGGCCTATTTTATTTCATAGTTACAAAACAACAATTACCTCTATCTTTGTCCACTTTAAGTCTGATGTTCAAATTAAAGAGAGAGATGCTTCCTTGAGTAAGAATACTTGCTGATTGAAAAGGTCAGGAATGAGCTTGCTAATGTGTTTAATGTTATTCAAAACTTAATTGTCGTTATCAGAACAGAAATTCATTTGTTTCTTATTATTCATTTAACTGAATGCAATGGCAATATATGTATTTAATTCTGAACATTATCTAAATGAACTTTGATTCAAATACTTAAGACAATTGTTTGAGATCACTATAAACGACACGCTTATTATTTTCAGATGAATAAAAATGTGTGGCAAAATTGTCATGTGGGCAAAATCCAAAATTAAGTCTTTTAGTTTGTTTAATTAATTTTAATTATTGCTTTTTTATTAGAAGACAGAGTTAGCTTTTTAGTTATTTTGCTTGGCAAGCTTTTAAACTTTTTAGTTTCACTTAAACGGTTTGTTCTATTTCTAGAACATCGTCTGGTAAACCTCTTTATATACATTGTATATTCGTAAATATAATCGTTCAATTATTTCCATGGTATCAGAGCGAGTTGATTGGGTGTTTTAGGGTTTGGCGAATTTCTTAATAAAAATTCGTAACCCCTTACTTGGAATGTATTTTAGAAATTTTTTAAATAGTTTTTTTATGAAAAAAGGATTCTGAAATATTCGAGGGTTTCTTTGTTAGTGAAAATCACAAATTTTGGTCGATCGTCATGATTTTTGAAGGCTTTTTAGGAGTCTCAAAGGTTTGGCCCAGTTTTACGAGGTGACAAGGAAGTTTTTTTCTGTGTTTTTTTTGGTCGTGTCTTGTTTTTTTGACGGGAGGGTATTATTTTATCTTACACGTGCCCTTCCCTGGTTCGTTTCTCTATTGCAATGCCTATTTGTTTCACTATTGTGACCTGTCTTTTTCAATCATGTGGGCTTCCCTCCGATGGGGTTCTTTTCCTTTTGCCTGCGTTTTTCTGCAATGTTTTTTTGGTATGGGAGGATAAGTTTTTTTTGGTCGTGGGTTTTTGCATTTGGCTACTTGCACGACGGCAAATTGGGTTGGATTTTTTTTTTGTGTGCTCTACAGCAGTCGCGATTTCTCGAGCTGCCAAGCACATAGAGTTTGCATTTTGCGGATTTTTTTTTCGCCGATTTTTGCCTCCAATCTTCAGCACGCGATTTTTGCAACGATCTTTTGGTGTCGTTTCAATCTTCTGGATTTCTTGCATCAAGGGCGCTATCTTTTTTTTTACGAATTTGGCCTTTTAAGTTTTTTGTCCATAAAAAAAGTTAGGTTTGGTTTTTCCAATTTTTTTCCATAAAAAATTATGGTGTTTTTTTATAATTTTCTCTTTAAAATATTATTGAGGTTTTACAATTTGTTGTCTTTAAAAAAATCATTTGGGGTTTTTATAATTTTTCCTAAAAAATAATTTGTTGGGTTTTATAATTTTTTCCTCAAAAATTATTTGTATGGGTTTTTTGATTTTTCTCCGCAAAAAATAATGGGAGCGTTTTGCTTGATTTTTTCCTCAAAAATCAAGTTTTGCTGCATGATGTCTGGTGTTTTACCGTGTGACGTTTTAGGGTTTCCATTATTTTTTGCTTAAAAATTGTTTGTTGGGTTTTCACGATTTTTTCCTCAAAATTTTTTCATGGGGTTTAAAAATTATCATCTGTAACTTGCGATGTTTTGTTGGGATTTTTCTTATTTGGGTTTAATCATTTTTTTAACAACAACGATGATTTGTAACCTCAGATTTATATGTTTTTCGATTTTGCTCCTCAATAATCGTGAATTCTCTTTTGGAGGGTTCCTTTTTCAGGGTTTGATGGTTTTTCCCCCAAACGTCGTGGTTTGTTGCAGTTTGTTTTCGGTTGCACTTGGCGTTGTTGGGCAAACATTTGTAATTGTGGTATCTTGCCATCTGTTTTGGAGTTGCTGTAACAAGCATTGCTCAGTACTCTTTTGCAAAAGTTTTTGCGGTTTTTGCTAAAATTGTGTTCGTGTTTGTTGCTCTTTTGGAGGGTTTGCCGATTTTTGCTCAAAATCGTGGTCTCAGATTTTGCTCATGTAATTTGTGTGAAAGAGTTACATTAGTCGGTCTAAAACGAAATCTGCTATTCTTGTTCATTAACACTTTGCGGATCTCGGGAGGGTCTCCGCAGCAGTAGAGGGTTTGCCGATTTTTGCTCAAAATCGTGGTCTTGAGTTTTGCTTTTGTAATTCGTGTGTGAGAGTTACATCAGTCGAACGGAAACGAAATCTGCTATTCATTTTCATTAACACTTTGCGGATCTCGGGAGGGTCTCCGCAGCAGTAGAGTGTTCTCGTGTTTGTGATCAAAAGCCCTGTAGCATCTTCTGTAGGATACAATGACCATTAAGAGAGGGTTTTAGAATAATAAATCCTTTTTAGTTAGTTACCTTTAGTTGTTCTATTAGTGGTCATTTAGTTCGTCATTTAATTCTTTTAGTTTGTTTAATTAAGTTTAACTACTGCTGCTTTTATTAGAAGACAGAGTTAGCTTTTAAGTTTCACTTAAACGGTTTGTTCTTTTTTTAGAACATCATCTTGTAAACCTCTTATATACGTCGTGTATTCGGAAGTATAATCATTCAATTATTTTTCATAGCCTTTGGGGAGTCTGTAAAAGCAAGTTTTTGGAGTTCATTTGTTATGCTTGTTTTGATATTTCGGAAATCTCTCTTAGTGGTTGAACTTGTTCTTCCTGTGGCTTTGTGAGGACAAAAAACTTGCAAGAACATCTTCTACGTTGCTGAAAGACCTGATCTGGAAGATCTATTGGTGGTTTCATCTTGAGAATCTCTTTGGTTCTTCAATGGTTGAGATTTATTCAGTATTATTCTTCAGATTTCAAAGCTTGTTTGATAGATATTATTCACAAAGTCTGGAAGAGGAAGGATGTTGAGTTCTATTGCAGACTTTTAGCTATTTATCCTTGCTTGTTCTCTGGCCTTACTGTCCTTTGCTGGCCATACTTCTTGGCTGGGAGGACGTGAGCTTCATTGAGGAGGGTGATCATGATTTGGAGACACTTTTTGGCATATTTAGGGCATCCAATCGTTGGTACATCAACTCTACATTAGGACTTACCCTTGGAGGTGCCTTTTTGGGTGGTGACTAGGGTTTATGTACTCCAGTTTGCTGATTATTGCTACTGTTGTTCAATATTTTATCTGACCAGCAAATGGTTATGTCAAATAATTGTTTATAATGGGATTGAGACTTCTTGATATCTTTAGTTTTGTTACCATTTTGCACTTTCAGATTATAGCTGATTGTGAGTATTTAGAATATTATATATTACAAGCTATTTCCTTTGTTCATTTTCTGTCATAAGTCTATATACATTGCAATGCATTTCTGCATTTCTATCTTCTTGTATCAAACACAACCAGACAGAAAAAAAATTGGTGTATATTTCAAGATCATTGGGAAGTTGGATAGGAAGGTCTAAACAGGGGTAGCTGGATATCATGAATAATATACATGTATATAGTTGATACCACTAATGTGTTACTTTTTTAACAGAGTTTGTATGCATTATACTTGGCTGTATGTATATCTGGATTTATAGTTGTAACAGTTTGTGGATTTCTGCTTCTAGTTGAAATTTGCTAGATATCATGTCTCATCTCATAAAAATACAGTCTTCGTTGACACTGACTTTTTGACTGTATGCTAGATATCATGAATAATATACGTGTATGTAGTTGATGCCATTAATGTGTTACTTTGTTAATAAAGTTTGACAGTTCTGAATTTCTTCTTCTAGTTGAAGTTTGCTGGTAGCTTATGCTAGAAAGTGTTTTGTTCATGACTATGTTTTTTGACTTGGCAGCTACTGTAAATTTCACTTAAATTCTCACTAGAGATGGATTTGCTTGTAATTCATAGGTACTTGAAAGAACTTTCTGTAGTTCATAATTCTTTTTGTCTTGCAGTTTGGGCAGGTTGGTGTTGGGGATAATATTGATCACTGCAGTCCATTGCCAGTGACACTTCCTGTTGAACAGGCATGTTTCTATTATATGTATTGCTGAGCTTGACAAAATAGTTAGCTTCCATCAAATTGCATTTATCTAATGGATTATAAATTAATCTAACATTTCTTAGTATAATTCTATATTTATTTGCTAGTTCAGAATTCTATTTTGGCATCTGCTTCACTTTGCTATTTCTTAGCTAACTGTAATCATATAATTTGCAGAAAGTTGTTCAGGTGTCGTGTGGATGGAGACATACAGTTGCAGTTACAGATAAGCATAATGTGTTCTCTTGGGGCAGGGGTACAAGTGGCCAGTTAGGACATGGAGACATCAATGATAGGTGATGTTTGATGTGATGCCTGCTCCATTTATAGTTAATGGTTTTGGTCAATGTTTAGGTGAGCAGAATATGTCTTGAACAAAACCTCAAACCTGTAAAAGATGTCGAATTGAAAGTAGACATACCAAGTGGATACCAGTGCTTAGGAAACAAAAAATATTACCAAAATGGAGGAAAGCCTCGCTGACCCCCTAACCCATGCTCTTGGCAAAAGTATTGATTAAAAAGCATTTTACCACAAAAAGGTTATAACTTTTGAGTATCTCAAGTAATTATTGTCTTGCATAGAATTTGATCTTATCAGTATATAAGTACATATGCAAATTTGCATAATTTATAATCTTCGCTGATCTCCAAATTTGGCAACCCACAACACTCCCTCACCCCTTAAGGTACACTAAACTTTTGAACCTGGTGACTGGTGAGATTTTTTCGATAAAAGCTTTCTTTTGAAAATTGTGAATATTTAATTGTCTGTACAAATTAAAATTATAAAAGAAAACAAAATCCCATATTCTAGGATGGAAACCCTTGAGCAATCAGTTTTGGTGGTGAAACTATCCACTGTAGCTTCTTACAGGCGGAATCATTCAAGTTTCACATTTGCAGTTAAACAATGGTTCAAAATTTGTGAAGTCGTTTTGGTAAAGATAAATTTCAGATTCTGAATTGCAATAGTATGAATTTAATTTAATTTCTTGATGAATGGCTTCCTATGAATGGATAGGCAATTTTATGAGAGGATTGTAAGTATTGCTGGGTGTGGGGATATGTGTGCCATAGGTGAAGGGTTTATGAGCAATATTGTTTGTAGATTTGTGCATCCTAGAATAGTGGCGTGAGACATTGTTTATTTTAGTTGGGTGTGTGATATTATGCAGAGTGTGTTGCATTTAAAGGGTTGTTTCTCTCAGAAGAGGCTATTAATGAGTGGGCATGGATTTCTAATAGCAAGTCGTGGGTTTTAGAAGATAAAATCTGAATCTTTGTGAGTATTATCTGCATTTAGGAAGGATATCCCACCTTTGCAGAGTCATTGCATACTCCAAGAAAGGCGTTGAGGGTTCATTACAAAGGAAATCAAGTCTGCAAAAGCTGAGTTACTCCAGCTGGGATGTGGGAGTTTTCCTGAGTGCATAGACAGCAAATGTTGTCTTTCTATTTGTTGCTGTTCAAATATTGTGATCTGTGGAAGAAGCTGAGCATATTTTTCAGGGCTTTGTTGTTGATCATAAAATCTGAGCTTAGAATTTCTGCTGTAATGCTCCAACATGTAATGGAGATCGTTTCAAATTGTACTTCAGACCTGTGCAAAGTTATCTATTTCAATTAAAAGGTCAGATTTTGAATATTTTCAGTATTATATTTTCCATCTGCTGCTCATACATTTGATATTTCATTGCATGTTACTGGTTTACTTGGTTCCATTTAGTGCATACTATCAAGATAAATTTGTACGTTGAAATTACCAAACAAAACCACAAAACAATATACAGACCTCTGTGCATGAAACTCAGTCATATAGCAATGAACAGTAAGAAGTTCGAAAAACTCGGGGAAAATTGAGTGGGGATTTTTACAGTGGTATCAAATCGTTGAATCTAACCAGCTTGAGGATTGTAGATGAACAATAGATTATAGTCATATGACAGTTGGAATGAGTAATGGAGCTAGCACACATCATTTTGGAAAGAGCAATGCAGCTAGCACACATCATTATTACCTAAGGAGAAATAGATCAAACCCAAACATCGAAGAACCACCAGAAACTGATTTATTTGTGAGTGTTGGGGTTGAAGTAAATGTGGGTGATAGAGAGCATAGAGACCACTAGGAACCAAGCACATGAGATATCTGAAATGTTCTGGCTAGAGGGTACAGTGAGTTACATCAGAATATAGCTCAAATGTATGTACTAATGACTTCACATATTTTGGGCAATAACAATAATAACAATAACAATGCCATAGAAATGGTGGGAACAATGGACCTGAAAGGAACGATGGAAACGGAGATGGTTCCAGAAGAACAGGGCTGCAAATCAGTGTACTATGGCTGGAACAGCCAACTCTAGGCGCCTTATGCCCAACTTTCCTCTAAGAAATAATCCTCAAGCAAGAAACAAACCAACATAGCAAGAGTTGCAGGATCAACTTTTACAAGATTAGAGGGATTCAGGTGCTGATTTTCAGGCTGAAATGTCTTTCCATCATGGATCTCAAGATGAAATGTCGACTCCATAGGGGTGGTAGATTTCATAATCAAGATTTGCAAAGGGAGGTTTGTAAGTTGTCCATTCCTTATTATGATGGGTCTGGAAAAAATACAGCTAGAACATGGGTACAAAAAGTAGATACTTGTTTTCAACTTAAACCCATGCTAGTGGTTGAAGCTATTCATTTGGATGGTGCTCATCAGTGGTGGCATCACGGGATGGCCAAATTGGGACATGATCAAATTGATTCATATGTAGAGTTCATTGAGAGGCTGATTGATAGTTTCGATAAAAAAAGACCCCGAATTGCACTTTAAGAAGTTGACACAACTTAAGCAATGTAGGTAGCTATTCATTTGGATGGTAGTGCTGATGAGTGGTGGCATCACGAGATGGTCAAATTGGGACATGATCAAATTGATTCATATGTAGAGTTCATTGAGAGGCTGATTGATAGATTCGATAAAAAAGACCCCGAATTGCACTTTAAGAAGTTGACACAACTTAAGGAATGGGGTTATGTTGATGCATACATTGCTGACTTTTAGAGCTTATTAGTTTTGGTAATTGATAATTCAGAAAGGTGGCTGATAGTGTTGTTCATAGATTGATTATTAGAACCATTGAGAGGATGGATTCAGATACATAGTCCATCCGCACTACAAGAAGCAAAAAGCAAGAGACATAGAATCCTCTATTGCAAATAACAAACTTCAGTCAAAAGGATTCTTACATAAGGATGAAGACAAGAAACCTTTTTAGAAGGGTTGATCCAAAAAGAAAAGTTTGGATGGTCAAGGTAAAAATGAGTTCGATTAGAAAAAGCTATGTTTTAGTTGCAAAGAGCCTTGAGACTTAGGATATAGGTGTTTGGGAAAAGAGAAAGTGCACTACATTGAGGTGGTCTTTGATGGTGAGGAGGAAGAGAATGCAGAAGAAATACAGGGCAGTGAGCAATGCGATATAGATGATGGGTAGATGAGAGATGATGAGAGGTCACCTATGGAGGTAAAAGGTGGAAGTATCGCTACTCTATTTGGCACACCTAGATTTAATTTCCTTAGAGTGCACTGGATCTTGCAGGGGCAATGCGTGATAGTTTTATTGGTTAGTGGGGTAACCTATTGCTTAATAGACTCAATACTAGTAACTTAGAAGCTTATACAAATAGAAGACTTTGAGGGATTTAATGTTGTGATGTGTAATGTGCCCATTCCAGACTTGAAGACAACTAGATTCTATAAACGATGTAAGAACGTTGCTGGTTCTAACTCTCTTGAAATACTATTGCTGATTTGTTTTTGGATTTTTCAAGGGTTTTGAACAATTTTGAAAATAACAACTGCACTAGGCAAGAATTGCTCATAAAACTGAATAGAAACCAAATATAGGGCAATTGAATCTATATTATGAATTAGATAACAGCTGCAAATGAAATTAATACATAAAACATACCCGTAGGTCCTCAGCTTATTTTAAATAAAGAGTTCTGGAGTTTCCTAGGCAGAATTGGGAAACTGACCAAAATAGTTGTACAAGTCCAAGAAATTATTTCTTCAAGGCAAAAAAGTGATGGAATACCCTGTATCTGCTAGGCATTGGAAATTGTGTAACCAAAATGCAAGAAAGGAGTTTCAGCCCTCCAGGACAAAACTTTTTGGACCCCACGTGCCAAGCCTGAATTGTATGGCCAGCAATTGGAAATTGTACAACTGCTTGTTGAAATGATGTATGCCGTTAAAAGGGGCATCCAACCTGATTTGCCCTTTCCTTATTGAAAAATATGCAATATTTGGATAAAAGAATCTTTTTTGAAGCACAATAAGACTCCTGAATGAAGCCTTCACAATTGCAATAATTCAGCTGATTTTCCACAACCTCACAATCATAGATCCATGAAGAATTTTTGTTCTCCAATGGCCAAACCTTTGAAACCCTTGTCAAAGAATTCAACAGAGCAAAATAACAAGCAATGCCAAATAAACAATAATCAAGGATGAATTGCTTGGTTTGCCTTTATAAACCCAAAAAGGCGTAATTCTCCAAAAAGTGTGATTTCCTGTTGAAGGGAGTTAAAAACATTTAAAATGTATTTAATATACTTTATGCAACATTTGAATTAATTCCCCACTTGGGCGTACCCTTTTGATATTCACTTAATATTATTTAAGTGGTCCACTTTTTAATAAAGTTAATAATATAAATTAATAATAACTCAGGTAAATACATTTAAATGTATTTAATTTACTCTCCATAGTGTAATTTGCTTTCTGGGCGTCCAAATTCACTTAAGTGATTTAATAAAAATCACGTTATCATATTTAAGTGGCTTTTAATTTTTATTAAGTCACTTTATGACTTTATAATATCCATATAAGTTACTTTAATAATGTAACCACTAAAATATTAATATCTCTCTCAATATTTAGTCTTTTGACATGTCGTCTGAAGCTGGAGTCAACACTGAATAACCCCCATGTGTCCATGTGCCTGTTGATGTGTTTTTTATGCACATGCGAACACAATAAAATACCAAGGTATCTTATCCTCTCTTGAACAAAGTTATTCGAATGCTGAAGATTTGCTTAAGGATCAATTGAAATAACTCCAAGGTTTTGGTATGTAGGGTCTCTACGTGTGGATAAGCTCTATTGGTGTGATGTGATTATGTTGGATTCACAAGGGGACTTACGTTTGTATGCCTGAATGCTTGATTTGCTGGAACTCAAGTCTTATCTACTTACCAAGGAGAATAAAAAAATAACAAAAGGTGTAGGGTTTAGAGAATCTAATCTAAGACCTAGAATGTAAGAAGGTAGATGAACGGCTAGGTGGAGTCCTACTTGGTTGGGTCACACCATCAGGTTGAACCATCAGACACGGATCACCATTCAATTTAATGCATGAACAGTAGACGCATAACTATTCAAGATTATGCTCATTCAATGCTAGTTAACCACACATGGCACACTTACAATCAGTAAGAGGCTAGTGGTATGGACTAGGCGGATTCCACACGAGTGCATTCAACAGTTTTCTCCATTCAATCTAATTATCTACCATCAAATTTGAAGATTCAACAAGAAATCATGCATATTGCAAGAAACAACACGTTTCACCTTAACTTCAATGAAAAATGAGGTTTATTTACAATTTTGGGCAACAATCTCTTGGCTTCTCTTCCTACTTTACTCTAATTGCTATCTAAGCTTCTATTCTTCTATCCTATTCACAAACTATTCACTATTAACCAACTATTAACCTTTACAAATGAAGAGCCAGAGCCTTATATAGAGAGCTCTTTACATTTCAATGGCTCTGATTAATTTACAATCAATGGCTAGGATTTCAGGATGAAAACCCTAATTAGGGTTTGTTGTTTGTTACAACAAACTCCTTAAGCCAATGAGAAAATTACATTCAATGCATGAGAACCAATAGGAAATAGGGGTAAGTGCATCGGAGTTTGTGCCTTCGTGCATAATCGTGATACATCGAATCTGGACACTCTGATGTGGAGCCTTTTGATTGGAGGAATAGTGACTAGGATGCCACCTTGTCTTGCGTTTGTGCTTGGTCAAGGAACGTTGAACAATATTTCTTGATACTCAATGTGATGATGATGAGAAGCTAACTTTCATTAACTCTTCTGGAACTATCTGCTTTTTCAATGTACCGTTGCACTGACCTTGGTTGATCCTCCTTTGTCTTTGATGTACTTGATGAATGACGTAGCTTTCCTTGAGTCTCTTGTGTTTGATGAGGCCTCTTGATTTCTCGTAGTGGTGATAGGAAGTCATGGTCAAGTCACTCTTCCTCTGACATCTTGTGATCTCTCCATGTGATAGAATGAGGTCCTTGAGAATATCTTGCTCTATTGCTTGTAACTATTGATCATTCGAAGTCCTTTTACCCTGGCAGCACCTTGGGTCTCTTTCCATGCATCTTAATGATGATGAGGTTTAAAGAGGCCGTCCTTGCCCTTGCCCAATCTCCTTCCAACTTGGTCTTGTAGATCTGCAAAACAAACAAAAGATGGTGTCAAGCACATATGGTATATTCATCCTAACATGGTATTTCTCACTTCAAATCATCAACAAGAAGGCACTAGGATCAATTTCGCTGGGGACCCTTTGGAAGGTACATGAGCAAATTAGGAGTTGTCTCAAGTTTTCTCACTTTTCAAATAAAAGCACTCTCAAATTCATAGTTCTTAGGATTGCTTGAACACTAGAATCACCTTTAAGAAGACCAACAACACAATTTCTTTAGCTAAACCCTCTCTCCCAAGGAATTTCGCTCCTGTACCCTTGGAAGGACAAGACCTATAATGAAAATTCACTCTGGACCCTTTGGAAGGACAAGACGTATAATGAAATTTTTGCTCTGGACCCTTTGGAAGACAGGTCCTATAATGAAAATTCGCTCTGGACCCTTCGGAAGGACAGGTCCTATAATGAAAATTCGCTCTGGACCTTTTGGAAGGGTCAGGAGCGAATTTGGCATTTTGCTCAATTTTCATTATCCAATCTTGTTTGAATTCGCTCACAAGGCATAGATAGGTCAATCTTCATTCAATCAAGGCATAGGAGCAAGATTTTTGATCTAAGTTAGGTCCAAGAGAGGAGATCTAAGGAAATTCGCTCCTGTACCTTTGGAAGGGTCAGGAGCGAATTTAGCATTTTAGCTCAAATTCTTAAGCTTTATCATTCAATCTTGTTTCCAATTCATTCTCAAGGCATGTACACATCAATCCTCCCTCGATCACTCCATAGTAACGAAGATTTTGACCCAAACAAGGAGCAAATAGGTGTTTTAAGAAAATTTGCTCTTGACCCTTTGGAAGGGTCTTGAGCGAATTTGGCTTTAGAGCTCAAATTCTTCACATTTCCTAGCTCAACTTCTTGTCAACTCACCTTCAATGGGATGGATAGGTCATTTTCTCTCTCACTCAAACCATGGGAAGAAGGTTCATGATCCAAACCGGGGGCAAGAGAAGAGTCTTAAGGAAATTCGCTCCTGTCCCTTTGGAAGGGTCAGGAGTGAATTTTGCAATAATGCTCAAATTCTTGACTTTCTCTCCAAATTACCAAGTCAAATTTTGTCCAAAGGCATCCCCAAGTGTGAATTCATGCCAATCTCTCTCAATTAATCATTCTAGAGTGGGATTTCATCCAAATTAGGAGGGCAAAGGGAGTTTAGGAGGAATTCACTCCTGTACCTTTGGAAGGGTCAGGAGCGAATTTGGCCTTTTAGCACAAATTCCTCTTCATCTTGTCAAACTTTCAAATCTAGACTTGATCATTAGGCATTTTCTAAGGGCAAATAGGTCAGTTCCATGCCAATCAAAGCCTAGAAGTAAAAGGACTTCATCAAACAAAGTGAAGAAATCTTTAACTCCCTCCATTCTCTCCTTCATGATTGCACTTGATCTTTACTTCATCATCTTAATCAAGACTTAACCCGAAAATTAGGCCAAGGCCAGACCTAAAGAGGGCTTTCAAAGACATCCTAACCTGGGCCACCCATTGGTTCATCTAAATCTAATGAGAGCATCCTATTGAAATGAACCCTCTGGCAACCCTTCAATGCAAAGATTTATAGCCAAGACCCAAACGACTACGCCACGAAGACTAACCCTAGAAAGCAAAAAGTAGGGGTCCCCATTTGCAATTGGGCGATGTGTGAATACGTCACAATAGTGCCCTGACTAAAGATAGCAGTACTGCCAGATTGACTTACCATAAAAAATAAGTCCCTCAACTAAGTCCACACACTGACTGCAAAGGTGTAAAATTCCCACTTATTTTTTCGGTTTTCAAGCACAACAAATGGTACAATGTACCTGTTAAAGTTAGGAAAGATAGGCCCAATGCTATTGAAAAGTAACCCTTCCACTTTTTGATCATCAAGTGCCCAATGTGGGAAGGTGAGAGCATACGGTGATAAGGGGTTCGTTAGCTCACTAATCCACTGGAAATTACAATGCAAATACAATACCGAGCGGCAAGCCAACCCCTTCCACTTTTGAGCGGGATGAAGAACAAGAACTTGGCAGTAAACCAACCAAGGCAACAAGAGCATAACAGGACCAAATCACTCTACCGCTTATGCAGTGAGAGGAATTTTACATAAAACTATCACTCAACTGCATATCTTAGCGGGAGGACAATATCACTCAACCACTTGCTCAATGGGAGGACAAAACTGAATTACAAAACATACAGGCGGCTAAGCCATCCTCTTCCACTTGTTCAGCGGGAAATGCAACATAGAATGAATTGGTCGGTACTACTGAAGTAATTCTTACAAAGATAGAGATGTGAAAGAAGATAGAATGAAGTACATATCTCAATAATTCACTAACACACCCTCACCATAAACACTACTTGCTGTTCTGAAATCAGATACAAGGAAAACGCAAAACCAGCCATCCCGAAACCCACTAAAATGCTTGTATCTCTCTCAAAACCGGATAGAATCATGCCAAACCAAAGGCAAATGAAGTGTATGACATAAGCAAACAAATCAATACCTTGAAACAAGTAGAGAGCAACAACATCAATGCACGCAACCCAAGGCAATTCTGGAAATGGTGTTTTGGCTGAATAGTTCGATCGGCAACTGTAAATTGGAGAGTTCTCGAAACGCGACACCAATGTAGGAGAATTATTGTCTCTCCGATACGCTTCCAACAAGCCCTCACCCAAAATGATGCACTCAACACAGGTAGCTACGAGCAAAATACACTTCCAGCCGGCACACACCAGCAACACCAAAAAAATCAGCAGCACACAACTCTTCACCAACACACCCAAAAGTCACCAAATAGCTCACAAGCTACCAACCACAGCTAGGAGTGATATCTCACACTCGAAACCGGAAGGAAAGATCTAGGAGGTATTCACCCTCGAAGAAGTCTGGAGTCATTCTGACAGTATAATGATATATTTTCTCTGGATGATCAAATGAGGAGCCAAACACCTGTTTATATAGCTTTTCAACTCTGAAATTCAAATGAAACTGCCTCCAAATTCACCTCATTCCAACTACGTTTCATTTCATGTAGTGGACCCAAAGTGGTGCCCCACTTCCCAAGTCCAAAAATCGCGCCTTGGAAGAAGACCACGATTTTGGCATGATAACTTTGGAGTATTTCGAAAATAAAGTCTTCTTATATCCGTTAAATAATTCACGTAGGCAAGACTTAGGAAAATTATCAATTTTTGCACAATTCCCCATAACATCAATCAGTAATAAAATAATTAAATAATAATCTTAGGATAAGGAATAATATTTAATTAAATCGCTTATAACTCCAGTACTGATTATCAACAGGATTCGGATGAGGCTGAGCAAGGAGGATCACTGAATTGTGCTGGAACATGACCAAATCGAGAACTGCCAAAAATAGAATGCCCCAAATTGCCACTTACTAAAAATAGTAAGTCATGAAACAATGCTCTGAAAATCGTTATCTTCGCAACCAGAGAAAGAGCTTGGCGAGCTTAGCAACTTTGTACCATCCCGACGGCCAAACCCTAACTTACTAAAAATAGTAAGTTCACATTCCACCCCTAACAAGTCTGGTTGGAACTCCAAGGAACATGGGAACCCTTAATTCATCTTTCCATATAGCCTACGGGTCTCCGGAATAGGCCAATGGACCACTGAATGCAACATCACAAGGAAGGGGACATTACAAAAGGCCCTAGAATTGAACCTAGGACTGAACTGAAGAAGTGGAACTGCCATTGAGACTCTCTATTCAAACATAGCCTATGAGAGTCCAAATAATAGGTTAACCCATTAGCAACTGATACTGACTAGAGTGGGGATATTACAAACAATTAGATAAATTTTAATTAAAGATTTAAACTTTTTCGTGGAAAAAGACTATATCAAAGTACTTCACCAATGATAAATGAATGCCTTGGTGACTGTACATGAAGACATTGGATTAGAATGACCAAGATTATTAATTGAATAATGGATTAGGGAATGTGAAGAGTATGATTCAAGAATAGAACACTCATATAACGGCAAATGGCTCATAATAATATGTAAAGTAACCAGCCATTTATATATGATTGAAAATGATAAGATCATTATCCTATTGGCAACCATCCAAGTAGTGATGAATATCTTGATCAAACAAGGAAGACCAAAATGAGTATTAATCATTTGCTGTTCACATTGAAGAGAAATGACATATCGGGCACACTAAAGAGATTCCTAGAAATAGCTTTCTTTCAGACGCTATTTTTACAGTCTCTAATGAATAACGATCTAGCAAGCAAAGATATGCTGCTAGACATGCACACCAATAATATTATGAGAAGAATATCGTTGTAAAGAGCCATCAAGTATGCCCTCAATGACAAGTAACTCTATTAAAATAAATGAAGAAGATTATCGTTAGATGTCACTGAACCGTGGAGACAAGATCGATGGTTATGGATCGATATAGAGAAGCAATTTATGAATGAGGAATCAGTAAGGGATATTGATTATAGCCATGGTAGTTGTTGATGTGTGTTTTATGCACATAACGTTCAGAATAAAATACCAATGTAATTTACCCTCTCTTGAACAAAATCACCTCTGATGCTATGGGTAAGATTAACTAAATTGATTCTAAGGTTTCTACAGTCAGGTCTTGACAACTGGGTAACTCAATGGTTGATGTGAATTGCTGTTTTCACTTGAGGACTTACACAATTGTTCAGATCAATTTCTCTTATCATAATATATGTGTGGAATGGGTGTGCTGATAACTTAGGATATGGCAATGTAGTTCTGGATTCAATTCTTACTAAAAAAATGGCAAAAGACAATAAGGTTCAAGAAATCTATTCTAAGCCTAGGAATGTAGGAAATGATGAACAAATTTAGTGGAATCAAATTAGGCAAGGTCTCAACATCAAATTGAACAGATCTTGACACGAGCTTAGTGCAATCATCTAGGGTATATTTTATAGATTTTCAAACTATTACCATCAAACATTGAGACCATCCAAGTTGATGGATAACAATGGATATGTAATAATCGAAGTTAAGTTTGCATAATTTTCTAGTTGACCACGCAAGGCGCACTTATAATCAGCAAGAGGCTAGTGGTATGGATTCATAGATTCCACACAAATATACTCAACAATTCTTTCATTCAATCCAACAAACATTGCAAGCAAATTCCAAATCTAAAATTCATGTAACTTGGAGGAATTGAGAACCTTGAATGCAAAACAACACTTAAAAGACATATACCAACATACTCTACAAAAATTCAAAAAGCTGCAACATATACCAACAACTCTACAAAAATTCTCACTTACAAATGAGAGGCAATGAGGTATATATAGAGTCTCATACAAAATGGATGGCCAAGATTAAAACTAAATCAAGGGCCAAGATCATGCCAACAAAAGCCTAGAGTTGCTTTAATTAGGGTTTACATAAAAAATAGAGCCACCAACATATGGCCCAATAGAAAGATACCTAGTCATCAAATAGGGAATACAAAATCTAACTCCTCCATGGAAATGCTGGGTAAGGAATCTTGCTGTAAATCAATTACATCCAATGCCTCCGAGCAAGCATCCAAAGTGTTCTCCCAATTTGGCATAAGCTTCTGCGAATTATGGACATGAATCAGCAAAGAGACTAAATCATCTATCTGACTCTTCTTCAAAGAGTCCAACTGATATGAATTACATGAATTTCATTTTGTTTTTTAATTCTGCTAAGTGTAAACCACTTTCCTCACTGACATCAACCTCCAATAACTCCTCAATTGAAGCCAGGATCTTCAACTGAATATCATGAATTGATCCTTCCATCTTTGCACAACTCAGTTGTGCGCTCTCATAAGTTGATTTCTTCATGGCTAATGAACAATACCAGCCATAGAAATCGTATCTATCTCCATTGTGCACAACATTCTCCCTAACCAGTGTGGACTTAGGAATCTTCTTCAAAGCTCTGAGGCATGGAATAGTCTTCTCTTGAATAGGTCTGAATTCTTCCCAAACTCCCTCCAAATACTGTATTCAGAATATGAGCCCTGTTGTCTTGTCAAATGGCTGGACAAATTGAGTAAGGAAATCATCCGCCTATTTCTTTGTATTTTCAATCCATTTCTCCACCTTCGAGAGTGTATCTTTGGCTGCCTCATAATGTGAATGTAGTCCACAATCAATTGCAATAGGGGAAATAAGGGTGGGATTCTCACACCTTATCCCTTCAATGTACTCTCTAAGTCTGATATTCTCTTCTTTGTACTTCTCCTTTTCTCTTATTTCTCTATCCAATCTCGCACTAATTGCCCTAAGGTTATCACCAACCTCCTGAAATTCTTGCTCTCTTGTAGTATGGCCAAGGGCAACTGAAGTAATCTGGAAATCTATGGGAGGAGCAATGGCTGCCGTCACATCTGCAATAGGAACAACCACCAGCACAATCTGCATTCCTATCTCATCTCTAGCTATGTGTGACAAAATCTCAGCTCTCTTAGGCTCTTTCTCGTTATTGCTCTTAGCTAAGTAGTCAACAATGTCATCAATGGGCTGTGCCTCTATCATTTTCTTACTTTTCTCCATACTCTTCATAAGCCAATTAGGAATAGCGGCCATCTCCATACCATCATCGAGACACATCTCTCGATCAAGCTCTCTCAATGCCGAGATAACATCATCACCATCATCAGGATTATCCCTGGTCAAATCACATACATTCTTTCCCAAACTAACCTCCAAAAGGACAGTAGGGGATCCCGGTTGATCATCATCCTCATTAGGTGGAGAAAATGTCGCCGTGGCATGTAAATCCTAAAAATTCTCTGGTAGTATCATTGTGTTGGAACATTGCTCAGTCCCCCTGTTTTGTTTTGGCATTTCAACTTCCTTGATTGATGAGACATTGAGGGGTTGTGAAGGAATGATAGGTGAAGGAATGATAGTCTTTTGCTTCTTCTTCTTGATCTCCTCAATCTTCTTCCCTCTAGCCTTGACTTCTCAAGGTGTGTTCTTCCTTCTCTTGGGAGCTTGACTCTCCTCATCTGCATGAATCTTGATATCATTGGTAGTCCTCTGATCATCTTTTAAAGAGGATTCCTTCGGTTTCATCTTTTCATAAGTGAAGGTTACACCCATATCAACTAACTTGTTCATCTGAATATCCGCCCATGCTCGGGAGAAACTCAAGATCTCTCTCATCAATACATTCCCATTTCCACTACTGCAGGATGCCGACCACTTTTTAGGGCCAACAACATTGGATCAACCGAGGGGCTGATCGAAACTTCCGTCTGGGTCGCACCCCAAGGTGCGTGTGTGATGCTTTGTACGGAACTGAAAATGGCGGTTCTCAGTTGTGTCATTGTGTCTAGAAGGTCCTTCACCCTTATCGACACCTCCATCTGCAAGACTTGCCCAATTATGTTCTTTTCGGCTTCAGTATGGGATGATGTACTCACCACCTTTGCATTGTTCCGTTGTTTTGCCGTCATCTCCTGCTCAATGTTGGCCTTTGCCTCCCATAATCTCTCTTTTGTACGGGGGTCGGGATAAGTGGCCATTTTGGTCTGAGCAAAGGTGATTGCCAGTACTTCTTTATCACCAGTCTTCTCAATATTGAGAAGATTAACCCCTTGGCTTGGGGCAATTTGTCTCATCGTGGTCTCCAGGACCACACCATCTGCACAAGTTCTGCGGTGTCTCCTCTTTCTAGCAATCCCGTGCAAAGTGTCCCCACTAGTTGCATGCCCGACACTGAATCATCGGTTGTTCTTTGGCATCATACTGCATTCGACTCCGGTTATTGCTATTATTATTGTTACCTCTTCCTCCCCTTCGGTTACCTCTGTAACCGCCAGATGATGTCGTGGTGTTGGCTTGAGGTTGCGATGTGCCTGCTGTTGCGGAGGGTGACGGCTGCTCCTGGGTGAAGAGCACCTGATTTCCCTGCGTCTTCATGTTGTAGGGACATTGTTTGGTGAAGTGTCCCAACACTTGGCAAATGTCGTAGAAGGCCTTTTTTGGGATAGGAGCCTTTTGGGTGACCTTCCTCCTTGCATTCCGTGCAACACACTTCCTCATTTTTGCTGGTGCTTCCCTTCATCCTTTTGAATTCCTTCATCATGTGATGCATATCCTTCTGAAGGGCTTGTACCTTTTTACTCGCCCCCTCGTCACTGCTACTTTCGTTGGAGGAGTCCTCTCCAGAGGATCTGTCCTTCTTCTTGGATGTCTTCCTTTCACTTTCCAAGGCTATTGCTTGGTTATAGGCATCTTCCTAGGATGTGGGGGGTACAATTTTCATTTTCCTTCTGGGTGACGACTTTAAACCCTCCACAAACCACCTTTTCTTCAATCCATCACCGGGCTGGTTGTCCATTTTTCCCAGCAATTCGTTCAGGTGTCAGCTATATGCTCGGATGGTCTCACTTTTCCCTTGTTGGTACTCAGGATTTCTGCCACGATTTCATTATTGTCTCTGAGAAGGCGAAACTCTGTTTCGAAGGCCTTGTGTAATTCATCCCAAGTTGTCAGCTTGGTTTTATCAGCATTCGAGTGCCAATCGATGGCTACTCCTCGTAGGGTGGTGTGGAATTGCACCACCCATTTCGCCTTGTCGGCCACACCATTGCCGACTAGATTGTTTCACATGTGCGGGAATACCGTACCGAATCTTCTTTACCGTCTCCATTGAACTTAGGCAATTTTTATCGATTCGCCATCACGTTCCTTGGCGGTGGCCTAGTCTGCCTTTCGGAACTCGAACATGACCGTCCAGGAACTCCTCCTCTAGACACTGCCCCTCCCAAAGATACTCTGCCGAGATTTGGTTTGTTGGTTCCCACCAAGTTGCTCTGACTATCAAGGTGTGATGAGTCTGCATTGAACAAATTGCTTCTACTACCATGACCTTGTGTCCTCTCGACACGTTCGATCACACCTGCATCCTCCGCCTCTTTGTTCTCAGGGTCTGTCTCCTCCTCCCTCCTGGACTCGGCACCTCTGTATGGCGTGTACGACTCTACCGTACTCCCGTTACCAATCTCTTCCAATATCAGGGAAAGGTCCCCCAATCACTTCCTTGTGGTTTCTATTAGTATGGAAACTTGGCCTTCAACACCTGAGCCATCATTGCCAGTTGTGCTTTCTTCTGCAAGTTTCTTGAGTCGTCGCCGACGTTTTGCTGCTTGTTCTAACCTTAGCATCCTTGCTGTTGCCTCGTGTGCGTCTTCTTTCTACCTCGGCACACGATTTCTATCCTTATTTAGCGTCACGGGCATTAATTCCTTCTTTCCGTGGGGTTGAAGTTTCATCGACGACTTTCATCACGTTCCTCCTCCTCTAGTGAATTCCTTTCTTCAAATTGTTGACAAATTTGTTGTCAAAGGGTCCTGCGGTAGGTTTCTTCCCGACGAGTTTGGAGAGCGAGGAAAGCTTGTGCCAACAAGCTAGGCAAGTTTGTTATCAACTGATTTACGACCGGACTTATGCCAAGGGCACTCCACATTGCGCTCTCAGAGACGTTCTCGGTCGTGGCCTCCCTCCGTACGTAAGTTTCGATGGATGCCTGGAGAATGCAGATGAAATCCCTTGTTAGTGCTCCCTCTCCTTTGAATGACTCCGTCATCTCTTGCTCAGGATTGCTGCAGGTCTCCTCCCTCACTGGTTGCCCCATTATCGTCGTGCCATGTAGTATGTTCCCATCATTCCATGTTCAATTTGGCAAGGACGTCAGATGTTTACCCGCGAGGGGTGTGTGTTTCAACAGTGCATAACAATACAGAAATGTAGGAAATATGACAGTATACAACAATGCAAGTAAATAGAAGAACTCAGATGTCTGCCCCTTGTGGTATTCCAAACACCTCAGCAATTGCATCCTTAGCAAGGTAGGCAATGATGGCACCCTTTGGAGTTTTGATCATTCGCGAGCGAGGATCATAACATCTTGCACACTCGAGGATAAGCTCACTGCACTGTATGGATTGCGGAAATCCAACGGCCTGATAAATGCTTCTTCATAATGTTCACATATGCTGGGGAAGGAATCTGGCTCCCAATTCCGAACATACGCTGTCGCATTTGGCTCATGTTCAGGAAATGCATGTTCGTGTCTGTAACCTCTTTCCATCTGGATGACATCTTGGATTTTGGATAGAATCCAGTCTCAACTATCTTCTGTTGCTCTCTCCTTTCCTTGAGTTGGGACTTCGACATCGTACCTGTATGAAGCTAGAAGTTAGAACTTAGGAAAATATTCTTGACAAAATTTCTGATTTCCTAATGATTTAGACTAATTTGGGCTACGGAAATCAGGAAAATAATCCACATTCTCAATAATTTTCATAAACTAAATGCAAAATGGTGACAAGGTTAGGGTATAAAACCCTCATTAAGTTCATTGAAATTAACAATTTTCAGACCAAAGTCTGAAAACACCTCCCTATACTTAGGAAACTTATTCAAATTAGAGTGCAAAGGAGTATACCGGATCAAACAATGACTAAGGAAAGGTGTGAAAGGTTGTGTTTTCACACAAAACTATGTCTGAAGACACCTTCCGAAGTCCACAATGGCTGCCAGCAAATCTGAAGACAACTTGCAACTTCACAAATTAATCTCTAAAAACATGTTGCCATCACCCAAACATGCACAAACTTGATGAAAATCAACCTCAATGATAAAAACAATCATATCCGGGAATATAAGTATGGCTGGTAAAAATAAAGTTTTTTGAGGACAAGTCTGAAAATGGATTGTTTTAGACTTACCACCACTTTGCAATGTAGTAAAAATCCCTAAAAATGAACAAAAAATGACGAAGGAATGAGCTCCAAGCAAAATCACCAAAGTGGGTAGGTGGCTGGAAATGAAGAGTTTTTGAGGACAGCCGCCTACCAATGAAGCTTTAGACCTGTAACAACTGAAAAGAGCTCTGAATATTGACTGAAAATGCCTGCAATTAGCTTTTAGATAAAATTGCCTTAGGCACAAATAGGCTGGGAACAAAGTATATTTCTGAAAATCGAACTTCCAACCAGCAATGGGGGTAAAAATCTTCAGCAATGGTGGATATATCAGGCCTGAGAACAATTATCAGCAAGCTTGCAACAATGGCGGCACAGACCAAGGATGAATATCACCCAAAATGAGGTATAACCTCCCAAATACAAAATTGCCTTCCTCAAGAAAATCGTCACCTTGACAAAAAAAGTGGCCCAAGTCTGAAAAATCTGTGACAAACACACTCCAATGGCAGCAAATAAAAATCGCCTTGGGCTGGAAATGAGGAAAAATGAGCAACAAAACAAACTTCAACCCAAGGTGTCAACTTGACACTTCATCAAAAATCGCCAGCTGGAGGAAAAATCACCCTTTGCAATCACACACTTGGCAAATATAATAATATAATAATGATGGGATCTCTCCTTTTAAACTTGCTTTCACCATCAACTTTCACCACACAACCAATGTGAGATAAAAAACTTGTTCTTATATACTTGCCTGGCAAAAAATCGATTTGCTTCTAGAAGGTAAAATTCATTTAAAGTTATTTGCAAATCATTTATTAATTGTTTTTTCATTAAAAAGATTTTAAATTTCAATAAAAAATGACGAATGGGGAAAATCGATTTAACTTGATATAAAAATCCCAACAAAAATCATTAAAAATAATTAAAATATCCCTTTTGGGGAAAATCTAGCCAGGTAAGGATAAAAAAATCCCTATCAAAATTTCACCAACTTGCACAAAATGGGTCCAGTGGAAAATCGATTTGAATATGGAATCAAAATTCCAATTAATTTTTCATCACTTTGCACAAAAATCCTCATGGGGGAAAATCGACCCCTGTCTGGACATTCATTCGGACACAAAATCATCAAAATCACTCTCAGTGGAAAATTGCCCAAGGTCTGGAATGGATATCTGCATAAAAATCCACAAAATCTTGTCACAAAAGGTTTTGGTGGAAAATCGATCCATGTCAGTAATCATCACAAAAGTCATCCGCAAGATACTCTCAGTGGAAAAACAAGGCATGTCTGGATTCTAGGGGAAATCCATGTCCAGTCTGGATTTTTAAGGGGGGAAAATCATGGGTAGTCAGGAATATGAGTGGAAAAGCACCTCTAGTGCGGAATGTTGACCTTTTAACCCTTAAAAATTGGATTTTCATTCGGAAAATGATGATTTTTCCACTCAAAATCACTAGGAAACTTCAAAACCCAATAAAACTCATATAGACTTAGGCAAATTCATCAAAAATTAGAGCGAAGCAAAAGGAAACCTATCAGGATAAAGTGCAAAATCAACTTGAATAACTTCCCAGGAGCGAGAAAACAACTCCAAAAGGCCCTAAAACACCTTGGCACTTTAAAATCACCGACGAGGATGTTCAAAAACACATTAACACTCAAAACGTTACACTTAGACAAAATTAGGATCATTTAAAATCTCAACTTTACGTGCTTGATCCTATAACTTCAAAAAACCTTAAACGACAATAGGCATGATTAAATTTCTGAGACTTGGGCAGGAGAAACTCAAATTGCCCACTATGCTGCCATAACCCTAAACTAACCAACGCGGAAAGTAGGAAAAGATGGGGTCACCGTTTGCAATGGGGCGATGTGTGAAAAGGTCACAACAGTAGTCCATATGAAGATCGATAGCCAAGGAAAAAGCAATTAACGATCCATTAAGATCAACATAGCTCAATATGGATGATTCACTATTAGTCACATACATCCAATGGAAAGAATGTGGCATCGATCATCAAAAAACTAAAGACTCTTTTTCGTGTGTGTTACTGATTACTTCAATCATGTACGTGTTCATGTTGGAGCAGTTTTAGGACAATTATCTAATTATTTATTAATTAAGTCATTTAATTGCTTTTTCACTTGAGCTAAACTTTAGTGTTTTTTATTATCTAGAGCTTGCTTTTCTAGGTTTAATTCTAGATGTAGTTGAGTTTAAGTTAGCTCCTACTTTGCATTGCTTTAGTTCTCCTAATTTTAGCATTAGGGTTTGCATCTAGGGTTTCATTCATCCTTTGTAAGGATTCCTTCATTCATTGTAATTGTACCTCCAATTGTGTGTACCTCCAATATTGTATCTCCAATCATCGTTTGTGCAATATTACAAAATTCTCTGGATGTTATAGTATATAATTTTTGCTTGGTCTCTTTTGTGTGATAGGTGTTTTGCTTGCAGACGATACTTGGCTCCTATGGTTGATCATCAACTTATACATAGTATCAGAGCTTCAAATCTATTATGTTCTTGTTCCCATGCTTGAGGGATCCAATCCGAGGAGAACTCTTTTTGCACATTGGGCTCAAATGGAGGTTGTCATTGCATTCGTAGCCTCGAAAAAACGTAAGGTCGATTGTTGTTTCATCAAAATTGGAGTAGCTGAAATTTTGGGTCAAAATGGTCGAGGGCATGAAAATTGAGGCAAAATCTGGGGGTAACTGAAAATGTGGACACTTGGAGCGAAATGGAGGTCATCATCGTGCTTAGAAGGCCCAAAACCCTTAGGAGTGCCTATCAAATTATCGAAATTGGAGATCAGGGAATTCTTTGCAAAATATTCAGAAAGTTTCCATCTTCGAAAAAATTTCGTTTTCAGGAAGTTTCCGTTTTCAAAAAGTTTCTTTTTTTGGGAACTTTCTATTTTCAAAAGGTTTCTATTTTTGTAAGATTTCTAGTTTTGGAAAGTTTCTATTTTCAAAAATTTGCTATTTTTGGAAATTTGCTGTTTTTAGAAATTTTCCATTTTTGGGAACCCTTCAAGACTTCCAAATTATAAAAAGCAGCAGTTGGTTTTTAGCTTGTAACTTCGTTTTAAGGAGTCAAAATCGGGTAAGTGACATATTGTTGGAAATCTGGTTTAGAGGGCTATGCTATTCTACAGGTGGTTTGATTAAATTCTGCACCAATTTTTTGTTTCAAGCCTCTAAAGTCATTCTTCAGTTTTGCACTTCTGAGGTCATATCTTGCACATCTGAACTCCATTTTTTCGACTTCCGCACATGTTGGAAAGCTCTCAAAGTCCTCTATCTAAATCTGCTGGTATCTTTTTCGGATTGTGCTCCAAGTACATTTTATTCAGATTTTCATGTTTTCACTCTCCAGTCAATAACTTGGATGTTTTTGTAGTTGACTTGGATCTCTTTATGGGAGGTTGCTTTATTTGATGTGCTCTACATGATTTGAGATTCTTGGGGTTTGATGATTTCATTTGAAGAGGTATTATGGGTTTTTTTGTTCATCCTTTAGTTGTCTGCCAAGCTAAGGGCAATTATGAGTCTTGGCGACACAACATCCTAACATAATTCAAGTGGCTAGATATGTTGCCTTATTTGTATGTAATGATACTTGAACGAACAACTTTAGGAGGTGAATTGGACTGGGGTAAAAGCTCATAGACGATATTGTAGGTGTGATTTGTTCTAGTGTTGAGTATGACACTATGTGTTCTATATTGAACCTTGAGTGTTCGCACGCACTTTGGACTCGCCTTTGGGAGATGCACGGAGACCCTCATATCTCTCCATTTTCAGAGAATCCTGCAATAGATTGTCTTCTTCCTCTTGTACATGTAGTTCTCATGCCGTCTGATGATTATACTATTCAGGAGCTTGAGTATATCAAAGGTCTTGGATGTTTTGATGGATCAGAGGCCTATCTTCATGTTCCTACCCCTCACATTGAGATCCCATTTGAATCATCTTCATCTTGAGTTTCTAATCAGGTTGGTATTGGCTCATGCATAGCCCCTATTGATTCGTTGCAAGAGGACATTGTTCTTCTAGACATAGCTATTTGGGATTCAAATCTTACAATCATATCATCCTTGTTTGTGAGTTTGATATTGTAGATCTGGAGGATTATTTTGACAACATTTATCTTCTCTTTATTGATGGTCACATCAGTTTTGTCAGTTTATCTTTATTTCCTATGGATCTTGTTCTTCATCATCTTTTGCAAAGTCTTGATTTGTCACCTCCTACATTGATTTGGCATGTACTTGATTGTTCTGTGGCATCATCTATCATTTGAGTAGTTTCTAGAGGCACATGCAATTCTGATTTGGATTCCTACATCTTACAGTTTATGGGAGTGGATTATGATCTGTCTTCAGGCATTTGTCATCGGCATAAGAGCTACTTCTTCATTTGGGGGGGTTCTTATCCTCTTTTTCTCTCTCGTATGGGGGGATATTCATTGTACTTCTTGGACCGATTCAAAACTCGGGGGAACACTTGGAGTCCTTCATCTTAGTTACATATAGTACCTTTTTCATTGCATCTTTCGCTTTTGGAGAGGGATTTTATCCCATTTGGTTTTTCTCCTTTTTTCTATTTAGAGAGACCTCATTGGTGTGAGTTGCATTGCTTTGCATTGGTTTGTAAATGAGTACCTAATCAGGCCTTTGTTGCCGTGACTCATTTATGCATGCATTTTGCTTTCATCATGAACTCTTTAGCTTTCGCTAAGTTAATCTTAAGGGGGTTGTTGGAGTAATTTTAAGACAATCATCTTTATCTAGAGCTTTCTTTTCTAGTTTTAGTTCTGGATGTAGTTGAGCTTAATTTAGCTCCTACTTTGCATAGCTTTAGTTCTCCTAATTTTAGCATTAGGGTTTACACCTAAGGTTTCATTCATCCTTATAAGGATTCATTCATTTATTGTAATTGTACCTCCACTGTTGCATCTCCAATCATTGTTTTTGCAATATTGTAGAATATTTTGGTTGTTATAGAGCATATAATCTTTGCTTGATCTCTTTTGTGTAATAGGTGTTTTGTGTGTAGATGATTCTTGGCCCTTGTGGTTGATCATCAACTTCTACAGCTCAAATATAGTTTCTGACTAAATACTTCTTTATCATGCATACCGCACTTAAGATATAAATGATTTCAAACAGTCATTGACTAAATATTTCCTCTTCATACATAAACACATTTAACAACTCATAGAGTCCATGATTTTCATAATGTTCTAAGCATGAAATAAAAGCAAATGCACTCTTTCTTGTGTGTTGCTGATTACTTCAATCACATACAAGTTAAAAGATGGTTACCAACTAAAAACTTCCTTATCATGCATACCACACTTGAGATATAAATTAGTTCAAAAAAGTTCACTGACTTAATTCTTCCTCATCATAATTACCACACTCAAGCTACGTATGGCAAGAACAAAAAATATCATGTTCCTCAATGTGCAGCTGTTTCTTGTTTTTTTGGATCTCCAACAGCAATCCTCCATAGTTCAATTTTCTACTGAATGTTTTTTCTTGTAAGGATCCTCTTAGTTTCAAGGACATTACATTAATGTGTTGATATGAGAAAAGTTAGTGTTTGATTAAGATCTTAGTCATTTCTTGTGCAAAATTTAACTGATTCTAGTTTTGGGTATGGAAATGTAATATGCAGAAATATTCCTCAACTTGTAGAGGCATTAAGTGCAGATGGATCAGCCTGTCAACAAATTCAGACATCTAAAGAAGCAGTTCTATCTGGTTTGTCTTATACTGCAGGCTGGATATTCTAAACATGTATACATATGAATAGAAAAATGGTCTTGGTTTCTTTAATTGTAAATTGACATTTTCCTTTTCTTGTTTGGTTGGAAAACTGAAATTAATGGCAGGCTCAAATTGGATATCACCATCAGAGAGATATGCACTTGTCCCAGATGAATCTGTAAGAAAGTGTTATCTTTCATCTTTTTTCCTCTTTTTTCATTTAATTATTGTAGGGACAATTAACTGTTGCAAACTTATACACAATCTGCACAAAATCTATTAAGCTCCTAACTCCTGCACATTGCAGTATGGGGGCTACTCTCATGCCATCCAGGATCTAGCGTGCTCTGTCTCTTAGTTGAAATGACACAGAGAAATAGACATCCTAATACCTATGAAACTTATACAAACAATACCAAAACTTAAACCAAAAAGTTACTTACAGAGTGATATAATACTTGTGCCTCATGAATGATTCAAATTTCTCTAACAGTGTGATTACCTGAGTTAAGCTAGACTCGGGGTTGTTTCTGAGAAAACAATTCTATTGTCATGAATGAAAGTGTAAGCAACATAGCAGCTGAAATGAATACTGATTTTTGAAACCTATAAAATTAGGTGGAATGTTCAGTATATAGGTACGTATTGAAAAATACCTGAAGTTGTTAAGGGACATTAAATCCATATGGATTAAAGAATAGTTTTGTGTTGAGACATGGAACAGCTAGGACTCGAACCTAGGACCTTCTATACGCTGCTGGAGTGCTCCACTGAGCTACTGGCCCCTCTTGGACCAGTCCATCTTTGGTCCGGGTGTGGCTTATTTCCAACACCAACACCCTCCATTAAGCCACACCTCTCGTGTGCTTGGGGCTCCTAGCCTGGACCTGGCTCTAATACCATGTTGAGACATGGACCAGCTAGGACTCGAACCTAGGACCTTCCATACGCTGCTGGAGTGCTCCACTGAGCTACTGGCCCCTCTTGGACCAGTCCATCGTTGGTCCGGGTGTGGCTTATTTCCAACACCAACATTTTGAAGGTTCTCTAATGGAGACTGTTTGTTGGATGATACTAGGTAATTAGGCTGGAATCACCGATCACAGTGTCTATAAGGTTTAAGAGCATCCTGAAATATTATTTAAGTAGCTTTTTCCTATAGGCCGAGGAAACTTGTTCAAAGACCTCAGTCAATTATCAGCTCTCAAGATCAAGATGGATGCTGATACAATTAGTCCTCAAATACAATTATAGCTGATCACAAAAAAAACAGATGCACTATAACATAGCATTTCCTGCTGAAACATTTTTAACAATACATTTCCACTTCAGAATTTATGATTGGGATTGAGCTCAAGTCTCAGAAATAGTCTTTAAGAAAGTACCAGAAATGCCAGTAACAAGGCTTGAACCGCGCCATATTTTTGAGGGGTTTGATGTCCTCGAACATCTTTCAATATTGAATAATGTTCACCTGGGTAATGCATTACATTGGCAAAAATATGGTTTATGTAGTAAAATTATTTGCATGTAATGTCCCCACTTTGAAATAGAATTTCATAGTAAATAATAATAATAAAATTAAAATACAAAAGATTAAAAAAAATTAAATTAAAATATAATTAAATTTGATTAAAGTTAATGAATGGTCAAAAGACATGAAATGTTAAGTTGTGACTCCCCTAAATATGATGTATAAAAGGGAGAAGGGAATTCATTTGAAGGGGGATAATTTGGGAATGAGAAGTGCAGATCTGATTTAAATAAGAAGTGCAGATATGATTGTGAAAGGTTGTGTCCCTTTCAAAGGGTAGAAATAATGAAGAGTTGCACTCTTTCAAAGGGTGCTAATGGTGCAAGGATGTGTTTCCTGCCAAAGGACATACATGATGAAGAGGTGTGATCACTCCCTCACGTTGAGAGATATAGAGGAAAGGAATCAAAACATCCATGGAAATCACTGTTGATCAGATCAGAACTGTTATTAAGTTACAGGCAGTAACATACTTATTCTTGGTGGTATGCATGGGGATGTGCTTGATATGTATGCTTACTATATGACGCCTGATAATGTTCTTATGCAGAGTTTAATTATAATATTAATATAGTCTGCAATATGTATAACAGTGTAATAATGTATTTCTATCACTAACAATTCATATGACGATTAAGTAAATTATAAGATGGAGTCTGTAATACCTTTCAATCTGACCATCCAATTATGGAGGGAGAATACAAGAAAGGAAGAGCACTAGGCTTCAGCAGGTATGCCAACCCCAAGTGTGGGCCAAGAGGCCAAGTTGACGAGGTCCTTGGTGCTCTTGGGCTTGTTGGAGAGGGATAGACTTGAGGCTCCTTGTGTGATTCTCCTTGAGCTCCATAATGGGGACAGGTGTAGGGAGAGAAAGGGTTGTTGAATCCTTCATATAAACTAGGCAATATATGAAGAATGTTGAATATATGATCTATCATAGCATAATGGAAATGTTGACTAACCTGTTGTGCAGGTTCCAGACCAAGCTTTAGTTGACAATAATGTCCCTCTATTGTATTTACTATGCACTAAAAGTGTGATTCTAGGTCAGATTATAAGAGGGTCCCATTAGGGGACATTACATCGCACAAGAGAAGAATACCACAAAAAATATTTGGAAATATGATAAGAACTACTTGCAAATGGTCACCGGTAATAGTAAGTCATTTTGAGGGCAACCTCCAAAAGGCTTCAATAAAAACTGAAGTATCAATATGTTTGATAATAAACTTATCAATATCTGCTATGTATACCATAACTTATGCCATGCAGACCACCCAGGCCGATCAAACTACCTATATAAAATTATAGAAATGCTAATATATCTTAGTGAAAGGTTATTCTTGTCACAAGTCAACTACACATTTGTATCCATGACATAGATTTTGGGTGTATCTTGCCCCGGCCCTTAAAGCCAACAATGTTGATGACCGTTGCATGCATTTACATGAGTGTTTGATCCTCCCATGTTAAATCTTCATTGGCCAGATTCATTCACTTGATTAGATACTCTATAATCATACTTGACAATAACCTCCTATTGCATGTTTGAAGCATTCCCTTAGGTTCTAAAATCATTTTTCCGTCTTCATCAAGCTTTGGTCACTTTATTTGGCTTGAAACTCTTTGCTGAATAGTATTCTTTAAGCAAGAAAAATGGAAGATTGGATATACTTTTGTTGATTTGTATGCTACATTTGCAATAAGAGCCATCACACTTGGGTTCAAATTTTTGTTGATTTAGGTAACTTCTTTTGTTGTTTTAGTGACATTGACTGCTATGGTTGAAATTGCACAAAGATCCAATTTCCTACTTCAAAACGTCTTTCACTATGGTGCTGATCAACATGGTGCTTCATTCTATTCTGTCATTGCCAATTTCTCCCTTAGACTAGATAGTATCTCTTGTTAGTGTTGAATTTGTTTTTCACTTTACTCTAACCTTTTGGTGTGGCTAGTACTAGATGGTGGATGGTACCCATATAGTGCCAAAAATAGAGACATTTGGGATGAATTGTGGAAAAAATCTTATACCACAATTCTGCTAGTGCCAACCATTGCACCCATCTCTCTTGTTTGTTTGAAACAAAACATCGGTGATAGCCCTCAAAGCATGTGTTGACGACCTCAATTTGTCCATCTATTTTGGGATGATGTGATAGGCTACAAAATGATGAAATCCATGGATGCCTCTTCCCACCTTTGGCATGGTGTAGATATGGGTTGTAGAAGACCTAGAGTTTTAATTGTCTCCTTTTTATTTTGCTAACATACTATTTATTCTGCTACAATTTTTTGTACATTCCCTTTAAGTTGTAGATGATCCTATGGCAAGTCTTAAAGGTTTTTGAATGCCCACCTGCTAGAGAAGCATGGAGCTGTGCCAAAACCGTAAACATAAGGTTTGGGTTCTTAGATAGGTAGACCCTATCATTGTACCATAGAGTATCTTCATGCAAATTTTCTCAACACTTTTAAAACTTGTAGTAGTTTTTGAATGAGCGTTTGTATATCCATGCCCTTACATTCTTTTCATGCCTCATCCACTCAATCTGCTAGGAATATGGAGATGGCATGTACCAGTGACTCTGTGGCTTCATCCCTCTTTGATAGAATATTAACCACAATATTCTTCTCTCATTTCTTGTATATAATCTCAAATTCATATTCCAACATTTTTGTGATCCATTTTTGTTTCTTCTTAGATGACAACCTATGTTCCAACTATTTGAGACTATTATGTTTTGTCTTTGCCTTAAAGTGTCTTCCCATGACATAAGGTCTCTATTGGTTGATTGCATGTAGGATAGCCATCATTTCCTTCTCATAAATTTGCTTTAACAAATTCTTACCTTTGAGCTGGCAGCTCACAAATGCTAGGGCTTTCCCCTCTTGCAAGAGTATCGCTTCTATCCTATACCTTGATACATCACGTTCCATTAAAAAGGTTTCAGAAAAAAAATGAGGTAGATAGAATTGAAGGTGTGCTCTTTGCATCCTTTAGTCCTCAAATGCCTTGGTGGCTGCCTCATTCTACCAGAATAAGTTATTCAAATAATTTTTGAATGGTTCTGCTATGTTATAGTTTTTGACAATTGTCAATTGTAACTAGTAAGCCCTAAGAAACTTTGTAGGTTCTAGGCATTTTCCATTCTACTATGGCATTGATCTTATGAGGCTCTACCTTGACTCCCTCATGTGAAATGATATAACCATAGGTAGTCCACGTCTTTGACTTCAAAAACAAACGTAGATGGATTACCATTACTTTGAAGTGTTCAAGAATGTCCAAAAAATGGTATATTAGCGAGCCCCAAAAACATCAGAAAGAATTTGCAGTGGTCCTCATGGGTTAATAAAGCTGTCTTATGTATATCTTTATCTCCAAACTTGATTTGATGATATTTTGTAATGTCCTTGGTAGGCCATTACCTCAAATGCACTAAATGCTTTTACAATCAACTCAAATCCTATCTTTTTTTATCACCAAGATCTTGCTATTGTTAAAGTGAGAGCATATGGGGACTATAATGAGGATGAGCAATATGAGCAAGATAATGGTGGCTAGCCATCTAAAATTACATTATTATCAAACAAATAGAATTGATTAAGGCAAAAATGACCTGTAAATAGTGATATGCAAATTTTGATCAGGCTAAATTGGCTCATAACAAGCATCATTTTGTAATCACCATCATTTTGTTAATTGAGGGTCCAATCACCATATGGCTGGCTTGCCACCCAGTATTGTACTTTGCATTGTAATTTCCAACAGATCATTGAGCTAATGATCCCCTTATCAACATATGCTCTCACCTTCCCATATTCGGCTCCTGGTGATTAGAAAGTGGAAGGGTTACTTTCAACAGTGTTTTTAGTTATCATTTTCCAATTCTAACAAGTGCTTCTGGTGCTTGTAATTGGAAAAAAATTGGAATATTTCATTGTGCTACTCTCTCTATTTTTGCAAGTTCTTCGGTAAAGAGGACATCATCACCATCATTTTGTTCATTGACGGTCCAATCACCATATGGATCGATTTCATTCAAGTCAATGGCCTCATGTGAATCTATAAATACATTACAATTGAGGCACTTTTGTGTCAATCTATTTCTCTTCTTTGTCAATCTATTTCTTCTTCTTTGTCAATCTTGTTTCTTCTCCTCCTTCAAACCCTACAAACCTGTTTTCAGCAAGCAACAATGCCAAATGAGTGAAAAAAGAAAAAAGAAGAACACTTAAAACGTTGGCTGGGCATATGCAAATTGGGCCGTGCGAGTCCATAAAAAAAACTCACGAGTCTTTTTGAAGGACTCGCCAGGACTCGGCTCGCGAGTCCTTGGTGAGTCGACTTGGCCCACCAATGGACTTGCAAGTCCGTGGCGAGTCCGCAAGTTTTAAAACTATGGTGAATATCATGAAAATTATTTTGAGCTTGTCTTTGCTTTATTTGCCTCATTACTAGTACTATATTTAAATTAAATATATTGAGAGCAATCGTGAATATCATGTGAAATTGGGGATATTTAAAAGACAAGCACAATTTTATTGCATTTGGCTTGCTGTGTTGCGCGTTGTGGAGACAATCCCTAATCGTGACCCAAAAATGCAGAATATAATACTATTATTTTTTATGCGATTTAGGTTTTTATAGAAAAATTTGGATGATTTTTTGGCAATTTTTGATGAGTTTTATAAGTTTAGTTGTGGCAAGTTAATGCAAACAGTGACATTGAGTTTTATTGCAAGTATATCATTGGTAACTTACTGCCAATTTAGGCACATGAGTACTTAATAGGGTATCATAAGCATGGTATGAACTATATAATCAGCTCAGCATCACGACAAAGTGCTATATACAATCACAAAATGGGGTCTGCTCAGCCTTGGGAGAGTTAAATTCAGATCAGGTTTGTATGAACAGAATAGAGGAAGGTATGTTCTAAAAAAGAGGAAAGACCTTAGCAGAGATTTGCATCAAAATTCATGAAATGTGAACAAATAAATATTTTTATTTTGACTCCCACTTAGCTAGTAGATTTATATGGCCTGTCAATGGCATTGTCTGCATTTGTATGACCTGCGTTAGACTGAGATTGCAATGGGCTGCAGTATGAGGTTAATCACACAAAAAATTATGACCTGCCTTAGACTGAGATTGCAATGACCTGCAGTATGAGCTTAATCACACAAAAAATACTGAATAATAAATATCAATATTAGCGTATCACTGTCAACTGCAAAATACTCAAAAACTTTACAAAAATTTGAAACTCTTAAACTAAAAAACAAAAACTGATAATTGGAAAATTATCAACAATTGAAGCACAATGTCAATCCATGTGTGGAATTGCACGAAAAGGCTAGGAGGGTTTTAGTCTTATAGTGAAGAAAGAACACACATTTATATTTGGAAAATAAAATTGTTTGAATGAATAAGAAGGCCCTTTTCGAAAAGAATCCTCCCTTTATATCTTTTTCAAGGGAAATAATATTATATTATTTTGTTTTACTTTATTTACCCTTAAATTTACGATAGTGCCCTTTTTATCATTCACTTTATGGACCTTGGGTCTGGTAATATTTTAGTCGCACTTAACGTTTTAAACAAATCAAATATAGGTCATCTTGTATAAAATAAATTTACTTTTGGACAATTTAATTATTTACTTATTTTCCTTTTTCCACCACTCAATTAGCCTATTGGTAGAAATTGAGAAAAATAGGCTAAGGGTCTTCATTAATTTTATTCTAGAGAAGGGGACATAATAGTCCTCCCTTCACAAAATTGGGTGTGGACAACTAATTGCAAATTGGGATGCTTCAAATTCTGCTCTCCTTCTCAAGTGACATTCTCGATTGGAAGATCCTTCCAATGAACCGAATATAATTTTATGTTCATGTTTCCTGGTTTCCATTACTTGATGTTAACAATCTCTTCAGGAACCAAAATCAACTTCTTGTTTCCATCCAAGGGAGGTATATCAATTGATGGAATGACATGATGCCCGAGTTCCTTCTTGAGGTGTGAAACATGAAACACATTATAAATTTTACTTATCTCTTGCAGTTATAACCTATAAGAAACTTCTCCAATTCTTTGCTTGATTTTTTGTGTGGTCCATAGAAACACGGCTTAATCTTCCTTGCTTCATTCCTCTTAATAGAGGATTGCTTGTATGGATATAATCTTAAGAAGAACATATCACGAACCTCCAAAGTATGCTCAATTTGGTGTTATTCTGCATACTTTTTTTGTTGATTCTATGAGCATGATGAAAGTTTTCCCCTTGAATTTTTGAGATATCCTTAGTTTTTTAAACAAAATCTTTGGCCTTAGGAACCTTGCAATTCAAAAATAACAAGGTCAATGAAAGTTTGGGCGTTACAACCATACAAAACCATAAATGGTGTTATCCCAATAAACATGTAGCATGTGGTGCTATAACAGTGCTCCCAACTTGAGCCATTCGATCCATTCCTTTTGATGTCTAGATAAAATCTTAGTTTTCTGATCTGTTTGGGGGCAGTTTTTACTAGGAGGAGTAAGTTTAGTTCCTAGTAGATGAAACTACTTTTGCCAAAACAAGCTTTGCTACTGATTTTCTTTATGAGTCACTATATTTTAGGCAAAGCATGGAGTTTAAGCACTTATTTGAAAAACAAATCAACAATTTGAGGTGCCTTGAAATTTGAAGAAATGACGAAGAAATGTACACTTCATAGGTCTGGCCACTACAACATAAATGTAGTTCTTACCTCGAACTTTATGAAGTTCAGTGATGAAATCCATTGAAATACTTTCATATTTTTGATTTGGAATGGGTAGGAGCTCTAGAAAACCAATAGGAAATGATATGTTTAAGGAAATCATCCATAAATCCCTTCGAAGAGAATCTTTCTCGAATTTTCTTGTAAGTCTCAAAATACCCTAGATAGCCAGCCAAAGTGGTACCATTTTAGATTTGAATACCAAAAAGACACTATCCTTGTAAAGGATGCAATATTAAACACTACATTCCTATCATCCTTCAACTTCCCTTCAAATATGTTAGTGACAAAGGTGTTTTTATTATATTTCACCAAAATTTGAACCTTCCAATTTGTTGTAGTTTATATTGTAAAACATATAGTGGGGCTTCTTGACAAAGCATCAATACCTATGTTCTTTTTTCCTTCAAAATATTCAATGGCAAAGTCATAAGCTTGAAGTTCACTTACTCATTTTTGTTTCCTCCCATTGATATCCTTTTGGCTTAGGAAGTACTTCAAAGTTTCAAACTATTTTGGTCAATCTTCACCACAAACTTTCCACCAACAAGACATTGTTTAAACTTGGCCAAAGCATGCATGATGGGCAAGATTTATTTGTCATAGATTGAGAACCCTCTTTCTACTTCTCGAAGTTTGTGGCTGTCACGGGATACTTATTTTGCATCGAAACAACTCCAATTGATTCTCCAATACATCACACTCTTAACACAAAAGAAAGAGAAATTAGCAATGGCCAATAGTGGACATAAGCTCATCAGCTCTTTTAGTTTGTCAAAAATTTGTTGCACTAAATTAAATCATGTAAAGCCCCCTTTCTTTGTCAAATCAGTCAAAGGAGGTAGCTATAGAATTAGATCATGTGGTAATAATTGTAAAGACTAAAGTTTCCCCTCCCCTAATATAGAATTTCATTGATACCAAAAGCAACTCTAGACTTGTTGGCAAATAGTGTTTGTGCTTGTAGAGTACCCAAAACTTCATCTAAATGTTGCAAGTGATCTTCCCATGTTTTGTTATAGATGAGTGTGTCATCAAAGAAGACCAAAACAAACTTCCTCGATCTTATTGAAAATTCAATTCATACATGACTAAAAAGTAGTTGGAACTAAATTATATCATGTGAAAGCCCATTTCTTTGTCAAATCAGTCAAAGGAGCTGCCTATTGAATTAGATCATGTGGTAATAATTGCGAAGACTAAAGTTTCCGTTCCCCAAACATAGAATTTCAGTCATACCAAAAGCAACTCTAGATTTGTTGGCAAATAGTGTTTGTGCTTTTAGAGTACCTAAAACTTCATCCAAATGTTGCGAGTTATCTTCCCATGTTTTGTTATAGATGAGTGTGTCATCAAAGAAGACCAAAACAAACTTCCTCGATCTTATTGAAAATTCAATTCATACATGACTAAAAAGTAGTTGGAGCATTAGTCAAACTGAATGGAACGAGCAGAAATTTAGGGTCAATAATGGCACTTGAATGTTCACTTATGAACTTGTTCTTCATGAACTATAATTTGATGGTACATTTATCTTATGTCTTTTTTATAAAAATAAAATGTAACTCATCAATCAACTCATTGGTCTTGGGAATTGGTTTATTGTTCTTGATGGTCTTTTGTTTAGAGCTCTATAGTCAATGCACATTTTGATGATCCCATCTTTTTTGTTTACCAAGACTACTGAAGAAGTGAATGGTCTCAAAATTGGTCTTATGCGATGCATAACATGAAGCTCCTTAATGTCCTCTATCTATTCCTTGGGCCTTCCAGGAAAATAAGGAGTAGTAATCACTAGTTTGGCTTCTTTTGTAAAACTTAATGACAAGTTGAAATACTCTATCATGTGGTATCCTAGGAGGTTTATCACTGAAAATTTTAGTATGCGTGTCTAGAAGAGATCGAATATTCATATTGTATGATTTCTTGCTCTCTAAGGAAAGGGTAGGCATATTCCAGCATTGGGTTGCCCAAGTAACTTGTCCATGGCAGATTTTCCGCACGATATGTTTTGTTGATACAATTTTTGGAACATCGTTCGACATGTTGCAAAGTATCCCCTTTCTTCCATTTGAATGGAGCCTGAGTTCCATGGTATGGATTTTTTGAGTAATTTCTCTCAAAGAATGTAGCCATTGATCTCCCAAAACTGCATCTGTATATCCTATGTTGGCAACATAGAAATCATCTTTTACTGCATAATTTTCCAAAGTGAAACTCATTTGGAGAATTGTCCTTCTGCATTGGATCGTGAAATGGTTAATTTTTGGCCTCTTTTTGCTTCCACCCCTCTATTAATGAAATTGCAAGTTGCTCTAGAATTAACGAGCATAGGAATTTGATTGTGTTTGATGTATTAGTACTTCTGCTCTTCTTCGATTGTCTAATTCCATTTACAGTTTCATACTATATTGAGGAGACACATCCCTTTGAAAAGAGACACCTAAGGGTCATATCTCCTCATTGCTTGCCTATCATTCAAATTAGATCTGCACTTTTGATTATAGACTAAATGCTGCTTCATCTTTTCTCCCCCTCTAATTGAATTTGTCCTTCTCGTTATATCTTCAAGTGAGGAGGAGTCACACCTCTTCATCATGTCTACATTTTCATCGGTCACAACATTCATAATTATCACCTTTTGAAATAGTTATCACCATTCATTATTTCTGCCCTTTTGAGAGAATCAATTCCATATTTCCTTTCCATTACTTCTTCCATTTACCTTTCCTTAATTCTTATGCTTCATTCTTTTTTTTTCATTTCCTCCTTGTCCTCTTTCAAATGAACTTTTCTCCCTTTAATATCTCATGTTTAAGGGAGTCGCAACTCTTCATAGCGTGCCTCTTGATTTTCATGAAACTTCATTATTTATTTATTTATATTATAATTTAATTATTATTATTATTTATTATTGGATGCGATTTCATAAAAGGGACATTACAGTTACGCATGCATTCTTTGAGTAGTTGATTCTTGAGCATTTGAGGAACTATCCACTCACGAGCAAAGTTGGTACAATAGCCAAATTCCCAAATTATGACAAAAAGCACAGCAATTTGAACAATTCACTCCTTTCCAGGAAAAAAAAGGAATAATATTTTTTGTTACATTATTATATATTATAAAGGTTTTATTGTTACAGTAACATTTGGAGCACAAAGATTTCGATGTTACTAATATTTGGATTACAAAGATTTATCACAGTTAAACTTATAAATGCCATAATTAGTTTTTACAAGAGAACATTTAAAAGAGATAATTCCTGTAAGAATAATTTTAAGATGCCAGGAGTTGTTTATGAATTAAGGGATGTGTTCTTTTTTCAGGGTACCGGCCAAGTTTCGTTGGCCTCAAACAGCGCTTTTGCTGATGCAAGTGTCCCAAATTCTGACGCTAAGCGCGTGCGTACTGGACAGTGAAGTAGTAATATTTTGTGCATATTCACCGGCAAGAAGATTTAGCTGTTTTAATTTGGGTATAGTAACTTATCTTGTGAAGCTAATGTTTACAGTCCTTGGAAAACTGTTAGATGAAAATTGATAGCAAATGTGGAAATGTTTATGGCATACTTCTTGAACTTGTCTATGACCAGACGAGCCTCGTTAGCTTTTCTTATGTCTGCATGGTTGTGGGTACCTGTTTTAGGAAACGTTTTTGTTACTCACACAGACACAAACTTCTACAAACAAATGAACAATGTTGTTAGGCAAGTCTTTATTATGTATTAAAATAATAGAATCGAGTTATCCATCAGATAGTTGTTTATTATGTTTAGAGAGCATCTTGTTCCATCTGAATCTATTGGGAAGTTACTTGTAGAAAAGTTAGAAATTCACTGTAGTTTTTTTGATAGTTCAGTAGCAGTTAAAATATTATGGGTTGGATCGAATTTGAATCCGTTGGAGAGGTTGGTAGGCTGCAAAGTATAATATTTGATAAATGAACCCAAAACATGTAACCTATAGTCTTTAGAACAAGAAAATACACCGCATAGGCATTGAGGTCTTTAGAGGATCAAATTCATTAGCAAAGTAATTACGACATATCTGAAGTTGGTATAATCTGACTTCCAAACGAACAAGCAGAAACTTTTACTTTTGAGTGATTTCTTTTGTAGTTTGTGATTGATTTATGTTCTAAACATTAATTGAGACCAAGGCAAATTATTCACTTTGATAAGATTGATGATGCCACCAATATTTTCTCCCAAAAGTTCTGATTTGGTTTAGTATGCTATGTAAAGAATTAGAGTTGGTTTATTATGTTATGTATTAAAATGTTATGTATTAAAATAATAGTCTACACCAATATTGTTGGGTTATTTGAGCTCCTTACATGAATGAACACCAAAAGTAAGAGCTACTCCTTACAGTGGAAACATGAAAATGTGCCAACAAGATGTTGCATTATATTATTGTGAAGTATGAGAGCATTATATTTTAAAAAGGACTGGTATAAAAGTGCTGGTAGATTGAGAAAAGTCAGTTAGTAATCATTTCATTTATGAAATTGAAGTAAATGCGTCAGGTGCAATTAAGTACCATTGTGGCCATCAAATTTGTGTGTTAATTATAGGGCCAAATAAATTATGAGTGAGTGGTTTGATGACCGTAAGTGGAAGAAAGGTTTAACACATTGAATAAAAATCTTATATCTATATAACTCCATGTATGTACTTATTAAAAAATTTAAATTGTGCACATAGTATCTAAGCAACAATGTCAATAAATTGTAAAAATATTTCATACATACATTCTTTGGAATTTTTTGACTGCACATGTTTTATTATTTAAGAACTATCAATTTCATATATATAATACTTAGTATTCCAAATGAGGTCATATTATTGAAATATCTCATGCTTGAATTGATTGAAAAATTTAAATTGCATATACATTCTAGTCCTTATAGATCATAAGTAACAATGCTTTTGTAATTAATAAATATTTATGTCAAATATAAATTAATTGTATTTTTAATTAGAAGAGATATCTTAAATACATTTATGAAAAAAATGTAAAAAATTAAAGTCTAGAACTATTTTATCTACTTGAGAATTATTTTATTTACATTGTTGGTGACATGTTTTAATTTAAGAGTAAATTTATTTATTTAATTTAATTTAATTAAGTTATTTTATACTTCAAGGCAACTCCATATGCCTAGTGAATAACTCTTTGTAAATAAAATTGTCAAGGGGGGAGATAACTTTGTTAAATTTAATGATCAAATTATATAGATAGAAAATTTACACAAAATACATAGACTATGCTTTGAGAAAACCTTCCTCTTGAAAGTGAAAAACCTAGCAAAGAAGTTCCTTATTATTTTATTGATATATAATGAAGAAGTTGAGAAAATGCAACTTTTGAGATCCCAAGAGTACTTGTAAGCAAAATAGCGGTCACAAGAGAAGATTGGAGACAAAAACATAGGTTTTGAAGAAAGATTATTATTCAAAGAGGAAATGAAAAAGAAAATTACAATACAATCCTTGTGAAAGGAGAAAAAGAAACCCTAAAGGGATAAAGAGTATTTATTAATTATTAAATATCTATAATATTATTAAATACTCAAGTTTAGCTTAAGCGTAGAGTATGATATGCTAATAATTAAATAAATAATTATTAGTTAATACAAGACAACTCTAACACCCCCCCTTAAGATGTACTTAGGGAGTAGCTAAAAAACTAAATTCAGGAAAACAAAATGCAACTACATGAAAAAGACAAAATTTGGGTCCTGACAACAAAGCTTGATGAGGTACCCAATCACAACCAAATCTCTATGAAACGGAAAAATAGAGAAAACCACATGGGAAAAAAACTCTATTCCAAAAAGAGATGGGTAAAGCATGCAAAAAAAAACATTAAGGAAAGAAGGCTTCAATGAGACCCTACAAGGACAACTTCCTTCACCCCAAGCATAGAGCACAATTGAAGGTAGCACGAAGATGCAAAAAGATTCAGTGAAGATGTTAGCAACCTGCTCCTCTATAGGAATGTACTCCAAGATGAGAAAGCCATCCTGAATCAACTATCTATTGAAGTGCATGTGAAACTCAATGTGTTTAGACCTTTGGTGCTCCACTGTGTTGCGGAAAAGGTGAATGACACTTTGATTGTCACACCAAAGAATAGTGGGACTATCAGGAGGGAACCCAAACTCAGTCATCAACTGTCAAAGCCTTAAAACCTTCTGACTGGCTAACACCGTTGCTCGGTACTCGGCCTGTGTAGATGATAATGCAATAGCAGACCGCTTCTTGCAAGACCATGTGATAGGACCAGAACCAAGCCAAAAAACAAAGCCAGAAGTAGACTTTCGATCATGAGCATCACCAACCCAATCTGAGCCAGTGAAGCCGACAATGTGAGGGGATCTTGAAGTATAGTGAATGCCAAATTGTGTAGTGCCTCGAATGTACCTCAAAATGCGTTTGGCTGCTTGCCAATGGCTCTCATGAGGATCATGGGAGAATCGAGAGACAAGACCAATTGCAAAAGAAAGATCCGGGCGCATAGGTGTTAGGTACAACAAACTGCCAACCAACTGCCTATATAAGGTAGGATCGACATAAGGTGTAGAACAAGTGGTAGGCAAAACAACACTTGATTGAAATGGTGTGGGTGCAGGCTTGCAAGTAACCATGTTAAATCTGTGAAGTATATCACGAGCATATTTCTGTTGAAGTGTGGAAATCCCATCAGAAGACTGAATAACTTGTAGGCCCAAAAAATAGTGCAGAAGGCCAAGATCTGTCAACTCAAACTGCTCCATCAAGGCTCTCTAAATATCCTGAATCAAGGAGGATGATCTACTGATAATGATAAGATCATCAACATAGAGCACAAGAATAACTATATCATCCCCCTGACGTTGAATATATATTGTGGGTTCGAAATGACGACGTGTAAAGAGTGTGGAGAGCAAGAAGGAATCCATCTTCTCATACCAGGCTTGAGGAGCTTGTTTGAGACCATATAATGAACATTGAAATCTGCAAACCAAAGAGGAATCCTACACAAATCCCTGAGGTTGCTCCATATAGATCTCCTCTCGAAGATCTCCATGCAAGAAAACACTTTTCACATCCATCTGAAAAACTGTCCATTCCTGTGAAGCTGCCAGAGAAAGTACAAAGCGAATAGAATTCATCTTGGCGAAAGGAGCAAAGGTCTCGGAGTAATCAATACCCTCCACCTGATAAAACCCCTTCGCAACAAGAAGAGCCTTATACTTATTAATAGAACCATCTGCAACATACTTGGTATGGTACACCCACTTGCACCGAACCAACTTTCTTCCTTTCAGAAGAGTACAAAGATCCTAAGTATGATTCTTTAGCAAAGAAGAATACTCCTTATCCATGGTCCTATCGGACTCTGGGTGACCTGTCGCCTCTGAATTTTTTTGAGAATCATCCGAAATGGCATGACTTAGAAGACTAGAACTAGATGTCTGTGCACGAGTACGACGAGTGTTAGAAGGATCACTTGCCATAGAACCAGCAACATCAACTATAAACTGGGCCCACTTGGGCAAAGGCTGAGTTGCGGGTGGTGGTGGTGATGGTGGACCATCATCTGCATCATCCTCAAAGAATAAGGAATCCTCAAAAGATGAAGAGGGAAGAGGAGGCAATGAGGGAGAAGCTGGTGATGGAGAATCCATCTAAGGAAGGCACTCATCAAACTGGACATCCTGCCTAAATAGGACATCTTGGGAGTGAGGATCAAACAACCTGTACGCCTTAACATTCTCATAGTAGCCAACAAAAATGAGTGGTCAACTCTTCCTCTCCATGGCTTTCCTCTGAGCATCTGGATAAATGCCCAAGCCTCACTACCAAAAACTCGGAATGAAGAAACATCAGGTTTGCCATGGGACCAAGCCTCCTCAGGAGTGAACTGGCGCAATGCCTTATGAGGCATCCAATTCTGAATATAAGTGGCACAATTAACTACCTCAGCCCAAAAAGCAGGTTGCATAGAATGTGACTGAAACATACAATTGGCCATCTCCCGTAGTGTTTTGTTCTTTCTCTCAGCAACACCATTCTGCTGAGGGGTGTGAGGAACTGATAACTGATGCTGCAAACCATGCTCTGTGCAGAAATCCGTAAAAGCTTGATTAACATATTCTCTCCCATTATCTGTGCGTATCCTCTTTATAGAAAAACTAGACTGCTTCTCTACAAATGTCTTAAAGACTCGAAATGAATCAAAGACATCAGACTTGTACTTAAGAAAGTACACCCATGTACGTCTGGAGAAGTCATCAATGAAAGTGAGCACATACTTGGACCCTGAAAAAGATGGAGTCAGAAATGACATAAAATCATTGTGTATCAAGTCCAAGGGTGCCTTAGCACGTGTGTCTTTGCCTGTAGGAAAAGGATCACGGTGATGCTTGCCAAGTGCACAACCTCGACATACACCATCAGTATAGGATATTTGAGGGAGCCCAATAACAAGTGCCCGTGAACTCATCTGTTGTAAGAATCTGTAATTGACATGGCCAAAACGCTCTTGCCAAAGTCTGCTCACTGAATCTGCATGTGCTACAAGAGAAACACCTGAACCATCTAGACTCTCAAAGCCATCAAACTTGTATAACCGAGAATCAGGATCAACACTGCCAGTAGCCACAACCAAATCGGGATCATGGAGCTCTCTAATAACCACATCATGTGGTAAGAACTCAACTGTTTTCCCAGAGCTAGAATGACAAATCTGATAAACAGAGAGGAGGTTGATCGAAATGTCAGGAACCAAAAGAACATCCTTAAAACAACCACCTATCAATGGAACAAAACCTGAACCTGAAACTGAAAGTTGTGTTCTCACCAACTGCAATCAGTAAAGTACTACTGTGAGCAAGTGAGGTAACAAGCTGTTGTGAGTGTGTCATGTGGTGAGAAGCCCCTGAATCAATAATCCAAGTGGATGCAGAAGGAATAGCTCGTGCAGAAAGAGCATGTCTTTTCCCAGTAGAAGAGGAAGATGGAGGCTGAGGGTAGTAATATGATACTGATGCATGACTTCCTCCAAAGCCTCTAATCGTTTCCAACAACGAGAAACTGGATGACCTTCTTTGCAACACAAACTGCAAAGTTCATCTGATTTATTCTTAGTCTTGGAGGAAGACTCACCAGACTTAAAAGAGTGCTCCTGTTTGGGATAGGAGTTCGGTTTATAATCAGACTTAGGTGGTGGCTTGGAGGGACACTGACTGCCAGCTGAATCCTTCTTACGCTTTGGTTTTTGTTTCTTGTTCTCTTTAGATGTCTGAGCAACCAATGCTTTCTGCTTTGATCCTGTGAGAGTGTCCAACTAAGAGAGGTGAGCCTGTTCACGAGTCAAGCGATCACATAACACATCAAAAGTAGGCATGATGAAGCGTGTACCCAGACATCCATAGTAGAATAAAATGTGGAAGCAAATATCTGATAGGGACCTCGAAGCTTAGAGAGAATCAGGTAGATACACTCTGTGTCTGTCTTTTTTTTTACCACAATTGTGTAGGATAGATCTGTTGGTTTTAAACTTGTTCAGAAAGTCCTCAATGTGAGGAAAGGACCCAGGCAACAAGGAAGAGAGCTCTGCCTCAATTTGTAATGCTCTGAACTCATTGATAGTACCAAAGAGAGTTTTAAATTTGGACCACAAAGCTTGAGGAGTGAGCAAACTATCAAGGTGAAAAAGCAAGTTGTTTGAAACATGTAAGGAGATGACACCCATAGCTTCATCCATCTTATTTCGGTGCTGAAGAATCTCAAAAGGACGCTGCAACAAAGGATGATCCACATCCAAACAGGACCACAACTCTCTTGATATGAGAAGCCTCGTTATACGAGCTTTCCAGAGGTGATAGTTCTGGGATGTAAGAAGCTCAATTGAAGAATCTGCCATGTGTACCTATACCTGAACCTAAACCTACTCTTGATTTTTTTTAATTGAGTGATCTTTCAAACTAGACAGAAGATGCAGAAGTGTTTTTTTTGTTGTTTTTTGAGTTTACGTGTTCTGATTTTCTGAAGTAAATTATAGAAAATAGTAAAAAATTAACACCCCCCACAATATGTAAAACAAAAAACCAGTACAATCTGAGTGCCAAAAAAGAAGACGAGCTAAAACATGCGTCAGACACTATCTTGTGTACCTGGTGATTTTTCTAGAAAAAATAACTCCAAATTTGAGTAGGGCTCTCCAAGACATTTCTGACGCCTATTTGTTTTCCGAAAACGAAGTCTGTTTGCCCAAGTTATTGCTCCCGAAGTGCAGAAAAAAGCGTTGACTTGGACGGAAAAAAACAGGTACTAGATGAAAAAATAGCAAATCTCACCTCCAGATCTGAATAGAGCTCGAAAAGAGCTTTTAGACATCTATTCGTTATAAAAAAATCCGATTCCGTTTGCCCAAGTTATGACAAAAAAACCTCCCCCTCTGTCAAAACAATTTCAAGGAGGAGAAAGAGGAGATTGGGCAAAGGTGGCTTGCTGGCTGGGTGGCGGCGAGCGGTGGGCAGCAAGCAGTCGGGTGGCGAGTGTTCGGGCGGTTAGATGACCATTGCGGATGTCGTTTGCTGACTGTAGCAACTGTTGGGAGGTTGACGACCAGCGGGTGGTGGGAGACCGCCTGCGACTCCACAGACCATCGCGTGACGGCTCGGCCTAGGCAAGTCGTTAAACTGTCAATTTTTATTTTTTGTCTCGAAGAACGTGCCCGGGCAAAAATAAAAATAAAAAATCAAAGCCAAAGTTGTCCAAATTGGACAAATTTTATATGAAAATGGGGTTTTTTTGGTGTTCTAAGGTCAATGGTGAGGTCCGTTTGAGTTCAAAGTGCCCAGAAACAAAGAGGTACCCCAGATCCAAACTAAAAAACTCTAAAAAAAAAAACTGAAACCCTTGCCTCTAGAGAAAAACTTCTAAAAAAAATCAGGAACAAGCAGCAGTGGATGTAGGCTCTGATACCATGAAGAAGTTGAGAAAATACAACTTCTGAGATCCCAAGAGCACCTGCAAGCAAAATACCTGTCACAAGAGCAGATTGGAGATAGAAACACAATAAAGGCTTTGAAGAAAAAGATTATCATTCGGTGAGGGAATGAAAAACACAATTACAATACAATCCTTATGAAAGGAGAATATGAAACCTTAAAGATGTGCAACCTTAAAGAAACCTTAAAGGGATAAAGAGTATTTAATAATTATTAAATACCTACAATATTATTAAATGCCTAAGTTTAGCTTAAGCGTAGATTATAATAGACAATACAAGATAACTCTAACATACAAGATGTCTTTACAATGAATTTGCTTCACCCCTTAAAGCTAGTATCAACTCAGTTCAACATACAATCTGTAAGAAGTAAGTTCGATCTACAATAAGAACAATCCACTCCCTATCTATGATGTTAGTGCTGTGTGTCTAGGAGATCTGCAGAAGATAGAGATATCACAACACAAGGAAGAACATGATTTGTATGTTGAAGATAATGGATTATTTTCTGAGCAAGGAATACGATTTGTTGTATAATATACGATCTGCTTAATGGATAATACAATAACTTTGAAGGTGATGGAGTTAATGAATCTATATATCAAACACATTTTGTCAACCAACACGACTTATATCACAAGTTGCCTTCTTATTAATCAACACGTCCTTTTGTTAAGGCTTGATTATATTTAATTTAACACGTCTTTATCAGACCGATACAATCCCAAAAGACACTTCTTAATTAACACGTTTTAATCATCATTTGTTAACAAGATCGTTTCAATACGAAGTCGGTATATTGGTGAATATAAGCAAATTGGTATAACTAAATTGTCTAAGGCCGATTAGGCCAATTAGACAATTTGGTTGGCCCTAAAAGATACCAACCAACGCTATTACATTAACGCTCCCTCTTAGCTAGGGAGGAATCCTTCTCAATATCTGGGTCACATAGTTACATCCACCATACCTACTCGCAGAGGGTGGAACAAGGGCTGGAACCTCAAACTTCTCTCACAAAAAAGAATGCACAACAAGAGCTAATACCTCAAACTTCTCTCACAAAGAAGAATGCATAACAAGGGCTGAAACCTCAAACTTCTCTCACAGAGAAGAATGGATAACAATACATATCAAGTAATCACTGATGAGACTCCCTCTCAGCAAGGGCTTCATTCTCCACAATTGCAAGCTTGTCTCGAAAATGCACAAATTTTACTTTCGCAAGAGGCTTGGTGAAAATGTCAGCCGTCTGTTCCTGAGTACAAATGTATCTCAATTGAAAAACATTTCTCTATACCATATCTCTGATATAGTGGTACTGAATCTCAACATGCTTTGTTTTGTCATGGAATACAGGATTGACTGAAAGGTTCACACAACTTTGGTTATCACAATGAATGGTAGTAGGCTCGAATGATTGTCCAAACAATCGTAGAAGGAGCTTACGAAGCCACACTGCTTCGCGAGTTGTCACACATGTTGCAATGTATTATGCCTCTGCAGTGCTAAGAGCTACTGAAGATTGCTTCTTGCTACACCAGGAAATCATAGCAGATCCCAAGCTAAAACAACAACTAGAGGTGCTCTTTCGATCAGTAATACTCCTTGCCCAAGCAGAATCAAAATATCCTTCAAGAATCAGATCCACACTGAAAGAGTATTTCAAACCATATCCAACTGTGCCATGCAAGTATCTCAAGATATGCTTGGCTGCAACTAGATGTATCTGTCTAGGTTCACTCATGAACTGGTTAAGTGCATTCACTGCATAGAAAACATCTGGTCGAGTGTTAACTAGATACATCAAGGACCCAATCAATTGCCTATACATAGTAGGGTCCACAAGATCTGAACTAGCTACAATTTCCCTCAATTTCTTCAAGTTAGTTTCCATTGGTGTGGGCATAGATTTACAATCTGTCATTCCAAATCTCTTCGTGATATCGATGGTGTGTTTTCCTTGAGTTAGGATAATCTCATTGGGCCTTTGCCAAACTTCCAACCCTAGAAAGAAGTGCATGCGTCCTAAGTCCTTCATCTAGAATTCGAAAGTCAACTCTTCACATCTATCAATGGGATGATCTTCTCCGGTAACAAATAGGTCATCAACATAAAGTACCAAGATCAACATATCACCATTGAATACCTTGAAGTAAAGGTTTGGATCAACATCATTCTTGCAGAAACCCAAACCCACTAAGTAATTGTCAATTCTTTCATACCAAGCCCGCGGAGCTTGTTTAAGGCCATATAGGGCTTTCTTCAATCTACACATATGAGACTCTTTCCCATGAATCACGAACTCCTCAGGTTGCTTGATGTAGACTTCTCCTTCAATCACACCATTGAGAAAGGTAGTCTTCACATCCATCTGATGCAACTTCCATCCCTTAGCTGCTGCAATGGCAATGATGGTTCTAATGGAAGTATAGTGAGCACCAGGAGCAAATGTTTCTTTGTAGTCCATTCCCTCTTGTTGAGAGAAGCCACGAGCCACAAATCTAGCCTTGTACTTTTCAATGCTACCATCGGCTACATACTTTATCTTGTACAACCACTTGGAAGATACAACTGACTTCCCTTTTGGTCTAGGCACAATATCCCACACATTATTTTTGAGAATAGATTGACACTCCTCATCCATTGCATCTTTCCAAACTTGTTGTTTTGAGGCTTCCTCAATGCTAGAAGTTTCAGACTCAATAAGATTACACATTAATGCAACATAACTAGAAAATCTCTATGGCCTTTTGCTCTCTCTGAATGTGCCTCTAGAAGTGGCAAACTGTTCTGCTTCCTGCATAGTGTTTCGGGCCCAAAGAGGTCCCTTTTGAGACACAACAATATCTCTAGGCCCATCAGTGAGATCCAAAGGTTGAATTGGGTCATTACTCATATCGGGTTTTGTAGTCTCCCTTTGAATCTCAGGAGCATTATCAACATCCATGTCTTGAGGAGTCTCATCATCTATCTCCATGCATGAGCCCTTTGATTTCCTGTATGCAACATCTTTCTCAAATGTGACATCCCTGCTAACTTATATTTGATTTTGACCAGAATGTAAATACGGTAGGCTTTGGAGGTTTCACTGTAGCCTACAAATATTCCTCTCTTGCCAGAAGGTTCCAACTTGGTTCTCTTGTCCTTGGGAATATGAACATACACAGGACAACCGAATATTCTCAGGTGCTGATACCAGGCTTGATACCTGAAAAGGCTTCTTTAGGAGTCATATTTTGTAATATTCGATGAGGATATCTATTCTGAACATACACTGCTTTTCTAGAGGCTTCTGCCCATAGAAAAATCTAAAGGTCTTGATCACGAATCATAGCTTTTGCAGCTTCAACAATAGATCTGTTCTTCCTTTCAACAACCCCATTTTGTTGAGGGTTGTAAGGAACATAAAACTCGCTCTTGATCCCTACCTCAATACATAAATCACGAAAGCTACCCGAGGTGTACTCACCTCCATTATCAGATCTTAAATTTTTAATTTTTTGTCTAGATAAATTTTCTACAAGAACTTTAAACTCTTTGAACCTACCTAGGACTTCATCAGATTCTTTAGACCTTAAGAAATAAATCCAAGTCTTCCTAGAGTAGTCATCTATAAAAGTTACATAATACAAACATCCACTTAGAGATGTAATTGACATTGGACCATATAAATCTGAATGTACAAGATCTAGTATTTCTTTAGACCTACTTTCACTGCTATGAAAAGGACTTTTAATATTTTTGCCCATAGCACAACCTTTACAAGTACCATCATGTACATGAATAAGTTTAGGAATACCTTTTACCATCTTCTCCAATGATGGAAGAGCCCTGAAGTGAAGATGTCCAAGTCTTCTGTGCCAGAGTTCCCTGGAACTGAAAGAATAATGAATAAGAGCTTGAACAGGGAGAGTGGAGAGTTTGTATAAACTCTCATGTTGATTTCCGATCACACGAGCAGTCTTGATGCTGGAGTTCTTAGGCCAGGCAAGAACTCTTCCTTCAGAAAATGCAATTTGATAGCCCTTATCCTCCAAGGCTGAAATAGACACAAGGTTTCTCTTGATCCCTGGCACGAACAATACATCACTTAGGTGTAGAGAAACTCCAGATTCAAGGTTTGGAGATGTAGCGCCAACTCCTCTTACAACATAGCATGCATCATCCCCAATAATAACTTGGAGATGTGACTCTTTCTCCACTAGATCAGAAAGGTGCTCCTGATAATCGGTGATATGTCGAGAGGCTCCATTATCAATTAACCAAGTATCAATGTCCGTAGGAACATTTCTTGATAATGGTGATATGAAAAGAAAACCATTGGAGTTATCTTCAACCTCCTTCTGAGATGAGACTTCATTGATGTTTTCTCCTTGTGATTAGGTCTTGTCAAACAATCCTTTGGAAAGTGACCAAACTTGTCACATCTAAAACACTGGATGCAAGAGAGATCTTTCTTCCTCTTCCTAGAATTAGGTGCAGAATCTGATTTGAAATCTCTATTCTTTTTGAAGTTTCCCTTCTTCCAATACTTACATTTCTTGGTAGTTTGAGTGGCAAGAACATGTGTATCTTCATTTTGAGAACTCTTGATAATTCCTCTAGCAGTCAATCTTGATTCTTCTTGGATACATTCTGCACGGAGTCGATCAAACTTCGGTAATTTTGTTCTTCCACTTATGCTTTGGATAAATGGCTCCCATGAATGAGGCAGACCATTCAAGGCTAGCATGACAAGGTCTTTATCAATCACTTGATCCCCAATTGCGCTTAGTTGATCTCTCAATTCTAAAATTTTCGTAAAGTAGGTGATGACTGAATCTCCTTTTGCCATCTTCACTTGGTGGAGTTGCTGCCTCGAGGCAAGAGCCCTACTTATGTTGTTAATCTCATATAAATCTTCCAAGGTTTTGAACATATCTCTCGCAGTTGTCATCTTGGAGAGGAGAGGTACCAAGTGATCCCTCACGGAGTCGATTAATATCTTCTTTGCTTTGATGTCATTTTTATGGAATTGAAGCTTCTCCTCATGATCTTCAGGTTCGGATAAATCCTTTTCCTCCACGAATTGAAGAAGATCATTTTCTTCAAGTGCAATGAGCACTCTAAACGTCCATGAGGTGAAGTTAGATGCACCTTCAAGCCTATCTTCGAGTTTAAGACCGTTCACCATTTTCGAGACTTAGAGATATTGCTCGACGGAGAGAGAGAGAGAGGAGAGAATACTTAGAAGTTGTAGAGAATCTGATCACGATCTTCTTTTACCATGGCTCTGATACCATGTTAAATTTAATGATCAGACTATATAGATAGAAAATTCACACAAAATACACAGATATAACCTAAGAAAACCTTTTTCTTGAAAGTGAAAATCCCAGCAAAGAAGTTCCTTATCATTTTATTGATATACAAGATGTCTTTACTATGAATTTGCTTCACCCCTTGAAGCTAGTATCAGCTCAGTTCAACATACAATCTGTAAGAAGTAAGTTCGGTCTGCAATAAGAACAATCCACTCGTTGTCTATGATGCCACTACTATGTGTCTAGGAGATCTGTAGAAGATAGAGATATCACAACACAACGAAGAACATGATTTGTATGATGAAGATAATAGATTATTTTTTGAGCAAAGAATACGATCTACTGTATAATATACGATCTTATTAATGGATAATACAATAACCCTAAAGATGATGGAGTGAATGAATCTATATATCAAACACGTTTTGTCAACCAACACGACTTATATCACAAGTCGCCTTCTTATTAATCAACACGTCCTTTTGTTAAGGCTTGATTATATTTAATTTAACACGTCTTTATCAGACCGATATAATCCCAAAAGACACTTCTTAATTAACATGTCTTAATCATCATTTGTTAACAAGATCAGTTCAGTACGAAGTCGACATATTAGTGAATATAAGCAAAGCGGTATAACTAAATTGTCTAAGGCCGATTAGGCCAATTAGACAATTTAGTCGGCCCTGAAGGATACTGAGGAACTCTATTACATTAACAAACCCTATATTCATTTAGGGTTTTAGTAGGTTGTATCTACTTTTTAGAGTATGCCATGTGAACATAAAATTAAGATCCATTTATATGTGAAGTGTTCATTAACTTTAAAGCTTTAATTATTTTCATTTTAGTATGAGTAAAGAAAGCAAGTTTGAACATGTTAACAATTGTTTGAAGTTCATTGATGTGGTTGGTGCTTTATTTATCCTCTCAAAGTGGTGGTGTGATGTAAGAAACTTTGACTACATATACAAAAGGGCTAATTAGTATTAGATTGTACAAATTATATAGATGAGTACATGAGCTCTATATATCTTCTAATCTCTACATGATTTGCTTAGCTTTTTTTCAAGTGAAGTAGATCATACAATGATTTATTAAAACTAGATTTTTACAAATTGTACAAATGAGTACCATGCGTTCTATATACTTTTCAATCTCTACATAGTTTCCTAAAGAAAGTGTTGAAATATTTCTTCAATGCCACTTAAATTTGTTATGGAGGTTTTTGGTGTGAAACGTTGTGGAAATTATGAGAAAAAGATGAAAGTGTAGTTTCTTACTTGAGCCTCTTGAATAAGTAAAAGTCAATGACATTCAAGTTTGTAGCAAACAACCATTGCCTTATAATGACAACCCTTTCTCAAGCCTCACTAGACTACAACAAAAAATCCAATCTTGAAAGAAAAAGGAAAGGGATATGTGGTCTATAACTAAGACACTTTTATGTGAGCTACGATTTTCATTGATGGTGTAGTTATCACAAAGTTGATAGTTGTGATCATTGACAATTTGTGACAAAATACTTTTATTGTTGAAACTTTTTAAAGCTTGCATTTGAAGAGCAATTAGTAGACTAGATGTTCCAAATTTGAATATGAATGCTTAAACTTTTTGTGTGATTTGTTTGGACGCTAGAACCTATTGTGGACATTCGTGTGTGGCACTAGAGTTCCATGACATTTTATTGTTTAAAAGGCATTTTCAAGTGTTTTCCACTTATCACTTTGTCATGTCAAAGAGAACGACTTAGAATGATTCCAAAATGAGTATTCTACCCCTTCTTTCCCCTCGTCTTCTCATTTCAAAAGCATAATCTTTCATTCTAGAATTCTCTCTTGGATCTTTGGGTTACTGTACACTCCCATGATCATGCACAACTCCCTACAACTTGCTACAACATTCTCACATGAATCTTATACATCTTTCTTGGTCTCTTTGCTTTCTCAAGCCTACGTGGTAAAATTATTCTTTTAGTCTTGTATCTTTGAACATTTTGAGATTTATCACATCCCTCATCTATGAAATTATTTATCATTTACCATTTTAACTATTTATTGTTTATCTATCAATCTATTTGGTTGTTGTGTCGGATGTGGAAACATGAAAGTAGCGAGCGACTTGATCGATGCAAGTCCCCAAACAACCCCCAAATGTTTTCCCTCTTCTATGCGTGTATAGGCATTTAAAAGTTATTCAACAACACAAGGATTTGTAGATATTTATTCATTTTTTTTATCTATTTCATTTTATTCATTTGCATCGTGTTATTTATATTATTTATGATTTTTTTCATATAATATCTTCTAGTCCATCTCATATTTCTAAGTTTGGTGGATTGGATTACTCGTTAAGTTGGGTTTTTGCATATTTTGGGCGCTTTTTGTTTGTGGTTCGTATGAGACTACATTGCTAGGTGTGAATGTTTGTGCATCATGCTAGTGTCCTTTCTTGAGATGCATAGACTTCGACAAAAAACACTATATCATCTTTATTTTGTATTTGTATAGTTAGAAAATTTATTTTTTCTATATTTACATATTTCTATTAGTTTATTTCCTTTAAGCACTTTAATTAATTAATCACTATTTGAGTGTGTGTAGTGAAATTGACTCTCAAAGGAACATAGTTTTTCTAATGACAGTCATATTTCTTCCATTACATTTTGGTGAAGTCGACGTTGTATACTAATTAATGTCATTCGGTAGATTTCAATCAACCAAACACTATAATCTCTCTTTGTTATTGTTGCATGTAATCTTAATAGTAAAAAAGTACATATCAAAAAATTTCTTTTGCTATTTTTCTTTTGGGATGCACCCCATTCGATATCATCAATGTAGAAATAATAGGTCTTCCTTGCATCAACTTTTTTATTTTTTTCTTGATTTTGGCATTTATTTCAAAATGAATTCATTATCTTCCTTTATTAGCTCAGATTCTAGAGTTTTGTTGAAAACATTCATGATGTTACATTTCAAGCATGTAATGGTCACTTATCTCTTCTTATGTCACTCTGTGCTTTTGATCTCTCTCATGAAATTCCTCCTATTTCGAAGAGTATTTTGTTGCAATAAGATGAAATTATTGATTATTTTCTTTACATAACTTTGGCATCTCTTCATTTTAATGTAGTCCCTTTAAGAGATGATACATTAGTGAATGAGAAATATCACCTTACATTAGATTCTCCAAGGATATATGCTCAATATATTCCTTCAAACTCTTCTTCAAGTAACTCATACAAGTCTTAACAAGTCTTTTAACATGATTGTTGTCTCTAGTATTCTTGATAAACCTAAGATACCAATAGTCTATGTTAATGGAGAAATCCTAAACAAAAGATAGTAATAACTATTTGTTTGAGCCTTCTACAGTTATTACTTGAAACTTGCTCAATCTATAACTTCAAACAATCCTTTCTCTACTAACTATGATTCAATAGGCCACACTTATATTGCTTGGAGAAATAAACAAATTGTTGATATTTCAATTTCTCTTGCACCTTCTCAACCTATTCTTCCATTTGCTCTCAAACCTCCTCGTTAATTTGCAACAAAGTATAATCTTAACAACTATATGTTACTCCTGCTAGGATTTATCTCTAGGGTCTTCTTTAAAGTTCTCTTGTTTATCATGTTATGCTTCAAGAGTATCTATAGAAGATACTTGTGACATCTTTTGCTAGATTGAGTGACGTGAATGCTTTAATGGATTGTATTTGGTCTGATGCTTTAGAGATGACATTCCATTAGCATGAATTTCCTCCTCTTGAAGTACAAAATCAAGAAGAAACATTGTTGATATCGGGCTAGACAACCCTCAGATGAGTTTGGACCCATCCACATCTTGTTTTGGACTTGCTTGAAGCATCTAGGATCAATGCAAATGTTACACCTGGACCTAGGACCCAAGGGAGGCGAGTTAGATCATTTCCAGTGTTTGGATCTTATATATAAACACCTTAACACTCTTGGAAAGCATCATCAGTAGTTAGGGAGTAGTAGTTAGGGGAAGGTGGATCCAAAAGTCTTTTGTTTTAGTATTTTCTCTGTAATTAGCCCATGGTGGTTTTGTATCAACATGTAATACCAATGAACCAAATGTATTTGACATGTGAGGACCTACATACATGTAAGCATTCTATTATATTTGATTAAGTCTATATTTTTATTTTGGGTTCATTTTTAGTTGTTCCTTGTGTGTGGTTTTGGGTTGCAAGGCTGGTCAATCCATTCCAAACCCTCCATACTTGATTGCATCAACACTCTTATTGATGTTGGCTCCACACTTAACATTTGTAGTCTTGATCTTCTACCTAAGATTAAAACCGATCCTAATTTTAATGCTGCTACATTTTTATTCATTCATGGGTTTGATACCATTGGCTGATGATCTCTAGGTACAATTATATTACCTTTGTTGCTATGACCCATTATCACACCCACCCTAGTATATGTAATGCCAAGTGGTCTACCGTATAGTCTCCTTCTAGGAAGATCATGGATTCATGGTATGAGTGAAATCCTATCTACCTTGCATGAATCTATTGAATTTATTAGTAATAACCGAGTAATTATTGCCGAGGTTGGTCTCGATGTTATTCAATATAGTCAGATTGTTGAGGTGAGTTGATCTTTGATTCCTTGTACCTTTAAAATATTAGACACACAAACATAATAAGAGGGGGGTGAATCAATATATGCCAAATACAACTTCAAATCCAATTCATCATTAGGATCATTACCAGATCTTACTTTAACATTAAAGAAGCTAAGTGAGTGATAAACATAAGCACACATCAACACATAAAAATATCTCAGAGGCATCTCAATTAAATAAGCTAAGCAAGTTGATCGTAGAAGAGTCTCAATTAAAAAAACTAAGAAAATTGATCTCCGAAGCATTTCACGATTGCATAAATTTCAATTGGAGGATATACTAGACCAGACTACAAGAGAAGAAATACTAAAAGAACATGTGGAGAGATCGAGATAGATAGAAGATTTGGTAATGGAGTTACAAAGAAAGTTCCCTCAGATCCAAGGGGACTCATCATAATCATTACATGAGCTATTGAGAAGTTTCATTCAAAGCATAGTTAAGGAAACACAATCACAAAATAAATTAATGAAGTTCAATAGTTGATGAATGAGCTTCAAAAAGATCAAATGGATGAGGAGGGAATGAAATGTGACACCACACACTCTTCTTTGGAGAACCAAATCAATATAATCAACATAGAAGGGGACCTTACACTATACCAATTTTGTTTAGAATGGGCAATTTATAATAGAGCTCCAATAACGACGCAATTGGATCAACTTGAGCTATAGGTACACTAGAGGGGAATTGCCTACAACTCTATTAAAGATATGGATAGAAACTCTTGGGTGGAGATAGAAGTACTACATGGACCCATTTTGAACAACTCCAAGATCAAAGGCATAAGAGTAGACACAAAATTCATCAATGAAGGGAGGTAGTAAGTTTAATATTGGCACATATCACTGGAGTTCTTTAGGAAGCCCCAAAATTTATGCAAAATATTTAAATCCCAAGCACACTTTTTCATAGGTTGAAAGGTTACTCCTATAGATCTAAATATAGACACAACAACTGCAATTATCCAAGACACAATGTGATAATAATTTTGCTAATTTGAAGGAGATATATAAGGATATTCTTCCCACACAACAAAGTTGACTTTGGGACAAGTGAAGATTTTGAAAGGGGGGACGACATTAGCAAGAAGGAGAAGTAGGTAGAAATAGTCACGAAGATCCTACCACATCTTGCTACATCAAGTTTGTGGAGCATGAAATTAAGAAGATATCATCTAGGATAGGGATACTATACTTGGGTCATGCCACATCCCACCAATATAAGTATATTAGAAGAATGTAATAGAAGTATGTAATAGGGGATAGAGATGAATGCATATGAGTAGATACTATATAAATGTATAGAAGGATACAACGAGATAAAATGATGTACTAAATTGACATGAATAATACGAACAATTTTAAGTTCCATATATGATGTGTTATGTAATGTTCCTTACATTCTGTTAAATAGTTAGTCCCCTTCCCAAATCTAATCGCTATTTCCTTGATATGACTAAGTTCAAGGTTCAAACTACAACACTTAGAAAGTTCTTGGGGCTCAACACTTTAGTCTTTGTACCCAAAATTTCTTGCTAATAGCCATCATATTCCTCAGATGCATAAAATTTGTTAGATTTTTGTTATATAATTGAAAAGTAAGAATCATTTTTCTTTTTAATGTTTTCTTGCTATGAGATAACAAGAAAATTATTTTTTCCCTTTAGAGACTTGTATAAGTCTCTTGACCTTCACAGATTGTAATCTAATAAGAGATGTTTCACTTTTTTGTAAAGAGATGTAAATAATCTTTGTGAATGTAGAATCAAAGGCTTTGCTTCTACACAAATTTTAAATTATAAATTTATATTTTCATATATCTTGTTTCCTTGTCAAAATTGAATGAGAAAAATCTCAATTATAATCATGAATTATAAAATCTTGTTGGGTCAATGGATCATTGGTTTGCTAGTGAAGTTGAATGGTTTTGAATGAGTCCATCAAGTATCAAGTCTTGGTAAGTCCAAGGCCTTGACATCATAACCAATGAAACTAAGAATGTGTCCTAGATGAATTTAGTGGAATAGACACCCTTAAGTCCTTGACTCTCACTCAAAGAAATTTTAGCCTAAAGACATGCTTCCATATTGAAAAATCTCAAATAATAAGATTTGATTTCTTACTTCCTAATCTATACTTGTACTCATATCTTTACAATTACACGTCAACAGTTGCCAGAAAATTATATCATTATCATTAAAAACTTTAGTTTGGATTGAAATGTATGTGCAGTCTAAATTGACCTAATTATTATACTAAAGAATTAGGTTTTAATGGTCATACGAAAATACATATAAATTAAATGAAATATATGGGCCACCGTTTTCTCCAATATTGACTTCAGCCCATCATTGAGATATGAACGCTTAAAGTACTGGCTTTTTTACCAAAACTCTTTGATCAAATAAATATATTCGACAAGAGAAGTCTGACATTTGACAATCGATGAGCATTTTATATATTTTTAGATCATAATTTTTGGTTGGTCGTAAATGTGTGATTTAGTCGTGAATTTTATTTGTAGAATTTCAAATGGGCCTTACTTTGAACCCAACTGCCCTCGTGACTTAGTTGAAAAAATTGTAAGAGATATTCTTTTAAGGTATTTATATATTTTATTTATGGTTTTTGATAAATTTTGACTGTTTTTGGAATTTTCAATAATGATTTAAACTTCTATATAATGTGATAATAAGGAAGGCAAAAATTATATATAAAATTTGATTTCTGTACTTCTTTATCGATACTTGTAATTATACTTTTATAATTACTCGGGTCAATTTCAATATTTGATAAACAATAATATTATTATTGTTAAAACTTTATTTTAATTTGAGATGTACGTGCAGTCAAGTCTAAGTTGACATGAGTATTATACTAATGAATTAGGTTTTAGTGCTCATAAAAAATACATCTAAATTAAATGACATATATGGACTACCTTTTTCTACGATATTGACTTCAGGCAATTATTGAGATATGAACACTTAAAGTACGTGCTATTTACCTAAACTCTTTGATCAAATAAATATAATAAGATAGTGGACACGTGAAAGTCTAAAATTTGACTATCGATGAGTTTTAATTTTTTTTAGACCATTGAATTTGTAGAATTTCAAATGGGTCTTATTCATATATTTTTTTATTCATTTATTATAAATTTTTATGCTTTGAAGTATTTATATATTTAATATATGGTTCTTACTAAATTTTGACTGTTTTTGAGATTCTTGATAAAGGTGGTTCTTTTGACAAAACCAAACATTAGGAAGAGTGGGGGTTATTAATAAAAAATTGTAGTCAAAAGTTACAACCATAATGTACTATTAGGATAAAACAACAATAGAAAAATATCCAAAAGATAACTCTTTTAAACTACTAGTCCCATCCATTTCTTCCTTGAAAAGTTTAAGAGGATTTTTAATAACTTTATTATCCAAGTCCATGACCTTTGCCTCTTTTTGCACTTTCTGAGAGGAGTTATTTTATTTGGACCACAACAACTCTATGATATTAAAACTCTCACACATCTAATTTATAATCAAAAGTCACAATTATTGTTATTATAGTTAATTAAGTTTTTGTAACTTTTATGATTTTATAATGTGTTGCTTTTTCTTAATCTAAGATATTGGTCTAGAGTAGAAAGGTTATATTTGCACTTTTCTTGCCTTATTCTTTACTCTTTTGGTCGTGTTGGTATATATGTTTTTGATTAAGAAAGAAACAAGAAACAAGGGTGTTGACCCTTAATACGACAACCCATAGGCAAGTAAAAGAACAACAAATTAGGGGAGCAAGCCCTGCAAAAAAAAACAAGCTTAGATAGGGGAAAAGGAAAACACCTGTCTAAACATCAACTACCCAGATCCAACATAAGGAGAGGGAGAGACACCCAAGCCTTGACAGAGAGGGGTTTGAGGGAGATAGAGGACTTCCCCTCCCGCCTGCAACAAACCACAATCCAGGTGATACTATCATTAGGACCATCAAGGGAGATATCAAGCAGAGAGGACCCCAAAGGGTTACAATAAGTAGCACTAGCAAAGTGGTACTTCAAAATAGTAGCAGACTGTTGTGTACAACAACATTAGACTGCCACACTGGAACAACATCAAGAGTATAATCAATAGGAGTAGAGCGAATCTGCAAAATAGGGGCCATGAGAGTTGAATCCTTAAGGACAAAAGAAGCCACAACAGTGGCATCAATAATAATAGTAAGAGGCACATCATCCCGAGAGGAGAACTCATCCTCTTGAGTAGAGCCTGTTGGCAATTGACACTCATACGGTGATTTTAGGTGATTTCAGGTGGTTGATTGTTTGTTTAGGGTTGTCATTGATGGCAACTCTTCGCAACCCTTCATGGTGATTTGATCTGGCCATCGTGATTCATCTTATCCAAAAGTTGGTATTAACCGATAGCCAATTAACTGATAAAACAGGGTATTTCAGTAACGTGTTGGTCCGGAATGCTTTTTGATGATTGCGGTATTTTTGGTGATTGCTTTTGTGATCTTGGTGATTGGGAAGAACTTTAGGAAGTGTGTGGTTATAATATTTCGGTCCGGTGCTATGTTTTGTTTGAGATTGAAGCCGACTTTGAGCTACACGTTACATGTTTATGCTTTTATTTGTTATGCATTGTTAATCGATGGATAAAGAATAAGTTTGTGGTTCTAAATTTTGGTAGATCACTGATTCACCCCCCTCCTTCTCAGTGATCTCTGATTCTAACAATTGGTATCAGAGCCTAGCTCCTCTGAGGAATCTTAACCGCTTGAAGAAGATTTGGGAGATTGATCCAATGGATTCCGGTTTCCATAGACAACTCAATGTGACACTTGAGGATCTTGATGCAGCTAGAAGTGAGGTCTGTACCTTGAAGATGAACTTGAATGCTGCTAATGAATTCATTAGTGAGATGAAGGATCAAGCAAGTATATGTAGAGAAAAGAGGAAGAAATTAATGGCAAGTTGAAGGAGAAAGAAGATCAGATAATGGAATTCCAGGACAAAGCTAATGAGGTAAACAAGCTTGAGAGAGAGAATGCTTCTTTGAAGAATGAGATGCAATCCATTGTGATGAGACTGACTAAGGAAATTGAGGACTGGAAGAAGAATGAAGAGAATCTAGCACAATCATTCAAGAAAAGAGCTGATGAAAGCTTCAGGCTTACTTATGAGAATGATCAGTTGAAGCTTGAGTTGACTTAATCAAGGAATAATGGTCAAGAACTTGAAAGACAGGTTTCTACCTTGAGGGATGAACTTGCTACTACCAATGAATACAAAGACAAATTCAAAGCTAGTTCAACAAGGCTTGATGAGATGCTATAAAGTCAAAGACATGGAAAGGATATGCGAGGTCTAGGATTTGAGAAAGGTGAATCCTCCAGATCTGGACAAGGCAATGCTAAACTTGATCAAAAGAAGAGAAAAAATCCTCCAATAAGACAACCTAATGCTCATAAATTTAATGGTATATGCTTTACTTGCAAAAAGTTTGGTCATATGGTGAGTAAGTGTAGAAGTAGGACGAATAATGGTATGATTAACAACATGAATAATATTTCTACCTTTATCGGTCTGTGTTTCATATGCAATAATTTTGGACACAAGTCAAATATGTGTAGAGCAGTAATGAATAACTTTAAAAACAAAAGATGTTATTCTTGTGGAATGTTTGGACATATTTCTAAACAATGCAGATCAAGACATAATCAGATGAACTTCAGACCTAAGAAGAATAATGTTGTTTGCTAAGCATGCAATAAAACCAGTCACATTGCAAAGTACTGCAGAAGCAAGAACAATGCTCCGACAGACAAGAACAAATCAGATGAGAAGGGAAAAGTGAAGGTAGAAGAGATCAAGGAGAAGCATGAGAAGATGTGGGTGATAAAGGATGAATCCAGATCTGACAACAGGTCTGCACCCAAATTTGGTGCAGGATCTTCAACCAACAACTAGGGCTTTATGCCTTGGGGGGAGCTTTTCATGCAGATTCTAAGAACCCCCTCTTCGATGGTCTGCAATCGATTCCAGAAGGTTGCAGAAGGAGTGAATTATATGTGCAGATGATATCAAGAAGTTTCTAAAGGATTTTGTGTTTCAATATGAAATTTCATGAAGATCATGATAACTAGTTGCTGCATTTATTATAGTGAAAAATTAGGTTTTCGAAGGATAAAAGTGCATTTCAAGACTTCATTCGTCACAATGTGATCAAGCAAGTAAGAGTAGAGCAAGAGCAAGCAACTTGGTGATCTTAACAGAGATTTCAACGACTTCCAAGTGAATTCTAGCACCTGATTGTAAAGCAAGGTATCTATCTGTTCAGATTTCTAGTTTTTCGCAAACCCTAGGATTTGAAATGGCTTTAGTTTCTGGTATTGCGACTCCTTTGGTGGTTGAGATCAAGGATAGGGCTCATCCAGTCTTCAAGAAACATTGGTTCAAATCAGTCGAGGATGATCCGACAAGTGCATTCTCATCCGTTCCCTACAGCGTGTTGCACAATGAGGACATCAGGGCTTGCATTCATTGTGACCTTGAGGAGCTTTAGAATGCCAACATGTTAGACCTTTACAACAATAATTTGGCCGATAGTTTGGGAAATCTCAAACTTGAATATAAGGAGCTGCATGATAAGGGTTTCTCTCAGTTCGTACATTTCCCGCTATTTGATGAAGCAAAGTGGATCCGCTACACATATTGAGCCGTTTGCATGATGAATTCATATGGCTTGATAAACCCCATAAAATTACCAAGCAGTCAATCCATACTATAACTAGTTTGGCTGAAATCGATGAGGTACCCAACCTGAGAAAGGTTTCAAATGAAACTGTCATAGCTACCACTGGATCAAAGTTTGACAACAGAGTCATGATTGTAAATGATATTTTGGAGAATGATGTGAAGTTTGCTTCTATGGTGGTCAGATACAAGGTCTATCAATCTAGCCGGTACAACTCTATCTCCAGTACTGCCATCTACTCCGCATATCAGATGCTTAAATAAGACAAGAGGTATGATTTGTGCACGACACTTCTAAATGAATTATTGAGCAATCTAAAGAAGATAAAGCAGGACAAAAAGAACGCTTTAAAATATGGTACACTCCTTATTTGCTTGGCACTATACTTCTTGCAAGAGATACTCGGTATAAATGGCAAGGTCCAATGGGCCTATGATAGACCGGTGGCCATGCAGATCAAGGAAGGTTTGTGGGGAATTGGTGATGCTACTATGAGGATATCTTCCCTCTGGGGATACTTCAAAACCTTCCAAGCCTCAATGAAGAAAAATGAAATAATTCCTAAGGAGGTGGTTGAGAAGTATGAGAAAAATATTTGCTTCATGGTGGATAAGGATCAATGCTTGATGGAAGAAATGGAGTCGCAAATTGTTTGGATCATGCCCATGTGGTATGAAGTTGACTCCGTTATACTTGAAGCTTATGCACAATATCTTCGGAGTCAACCGGTGGATCCCAGGGAAGGGAGGTTTGGGACATTTAAAGAAAAGGACCTTAGTTTGCACCAACAGTTCACTGTTCTTGCTTGGAAGAGAAAGGTAACAAAGATAGAAGAAGAAGTAGCTGCTTAGATGGGCTTCACCAAGGAGGAGGTGAAGAAGGCTAGAGATAAATATGCTCAGAAGGAGGCAACTAAGTCTGTTCTTGCTTCAGTGGCACAACCTGCAAAGCCTACCCCATTTGGTAAAGGTGTGCTAAAACAAAAAGAAAAAACCTAAAAGAACCTATTTTGTTGTACCTTTGGTGGCCTCAGAAATGGAATATGAGGAAGAGGAAGGAAGAGAAAAGAAAAGAGGTGAGTTTTTCAGACAGGTGAGAAAGCCTCAATGCGGTGGAGCTCAACCTAACAAAAAGTCCAAGTCAGATCTTGCTCCCTCTGGAAGACCCCAAAGAAGCAGACAGGTCAAAAGTCAATTGGACAAGGACCTTGAATCTGGAAATATAGAAGGTAAGTATATAATAATTCCTCCACTATCAATAGACCGGTTGATATATGAGATATTAGTGGATGGAAATTTGAAGAATCTTCAAGCAAATTTTGACAATTTTGATGATGGTGATCAAAAAAAGGGTAGAGGAAGCCGTAGTATTGTGTTTACACAATTTTAGTAAGACATTGATTGAGTTAGAGAAGTGCATTCCAAAGGACTTGTACAATATTATAGACACTAGAAGGATGAATGCAAGTAAAATGGATAGAGAGATGAAGGAGAGAGAACTTGTAAATAGATGTACATGTATAACTCATGATGAAGTTAATAGATTGATTGAAGAAGCCAATAAAAATGAATTCAGAAGCAAAAACAGAATAAATAGGTTAATGATTGGTAATGTTGAGGAGGTGAGAAAAGAGACAGATGAAATTTGGAAGAAAATCATTCAGAATGACCCTTTGTATAAAGATGCCTTTAAATTATCTCAGCCGAAAGACAAACGAGGTGATTCTAGAAGTCAGAAGGTTGAAACTTAGTCTGGGGATCAACCAAAAAACCAAGGTAGCATCACAGTTGATGCCGAGACAGGTGACAATCCTCTGGTGACTGACATCACTGCAGCCCCTGAGATTCAACAGAAGGATGCTGAGTCAAGAGAAGCTGAGACAACTAAGGTGGATAGAGGCAAAGGCATAGCCGATCCAAAAATTTCCACTCCTCCGGTAACAACAATTTAACCCTAGATCAATCTCGATGGGTTAGTTGATCTTGGCAAGTTATCTCCTGCAGAGAATCTTATGCTTGCTGCTGCAGTCCAAGCTCAAGCCAGCCAAGACCTGGTGAAATCTGAAATTGAAGATAAGAAGTTAATTTTGATGTCCATTGATGTTTTGCAGAAGGTGGCTACAAATGTACAACTAGATTCAAATAATAGCCCCTCCAGTAAATTGATTAGCAATGTAAATAGAAATTTTGACTCTTTGGAGAAAACGACTACACGGAAAGTTTTGGACAAATTTAAGCAAGTGAGAAAATATACATTCTTGAAAATGATTGAAGATGACAGTGTGACATTGAATAAGAGACTATAGAGCATTTTTGACACATTGTCAGAAGTCGGTAAACTGTTCAAATCTTGTCTCATTTTGCCTAAATTCACCTTTGATATTAATAAAAGAATAAATGACTGCTAGGGCAATCTCGCAAGTATCTCACAATCTTTTTATCCTAATATATCACTAACTAAGAGAATTGAAGGACAAATTATAGCTTTGAATGATCAGATCTCTGATTTTTAAGCTAATAAGGAGAAAGTTTTGAGGAAAGTGGGTGAACTCCAGAACCTGATTGTTGTTTGGATAGATACCATGCCAAGGAATAAGGCAGATTTTATGAAGGAAATGGCTCGACCTGTACCATCAGACTTGAGAGAGTTAGAAATTCATGCCACTGTATTCAATGCATTTATTACAATTTTGGATAACCTAAAGAGTGGGTGGGATACCCATCTAGGATTTTTGAAGACTACCTATGCTGACCTATTGGAATATTTGTAAAGTATAAATCAATAGTATATCAGTTTTGGGTAGCATCCCATCTTTGACATTGTTGTCAAAGGGGGAGAGATAAGGTGAAACATATACATACTAATTGTGTATAGAACGTATAGTCCGGTGTAGTGCAGATTCTTGGATTGTTGATCTAAGGGGGAGCCTTAGAATTATTTTATTCTTTCCTTCGGTGTACAGGTTTCAACATTTAGCCATTTTTCACAAGTGTTGCCATCAATTTCAAAGGGGGAAATTGTTGGCAATTGACAGTCATCTGGTGATTTCAGGTGACTTTCGGTGGTTGATTGTTTGTTCAGGGTTGTTGTTGATGGAAAATCTTCACAACCCTTTATGGTGATTTGATTTGGCCATCTTGATTCATCTTATCCAGAAGTTGGTATTAACCGGTAGCTAGTTAACCGATAAAACAGAGTATTTTGGTAACGTGTTGGTCCGAAATGATTTCCAATGATTGCTGTGTTTTTGGTGATTGCTTTTGTGATCTCGGTGATTGGGAAGACCTTTAGGAAGTGTGTGTTATTGTGAGGATCCGGTTATTACTGAGAGGGGGGGTGAATCAGTAATAACAATAAACTGAAATCTTTCACCAATATGAAAACGCTTCTCAAAAAATAGTTAATAACCAATACCGATAACTACTCAATCAATCACTTAAAGCAGATTTACCAAACTACTCATTCATGTGTTCATCAATATGTAAGCAATGTAATGATATCAAATCCACACATAAACAAATCAACCACCATATGAACACTGATATTTTTCACATGAAAACCCAAATGGGAAAAACCACGGTGGGAATTGGCACCCACAAAATATTTGCACTCATTCAGAATGCACCCTATTAAAGGCCTAGCTTAGTTAGGAGCTTTACAATAATGCACGGTTGAGAGCAAACCTTTTTAGGAGTCACCCAGTGAAGGGATTTTAACCTCATCCTGGTTAGGAGCTATACCCTGTTAGGAGTAACCTTGCTAGAGGATTTAAACTCAAATTAATGAGCCACCTAGTGAAGGGATTTACAATATTAGGCCTGTTAGGACCTACCCGGTTAAGGGATTTTGATACCACTGCAACTGTTAGGGAACAACAGGTAAATGATTTGATCAATACACTCTTTTCTTGCTAGTACATATCCATTTCAGCTCCAATCTGCTTCACACATGCATACATCTCAATCTAGTTTGACAGACTCTCCTTCTCTGATCATCGACACACTAAACCTTCTCAAACTTGACCTAAATACACTTTACAATTAGGTCCGTTACACAACCCTAACAAAATTCAAAATATATTGAATTTATATCATATATCATATCATATCATATCATTACAAGTCATTACAAATTATCATACATATCATTACAACAAATTTCAAGACAATTACAGCCATTGAATGATCATAACACATCACCATATATCAATCTGATAAGATATCAAACCCTTAACACATTCTGCTAAGCACTAAGTAATGAACATGATAAGATTCACCGCCAAACCATAAATCATTATCGATTAAAGATCTTGACATTGGTTCTCAAACCCTGCATTGAATATACAACAATCAATCATAAACATGACTTTTGGTTCTCCAAAAATGATGCGGTACCTATTATATAATCATTATAATATCATAAGCATACATTCCAAACCACAAAACCTAACTCAACATGGATCTCTACCGCAACCATCTTCTTCTATGTTCCTGCTTACCGGTTCACTGCTACTTAGTAGTTTTGCTGTCCAACTCAATTCATTACCGATTAGGCTAAAATTAGATAAATTAGATGATATACCAAACATAAACAAACATGGTTGCTACCAATGATAATACAAATAGCTAATCATAGAGAATCATATCATAAGTATATCATCACCAACACTCCATCAATATCCTCATATCATCCTTTACCGGTACATCATCATCTCTATCAGTTATGCCAATATGCCAACATTCTCTCCCTTTGGTATTGATGGCAACACTAAAATAATACAACTAAAACAATCAACTGATGACAAATATTAGGAGCTCATCATACCATGCTGTAGTGATCTGTGCTTCACTTGATCTTCTCCTCCTTTGCATTACTTCTCCCTATCATTATTCTTCTCCTTGTCATTGTTCTTCTCCCCCTTTGACAACAATGCCAAAGATGCAAAGGTATCTTCTGTCTTTATTTCTGTTGCTCCCCCTGAGGTGTAGCCCACTTGTCATCAATCCATAGTGAAAGATATTCAAGAAGTTGTTGGCATTATTGACATTAAGTTGTCATTGATGTGAACCGGTTTGGCAAGGTCATCAGTAAGTAAGAAGTGGTGACTGGTATGATGGCAATACACATGAGAGCGAGCAGATAGAAGGAAGGCTATCATTAAATATGACTTGTGTCATCTACCGGTAAAGAAGGCTTACCGGTAAGGCACAAACAAAGAGGAAGGTTGTTTGTTTGTTATGAAGGCACAACAACCGGTGGACAAAACAATGACGATTTTTGATGGTCATATGGATAAGGTGAACTAAACTGGTAGTCTACCTTGGTCAACAAATAATGTCAAACCGACATAGAAATCCAAGAAGAAGTGGATGTCGACAAGCATGACAACTAGATACCAGGTGGAGGGATTACACAGGTCGGTGGAGGGATTACACAGGTCGGTGGAGTGTGCATTGACGTAGCAAATCTGCAAGAAGGTCAACTTTAATGAGGAACTCGCAAGTCACGGAGGATGCCAGAGGATTGTGGCTCGAGGAAGGAAAGCTGGAAAAACAACTGAACTGATCCTGCAAGAAGATTTGATCTTCGTACCCGTTTGGTGAAGGAAATATCAAAGCCATTAATGGTGAATGACAGAGAAAAGTAGAAAAGCATTGTGCAGACTTCTAGATTTAGAAAACGCACATTGGAATGAAAAGCTTTGTTGGTGATTGATCGATGTCAAGAAGATCTTATCCCTAGAAAAGAAGATTAAATCAAATTGGAATTGGATCGAGTTGGAGAAGGAAAAACCTAACACGACAGTGATTGAATGTGTTCTTGGCAGGAATCCACGATTATAAATACATGAGCACGAAACAAAAAAGGTTGATGCTTGAGGAGAAGAATAAGAGCAAAGAGAGCGTAAGTGTAGAGAAGAATCATCTCCCTTTTCTAATAAAGTTTCCGAGTGAGTTAACAAGCAAACCGGTGAGAGGGTTTAACCAACAGTGATTGAGTATCGGTATAACTGTAGCGAGTCCAATAGTTGAGAAAACCAGCAAGGTGTAGTTGAGCAAGGCAACATCCAAGTGTGACACAGTGAGTTGTGAGGCTATGAGAGAGAGAGAGAGAAGAGAGGCCAAGAATAAGAGAGAGTGATTTCATAATCGGTTGTGTTAGATCCAGTAAAGAAGAGAAGAATTTCAACCGACAGTAACCCATTTGATCAAGAGTTGCAAAACTCATTTGCAACAAGAAGCTGTAACTGCATCAAAATTGTATTTTCAAGATACATCACCAAGTTGGAGCTTGGTGCAGGGGTTAGTGATCCTTGGGTTGGTGCCTTAAATTAGAAGGGGTTGGTGCTCCTTGGGTTGGTTCCCTAAATCTTTATAATTCAATGTTTCACTTGTGAGGTTGGATTGGAGCAGTAGTCTCCAACAACATTTATCACCGAGTTTTTTCCCACATTGGGTTTTCCTCGTACATCTGGTGTTGTGTGTTTCTCTTCTTTGGTTTCCTCATTTTCTTTACTAGTTTGATTGTATAGTGCTCAAGTTAACAACCAATATTCTAAGGTTGCTTTAAAAGGGACAAGAATTTAGGAACCACTGATTCACCCCCCTGTCAGTGGTACATTGTGTCCAACAAATTTCCATTGGATTGGTGCATCACTGGCATCCTAGTTGATCTTGTGTAGGGGTATAACCCCTAGCTTTCCTATGAGATATTAAAAGTAGCCTTAGGCAATGGCTTAGTGAATATATCTGCCAACTGCTCCTTACTTGACACATGCTCCAATCTCACTTTCTTTTCCTGTACTCTTTCTCTCAGAAATTGATACTTCAATTCAATATGTTTAGTCCTAGCATGCAATACCAGGTTCTTTGAAATGTTTATAGAACTAGTTATTATCACACTACATGATCACCAGTTCTGTCATATTCTCCTTGAATCCTTCCAAGAAAATTCTCATCCTTATAGCTTGTGTACAATTCATGGATGCAACTATATACTCTACTTCTGCTGAAGACTGAGAAATACAAGTTTGTTTCTTACTAGTCCAAGATACTAGTCTTCCTCCTAAAAATAATGCTCCACTTGTTGTGCTTTTTCGGTCATCTACATTACCTTCCCAATCTACATCAGTGAATACCTGCAAAGAAATTTTTTCTTTGTATGGATACCATAATCCATAGTCAACTGTCCCTCTAAGATATCTGAATATTCTCTTCATTGTTGTCATATGTGTCTCCTTAGGGCTCTTCTGAAATCTTGCTACTAAACCAACTGCATGGACAATATTTGGTCTAATATGAACAACATAATGAAGTTTCCCAATCATAGATCTGTATTCCTTCTCATCCATTCAGGGTGAATCATCTTCTTTTGACAATCTGCAACCTATAACCATAGGTGTTCCAATCAATTTACAGTCTTCCATTCCAAAAGTCTGTAACGCTTCCTTCACATACTTAGACTGACTGATAAAAATTCCACTTTCCAGCTATTGGACCTGCAAACCAATGAATTTTTTTATCTCACCTATGAAAGACATCTCAAACTCCTTTTTCATCTCTTTTGTAAAAGTTATACACATATCATCATTTCCTCCAAATATGATGTCATCAACAAATACTTTTACAATCAACATCTTATCTTCTTCAGTCTTCAAATAAATATTGCTATCCTCTCTAGTTCCCTAAAATCCAATCTTTATCAAATGTGAATGAAGCCTTTCAAACCATGCCCTTAGTGCTTGCTTTAACCCATATAATGCTTTATTCAGTTTGCATACCATATCCTTATCTTCTGACAATGCAAACCCATCCGGTTGTTCAATATACACCTCTTCTTCAAGAATACCATTCATTTGGTAAAATTGTCTGATATTAATCCGCGAAGGGTTAATTATTTTTCTATCTATGAGGGATATTTATGGAATGCGTGCTTGTTATGGGATAACCAGGGAAGGGTGATTTTATTCACCTCCCCAATAGGGTAATGATGGCCATCATATTTACTTATTTATTTATCTCCCTGCCATAACACATGTAGTTAGTTGAACTAGGATGGGTTGTTAGTTCTACATGATTGCCCAAGATTCCTTTACTGCCAGTTGGTACCGACTTGCTAGGATACTCTATCGTGAGGGACGAGAGCTTATCAAGAGCACCAGGAAGCTTATGCTTCATTTGGTTGGGCGGATAAGATGCCTGGGTCATATTTCGTCATCCGGTTTGTGAGAGGAGGTTATCTGGAGGTCAAACGAAGGTGACACATTGGGAGACAAAGAAAGTCAGAGATTCCGTAATAATTAAAGATGTATATTTTATTTCATTGTAAGACCAGAATGGTCTCATGTAGAGGTTATGAAAAAGGACCTATAAGGTCACATGATGTAAAGTGACAAGAAGTCACCATGCAATGTAACTAACAAAGAAAAGAGGAGAAAAGACTACTAACATACTAACCCACTAACATGCACGGTTTATTTATTTTTTGATTATATTAGTTTTCATTCATGCATGCATGCATGGTCATATTTAATTATCTGTTAGTTGACTTGATTATGTGATTTTGCATGTTAATCTTTCACATAATAACTCACGCATACGATTTAAGCTACACATGTGTACACGTAACTCAACTTCGTAACTGATTATGGTTTGCATTCTATTCGGTCCTCATGCGTAATTTTACTCATGTCATTTTCGACATGCACATTTAATTTCCACATGTTATTTTTGAGATGCATGGTTGTTTAGTTACTTATCTATTACTTGCATGTGCAAAAATGGTTAATCTAAATTTTTAATTATAACCATGAGTTTAAGTTTGGTATTAGAGCCTAGGGTTTAAAAACTAGGACCTTGAGCCTTCTATGCTAAGACTTAGTTTGTTGACTTTCAAGATATCTAATAGGCCAACATGGTGCAAACAAGGAACAAAGTTGGACCTAGAAATAGTGGACCCAACAATAATGAGAGGTTGGAATAGATATTTGAACTACTCAACCGTCAGGGAGCCCGAATGAATAGTATGGAACAAGATATATAGAGGGTTCTTAATGGGAATCCTAGGATTGAGTTAGATGAAATACCCAGAGTAGAGGAAGTGAGACTACCCAGGGTGGAAGTGGAACCTCCTAGAGGCAGAATATCAGAAGAACTGGGAAAAGACCTTAAGAAAGTGACCCCACCAAAGTTTGATGGGAAAACCATAGGTGACAGTGTAGAGGCATGGATCATAGAGATGGAGAAGTACTTTCTGCTTAGAGACTTATCTAATGAGACTAAAGCTATATGGGTTGCCTACCAACTCTCAGGAGAAGCAACTACTTGGTGGGACAATGAGAGAGCACAACATAACTTTCAACCCAGAGAACTTGCTTGGAACCTTTTCCTTTAGTTTTTTCGAAGCAGGTGGCTCCCACAACACTTCTTCAATAGTAAGATAAAGGATTTTCAGAAACTAACTCAAGGAAACATGAGAGTGACTCAATACTGGGAAAAGTTCTCACACTTGCTAAAGTATGTGCCACAATACCAGACAAATGAGAACTTTAGAATTCGCAAGTTCATCTTAGGATTGCGACCACAAATAGGAGCATAAGTGGAAATGTATAGTCCAGAGACCATGGCAACAGTATTTGAGAAGGTAACTATGCAAGAACATAAGCTAATATAGATATATGAAGCTATAAATAACAGAAACTCGGAGTTCAAGAAGAGAAAGTTTTTGAACAATAATATGAAGGGTGGAGCTCAACATATCAGGAACTTGAAGATGAACAATACTAGGGACAATAAGGGTCAGAAATTCAACAATAGAGGAAGCAATAATAATGGCAATAACAAGTACAATGATAGAAATAATAATGGGAAGGATAAGCCAGAGTATAAGATGGGACCTAGAGGTGGATGTTTCATTTGTGGAGGAAAGCATTATGTTAATCAGTGTGATCAACTCACAGTGGAGAAAGGAAGAGAAAGACAATCACATCACCAGATTCATGCCACAGTTGACAATCATGAAGTAGACTTCCAAGCCTCACCTATCCAACTTGAAGGTAAACTTTTTGGTCATGCAGTTTCCATTCTTATAGATACAGGTGCTACCGAATGTTTTGTGGATCCTAGAGTTGTATCTAAGTTAAATGTTAAGCCTGGTTATATGTCTAAACCTTGGAATGTTCAAAATGGGAACCAGGCAGAGCGGAGGGTAGACCAATGTTTGGCATGTAGTGAATTACTACATCCCAACTTTCTCACTGAAGTAAATCTTTATGTAGCTCCATTAGGAAGTTATGATGTCATCTTAGGAATCAATTGGTTGACCGAGCATAAGGCTATAGTAAATTGTGAGGATAAACTTGTGGAGTGTTTTGATGACTTAGGCAATCAAGTAAAGATACAAGGGGATAAGAAGCCTTTGCAACTTAGACAAATTTTTGCAATGCAACTTAAGAGGGCTCAAAGGAAAGGTTGTGAAATTTACTCAGTGGACATTAAGGATCTAAGGGAGGATAACATGGGACTTGATACACACCCTATCCTTCGAGAGTTCCAAGATGTCTTCCCAGAGGAATTTCCAGGATTGCCACCTAAGAGGGAGTTTGATTTTACTATTGACTTGCACCCAAGGACTGAACCCCAATCTAAGGCACCTTAAAGGATGGAAACCATGGAGTTATACGAGCTAAAGGTATAGTTGCAAGAGTTAAAGGACAAGGGTCTAATTAGACCAAGTGTGTCACCATGGGGAGCACCCATATTCTTTGTCAAGAAGAAGGATGGTACACTCTGCTTATGCATTAATTATAGAATGTTGAACAAAGTCACCATCAAGAATAGGTACCCACTCCCTAGGATTGATGAGTTGTTTGATCAAATGAAAGGTGAAAATTTTTTCTCCAAGATTTATCTCAGGTCTGGTTACCATCCGCTTAGAATAAGGGATACAAATATACAAAAGACAACTTTTAGAACTTGTTATCGATATTATGAGTTTGTGGTGTTACCCTTTGGGCTGACAAATGCTCCTGCAACCTTTATGATCCTTATGAACAATGTTTTTAGAGATTATTTGGATGACTTCATCCTGATTTTCATAGATGATATCCTCATCTACTCTAGATCTATAGAGGAGCATGAGAAGCAATTGAGAATAGTCTTGCAAAGACTAAGGGAACATAAGCTCTATGGTAAATTGTCTAAATGTGCCTTCTTTCAAAAGAAAATACACTACCTAGGGCACATCATTTCCAAGGATGGAGTCTTCATCGATCCTGAGAAGATCAAGGCAATCACAGAATGGCCAGCCCCTCGAAGTGTTCTTGAGGTTTGTAGTTTCATGGGGTTAGCTGGATACTATAGGAAGTTTGTAAAAGGGTTCTCTAAGATTGTAGCTCCTATTACTACACTCCAAAGGAAGGGAAGAAAATTTGATTGGATGGAAAAATGTGAGCAAGCCTTCAACTTATTAAAACAAAAGTTGACATCAACACCTATACTTACCATACCCGACCCAAATGGACCATTCACAGTTAGCACCGATGCATTAGGAGAAGGAATAAGATGAGTATTAATGCAAAATGAACAAGTGGTAGCTTATGAGTCCAGGAAGTTGAAGATACATGAAGTCAAGTATGCACCACATGATTTAGAATTGGCCGCTATTGTTCATGCCCTCCAAATGTGGAGACACTACCTTTTGGGTAAGCCCTTTGAGCTAAAGACTGATCATCATGGGTTGCAGTACATCTTTACCCAACCAAATTTGAATGCAAGCTAGAGAAGGTGGTTAGAGTTCTTAAGTGAGTACGATTTTAGGATAGATTACATCAAAGGGAAAGAAAATCGAGTGGCTAATGCTTTAAGCAGAAAAATACACCTAGCAATGATAGCCACCACCCGGACTACCTTGAGACATCAAGTGTTGGATAATCTTTAAGGGGATGAGCACTATGACTTAGTCTAAAATGCCTTAGAGACTAATCCTTCCGACCATCGTTTTGATGGGTACCTATTGGAACCAGATGGACTTCTTAGATACATAAAGAGGATGTATATTCCCAATAAAAGGGGATTAAGGGATTTGATCTTAGAGGAGATGCATAACGCACCATATGTTGGACACCTTGGTGTGAATAAGATGGTTGCTGATATGAAACAGTTATACTTTTGGCCTGGACTTAAGAAGGATGTGGTAGCCTATGTAAGGCAATGTTTTGAATGTCAACGAGTCAAGGCTGAGCATATGCATCTGGTAGGGTTGTTATTTTCACACCGTGTACCAAATTACAAGTGGCAAGTCATTAGTATGGATTTTATCCAAGGATTACCTATGTCCAGATATAAGCATGACATGATACTAGTTGTGGTAGACAAATTGACCAAAGTAACTCACCTCATACCCAAAAATCTTAAGGATGGATCAGTAACCCTAGCACAAAAGTTTGTTAAAGATATCTTTCGGTTACATGGGGTACCTGAGACAATCATTTCAGATAGGGATGTGAGAATGACTTCATGGTTTTGGACCACCTTGAATGCAGCTCTGGGGACAAGGTTGAACTTTAACACAACCTATCATCCTCAGACAGATGAACAGACTGAGAGGGTAAATCAGGTAGTAGAAGACCTATTAAGGATGTACTGTATGGACCAATAGTACAAATGGGAGGATTTTCTTGCCTTAGTGGTGTTTGCATATAATAACTCCTATCACTCCTATATAGGCATGGTACCATTTGAGGCTCTTTATGGATGTAAGTGTAGGACACTTGTTAGCTGGGACTAGATAGAAGATAGAGTTTTAGTTGGACCGAAATTACTCAAGGAGATGGAAGAACAGATGGTAACAATAAAAGCTAGACTTAAGGAAGAAACTAATAGATAGAAGAGCTATGCAGATAAGAATAGGACCTTTCAACAATTTTCAGCAGGAGATAAGGTCTTTCTGAGAGTGAGACCTCAGAAGAGCTTTATTTCCTTTGGGGAATCTTCCAAATTGGCACCTAGATATGTTGAACCTTTTGACATCCTAAAAGTGGTTAATCCAGTTGCTTACCAACTTTCCCTACCACCAGCTCTTGCCCAGATCCACAATGTTTTTCATGTTTCATTGCTTAAGCCCTACCATCTCAATATAAATCATATCTTTGATTGACATTCACTATAGGTACAAGACCCAGGGGTGGTGCTAGTGGAGCCTACTCGAATCATTGATAGGCGCACTATTAAGTTGTGCAAGAGAGAGATCTTGCAATATAAGGTCCAGTGGGATCAATATTCAGAGGACGGTGCTACATGGGAAAACACCGAGGATATTGAGCGTTCTTTCCCACATTTATTTTGATAGTCTCAGTTATTATTTTCATGCATGTTTTGTTTTGTAATAAGACATCAAGTCGATGTCTCTTCCTAGTGGGGAAGGATGTCACGACTCGAATTAGACCTTAGTTAGATTTATTTATTATGTTAGATACCTTTTGATTAACTTTTAATAATGATGGATGATATTATGTGGTTTAGTGACAATGATGATGGTTAGTTATTTTATGATGTTACTTTACAGTTATGATTAATAATACTTAATAATGATGTTTTATTGATATGATGTCATTATTTAATAATGATGAATACTATTGTTATGATATTTAATGATGTTAATATTTTGCTAGATTTTTTTTATGTAATGGAATTTGATGATTTTTTTGTCAAGTATAAGTTGCAGGGTAACCGTCGAAGGCGGACATATGACCGAGGAGGGGTTTTTCTAGCTCGCCAGTAGCAATCTAAGTATTGGAACCCTGTGCAAAGTACCTAGTTAGATAAGCAATTAATAAATTAAATTATGGAGTCTAATATAAATTGATAAAATAAAATAAAATAATAATAATAAGGATAAATTATTAAATCAAGCTAGAAATTTATTTATAATATAATTATTTAAAAGAGAGTAAATAAATTAATTATTTGAGTAATTAAAAATAAATTTATTTGATAATTAAATTATAAAACATAAGAAAAAGCTAAAGATATAAATAAATACTAAAATTAGAGGACTAATTAAAACAAAGAATGAGATTAATTCAAGAAATTAATTAGTCTATTAGTTAATGAATTTAAATAAATGATCAAGGCATGCAAAAATACAATGTTGGAGTAAACTTATGTACTAAAAATATAGATGACATACGGGAGACTAATAATTAATTGCTTATGTTAGTTTCTTATGAGAGCACTAACAAAATATGGGAAAAATTTGATAATTGAAAATAAAATAACTTTAAAAAAAAAAAAGGTTGTTGTATTTGGAAAGTCTTTATAGTGGTAAATTCTAACTTCAAGATTGATTTAAGAATTTTTAAGAAAAGAATAAAAGCAATAAAATATTTAATATATATATAAAATTATCTGACATTAATCTATGGAGGGTTAATTATTTTTTTGTCAATGAGGGATATTTATGGAACGAGAGTGCTTGTTATGGGCTAACCAGGGAAGGGTGATTTTCTTCACCTCCCCAATAGGGTAATGATGGCCATCATATTTATTTATTTATTTATCTCCCTGTCATAACACATGTAGTTAGTTCAACTGGGATGGGTTGTTAGTTCTACATGATTGCATAGGATTCCTTTACTGCCAGTTGGTATCGGCTTGCTCGGATACTCCGTCGTGAGGGACTGGAGCTCATCAAGAGCACTGAGAAGCTTATGCTTCATTTGATTGGGCAGATAAAACGCTTGGTCATATGTCTGTCATCTGGTTTGCGAGAGGAGGTTATCTTGGTGAAACGGAGGTGACACATCCAGAGACAAAGAAAGTCAAAGATTCAAGATAAAATTTTATGTAATAATTAAAGATGTATATTTTATTTCATTGTAAGACCAGGATGGTCGCATGTAGAGGTTATGAAAAAGGGCCTATAAGATCACATGATGTAAAGCGACAAGAAGTCGCTATGCAATGTAATTGACAAAGAAAAAAAGAAGAAAAAAAGCTACTAACATACTAACCTACTAACATGCATGATTTACTTTCTTAGATTAGTTTTCATTTACGCATGCATGCATAGTCATATTTAATTATCTGGTACATTATTTAATTATGAGTTTTTTCATGTTAATTTAATTTGTAATAATTTCATGCATACGATTTACGCTACACATGCGCACACATAACTCGACATCATAACTAATTATGGTTTGCATTCTATTCGGTCCTCATGCGTATCTTTAGTTTGTTATTTTTCGCATGCACATTTAATTTCTACATGTTATTTTTGAGATGCATGGATGTTTAGTTACTTATCTATTACTTGCATGTTGATAATTATTGCTTTTGCATGTGCAATAATGGTTAATTTTAATTTTTAATTAAAACAGTGAGTTTAAGATTGGTTTTACTAGGGTTAGGACAAGCGGGTCCTTACATTACCCTTCAAATTTACACTATATTTTAGGATTGATTATATCCCCATTCATCCTCGTATGTTCTAGGGTTCATTTAGCCTTATCCTTGACCTTTTACTTCACCAAGTCATCAAATTTATCTATCATATTCCAATGCTTCTCACTAGCTTTAGACCACATGTTAAAATTTAGGTAATTTCTTCAAGATGTGAGTGCCATGTATGGACATCCACATGATGTACGAGCATCCCACAACTTTAAAATAAACTTAAATATTGGTTCCTATCTAGATACTTACTTTAATGCTCATATATTTAAAAGATACCCTCTACACTCAAATATGACCCTTGAACTTCAAATGAACCCTTTTGAAATGCTATTATTTTTTATTTTGGCTTCCTCTTTAATAAAAAAAATTGTCTCTTAGCTATGCTTGGCTAAAGATGCCTCAATTGTCGCTAATTGTTGATGCTAGATACTATTATATTATCATTGACAACTCAATGTAATCACTTCTCCCTTCTACATTATGTTGGTAATTTGGTTCCAAAAGGTTATTATTATTTTTTAATATTATTGTATCTCTTATTTATCATTTCCTTCTCCATCTCATTGGAATTCTCTTCATAATTCTCACAATCCTTTATCTAATTTCATAAATGAACTAATTTACCAATCCATATAGATCTATTATTTTATATTCATAGATTTATTTCAATTTGTTTCTCTTAATCCTAGATGCACAGTAAATAATAGATGACACCATCTCAATCTCTATTTTCTATATGACTTCCTATAGAGGTCAAAAGACCAAAAATAGGTGCTTGACTATTCTTGAAAAGCTATCAAGCAATATCAACCATTTTTATAGTTCTACATTCCCTTCACTATGCGCATACATAAAAATACTTAATTTAATAGTGGAAGCAACAAATAAACTACTAGTTTTAGTTCATTATAATAACTAGAAATATAAAACGAGAGGCTTTCCTAATTTTTCATGAACCATAAAAAAAAAAAAACCCATTGATAAAATAAATATACTTAGTTGCATAGTTTTCATAGCAATAGAAAATAAAAAGTTTCAAACTCTTATTTGATTTAATAGTTCCTCTTTCTTTGTCTTTTCTCCAAAACTTATCTTTTTGATCATCACCATTCTTTGTCCTCTTTATTATTGGAATCTAATATTATTTTTGATATCCTATATTTTTATGCACTCGAAATTGTTCTACCTTTAAATTTCTATTTTATTCCACTTTTGTCATGCACCCCTTGGCTAATCCATAGTAAGAGGACAAAGAGAACTCTTTAAAGACTAGATGTACAATTTCTTTTAGTCTCTCTCTTATTAAACACATACGCAAGCATGCATTTAATAAATAATATTTTGTTCATGGTAGGTTCTGCTAGAGCTAGGCAAATATCTATTCTCCCACCCACATGGCGATTTCAATTTTTTTTAATGGCTCTTATGTGTGTAGGTCTCCTTTTGCAATATCTGCTCTTACGGTGGTCTCCTTTGATCCTGCTACCTTTCCGCTCCTTCCTCAACGTGATAGGGTTGTTGGTACTGTTGGTCATTCTCCCTTCGTGACACCTACTGCTGGTATGTGTGGTGCCCCCTGGGGGAGCTCTCCTATTAGGGACTTGCCCTCCATGGTGGTTGTCATTGATTCATGTCCACCTCCACTGGTTCTTCTAGGGGGTGATGCTAGTGTTGCCTATCTGGTTTCTGGTGATGCTTCTTAGCCGATTGCTCCTGATACTATTGGTGCTAAGTCCAAACCTTCCTCTACTAGTAAGTGTAGCTTTTCTCGTGTGGCTAGACCTACTGCCCAACCCTCCAAGGGGGTTCGTCCTCTTCCTTGTGCCAAATCCTCCCATTTGGTGGTTTGTGGATAGGATGTGGTGGACAACATTGGGTTCTACCAATGTTGTGCTCTTGTGTGCATATTTTTAGGGATCTGGCCTTCACTACCAAACCTTCATCATTGGGTAAGTGACCCTTGGCGACCTTTGGTGGTTCACAATATTGATATTTTTCCTTGTGTTAAAGGATTTTTTGTTGCTTCCTTCACATCTTTGGCTGATTGAGACTTGATTTGGGGAATATTATGGGCTTGGGGAGTGCACTCACTCTTTGTTAAGCCTTAGACAACCTCCTTTAACCCTCTCACTAAACCTCTTAATGTGCGTGCATCTTGGGTTTGCCTTATTAATCTCCCTCTTCATTTTTGGGAGCATTCTTTCTATGAAGCTATTGGAAACTCTATTGGTCATTTCTTGAAGGTCGATAAAGCCACATCTTCTATGGACCACACTACCTTTGCCCGCATCCTTTGGTACATTGACACCTTCTTGTTTCTCTCAGGAAATGTGGTTCTTATGGTGAGGGATAGGCCTTGGTCAAAACTATTGGATTTTGAGAGGCCTCCCCTTTCGCTACCAGAGATGCTTCTCTATGGGTAATTTTGCCTCAGACTGCTCTATTTCGCGCTACAAAGGTGTTGCTACTTCCAAGGTGGGCAAATGCTACTTCTGATCATTTAACAGTCAATGCTCCTGACTCTACTTCCCCTGACTCCTCTCATGAGGATGATGATGTCTCCTCTTAGGATGAAGTCATGCCCCTCAAAGCTACTACTGCTCCTGTTGATCCTTTCTTTGTGGCCTCATTTCCTTAGGTCTCCACTACAACTTCTCCAGTTTTGTAGCCACATTTTACTCCTACTAGACCTACTTCTTGTGTTGTTTCATCTCAGCCTATTGATATTCTGCAACAACCTATTCTATTGTAGCACTCTGTTAACTTCATAGAGTATAACCCTATGAGGGTCCTTCCTAATTGATCTCTCTTTTGATGGTCCCAATGACAGCATCACCTAGAGTGTGGTTGCTCGCAAGCAGAAGGGGAAGTCTTCTCCCCTTCCCCAAACCCCTCTTTGTCGAGGTTTGGGTGTCTCCCCCTCCTTGATCGGGGTTTTGGGTGTTCTCCAATTTGATTGGGATTCCCTTTCCTATTTGACTGTGTTTTATTTCTTATTGCCTTTGGGCTGTTATTTTTGTTGCCAACATCATGTTTTTTGGTGTTGTTTGTTCTCAATTGATAGTTTTTGACTATGTTAAGGGTCAACACCCTAGTTAACACTACTTTACTAATAAAAAAAAAAGAATATTTTGTTATTCCCAAGGCTCTTCCCTTAAATTCTCTTTCCATGCACCATTGTGTTGTTTTATATGCCCACACTGATTGGAAATATTTCTCCATGTGACCCACTCTATTATCTTTGATTTTTTCCTCCCTTTGCACATGTCTACAAACTCCATCTTCTCAATTATTTACAACTTCAAGTGATTGTCCCTCTAAGATTGAATGAATTTTCCCTATACTTGGCATCTTGAAAGTTCCATTCATTTTTGGGAGCATTCTTTCTATGAAGTTATTGGAAACTCTATTGGTCATTTATTGAAGGTTGACGAAGCCACATCTTCTATGGACCACACTAACTTTGCCCGCATCCTTTTGTACATTGACACCTTCTTGCCTCTCTCGAGAAATGTGCTTCTTATGGTGGGGGGATAGGCCTTGATCACAACTATTTGAATTTGAGGGGCCTCCCATTTCGCTACTAGAGATTCTTCTCTATGGGTCATCTTGCTTCAGACTGCTCTATTTCGCGCTACAAAGGTGTTGCTACTTCCAAGGTGGAAAAATGCTACTGTTGATCATTTAACAGTCAATGCTTCCGACTCTACTTCCCCTGACTCCTCTCATGAGGATGTTGTTGTCTCCTCTTAGGATGAAGTCATGCCCCTCACAGCTACTACTGCTCCTATTGATCCTTCCTTTGTGGCCTCATTTCCTGAGGTCCCCACTGCAGCTTCTCTGGTTTCCCAGCCACACTTTACTCCTACTGGACCTGCTTCAGGTGTTGTTTTGTCTCACCCTATTGATGTTCTGCAACAACCTATTCAATTGTAGCACCCTGCTAACTCCACAAACTCTAACCCTATGGGGGTCCTTCCTAATGGATCTCTCTTTTGATGGTCCCAATGATAGCATTGCCTAGAGTGTGGTTGCTCGCAGGCAGAAGGGGAAGTCTTGTCCCCTTCCCCAAACCCCCCTTTGTCGAGGTTTGGGTGCCTCTCCCCCTCCTTGATCGGGGTTTTGGGTGTTCTCCAATTTGATTGGGCTTCCCTTTCCTATTTGATTGAGTTTTATTTCTTATTGCCTTTGAGCAGTTGTTTTTGTTGCCAACATCATATTTTTTGGTGTTGTTTGTTCTCAGTTGATAGTTTTTGACTATGTTAAGGGTCAGCACCCTAGTTAACGCTGCTTTACTAATAAAAAACAAAGAATATTTTGTTATTCCCAAGGCTCTTCCCTTAAATTCTCTTTCCATGCACCATTGTGTTGTTTTATACACCCACACCAATTGGGAATATTTCTCCATGTGACCCACTCTATTATCTTTGTTTTTTTCCTCCCTTTGCACATGTCTACAAACTCTATCTTCTCAGTTATTTACAACCTCAAGCGATTGTCCCTCTAATATTGAATGAATTTTCCCTATACTTGACATCTTGAAAGTTCCATTCATTGTATATCAATGCCAAATAGTTTAGAATTAATGTTAGACACACCCATAAAAGTTATATATACCTTAAACTTAAGTTAGAATCAAATTGATAATACTAAATATTAAATGAGATGGTGAATTGCATTAAGAATCCATGATCCAAGCTCAAGGTAGCAACTTCAAATAATAAATCATGTGTCAAGATACTGACTCAAAATAGAGGATGGATAATTTAAATTGATAATTTTAAGGTATAGATCGTAAGGAAGCATCTCGAAGTGGCATTAATAATAATATCTATGCAATTCCCTTGCAACAATTATATTGTATTTTCATGTCCTCTCAATTAAAGAATGCGAGTCTTACTTATCAATGGACGACAAATTTAATTTTTCATGATCTACTACCTAATGTTTTAGAAGAGTTTCATATTTGGGTAAGGGAATACAAGTGGGTGCTTCTACTAACATTAAAACTATCATTTTGTTCTTTATTACAACAAATTATACCTCTTCATTCTTGCCAATCATTTTTATGTTTCAAAATCATTTCAAAGTTCTTTGCTTCAAAGTAGCTACAATAAGAATCATAAATCGAACAAATCCAAAAAACGTTTATTGCAACATATATTTTTTGATAAATACACTTGTATTACAAATTCCTATTATAACGAACCTAATTTTAAATTCTGATATTGAATCTAATTCATTTTACTATTGTGTCATTTGATTTCCATTAAAACAACAACGCTCTTTTAATATATTCTACTAGACTTTATTTTCAACTTCATTGACCGATCATACTGAACTTTGTTTTCAGTCCATAGTATAATTATTTGTCAGCATTACTAATGACTTGAGTAACTTCAATAACACAATGGGACCTCACCACATGGAAAAGAGAGCGACCCATTTTACTAATTGCCCACTGCTCTTCAGATCAATAAACAATAAAGTAAATGACGAAAGTCATGGCATGAAATAGACACAGGCAAAGACTTAGAAACCTTGAGTACATGGTGCACAACTTGCAACATTTTGGTAATTAAAATGCAAAATATGATTTCTTAAGAAGCATCTAGTGGCCATACTTTGAAACGGTCAATACCAATCTAAGAAACAACTTGAAGCCATTCTCTACCTTCTTATATAATCATTACCAAGACTACTACTACTAGCACAGGCACAATATTGGTAATGATTGTCAATTACAGATGGAGCAACATTTTAAGACAAAATCTGTAAGTCTTATCTTGTCACACAAGTCCTCTTAATTTCTTTGTTTTTTCAGTTATGGAAGTTGTGAAGGTAATTGTAAGAAAGAAATTAAGCTATCTAGTCTAACATAAAAAGTTGTTTGACATGGATGTGCAAGTGAAGGCAGGACATGATGAAGATTCATCTCACAACACCACTCATTTTGTGTCTACTCAGTATTCTGATGGACAAGATTTATGGTCTTCACCATTTTACTCCAATTCCTTATCACACAATTCTTGTGTGAAACTGGACACCTTTGATAACAATTTGATTTCCTTGTCTCCTGAATTCCATTCCCAGTCTTTCCAAAATCCCATCTGTTCAAATAACCAGCTGCAACATGATGATTTCACTATGTCATCTTACAGTGAACCTCAGACTCCCTTCACTGACTTCTTGGTGAAGTCAAAACATTTCATGGATACCACCATTCCATGGCTTAATAGTGGAAACGCGTTTGTGGAATGGAGAAATTATAGCCCTCCTTTCACTTCCTTGCAGCCCACAAAATCCCAGTTTCTACACAAGCGCTGCATTAGTTTCTTGAGTTGCATACAGACTCATAAAATTAGTTCCTTCAATGCCAACAATGGTGGAAAATCTGGACTAAATAACAACTGTAAGATTTATGACAAGCTTGCAATTCACCATGCTGTGGCAGAACGAAAGCGGAGAGAAGAGATGAGGAAGATAGTTTTTGTTCTGCGCTCATTACTACCAGCACATTGCAAGGTATTTTTTTAAAGTATTTTCTGAAATAACATTCTATGTTTTCATTAAGTGATTCATCAGATAAATCTTATTGAAAAACTGAATATGATTTCATATGAATTACCTTAACAAATTAGCTTTTGACATATGAATTACCTTAATAAATTAGTTTTGACTTAAACAACACACTTTAAGCTTTAATTTCTTTAAGTAGTTTTTAATGATAGCATGTAATTTTAGATAGTTCATATGAAATCATATTCACTTTTTCAATAAGATTCATCTATAATATGATATGATTGATTTAAGTGCTGATTTAGAATATGATGATTAATATATATATTTTTCTTCTGTTGTTTACATGTGTTGCAGAGGAGCAAAGCTAAAGTGCTTCTAAAGACGATAGATTATGTCAATTATTTGAAGCGGCGAGTGGAAGTACTGGAAAAGCGGAATTCGGAGCTTGAAGCATATCTCCAACAAAGTTCACTGCATTCACACGATACGCATTGACTAAATTAGGGTTTTTTATGGTTGCATGCTGGCTTTTTGAAAAAAAGTTTATATTTTCTTAAGCAAATGATAGATATGTGACCCACAGAGATTGAGTGTGTCACTGAAATTATTATTATCCTATGAATATAGATCCTCATCTCTTTTTTAAGTTCAGATGCGTGTCATATGCAAAATGTAATAGAAATTGCAGCTTAAGCAAATCATGTCCTACAATACAATTATATTTTTGGGAAGACTGTTATTTGAAAGAGAAATTTTGGACAAGTCATTAAAAGTCACGTAAGTCTTTTTGGGGTTTGTTTTTATTTTTTATTTTTATATTCAATAGATAATTTGAATTAAATAATTGTAATAAAAATTTGGTTTGATGGGTAAAGTCAATCATCAAATTTAGATCTTGATAATAATGTTTTTTTTAAACAAGTTTTTAGTACATCATATTAAGAGATTTTAATTTTTAAGTTTGCATCAAGTTCTCTCTTATTGTATTAAAGGACTCTTGGTTTGTTACTAGAGAACTATGCACAAAGATAGGATAAAAAAGTGGCCCAAAATATTTTTAGATCAAAATAATCAATAACACTATCACAATATGGTTAATAGTGCCAAGCCTGAGGTTCACTCACCATCAAGCCTAAATGCACTTGCATTATAATAGGATCCAAAAGTGGCCCAAAATATTTTTAGATAAAAATAATCAATAACACTATCACAATATGGATTAATAGTGCCAAGCCCAAGGTTCACTCACCATCAAGCTTAAATGCACTTGCATTATAATATGAGCATTCTATAATGCTCTCACGTTTTGTTTCTCATCAAAGAAAAAATAGGGCCATAACCGATTTTTACTATTTTCAGCAAAGCATGATTATGCTATTTTATAAACACATTTCGAGCAATTTGAAGTAATTTGATTAATATAATCATACTACTACAATGTCCAAGAGCTAAGTTCAGTTGCTTTTTTGTAGCAAGATCTATTAAAGTGAATTACTTTTGATTTATAGTTGTGTTGATTTGTGAATTTAAATTTCAAAAGATCCAAACTCCTCAACACCTCCAAACTCTCATCCATCTAATGAAATGCATGATAACATCTTGTTGAAGACTATTACTTGAAAGAAAATATTTGAGACACTTTAAAATAATATAAGATCATAATAAAATATATATTTATTTTAAAATATATTTATAATTATATATTTGAAAGATAATTCTAATTAAATAATTGTCACAAAAAATTGGCTTGATAGGTAGGCTTGATGATCAAATTTAGACATTGACAGCATTGAATTTTTTGCCATGATCTTTTTCTACATCATATTAAGGAGCTTTTAGCTTTTCATTAAGTTTTCTCTCATATTGTGTTAAAGAGCTCTTTTTTTTGGGTAAAGGTGTATGTGCACAAATATGGGGGTTGAAAATTGGCCAAAAACATTTTTGGGTCAAAATGATCAATAATAGTATTGCAATATAGTTTGGTAATCCCAATCCCAAGGTTGGTTCACTACCAAGCCTAAATAAACTTGAATTATAATGTGAGAATGAAAGAACAATCCCACATTTTGTTTCTCATGAAAGAAAAAAATAGGTTCATTATCCATTTTTATTATTTTCACCAAAACATTATTAAAATAGTCAATGACCTTGTTTTTAGAATTTTAGAGCAAATCAATGAAATAATCATGCTACCAAAATGTGCAAGAGGTAGGTTCATCGAATCCTTTTAACATGATTTATTAAATCAAAACAATTTTGATTTACATGTGTGTTGATTCATTAATTTTTAATTTTTAGCAAAGATAAACTCCTCAACACCTCTATATTCACATCCATCTAATGCAATGCCGGATACAAATCCTATTGAAAAGAAAATGCTTTAGGGAAAATCAAACATAATAAATAGGAGTTTCAAATATTAGAGGAAACTCTAAAATAACTAAATGTAACATATACACTTTATCAATTTCTTACAACATTGTTGGATTCAACAAGAAGAATGATATAGTATTTCTATCACAATGACCTAACTAGTGTTTGAACCTTGGTGGTCAAAACAATAACACCACCACTTAACCAACACACTATGGGAAGAACTCCATATGCACTAGGTTACTTACTACCATAGTTAATTTATGATAATTTTGAAATAATAATTTAATTAATACTAATTGAATATTTATTCGAAGTAAGTATTTTTAAGCATTGAAACCAATGGTATTGGTTTATGATTTACATATCATAGCTAAAAAAAATCAAGAATCTATACCCCACTTGCATAACTAATTATCTCTTTAATACATTTAAGTTTTTTTTTGATAATTATATTATTGTTTCAAAATTTGTAAAAAGTGAAACAATTAATTTACTTTTCAAGGTTAAAAGGAAATGGAAAGAGAATCAATTTTATTGAATCTAACTATAAATTTTAAAGAATCTATCAATTAGTCCTTGAACCAATTGAGAAATTAACCAATTTACAACTCATATTAAGATGAACTACCAATGCAAGGGAAAAGTATTTGATTACACACTTTGATAATTATTAATCAAACTTTATTTTACAAATGAGAAATTAATTTTACAAGAACTCCATTAACTAAAAAATAAATTTCAAACCAATTCTTTTCTTTAAATACAATCATCTATTTCTCCCATGGATATCACTAATGACAGCTGTAGTATAAAAACAATAGGTAATAGTGACCCTTTCTATTTTCTTTGATTTTTTCCTCCTTCCTTTTATATGTCTATGAGCTCATTTTTGAATTCTACATGACCTCAAGTAATTGTCCCTTAAATATTGATTGAATCTTCCCTATATTTAACATCTTAATTATTTGCTTCATTTCATACCAATACCATAATAGTTTAGAATTAATGCTAGATGCACCCATGAAATTTGTATTCCTTAAACTTAAGTTACAATCAAATCAAGATAATGTTAATTAAATGAGATGGTTAAGTAGGTTAACAATCCATGATCCAAGCTCAATGTAGCAACTTCAAATTGTAAATTATGAGCCATGAGCCAAGATAATGACTTAGAATAGAGGATGGATAACTTAAATGCATAATTTTATGGCATAGATCCTAGGGAAGCATATCCAGTTGACATTAATGAGAATATTTGTATGATTACCTTGCAACGATTATATTATATTCTCATGTCCTCTAGATTAAAGAATGTAATTCCTATTTGCCAATGAACCACAAATTTAATTTTCATGAATTAATACCTAATTTATAGAGGACTGTGCCATATTTGGGTAAGGGGATACAAGTGGGTGCTTCTACGAACATAAGTAATATCACCTTGTTCTGTATTCCAACAGATTCCACCTCTTCATTTTAGTCAATTATTTTTATGCCTCAAAATATTCATTGAAAGTTCTGCATATGAGACCTAGTAAAAAAAGAAGACTTTCAAATAACGCGACAAGAATCATAATATAAAAAAATCTAAGAGATATAACATATATGTTTGAATAGATTTTATAACAAATTCCTTTCACAACTAACCTACTTTTGAAATTTGATACAAACTTTAATTCACCAACCTCTTTACAGCATATTTTATTATTGGATCAACTTTATTTCCATTAAAAACAATGAACACTCTTTTAACGTATCGTACTAAACTTTATTTTCAATTATCATTATCTTTTTCACTTGACCTATCGTCCTGAACTTTGTTTTCAGTCCATTATAGTTAGTATTTGTCAGCATTACTAATAACTTCAGTAACTTCAATAACACAATGGGACCTCACTACTGGTCTTCAGACAGAAAAATAATAAAGTAAACGACGAAAGTCATGGCATGAAATAGACACAGGCAAAGACTTCGAACAAAACAAAGACTTGGAAACCTTGAGTAAATGATGCACACCTGTCAGTATCAACATTTTGGTAATTCAAATGCAAAAGTCGGTTTCTTAAGAAGCATCTATTGGCCATACTTTGAAACGGTCAATACAAATCTAAGGAACAGCTTGAAGCTAATTCTCTAAGTAGTAATATAATCATTACCATGACTACAATCTTGGTAATGATTATCAATTAAGGATGGAGGAACACTGGAAGATAAAATCTCTAAGTCTTATCTTGTCACATTAGTCCTCTTAATTTCTTTGGTTTCAGTTGTGGAAGATGTGAAGATAATTGTAAGAAAGCAATTAAGCTATCTAGTCTAATGGAATTGGTTTGACATGGATTTGCAAGTGAAGATAGGATATGAAGATTCATCCCACAATGCCACTCATTTTGTGTCTACTCAGTATGCTGATGCACAAGGCTTATGCTCTTCACCATTTTACTCCAATTCATTATCACACAATTCTTGTGTGAAAGTGGGCACCTTTGATAACAATTTGATTTCCTAGTCGCCTGAATTCCATTTCCCGTCTTTCCAAACTCCCATCTGTTCAAATAACCAGCTGCAACATCATGATCTCACTATGTACTCATCTTACAATGAGCCGCAGACTCCCTTCACTGACTTGTTGGTGCAGTCAAAACAACTCATGAATACCACCATTCCATGGCTTAATAGTGGAAGCGCGTTTGTAGAATGGAGAAATTATAGGCCTCCTTTCACTTCCTTGCAGCCCACAAAATCCCAGTTTCTACACAAGCGCTGCATTAGTTTCTTGAGTTGCATACAGACTCATAAAATCAGTTCCTTCAACAGCAACAATGGTGGAAAATCTGGATTAAATATCAACTGTAAAATTAATGGCAAGCTTGCAATTCACCATGCTGTGGCAGAACGAAAACGGAGAGAAGAGATGAAGAAGATAGTTTTTGCTCTGCGCTCATTACTACCAGCATATTCTAAGGTATTTTTTGGTAGGTTTAAACAGCACATTTAAAGTTTTGAGAAGATGGGTCAAATTAAATCATAGTAATAAATGAATTTTATTGAAAAATGAGTATGATTTTATATGAATCACTTTTAACAAATTAAGTTTAAAATGTGTTATTTATATTTTAAAACAATTGATTAATATAAACAACACACATTTTAAATTTAGATGATTCGTATGAAATTATATTCGTTTTTTCAATAAGATTCATTTATGACATTCCTGAACTGAGTTCAAGATTAATGAAGAGGGATGCTGTTTATATGTGATGCAGAAAAGCAAAGCTAAAGTGCTTCTACAGACGATAGATTACGTCAATCATTTGAAGCGGCGAGTGGAAGTACTGGAGAAGCGGAATTCAGAGCTGGAAGCATATCTCTATCAAAACCCACTCTATTCACACGATAGACATTGATTAAATTAGGGTTTGTATGGTTGCATTCTGGCTTTTGAAAAAAATATTATATGTTCTAAAGCGATGGATAAGTATGTGACCCAGAGAGGTTGAGTGTATTACCAAAATTATTGTTATTGTATGAATGTAGATCCCCATGTGTTTTTTAAGTTCAGATACGTGTCATATGAAAATACAATAGACTTAAGAAAATTTTGTTATACAATACAATTATATTTCTGGGAAGACTGTTATTTGAAAGCGAAACTTTTGGACAGAATTGAATGTAAGTTCATAATAAAATATATATCTATTGTAGCTCTGTTAGGGTTTTAGGTTGCGTATTACATCTTGCTTGTTTCAAACCGCATTTACTGCGGGATTTTTGTGTTTATTATAGCTCTGGCCAACTTTAGTCCAACAGTTGATGTTGGTGCTGGAGTTGCTGCAACGGACACTCATGGCGTCCCCGAGCAAACGTCCTCGCAAATTTGTTTCGAAAGTGTTTCACGAGGTATGTCCTCGCCTGATGTTGTACTTCCTGTTCAAGATTTTGACAATGCCTATGACTGACTTGAAAAATTTACTTTGATAGGTTATTTTGTGTGTGGGATCCCTCCTGAAAGCATGCTTTGTGATTGGGTCGCCAAAGCCTGGTATCCTCATGGAGTTAGGCTTGATGGCGTCCAAAGTCTCATGAAAGGTTTTTTTTTGTTTCGCTTTTCAAACCCTACCCATGTGGAGGCTATTCTCTCCCATGGTCTGTGGACTGTTAGGTCGTCCCTTCTGGTTTTCTAGTGTTGGTCTCGCAATTTTTCTGTCTCAGAGGACAAAAAACTGCGAGTTCCAATCTGGGTTGAGTTCCCTGGTCTTCCTTTGCCTTGTTGGCCTTTCATGCAAACCATTGCTCAGTCTGTTGGCAAACTTGTTTGCCTCGAGCCAAACCATTTTTTTAATGCTCGCCCTCAAAAGAGGGTATGTGTTGAAGTCGACCTTTATCATGACCTGAAAGAAACTGTTGATATTCAAGTGGGAGGTAACACCTTCACCCAGAAGGTGCTTTATCTAAACCTACCCAACACTTGTTATTGGTGCCAGTCAACGGATCATAGATCAGGGATTGTCCCTTGGCAACTCCGAAATTAAAACCCCTTGTTAAGGGGTTTGGCTCTTGACCTGTGGAGTGAGTCAAGAAGGATGAATGGACCACTGTGGTTCGTGAAGATAAAACCCCTGCGGTTTCGGCCCAAAAGACTCCCATCAGTTCTAGTTCTCAACTGACGATGAATCCTTCTGTAAAGTCTCCGTCCTCCCAGGCGGCTTCTACTCCAATTTCAAACCCTGCTCAACAGGGGAATGCTTCTTCTGAGGGTGCTCCTCGCCCCCCTTGGGTGCACACTCCTTAGGCTATGTCTATGATCTCTGCTCCACACTCTCTACGCCGCTATCGCAGCCCTTCAGGGCGTGCTGTGATTGTAGATGATGGTTAAGAAAAATTGTGAGTTATCTCTAGTGGGGACCAAGATTTTTTGCGCTATAGCTTCTCCTCTCTTGGGGACAAGGAAGATATGTTGGTTTTGTCATGAATTATATCTCATGGAATGTTCGAGGTCTCATAGACCTCACCAGAAAATATTATGTTCGAGATGTTCGTCAACGTATTGTAGGCCTAGATGTTCTTTGCCTCCAAGAAGTTAAAATTGTAGGTTTCGTGCTCAATGTTGCATGTCGTGTTATTTGGTCACATAGCCTTGTTTTTGATTCCTAGCATGAAACTATTCGAGGTGGAGTTGTTACTCTCCTTTCACCTCGGTGGTGCTCTGCAGTTATTTCTCATGGGTTTGATCCCATGCAGTGCGCCGTCTAGGTTTTGCTTTCAATTGATAATCATTTCGTTGAGATCGTTAATATTTATGCTCCCAATGATTCGGTTGAAAGATCATACCTCTAGCAATGGATCGCGGATAATCTACCACCTGCCACTTGGGTCATGTGTGGGGACTTCAATATGGTTGAGGAGGCTTTCGATAAGGATGGATTTTTGCCTTTCCACTGGGCAACTGGTGAGTAGGAATCCTGGTACTATATGCACAATAAATTGGGTCTTTTCAACCCCAACACCAATCGCTACCATCTTGTTGGGGTCTGGCACACTTGGTCTAATTTCAGAGCTAGCTTTGACAAAATTCTTAAAAGGCTTGATCGTGCTATGATATCTGCGCAATCTTTTTTCTCTTTCTCTGAAGATCATGATCTTCCCATCACTCCTCTTGTTAATGTGACGTTGTCATACCACTTCCCCATAAAGTTTAACATTGAATGGAAAGCAACAAGGCACCGTCCTTCCAAAACATAGTTCTACCTCAACACGTCTCTCTTGCACCATCAATCCAGGATGGCCCACATTCAAAGAGTTTGGAATTTAGAGCTAAGGCCCCATCATCACACTGGTTGGATTGTGTGGTGGCATGATGCCATTTCCCGCTCTGCGATGTTTTTGTGCATTTATGGTAGGCAATTCGCCATCTACCGCAGGCGGTCGTATGATGTGACCACCAAAGCTCTATGTGCTGCCACAAAAGCTTTGGCCTTGAATCCCTTTGATTCTACCCTGCAACTCCATTTAGCCCAACCCCACCATCAGAAACAAGTTGCTGATAGTCACTCTGCCAAAGGAGCTCAAATCAAAGCTAGATTGCACTATCTCAAGGTGGGCGATAGGGCTTCAAAGGAATTCTTCCTGGCTCTACATGCTCGTTATACCTCTGTAGGGATTAAGAAAATAAAAGAAGGATAGGGTCTTCTCATCGAATTGCTTGACATTTTGCAAGCCTTTGTCTATCATTATGAGAGGTGTTCACAGCGCAGGGAGATTCTCTGGCTAGAACCCAAGCCTTGCAAGATTTCTTAGCTGTTGTTCCCAAATGGCTCTCCGACTCGTAATAGGCCTTTTTTGATCTCTTACTGACCATTGATGATCTCAAAGAAGCCATCTTTTCTATGGTAGATGACAAAGCCCCAGGTTGTGATGGCTTCCCCTATGAACTCTACAAGTCTCTTTGGCCTTGTGTTGGTCCTGATCTTCATAAGGTCTATCTGGAAGCTTTTCATTCCTGCTCCTTGGGAAAAATGATTAACCAGGGAAACATCAAGTTTATCCCTAAGGTTGGGGACCCAGAGGACATTTGCAATTGGCGGCCTATTACCTTGCTTAATGTCTCTTATAAGATCATTGCCAAAGCTTTGGCCCTCAAGATTCATCATCTCCTGCTACTTATTGTCTGCCCGGAATAGACTGGATTTATTAAATCCAGGTTTATTCTGAACAATATTATTAATGCTGTTTGGGAAGGGATGGATTCGGCTAGATGCTCTCAACAACGGGCAATATTTCTTAGGATTGACTTCGTTAAAGTATATGATTGCATTGAGTGGCCTTTTATCTTGGCTATGCTCAAAGCCCTCGGCTTTGGTCCTCGATTCATCTAGTCTGTCAAGATGTTATTCGGAGATGCCTCGGCTTGCATCACCATTAATGGCCAATAGTCTGAGGCTTTTGGCATTTTTAGATCCATTCGCCAGGGATGCCCGTTGGCTTCTGCTTATTATGTTCTTGCAGCGGAATGGTTTGGTTACTTACTTGCTAATGCTATCGTTGAATGGCGTGTTCATGGTATCTCCTTGCTTGAGTCACCTTCCCAACTTGTCAATGGCCACTTTGCAGATGATTCCTTTATCACTCTCATTGAGGACGAAGATAATGTGTTGACCGCTCTTCAGTGTCTAAACACTTTTTGCTTGGCTTCCGGTTCGGCCATTTAATGGCACAAGATGCAAAGTTATAGGCAATCTTTTCTTCCTGCTCCGCCTTGGATCCTTCAATATGATTGGAAGTGGCTTCTTCATGGCAAAATATTTCACTTTCTAGGCATTCCTTTTACCTTACAAGCTTCACCTTCAGATCTTTTGAAGGCGGTCTTAGCCAGAATCGAGAAAAAAGATTGCCTACTGGATCACCAAGCCTCTCTCTTTGGCTGGTAAATTCCAAGTTTGCTCCAAAGTGCTGGCTGCCATCCATGTCTACTACTCCTCATGTTGGGCTCCTTCAAAGGCCTCTTACATGAAGTTGGAAAGACTTTGAAAGGCCTTTCTCTGGGCCTCTAGGTCTGACCATCATGGTTTTCACAGGATTGCTTGGGAATACTGCTGACTCCCCAAGGAGTCTGGAGGGTTCGGCCTTATTTCTACCCAAAACTAAGGGCTGGCCTTATGTGCTAAATGAGTTATTAGAGCCTTTTCTGGTGACGAAGCTTGGAAAATTATTCTCCGACATTGCATTTCTTTAGGATTTCCTTCCAAAAGGCCATCCTGGAAGGGGATTGGCTTGCAAACCTTGTTCACCATGAAAGACTCTGTTCAGATACAGGGTTCTTTTGTGGTCAAAAGTATTTGGCATGCTTGGGAAGCTATCAAGCCTTGGCTTTGATGGGTCGGTGATGGTTTTCAGGATGGCGTATCCACGAATCAACACAACCTTTGGTGGTCACCTCTTTTTTCAAGTACAAGGGTTACCTCTAGCCAAACTTCAGGGTGTCAGTGCTCTGCGCTTTCACAAGCACGACATTCGATCACCTAAGGATATTTTTTCCATATCTTCTATGAGCCTCTGGACGTGGGAGGACCTCCAAGTCTAGTTTCGCCTATCTTGGCCAGATTGATAGACTTATGACCTTTTGGTCTTGGCCCTTCCCTCAGATTTACTTCATAAGCTCAGTATTTGGTCTTTCAGACCTTGGTGGAAAGACTGGAAGTGTTATCCTTGGACTCCTTTCACCAGCTACAAACCCAAAATGGGTTATCTCTAGCTGGTTCCTCATTTGCCTATGACTCATATTCTCAATTAGTGGTGGCACTTGTAGTCTTCTTAGACTTCCTAGAGATTCAGGTTTTTGGCTGTCTGGTCCGCCATCACTGAACCTAAGATTGCACACTTTGCTTGGTGTGTTCTCTTTCAAGGTTTTCCTTTGGGTTCCAGACTCAAGCATTTAGGAGTTCCTGATCCTCGATGTCCTTTTTGGGGTCACCCAGAAATTTTTATGCACATCTTTTGGTTTTGTATAAGAGCTCAATAGTATTGGAGCTGGATTCATGACTTTTTTTGGCCTTTTTGGCCTGAGCCATTTTCCTAGCACATGGGTCTTCTGGATGATTCTCCTAGAATCCCCTATAAGTTCTCCTAGATATGGCATGCTTTCACAATGGAGATCCTTTACACTCTTTGGAAGGATAGAAATGTTGTTATTTTTTCTCACAACTATTGGATATTAATGTTTCGCTTTATGCTAAAGCTTGCATTTCTAACAATGTACTAATGCAGATTCAGGTACAAGCTGACAAGGTGGCCCACCTTCAGAAGCTCCTCCAACACCGGGGCAATGCCCCTTGTGCGATTGCTCGAGTACTGCCAGACTCTCTCTGCCGATTGTACTCTGCCCTGTGGCTACCGTCGTGGTCGCAGCTCCTCTGCCTGCTGCTCTCAGACCTTGCAGTCCTAGCCTCCCCACCACCCCTTAGGTGGAAGAGATGATGCTTGGCGACGCTGCTCGACTTCTTCGCTGCGACATGGCTCTTCCTCGGGGTGGCCCTCTACTACTCCTGTGGCCTTTTCTTCTACTATTGCTACTGATTCTAGGTGGCCCTTTGCTACCACCTCCAAGTTTTCTCACCTGGCTCTGGCGATCTCACCTCTCAGGCATGAGGAAAGAGAAATTGAAAAAGATCCAGAAGATGGGTGATATGTGCCAGGCTTGACTCCTGGCCCTGCTAATGTATGGGGCAAAAAAGATGACCCTGATCCTCCTCCCTCAGCTGCCACTGCTTTGGCTGCTTGAGGATGTTTTTTGATGAATAGCTTGTTTTTTTTGTTTCTGGCCATTGGCCAAGTGACTCTCATGGGGTGATCTTGTATCCGTCGGCCTTTTTTTTTGTGAATACGTACTTTAATATTTTTAATTAATAGAGAAGGCCTATTCATCAAAAATATATATCTATTTGATAAGATATTTTTTTATTAAAATATATGTTTATATTTGAAAGATAATTTGAATTAAATTATTGTTACAAAAGATTGGTTTGATATATATGGTAGTTTATTAAATTTAGATCTTGATAGTACAATTTTTCTAGTACAATCTTCTCATACATCATATTAATAGTAAGATTACATAAAATTTTCTATCTTATTGTGTTAAAGGGCTCTTATTTTGTTACTGAAGGAGCATGTGCACAAAGAGCATGACAAAAAGTGGCCAAGAACATTTTGAGATTGAAATAACCAATAACACTATCACAATATGGATTAGTAGTGCCAAGTCCAATACTCACTCACTATCAAGCCTAAATGAACTTTCATTATAATACGAGAATTCTATAATGCTCTCACATTTTGTTTCTCATCAAAGAAAAAATAGGGTCAGAAATACCGACTACCTTCATCCAATTGGAGGACTTATGCCATGCTGAGGGAGGCTTGTCTCAATCTCCAACTCCCCAAGCCATGTGTTTAAGATGTGGACAATTTCTGTTCCTTCACCTAGGTGGATGGTTCTCTAATCATGAGGACTAAAACTAAGATGGTTTATGATTCTCTACGTTGTAATTATGATCTGATTATGCACTTTAATTCTGTATGGTATGTAAGTTACAATAACAATGAATGGAAAAAACTATGTCAGTGCCTATGGGGCAGTGACATTGCTCCTAAAAAGAAAGCTTTCAAATGACACTTTACCCTTCAAAAGCTTCCTATTAAGAATAATCAATGTGGTATTGATGTTTGTAATATTTACAGCCTTTTTGAAACTATTAAGCATGTATTTTTTGAATGCATTATTGCTAAGGAAATATGAAATTCATTTGGGATTAGTTTCTCCTTTGATTTTATCTATGATGATGTTGTGGCCAGGCACATTAATGAATTAAAAAGAGTAATTTATTCTAGCATCTCTTGTCTAGTGAAATTATTTGGATTATTTGGACTAGTAGGAATAAGGATAAATTTTAGGGTAAGGAGAGATTTCTTACCGAGTCTCTAAGGAGACTCATTATTCACAATATTGATGTGCAAGTTACATTTGTCACGAGACTTGCAAAAGTAAAGTTTTAAAGATTCCCTAAGGATGAGACTACAAGGGCATTCAACTTCGAGCTCTCACATGGATATACTTGGTCCAGGTTCAATAGGGAGAGAACCCCCTCCATCAATTCTTTGGCAACCTTTATGAATGAGATCAATGAGGGGAAGAAGATGGAAAGGCAGTACCAGGCCCAACTAGCAGCAATGGGAGCATCACCTTGGAACATTACTATTACTTGGATGGAGGGTCCCCTTGGATGGATTGTGTGGATAGAGCAGTAGAGTCCCTTTGCAAGTATTCAAAATCTCTTTTGTCTGATGTCATGGTAATTGTAATACAATATGGTCTACATAGCTCTCTTTTGTATATAATATGATGTATAGGATCCATTTTGTACACTGCTTAATAGGGTTATTTTGTGTATAAGTCATTGTATAATTCTGATCACTCCAATAATGGTGCAATAGTTTGGAGTCTCTACTGTATTAGCTTTACTCTTTATACTTAATACAAAAAAAAAAGGAAATACAAAGAGAATCAATTTTATTGCAACTAACTATAACTTTTAAAGAATCTACCAATTAGTCCTTGAAAGACTTAAGAAATTAACCCATTTACAACTCATATCAAGATGAACTACTACTGCAAAGGAAAAACATTCAAGTACACACTAATAATTATTAATCAAACTTTGATTTACAAATGAGAAATTAATTTTACAAGAATTGCATTAACTAAAAAATAAATTACAAACCAATTCTTTTCTTTAAATACAATCCTCTATTTCTCCTAGGGATACCATTAAGGACATTTGTAATTTGAAAAGGATAGGTAATAGCGACCCTTACTATTTTCTTTGATTTTTTCCTCCTTCCTTTTACATGTCTATGAACTCATCATCTGAATTCTACATGACCTCAAGTAATTTTCCCTTGAATGTTTATTGAATATTCCCTATACTTAACATGTTAATTATTTGCTTCATTTAATACCAATACCATAATAGTTTAAAATTAATGCTAGATGCACCCATAAAAGTTATATTCCTTAAACTTAAGTTACAATCAAATCAAGATAATGCTAAGTATTAAATGAGATGGTAAAGTAGGCTAACAATCCATGATCCAAGCTCAATGTAGCAGCTTCAAATTGTAAATTATGAGCCACAAGCCAAAATAATGACTTAAAATAGAGGATGGATAATTCAAATGCATAACTTTATGGTATAGATCCTAAGGAAGCAGCTCCAATTGGCATTAATGAGAATATTTATGCGATTCCCTTGCAATAATTATATTTTATTCTCATGTCCTGTCAATTAAAGAATGTGATTCCTATTTACCAATGGACCACGAATTTAATTTTTCATTAATTAATACCTATATTTTTAGAGGACCATGCCATATTTGGGTAAGGGGATACAAGTGGGTACTTCTACAAACATAAAAAAATATCACCTTGTTCTCTATTCCAACAAAATCTACCTCTTCATTGTAGTCAATTGTTTTTATGCCTCAAAATATTCATATGAAAGTTTTGCATATGAGACCTAGTGAAAAAAAAGGCTTTGAAATAATGGTGACAAGAACTATAAGATTGAAAAATGCAAGAGCTGTAACATATATGTCTGAATAGATTATATAACAAATTCCTTTCACAATTAACCTAATTTTGAAATTTGATAATAATTTTAATTCACTAACTTCTATACAACATATTTTATTATTGTATTACTTTTATTTTCATTAAAAACAATAAACACTCTTTTAACCTATTGTACTTAACTTTATTTTCAATTATCATTATCTTTTTTACTTGACCTATCATCCTAAACATTGTTTTCAGTCCATTATAGTAAGTATTTGTCAGCATTACTAATAACTTCAGTAACTTCAATAAGAAAATGGGACCTCACTACATGGAAGTAGAGCGACCCATTTTACCAACTGTCCACTGGTCTTCAGACCAAAAAATAATAAAGTAAACGACGAAAGTCATGGCATGAAATAGACACAGGCAAAGACTTCGAACAAAACAAAGACTTGGAAACCTTGAGTACATAATGCACACCTGGCAGTATCAACATTTTGGTAATTAGAATGCAAAAGTGGCTTTCAAGGGATTGCTATACTTAATTTGAAACAGTCAATACTAATCTAAGAAACAACTTGAAGCTATTCTCTGAGTTGTTATATAATCACTACCATGAGTACAATCTTGGTAATGATTATCAACTGCAGATGGAGCAACACTTGATGACAATATCTGTAAATCTTATCCTGTTACACAAGTCCTCTTAGTCTCTTTTTGTTTTTCAGTTGTGTAAGGTGTGAACATAATTTGTTTGACATGGATTTGCAAGTGAAGACAGGATATGAAGATTCATCCCACAACACCCCTCATTTTTTGTCTACTCAGTATGCTGATGCACAAGGATTATGCTCTTCACCATCTTACTCCAATTCATTATCACACAATTCTTGTGTGAAATTAGACACCTTTGATAACAATTTGATTTCCTTGTCTCCTGAATTCCATTTCCAGTCTCTCCAAAATCCCATCTGTTCAAATAACCAGCTGCAACATGATGATCTCACTATGTACTCATCTTACAATGAGCCTCAGACTCCCTTCACTGACTTGTTGGTGCAGTCAAAACAACTCATGAATACCACCGTTCCATGGCTTAATAGTGGAAGCGCGTTTGTAGAATGGAGAAATTATAGGCCTCCTTTCACTCCCTTGCAGCCCACAAAATTCCAGTTTCTACACAAGCGCTGCATTAGTTTCTTGAGTTGCATACAGACTCATAAAATTAGTTCCTTCAATGCCAACAATAGTGGAAAATCTGGATTAAATATCAACTGTAAAATTTATGGCAAGCTTGCAATTCACCATGCTGTGGCAGAACGAAAGCGGAGAGAAGAGATGAACAAGGTAGTTCTTGCTTTGCGCGCACTACTGCCAGCGTATTCTAAGGTATCTTTTTATTTATAACATGATTTAGTGTGTAAACAGCACAATATTTTCCTGAACCGAGTTGAAGATTAATGAAGTGGAATGTTGTTTATATGTGGTGCAGAAAAGCAAAGCAAAAGTGCTTCTGCAGACGATAGATTACGTCAATCATTTGAAGCGGCGAGTGGAAGTACTGGAGAAGCGGAATTCAGAGCTGGAAGCATTTCTCCATCAAAACCTACTTTATTGACGCGATAGATTTTTGATTAAATTAGGGTTTGTATGGTTGCATGCTGGTTTTTGAAAAAAAAATAATTATATGTTCTAAAGCGATGGATAAGTATGTGACCCACAGAGGTTGAGTGTATTACCAAAATTATTATTATTGTATGAATGTAGATCCCCATCTCTTTTTTAAATTCAGATGCGTGTCATATGTAAAGTACAATAGCAGTTGCAACTTTAGTAAATTGTCTTACAGTACAATAATATTTTTGGGATGACTGTTATTTGAAAGCGAAACTTTTGGACAGAACAGAAAGTTATGTAAGTTCATAATAAAATATATATCTATTTGATAAGATATTTTTTTATTAAAATATATTTTTTATATTTGAAAGATAATTTGAATTAAATTATTGTTAGAAAAAAGGTTTGATATATAGGGTAGTTCATTTTAAATTATGATGGTATGACTTTTTTGGTACAATCTTTTCACACATCCTATTAACAGTTTTTAAGATTTAATCAAGTTTTCTATTTTGTTGTGTTAAAGGGTTCTTAGATTGTTACTAAAGGAGTATGTGCATAAAGAGAGGGACAAAAAGTGGACAAAAACATTTTTAGATTGAAATAACCAATAACACTATCACAATATGGATTAGTAGTGTCAAGTTCAATGCCCACTCACTATCAAGCTTAAATACACCATTATAATATGAGAATTGTATAATGCTCTCACAATTTGTTTCTCATCAAAGAAAAAATAGGGTTGTAACTCATTTTTCCTATTTTCAACGAAGCATAATTGTGTTATTTTATGAGCATATTTTGAGTAATCTAGAGTAGTTTGATTATTATAATCATGCCACTACAGTGTGCAAGAGCTAAGTTCAATTGATAATATGTAGCAAGATCTATTAAAGAGATTTTTTTTTAATTTATAGTTGTATTAATTTATGAATGTTTAATTTCCAACAAATCCAATCCCCTCAACACTTCCAAACTCTCATCCATCCAATGAAATGTGTGATAACATCTTATTGAAGACTCTATCAGTTAAAAGAATTTTTTTGGACACTTAAAAATAGTATAGGATAATAATAAAATATATATTTAATTTATAGTATATTTTTAATTGTATATTTGAAAGATAATTCTAATTAAATAATTGCCACAAAAGTTGTCTTGATAGGTGGGGTTGATAATCAAATTTAGACCTTGATAGTATTAGATTTTTCGTCATGATATTTTTAGACATCATATCAGAAGCTTTTAGCTTTTCATCAAGTTTTCTCTCTTATTGGGTTAAGAAGCTTTTTTCTTTTTGCTAAAGGTGTATGTGCACAAAGATGGGGACTCAAAATTGGCCAATAATTTTTTGGGTCAAAATAATCAATAACACTAGTGCAATATAGTTTGGTAGTCCCAATCCCAAGGTTGGATCACTATCAAGCCTAAATAAACTTGAATTATAATGTGAGCATAAAAGAACAATCTCACATTTTGTTTCATATAAAAGAAAAAAATAGGGCCATGAGCCTTTTTTCTTGTTTTCACCAAAGCATTATTTCAATAATTTATGAGTTCATTTTTAGAATTTTAGAGCAATTGAATTTAAAGACTCATGTTGCCAAAATGTGCAAGAGGTAGGTTCATTCAATCTTTAAAACAAGATTTTATTAAATAGAAATAATTTTGATTTACATTTGTGTTGATTCAATAATTTTTAGTTTTCAACACATATAAACCCCTCAACACCCCCATACACTCATCCATCCAATTAAATGTGTGATAATATTCCTATTGAAGAACATTAATAGAATAAAGCCCCTTAATCTCATCCATCAATTTTGAGGCATTCTTATCATACCCAAAAAAAAATTGTAGGGAAAATCACACATATTAAAAAGGAGTTTCAAATATTAGTTGAAACCTAAAAAATATAAATGAAACATACACACACTACCAAGCTCTTACAACATTGTTGGAGTGAATAATACATCTGTATTGAATAAAAAATGGTTAGTGTGGTTAGCAATTAATATAATTCAAAACCATTTTAAAAGTGATATCAAGGAAGTATATGAAAAGCATAAATAAGAAACATGAACATAAGGGAATACTTCCCTCATGATGCTCCCTATGCCATTTCAGTTTTCCTTGTCCTCCTCGTCTTCACAAGCCACATTTCTTTGAGGTTGATGAATGAAGATTGGGAGAGATAGCTAGGGGTGAATGTGGACTACTCACATTCGCATAACAACATACAGATGGGTGGATAATGATTTTGACATGTTGAGTAGGTTATGGAGGTGATTTATGTTCTCATAATGACAACATAAGGATACTAATGATTTATGGATAAAATGGCTAGCATAATGATGTAATGAAAGTGGACGATTGGAGATGAGAGAAGGGCTCAGTTTATAGAGTTTGGAGCTTGGAAATGAACGTTCAAGATCAAAAGGGTGATCAATGGATGAGATTAAAGGAGAGAGAAAGGTGTGCTCACACATGTGTGAGCACATCTTGGGAAGAACAACTATCATAGGGAAAAGAGGAAGGTGTGCTCACACGTGTGAGAAAACTTTGGGAAGCCCAGTTGTCCTAGGGAAAAGGGGAAGGTTTTCTCACACATGTGTGAGCAAACCTTGGGAAGCCCATGAAGTTGACAAGTGGAAAAACTTATGGAAATGTGTAAGGGCTAGGAAAAGGGGGTTTATGACATATTGATCGAAATGGAAAGGTGCAGGGTGGCTCCATGGGGAAGAGTAATTCTCACACGTGTGAGAACCTCTTAGTCAAAGATGGTGTGGATGAGTGAGATGACTTGGGTAGGTGTGTAGTATTTAAAAATAGAATACATACTAATAGGTTTTAGGCTTTGGGTTAATTAACTTCATGAGGGGATTAAAAGTTAGGTTTATAGGAATAAAAAGTTTAGCCTAATTAATTATGAATTAATTTGGCTAATTGGGATTAGGAATAGAATTAGAATATTTTCTAAGGCCAAGTTTGATTTATTAAAATAAACCAAACTTTAGGAGAAGTAGGAAGGAGGTAATTAATTGAATATGATTTAACTAATTTAGGGATAATATTAGGATAATATGATTAATTAAATTAATAATGCGATAAAGGTTATGTGTATACAAAATCTACTATATATAATTAGTAGGAAAATTAACATATAGGCAATTATATATAAAATAATCACCAATATTATGTGACAAAACTATCTTACACACAAGTGAAAGAGAAAATAATTATAAAAAATAATTTTTGTGCATTGTTTGTACACCCTAGAACTAATCAACTGTACATCTAAATTGTAAAAGATTATTTATTCATTAGTGTCAATAGTAAGTAATAAAGAATAACTTCTAGGATAGGTTGTGGATATTTTTTAACAATTATCCAAGTAACAAAAATGAGGTACCTCAATATTTATTGGGGAGGTTGTATGTACTTAAAAAAAAAAAATCAAATTATTTGGATATGTGTGATTCATAAGGAAAAGACAAATGCTCTTCATAGGATAGACATGGAACACATTATGCACAAGACAAACCGATATGAGTGATTTTTCACCTATCTATTCAACATGTTATTGTTCCTTCCATTATGATGAATAGTGTTGATGTGCACATCCTACAATTCTTGAAATCAATCATCTAGACCTTACTATAACGCAATAGGCCTCTTTCCAAGGGTGACAAGGATAAGCCTTGGAGGCATCAACTCTCATCACAACTTTTTTGTGCTTCAAATTTTGCATGTAATTATGAGTTCGAGGATTTTGCAATAATCTTTATAACATATGATGTAAATGGTCATTATGTTGGTACACACGTTGAAGAGGATTTTCAAAAGTCTAAGACATATGTGGCATAGAGTGGAGCATATCATGTGCTTTAATATTGGACAATGAATTATTGATTGATGATTTATTGACTGAGGCATTTTGGTTTTCACTAATAAATAATTTTTAATAACTTTATACAAGTTAGTATATTTACTATTGTAATTTATACTTAACTATATTATAATACATTTTTTTTATGATATACATGATTATTAGTCTTTAGTTTTTTATGAATATGTATATTTTGAACCTTTAACATTAGGACACATTTATGGTATTACTCAATTTAGAAACTCTAATCTAGTAAAGTTTTACTATGTTTTTAATAATTTTATATATTATTAATGTTACGTACATTGAAGTAAGATATTGTTGTTCTTGTTTTCAATTGATGATGTCAACACATACTCCTAATATTTATGGACCAATGGAGATAGGCATTATTGTAGTAGTTTTACCTTCTATTCCCCTCACAAAGGTACGAAAGAATAATGTAAAGGTCATTATGTATGAGCATAGGAGGTTTCATCAGTGGAGGAGAGTTTTCAATTATAATATTGATTTTCCATCATCCCAATAGAGCTCAAAAGGCACTAATTGTTCAATTCCAGTCCACGGATTTTATGTTTGGACATTTTTTTGTATGTCTTCATGGCATGTAGATGTATATTTGTATTTCGACAATGTATCATTGTATAACTATATTAATTTGTATGCATATTTTTGTATTTATTGATATATACCATTGTATGCTTAATAGACATTCATCATATAACTATATGAAATTTTAGGCATTGGGTAAGTTTACAAAGACATGACACAATTAAGATGCCACTTTTTAATTTTTCTTCAAAATGAGCATTTGAGGCCCGTGCTAAAATTGTGCTCACCAAATTTGGTTTGTGCCAAATGGCTCAAAATTACCAAGCCTTAGGCTTGGTGAATTCAAAGTAGTTAGTTTAGCAAGCACCAAACCCAAATGCATTTTTAATTTGTGGATTTTAATTTTCCACAAAATGCCAAAAATGCATTTACATTTGGCTAGTGCCAAATTTAGTGAGCGCCAAATTTGGTGCTAGCCATATAAATGCATTTTTAAAATGCTAGAGCCAAATTCTCTACATTCGATCAAATCCTCTTTCTTTTCTAGTCTCCCTCATCTATGTATATTACATAAACAATATTATATACATGGAATATAATATTTAAGTATGTTACATTTCAACATGTCTTTTTCATTTCTTATACTTTGTTATATTTCATGTATATATTGGTAGGATGTTTGAGAGTGGTTTTAGATCTCTAGGAGTTAAAATATAGATTCTAGGTTAGAGAATCTGATAAATTTTTAGATAGTCAAATTTTAGTAATCAGCAAGCTTCTATCGACATTCTCCTGCTTTCTCTATCTCACTCTCTTTATCTACCCCAAACTCTAGACTTGGGTATGTGCAAGATCATGAGGGGCCAAAAAGTGGCGATATGAAAAAAAATTGCCTTCTCCACTCGCCAAAAACCGCGAAAAATATGTGTTGAATTTTTGCTTGGCTTGGATGTTAGCACATTTAGCCATGTCACAATACAAACCATATTGGATATATGATATTATTAAAATTTTCTATTATATAATTTATAATATATAATATATGATATAATATATAACATATTATATGTTATATAATATATCATATAATATATATTATATAATTTATAATATATAATATATGATATAATATATAACATATTATATGTTATATAATATATCATATAATATATATTATATAATATATCATATAATATATATTATATAATATATCATATATTATATATTATAACATATATAATATATAATATCCTCTTTCCCCATTTCTGTTTATACTTCTAGCTGAGTCTTTTAGCTGGGCTATTAAGGCTACAAAATTGAAAGACCTTTGGTTAGGGGTGAAAATCTCGAGAGTATCAGGATCTATATCACACTGTATATTTGCAGATGATACCTTGTTATTTGGTCAAGCCTCTATGTAGGAAGCTTTGGTCATAAATGAAGTTATACGGAATTATGCCTCTTTTTCAGGACAAAAAGTAAATTCTGAGAAGTCAAAAATCTTCTTTCTTCACACCCTGTAATTAATCCAATCTAGATTATTGTCTTTTTGGGGTTTTGAGCCTAGCATACTTCCATGTACTTATCTGGGTATTCCTTTCTTTATTAAACAGGATAATTTAAGCTTTTGGGATAAAATCATTTCGGCCATCTCAAAGAGAATTCTTTCTTGGAACCATAGGTGGCTGAGTCTAGCCGGGAAAATTGTTCTCATTAAGTCTATGCTGAATGCAGTTCCTATTTATCTTATGTCAGTATTAAGATCTCCAAAGGATGTGTTCGTAAGCTTGCAAGATACTCTAAGGTCTTTTCTTTGGAGTAGCAATAAAGATGGGAGGAAAAAACTTGCTCTGGTGGCATGGGATAAAGTTTGTTTGCCGAAGGACCTAGGGGGTACAGGGATAAGAAATCTAAAAAAGCAAAATTTAGCCTTGGGGGCTAAATTGGTTTGGAAATTGTATGAGAAGTCCGATTCTTTATGGGCCCAAATTATGTTTGCTAAATATCTTAATAATGGTCCTAGGGAGTATATTTTTCAGATTTCTAATTTACCTTCAGGATTAGTTATGTGGAACTTCATGTGTAAATGCAGATCTATTATTTTGCCTAATCTCTCTTGGATTGTCCATAAAGGCACAAAGGTTAGATTTTGGGAAGAAAGGTGGAATGGTCATCCTCCATTACGAAGTCTAAGGAATTGGTCCCCCCTGATATCCATTCTTTCTTCCCTTTCAGGAACCTCTGTGGCAGATTACTTTGACATAATATATAGTGGAAATGTGAGGTTGGCTAAATGGAAGTCGATTGACTTTTTGGTTATTGATCATGATCTGAAATTGCAGTATACCAAGGTCCTGAGTGAGAGGGTGGTTATTCTCTTTGATGATGAGGATGAACTGGTTTGGACTAAGAATATTTCTGGCAAATATATGGTGAGGGATGGTTATAATTCCCTTATGAAAAATAATGATCTCCCTTCTTGGTCTTATAAGCTTTTTTGGCACCCGACCTGTTTGGCAAAAACCGATGCTTTTTCTTGGTTGGCAGTTCAAGATAGGGTTCTCACAGGTATGAGATTGGATAGGATGGGTATCACTATTGCCTTCACATGTGTGTTATGTAAAAAAAACTTGGAATCCTCTTCCCATCTTTTTTTACATTGTGACTTTACATATCAATGTTGGCAGTGGTTGTTTGATAAATTGAATTTGGCATTTGTTATGGGAAAAGATCTGATTACCTTCTTTAGTTCTTGGCCACTTTTGTTTACTTCATCCTTTTATGTGTGTTTGTGGGTTATTTCTCCATCTATTTTAATTTGGAATATTTGGTTAGAGTGTAATAACAGGATCTTTAGAAACACTAGCTCTTCTCTTCTAGAGGTTCTACTGAAGATTGAATCATCCATTTCTTAGGTTGCTTTGTCTTATATTAGCAGGAACTTGGAAAATCTCACTTCCTTTTCACATTGGGATAGTAGGGTGACTAGAGTTTGGAGCATGTTATCTGCCCTTCCCTCTCATGGATCAATTTTGAAAAAGGGTGATGCCTTAAACAAAAGAAAGTTGGCCTCTTGGAAACCACCTCCTCTTGGTAAGTTTAAGTTGAACTTTTATGGTGCCTCTCATGGAAATCTTGGTTTAGCTGGGGTAGGTATGGTGATTTTTGATCATCACACTCATATTATTCATGCTAGGTGTCATGCAATTGGTATTCAGTCTAATAATTTTGCTGAATTTAAGGCTTTGTCTTTGGGTCTGGAATTGGCTATTTCCCTAGGAATTAAAGACCTCATTATTAAAGGGGACTCATTGGTGATCATTCAGAGTGTGTTAAAAAGGAAATCTCATTGTTGGCAACTTCAATATCTTCTTGATCTTATTATTTAGCAATTGGAATTCTTTGATTCTTTCTTCATTACTCAATGTTATAGAGAAATTAATAGAGTAGTAGATTTTTTAGCTAATCTTGCTATTGACAGTAATGCTATTCTTCATGATGTAAGCTCTGTTGAATTTATTGTTTCAGTTTTGGAATTCTTGCAATAACATGAGGTTTTCTTGGTCTTTGACTTTTGAAAAATTGACTCTCTATTTCCAGTCAGGATAGGCATGTTTATTGTTTATGTTTAGCTGGTAATTTGGCTTTGTATGTGGGAATTTGTTATCATATATATAGTTTGGTTGCGAGCTATCATAAGCAATAAGGGTGACTATGTTTATTGGCTTTTAGAGTAACGGTATGGTTTGTTCTTTTTACTTCTAAAAGTTTTTTGAGAGTGGCAGCTTGCTTTGCTTATTGTTTTCTCTCAATTTTTTTTTCAAGTTGTTCTCACATGAGGCGTATTGATTTCATGGTTCGATAAATGTGACGTGCCATGCCCTTTCATATAATGATTATTGTTGTATTGTTTTTCAGCTTCGATGGTGATATTTTGGTACTTCTCACAGAGGTGATTATGAGGTTTAATCATTATTTATTTCTTGGCTTATTGTGGTTCACTCGAGATGCATCTCTTAAAATGATTTTTTGGATAGTTGCTTTTTTCACATGAGCGGATCATTCATTATGAGTCACCCAGTGAAGGGATTTTAACCTCATCCTTGTTAGGAGCTATACCCTGTTAGGAGTAACCTTGCTAGAGGATTTAAACTCAAATTAATGAGCCACCTAGTGAAGGGATTTACAATATCAGGCCTGTTAGGACCTACCCGGTTAAGGGATTTTAATACCGCTGCAACTGTTAGGGAACAACAGGTAAATGATTTGATTAATAAACTCTTTCTTGCTAGTACATACCCATTTCAGCTCCAATCTGCTTCACACATGCATACATCTCAATCTAGTTTGACAGACTCTCCTTCTCTGATCATCGACACACTAAACCTTCTCAAACTTGACCTAAATACACTTTACAATTAGGTCCGTTACACAACCCTAACCAAATTCAAAATATATTGAATTTATATCATATATCATATCATATCATATCATTACAAGTCATTACAAATTATCAAACATATCATTACAACAAATTTCAAGACAATTACAGCCATTGAATGATCATAACACATCACCATATATCAATCTGATAAGCTATCAAACCCTTAACACATTCTGCTAAGCACTAAGTAATGAACATGATAAGATTCACCGCCAAACCATAAATCATTATCGATTAAAGATCTTGACATTGGTTCTCAAACCCTGCATTGAATATACAACAATCAATCATAAACATCTTGAGCCGTTTGCATGATGAATTCATATGGCTTGATAAACCCCATAAAATTACCAAGCAGTCAATCCATACTATAACTAGTTTGGCTGAAACCGATGAGGTACCCAACCTGAGAAAGGTTTCAAATGAAACTGTCATAGCTACCACTGGATCAAAGTTTGACAACAGAGTCATGACTGTAAATGATATTTTGGAGAATGATGTGAAGTTTTCTTCTATGGTGGTCAGATACAAGGTCTATCAATCTAGCCGGTACAACTCTATCTCCAGTACCGCCATCTACTCCACATATCAGATGCTTAAATAAGACAAGAGGTATGATTTGTGCACGACACTTCTAAATGAATTATTGAGCAATCTAAAGAAGATAAAGTAGGACAAAAAGAACACTTTTAAATATGGTACACTCCTTATTTGCTTGGCACTATACTTCTTGCAAGAGATACTCGGTATAAATGGCAAGGTCCAATGGGCCTATGATAGACTGGTGGCCATGCAGATCAAGGAAGGTTTGTGGGGAATTGGTGATGCTACTATGAGGATATCTTCCCTCTGAGGATACTTCAAAACCTTCCAAGCCTCAATGAAGAACAAGGAAATAATTCCTAAGGAGGTGGTTGAGAAGTATGAGAAAAACATTTGCTTCATGGTGGATAAGGATCAATGCTTGATGGAAGCAATGGAGTCGCAAATTGTTTGGATCATGCCCATGCGGTATGAAGTTGACTCCATTATACTTGAAGCTTATGCACAACATCTTCGGAGTCAACCGGTGGATCCCAGGGAAGGGAGGTTTGGGACATTTAAAGAAAAGGACCTTAGTTTGCACCAACAGTTCACTGCTCTTGCTTGGAAGAGAAAGGTAACAAAGATGGAAGAAGAAGTAGCTGCTTAAATGGGCTTCACCAAGGAGGAGGTGAAGAAGGCTAGAGATAAATATGCTCAGAAGGAGGCAACTAGGTTTGTTCTTGCTTCAGTGGCACAACCTGCAAAGCCTACCCCATTTGGTAAAGGTGTGCTAAAACAAAAAGAAAAAACCTAAAAGAACCTATGTTGCTGTACCTTTGGTGGCCTCAGAAATGGAATATGAGGAAGAAGAAGGAAGAGAAAAGAAAAGAGGTGAGTTTTTCAGACAGGTGAGAAAGCCTCAATGCGGTGGAGCTCAACCTAACAAAAAGTCCAAGTCAGATCTTGCTCCCTCTGGAAGACCCCAAAGAAGCAGACAGGTCAAAAGTCAATTGGACAAGGACCTTGAATCTGGAAATATAGAAGGTAAGTATATAATAATTCCTCCACTATCAATAGACCGGTTGATATATGAGATATTAGTGGATGGAAATTTGAAGAATCTTCAAGCAAATTTTGACAATTTTGATGATGGTGATCAAAAAAAGGGTAGAGGAAGCCGTAGTATTGTGTTTACACAATTTTAGTAAGACATTGATTGAGTTAGAGAAGTGCATTCCAAAGGACTTGTACAATATTATAGACACTAGAAGGATGAATGCAAGTAAAATGGATAGAGAGATGAAGGAGAGAGAACTTGTAAATAGATGTACATGTATAACTCATGAAGCCAATAAAAATGAATTCAGAAGCAAAAACAGAATAAATAGGTTAATGATTGGTAATGTTGAGGAGGTGAGAAAAGAGACAGATGAAATTTGGAAGAAAATCATTCAGAATGACCCTTTGTATAAAGATGCCTTTAAATCATCTCAGCCGGAAGACAAATGAGGTGATTCTAGAAGTTAGAAGGTTGAAACTTAGTCTGGGGATCAACCAGAAAACCAAGGTAGCATCATAGTTGATGCCGAGACAGGTGACAATCCTCTGGTGACTGACATCACTATAGCCCCTGAGATTCAACAGAAGGATGCTGAGTCAAGAGAAGCTGAGACAACTAAGGTGGATAGAGGCAAAGGCATAGCTGATCCAAAAATTTCCACTCCTCCGGTAACAACAATTTAACCCTAGATCAATCTTGATGGGTTAGTTGATCTTGGCAAGTTATCTCCTGCAGAGAATCTTATGCTTGCTGCTGCAGTCCAAGCTCAAGCCAGCCAAGACCTGGTGAAATCTGAAATTGAAGATAAGAAGTTAATTTTGATGTCCATTGATGTTTTGCAGAAGGTGGCTACAAATGTACAACTAGATTCAAATAACAGCCCCTCCGGTAAATTGACTAGCAATGTAAATAGAAATTTTGACTCTTTGGAGAAAATGACTACACGGAAAGTTTTGGACAAATTTAAGCAAGTGAGAAAATATACATTCTTGAAAATGATTGAAGATGACAGTGTGACATTGAATAAGAGACTATAGAGCATTTTTGACACATTGTTAGAAGTCGGTAAACTGTTCAAATCTTGTCTCATTTTGCCTAAATTCACCTTTGATATTAATAAAAGAATAAATGACTACTAGGGCAATCTCGCAAGTATCTCACAATCTTTTTATCCTAATATATCACTAACTAAGAGAATTGAAGGACAAATTATAGCTTTGAATGATCAGATCTCTGATTTTTAAGCTGATAAGGAGAAAGTTTTGAGGAAAGTGGGTGAACTCCAGAACCTGATTGTTGTTTGGATAGATACCATGCCAAGGAATAAGGCAGATTTTATGAAGGAAATGGCTCGACCTGTACCATCAGACTTGAGAGAGTTAGAAATTCATGCCACTGTATTCAATGCATTTATTACAATTTTGGATAACCTAAAGAGTGGGTGGGATACCCATCTAGGATTTTTGAAGACTACCTATGCTGACCTATTGAAATATTTGTAAAGTATATATCAAGAGTATATCAGTTTTGGGTAGCATCCCATCTTTGACATTGTTGTCAAAGGGGGAGAGATAAGGTGAAACATATACATACTAATTGTGTATAGAACGTATAGTCTGGTGTAGTGCAGATTCTTGGATTGTTGATCTAAGGGGGAGCCTTAGAATTATTTTATTCTTTCCTTTGGTGTATAGGTTTCAACATTTAGCCATTTTTCACAAGTGTTGCCATCAATTTCAAAGGGGGAAATTGTTGGCAATTGATAGTCATTTGGTGATTTCAGGTGACTTTCGATGGTTGATTGTTTGTTCAGGGTTGTTGTTGATGGAAAATCTTCACAACCCTTTATGGTGATTTGATTTGGCCATCTTGATTCATCTTATCCAGAAGTTGGTATTAACCGGTAGCTAGTTAACCGATAAAACAGAGTATTTTGGTAACGTGTTGGTCCGAAATGATTTCCAATGATTGCTGTGTTTTTGGTGATTGCTTTTGTGATCTCGGTGATTGGGAAGACCTTTAGGAAGTGTGTGTTATTGTGAGGATCTGGTTATTACTGAGAGGGGGGGTGAATCAATAATAACAATAAACTGAAATCTTTCACCAATCTGAAAACGCTTCTCAAAAAATAGTTAATAACCAGTACCGATAACTACTCAATCAATCACTTAAAGTAGATTTACCAAACTACTCATTCATGTGTTCATCAATATGTAAGCAATGTAATGATATCAAATCCACACATAAACAAATCAACCACCATATGAACACTGGTATTTTTCACATGAAAACCCAAATGGGAAAAACCACGGTGGGAATTGGCACCCACAAAATATTTGCACTCTTTCAGAATGCACCCTGTTAAAGGCCTAGCTTAGTTAGGAGCTTTACAATAATGCACGGTTGAGAGCAAACCCTGTTAGGAGTCACCCAGTGAAGGGATTTTAACCTCATCCTTGTTAGGAGCTATACCCTGTTAGGAGTAACCTTGCTAGAGGATTTAAACTCAAATTAATGAGCCACTTAGTGAAGGGATTTACAATATCAGGCCTGTTAGGACCTACCCGGTTAAGGGATTTTAATACCGCTGCAACTGTTAGGGAACAACAGGTAAATGATTTGATCAATACACTCTTTTCTTGCTAGTACATATCCATTTCAGCTCCAATCTGCTTCACACCTGCATACATCTCAATCTAGTTTGACAGACTCTCCTTCTCTGATCATCGACACACTAAACCTTCTCAAACTTGACCTAAATACACTTTACAATTAGGTCCATTACACAACCCTAACCAAATTCAAAATATATTGAATTTATATCATATATCATATCATATCATATCATTACAAGTCATTACAAATTATCATACATATCATTACAACAAATTTCAAGACAATTACAGCCATTGAATGATCATAACACATCACCATATATCAATCTGATAAGCTATCAAACCCTTAACACATTCTGCTAAGCACTAAGTAATGAACATGATAAGATTCACCGCCAAACCATAAATCATTATCGATTAAAGATCTTGACATTGGTTCTCAAACCCTGCATTGAATATACAACAATCAATCATAAACATGACTTTTGGTTCTCCAAAAATGATGCGGTACCTATTATATAATCATTATAATATCATAAGCATACATTCCAAACCACAACACCTAACTCAACATGGATCTCTACCGCAAGCATCTTCTTCTATGTTCCTGCTTACCGGTTCATTGCTACTTAGTAGTTTTGCTGTCCAACTCAATTCATTACCGATTAGGCTAAAATTAGATAAATTAGATGATATACCAAACATAAACAAACATGGTTGCTACCAATGATAATACAAATAGCTAATCATAGAGAATCATATCATAAGTATATCATCACCAACAGTCCATCGATATCCTCATATCATCCTTTACCGGTACATCATCATCTCTATCAGTTATGCCAATATGCCAACATTCTCTCCCTTTGGTATTGATGGCAACACTAAAATAATACAACTAAAACAATCAACTGATGACAAATATTAGGAGCTCATCATACCATGTTATAGTGATCTGTGCTTCACTTGATCTTCTCCTCCTTTGCATTACTTCTCCCTATCATTATTCTTCTCCTTGTCATTGTTCTTCTCCCCCTTTGACAACAATGCCAAAGATGCAAAGGTATCTTCTGTCTTTATTTCTGCTGCTTCATCTCTGCTGCTCCCCCTGAGGTGTAGCCCACTTGTCATCAATCCATAGTGAAAGATATTCAAGAAGTTGTTGGCATTATTGACATTAAGTTGTCATTGATGTCAACCGGTTTGGCAAGGTCATCAGTAAGTAAGAAGTGGTGACTGGTATGATGGCAATACACATGAGAGCGAGCAGATAGAAGGAAGGCTATCATTACTTATGACTTGTGTCATCTACCGGTAAAGAAGGCTTACTGGTAAAGAAGGCTTACCGGTAAGGCACAAACAAAGAGGAAGGTTGTTTGTTTGTTATGAAGGCACAACAACCGGTGGACAAAACAATGATGATTTTTGATGGTCATACCGATAAGGTGAACTAAACTGGTAGTCTACCTTGGTCAACAAATAATGTCAAACCGACATAGAAATCCAAGAAGAAGTGGATGTCGACAAGCATGACAACTAGATACCAGGTGGAGGGATTACACAGGTCGGTGGAGTGTACATTGACGTAGCAAATCTGCAAGAAGGTCGACTTTAATGAGGAACTCGCAAGTCACGGAGGATGCCAGAGGATTGTGGCTCAAGGAAGGAAAGCTGGAAAAACAACTGAACTGATCCTGCAAGAAGATTTGATCTTCGTACCCATTTGGTGAAGGAAATATCAAGCCATAAATGGTGAATGACAGAGAAAAGTAGAAAAGCATGGTGTAGACTTCTAGATTTAGAAAATGCACATTGGAATGCAAAGCTTTGTTGGTGATTGATCGATGTCAAGAAGATCTTATCCCTGGAAAAGAAGATTAAATCAAATTGGAATTGGATCAAGTTGGAGAAGGAAAAACCTAACACGACAGTGATTGAATGTGTTCTTGGTAGGAATCCACGATTATAAATACATGAGCACGAAACAAAAAAGGTTGATGCTTGAGGAGAAGAAGAAGAGCAAAGAGAGCGTAAGTGTAGAGAAGAATCATCTCCCTTTTCTAATAAAGTTTCCGAGTGAGTTAACAAGCAAACCGGTGAGAGGGTTTAACCAACAGTGATTGAGTATCGGTATAACTGTAGCGAGTCCAATAGTTGAGAAAACCAACGAGGTGTAGTTGAGCAAGGCGACATCCAAGTGTGACACAGTGAGTTGTGAGGCTATGAGAGAGAGAGAGAGAAGAGAGGCCAAGAATAAGAGAGAGTGATTTCATAATCGGTTGTGTTAGATCCAGTAAAGAAGAGAAGAATTTCAACCGACAGTAACCCATTTGATCAAGAGTTGCAAAACTCATTTGCAACAAGAAGCTGTAACTGCATCAAAATTGTATTTTCAAGATACATCACCAAGTTGGAGCTTGGTGCAGGGGTTAGTGATCCTTGGGTTGGTGCCCTAAATTAGAAGGGGTTGGTGCTCCTTGGGTTGGTTCCCTAAATCTTTATAATTCAATGTTTCACTTGTGAGGTTGGATTGGAGCAGTAGTCTCCAACAACATTTATCATCGAGTTTTTTCCCACATTGGGTTTTCCTTGTACATCTGGTGTTGTGTGTTGCATCTGTTTGTTTCTCTTCTTTGGTTTCCTCATTTTCTTTACTAGTTTGATTGTTTAGTGCTCAGGTTAACAACCAATATTCTAAGGTTGCTTTAAAAGGGACAAGAATTTAGGAACCACTGATTCACCCCCCTGTCAGTGGTACATTGTGTTCAACAAATTTCCATTGGATTGGTGCATCACTGGCATCCTAGTTGATCTTGTGTAGGGGTATAACCCCTAGCTTTCCTATGAGATATTCAAAGTAGCCTTAAGCAATGGCTTAGTGAATATATCTGCCAACTGCTCCTTACTTGACACATGCTCCAATCTCACTTTCTTTTCCTGTACTCTTTCTCTTAGAAATTGATACTTCAATTCAATATGTTTAGTCCTAGCATGCAATACCAGGTTCTTTTAAATGTTTATAGCACTAGTTATTATCACACTACATGATCACCGGTTCTGTCATATCCTCCTTGAATCCTTCCAAGAAAATTCTCATCCTTATAGCTTGTGTACAATTCATGGATGCAACTATATACTCTGCTTCTGCTGTAGACTGAGAAATACAAGTTTGTTTCTTACTGGTCCAAGATACTAGTCTTCCTCCTAAAAATAATGCTCCACTTGTTGTGCTTTTTCGGTCATCTACATTACCTTCCCAATCTGCATCAGTGAATACCTGCAAAGAAATTTTTTCTTTGTATGGATACCATAATCCATAGTCAACTGTCCCTCTAAGATATCTAAATATTCTCTTCACTATTGTCATATGTGTCTCCTTAGGGCTCTTCTGAAATCTTGCTACTAAACTAACTGCATGGACAATATCTGGTCTAATATGAACAACATAATGAAGTTTCCCAATCATAGATCTGTATTCCTTCTCATCCATTCAGGGTGAATCATCTTCTTTTGACAATCCGCAACCTATAACCATAGGTGTTCCAATCAATTTATAGTCTTCCATTCCAAAAGTCTGTAATGCTTCCTTCACATACTTAGACTGACTGATAAAAATTCCACTTTCCACCTATTGGACCTGCAAACCAATGAATTTTTTTATCTCACCTATGAAAGACATCTCAAACTCCTTTTTCATCTCTTTTGTAAAAGTCATACACATATCATCATTTCCTCCAAATATGATGTCATCAACAAATACTTTTACAATCAACATCTTATCTTCTTCAGTCTTCAAATAAATATTGCTATCCTCACTAGTTCCCTAAAATCCAATCTTTATCAAATGTGAATGAAGCCTTTCAAACCATGCCCTTAGTACTTGCTTTAACCCATATAATGCTTTATTCAGTTTGCATACCATATCCTTATCTTCTGACAATGCAAACCCATCCGGTTGTTCAATATACACCTCTTCTTCAAGAATACTATTCATTTGGTAAAATTGTCTGATATTAATCCGCGAAGGGTTAATTATTTTTCTATCTATGAGGGATATTTATGGAATGAGTGCTTGTTATGGGATAACCAGGGAAGGGTGATTTTATTCACCTCCCCAATAGGGTAATGATGGCCATCATATTTATTTATTTATTTATCTCCCTGCCATAACACATGTAGTTAGTTCAACTAGGATGGGTTGTTAGTTCTACATGATTGCCTAGGATTCCTTTACTGCCAGTTGGTACCGACTTGCTAGGATACTCCGTCGTGAGGGACGAGAGCTTATCAAGAGCACGGGGAAGCTTACGCTTCATTTGGTTGGGCGGATAAGACGCCTAGGTCATATTTCGTCATCCGGTTTGTGAGAGGAGGTTATCTGGAGGTCAAACGAAGGTGACACATTCGGAGACAAAGAAAGTCAGAGATTCCGTAATAATTAAAGATGTATATTTTATTTCATTGTAAGACCAGAATGGTCGCATGTAGAGGTTATGAAAAATGACCTATAAGGTCACATGATGTAAAGTGACAAGAAGTCACCATGCAATGTAACTAACAAAGAAAAGAGGAGAAAAGACTACTAACATACTAACCCACTAACATGCATGGTTTATTTATTTTTTGATTAGATTAGTTTTCATTCATGCATGCATGCATGGTCATATTTAATTATCTGTTAGTTGACTTGATTATGTGATTTTGCATGTTAATCTATCACATAATAACTCACGCATACGATTTACGCTACACATGTGTACACGTAACTCGACTTCGTAACTGATTATGGTTTGCATTTTATTCGATCCTCATGCGTAATTTTACTCATGTCATTTTTGACATGCACATTTAATTTCCACATGTTATTTTTGAGATGGATGGTTGTTTAGTTACTTATCTATTACTTGCATGTGCAAAAATGGTTAATCTAAATTTTTAATTATAACTGTGAGTTTAAGTTTGGTATTAGAGCCTAGGGTTTAAAAACTAGGACCTTGAGCCTTCTATGCTAAGACTTAGTTTGTTGACTTTCAAGATATCTAATAGGCCAACATGGTGCAAACAAGGAACAAAGTTGGACCTAGAAATAGTGGACCCAACAATAATGAGAGGTTGGAATAGATATTTGAACTACTCAACCGTCAGGGAGCTCGAATGAATAGTATGGAACAAGATATATAGAGGGTTCTTAATGGGAATCCTAGGATTGAGTTAGATGAAATACCCAGAGTAGAGGAAGTGAGACTACCCAGGGTGGAAGTGGAACCTCCTAGAGGCAGAATATCAGAAGAACTAGGAAAAGACCTTAAGAAAGTGACCCCACCAAAGTTTGACGGGAAAACCATAGGTGACAGTGTAGAGGCATGTATCATAGAGATGGAGAAGTACTTTCTGCTTAGAGACTTATCTAATGAGACTAAAGCTATATGGGTTGCCTACCAACTCTCAGGAGAAGCAACTACTTGGTGGGACAATGAGAGAGCACAACATAACTTTCAACCCGGAGAACTTACTTGGAACCTTTTCCTTCAAATTTTTCGAAGCAGGTGGCTCCCACAACACTTCTTCAATAGTAAGATAAAGGATTTTCAGAAACTAACTCAAGGAAACATGAGAGTGACTCAATACTGGGAAAAGTTCTCACACTTGCTAAAGTATGTGCCACAATACTAGACAAATGAGAACTTTAGAATTCGCAAGTTCATCTTAGGATTGCGACCACAAATAGGAGCATAAGTGGAAATGTATAGTCCAGAGACCATAGCAATAGTATTTGAGAAGGTAACTATGCAAGAACATAAGCTAATACAGATATATGAAGCTATAAATAACAGAAACTCGGAGTTCAAGAAGAGAAAGTTTTTGAACAATAATCTGAAGGGTGGAGCTCAACATATCAAGAACATGAAGAGGAACAATACTGGGGACAATAAGGGTCAGAAATTCAACAATAGAGGAAGCAATAATTATGGCAATAACAAGTAAAATGATAGAAATAATAATGGGAAGGATAAGCCAGAGTATAAGATGGGACCTAGAGGTGGATGTTTCATTTGCAGAGGAAAGCATTATGCTAATCAGTGTGATCAACTCACAGTGGAGAAAGGAAGAGAAAGACAATCACATCACCAGATTCATGCCGCAGTTGACAATCGTCAAGTAGACTTCCAAGCCTCACCTATCCAACTTGAAGGTAAACTTTTTGGTCATGCAGTTTCCATTCTTATAGATACAGGTGCTACAGAATGTTTTGTGGGTCCTAGAGTTGTATCTATGTTAATTGTTAAGCCTGGTTATATGTCTAAACCTTGGAATGTTCAATATGGGAACCAGGCAGAGCGGAGGGTAGACCAATGTTTGGCATGTAGTGAATTACTACTTCCCAACTTTCTCACTGAAGTAAATCTTTATGTAGCTCCATTAGGAAGTTATGATGTCATCTTAGGAATCAATTGGTTGACCGAGCATAAGGCTATAGTAAATTGTGAGGATAAACTTGTGGAGTGTTTTGATGACTTAGGCAATCAAGTAAAGATACAAGGGGATAAGAAGCCTTTGCAACTTAGACAAATTTTTGCAATGCAACTTAAGAGGGCCCAAAGGAAAGGTTGTGAAATTTACTCAGTGGACATTAAGGATCTAAGGGAGGATAACATGGGACTTGATACACACCCTATCCTTGGAGAGTTCCAAGATGTCTTCCCAGAGGAATTTCCAGGATTGCCACCTAAGAGGGAGTTTGATTTTACTATTGACTTGCACCCAAGGACTGAACCCCAATCTAAGGCACCTTAAAGGATGGAAACCACAGAGTTATACGAGCTAAAGGTATAGTTGCAAGAGTTAATGGACAAGGGTCTAATTAGACCAAGTGTGTCACCATGGGGAGCACCCATATTCTTTGTCAAGAAGAAGGATGGTACACTCTGCTTATGCATTGATTATAGAATGTTCAACAAAGTCACCATCAAGAATAGGTACCCACTCCCTAGGATTGATGAGTTGTTTGATCAAATGAAAGGTGAAAAAGTTTTCTCCAAGATTTATCTCAGGTCTGGTTACCATCTGCTTAGAATAAGGGATACAAATATACAAAAGACAACTTTTAGAACTTGTTATGGATATTATGAGTTTGTGGTGTTACCCTTTGGGCTGACAAATGCTCCTGCAACCTTTATGATCCTTATGAAAAATGTTTTTAGAGATTATTTGGATGACTTCATCCTGATTTTCATAGATGTTATCCTCATGTACTCTAGGTCTATTGAGGAGCATGAGAAGCAATTGAGAACAGTCTTGCAAAGACTAAGGGAACATAAGCTCTATGGTAAATTGTCTAAATGTGCCTTCTTTCAAAAGAAAATACACTACCTAGGGCACATCATTTCCAAGGATGGAGTCTTCGTCGATCCTGAGAAGATCAAGGCAATCACAAAATGGCCAGCCCCTTGAAGTGTTCTTGAGGTTTGCAGTTTCATGGGGTTAGCTGGATACTATAGGAAGTTTGTGGAAGGGTTCTCTAAGATTGTAGCTCCTATTACTACACTCCAAAGGAAGGGAAGAAAATTTGATTGGATGGAAGAATGTGAGCAAGCCTTCAACTTATTAAAACACAAGTTGACATCAACACCTATACTTACCATACCCGACCCAAATGGACCATTCACAGTTATCACTGATGCATTAGGAGAAGGAATAAGAGGAGTATTAATGCAAAATGAACAAGTGGTAGCTTATGAGTCCAGGAAGTTGAAGATACATGAAGTCAAGTATGCACCACATGATTTAGAATTGGCTGCTATTGTTCATGCCCTCCAAATGTGGAGACACTACCTTTTGGGTAAGCCCTTTGAGCTAAAGATTGATCATCATGGGTTGCAGTACATCTTTACCCAACCAAATTTGAATGCAAGGTAGAGAAGGTGGTTAGAGTTCTTAAGTGAGTACGATTTTAGGATAGATTACATCAAAGGGAAAGAAAATCGAGTGGCTAATGCTTTAAGCAGAAAAATACACCTAGCAATGATAGCCACCACCCGGACTACCTTGAGACATCAGGTGTTGGATAATCTTCAAGGGGATGAGGACTATGACTTAGTCTAAAATGCCTTAGAGAGTAATCCTTCTGACCATCGTTTTGATGGGTACCTATTGGAACCAGATGGACTTCTTAGATACATAAAGAGGATGTATATTCCCAATAAAAGGGGATTAAGGGATTTGATCTTAGAGGAGATGCATAACGCACCATATGTTGGACACCTTGGTGTGAATAAGATGGTTGCTGATATGAAACAGTTATACTTTTGGCCTAGACTTAAGAAGGATGTGGTAGCCTATGTAAGGCAATGTTTTGAATGTCAACGAGTCAAGGCTGAGCATATGCATTTGGTAGGGTTGTTATTTTCACACCATGTACCAAATTACAAGTGGCAAGTCATTAGTATGGATTTTATCCAGGGATTACCTATGTCCAGATATAAGCATCACATGATACTCATTGTGGTAGACAAATTGACCAAAGTAACTCACCTCATACCCAGAAATCTTAAGGATGGATCAGTAACCCTAGCACAAAAGTTTGTTAAAGATATCTTTCGGTTACATGGGGTACCTGAGACAATCTTTTTAGATAGGGATGTGAGAATGACTTCATGGTTTTGGAACACCTTGAATGCAGCTCTAGGGACAAGGTTGAACTTTAACACAACCTATCATCCTCAGACAGATGAATAGACTGAGAGGGTAAATCAGGTAGTAGAAGACCTATTAAGGATGTACTGTATGGACCAATAGTACAAATGGGAGGATTTTCTTGCCTTAGTGGTGTTTGCATATAATAACTCCTATCACTCCTATATAGGCATGGTACCATTTGAGGCTCTTTATGGACGTAAGTGTAGGACACTTGTTAGCTGGGACTAGATAGAAGATAGAGTTTTAGTTGGACCAAAATTACTCAAGGAGATGGAAGAACAAATGGTAACAATAAATGCTAGACTTAAGGAAGAAACTAATAGATAGAAGAGCTATGTAGATAAGAATAGGACCTTTCAACAATTTTCAGTAGGAGATAAGGTCTTTCTGAGAGTGAGACCTCAGAAGAGCTTTATTTCCTTTGGGGAATCTTCCAAATTGGCACCTAGATATGTTGAACCTTTTGACATCCTAAAAGTGGTTAATCCAGTTGCTTACCAACTTTCCCTACCACCAGCTCTTGCCCAGATCCACAATGTTTTTCACGTTTCATTGCTTAAGCCCTACCATCTCAATATAAATCATATCTTTGATTGACATTCACTCTAGGTACAAGACCCAGGGGTGGTGCTAGTGGAGCCTACTCGAATCATTGATAGGCGCACTATTAAGTTGTGCAAGAGAGAGATCTTGCAATATAAGGTCCAGTGGGATCAATATTCAGAGGACGGTGCTACATGGGAAAACACCGAGGATATTGAGCGTTCTTTCCCACATTTATTTTGATAGTCTCAGTTATTATTTTCATGCATGTTTTGTTTTGTAATAAGACATCAAGTCGATGTCTCTTCCTAGTGGGGAAGGATGTCACGACTCGAATTAGACCTTAGTTAGATTTATTTATTATGTTAGATACCTTTTGATTAACTTTTAATAATGATGGATGATATTATGTGGTTTAGTGACAATGATGATGGTTAGTTATTTTATGATGTTACTTTACAGTTATGATTAATAATACTTAATAATGATGTTTTATTGATATGATGTCATTATTTAATAATGATGAATAATATTGTTATGATATTTAATGATGTTAATACTTTGCTAGATTTTTTTTTATGTAATGGAATCTGATGATTTTTTTGTCAAGTATAAGTTGCAGGGTAATCGTCGAAGGCGGACATATGACCGAGAAGGGGTTTTTCTAGCTCGCCAGTAGCAACCTAAGTATTGGAACCCTGTGCAAAGTACCTAGTTAGATAAGCAATTAATAAATTAAATTATGGAGTCTAATATAAATTGATAAAATAAAATAAAATTATAATAATAAGGATAAATTATTAAATCAAGCTAGAAATTTATTTATAATATAATTATTTAAAAGAGAGTAAATAAATAAATTATTTGAGTAATTAAAAATAAATTTATTTGATAATTAAATTATAAAACATAAGAAAAAGCTAAAGATATAAATAAATACTAAAATTAGAGGACTAATTAAAACAAAGGATGAGATTAATTCAAGAAATTAATTAGTCTATTAGTTAATGAATTTAAATAAATGATCAAGGCATGCAAAAATACAATGTTGGAGTAAACTTATGTACTAAAAATATAGACGACATACGGGAGACTAATAATTAATTGCTTATGTTAGTTTCTTATGAGAGCACTAACAAAATATGGGAAAAATTTGATAATTGAAAATAAAATAACTTTAAAAAAAAAAAGGTTGTTGTATTTGGAAAGTCTTTATAGTGGTAAATTCTAACTTCAAGATTGATTTAAGAATTTTTAAGAAAAGAATAAAAGAAATAAAATATTTAATATATATATAAAATTATCTGACATTAATCTGTGGAGGGTTAATTATTTTTCTGTCAATGAGGGATATTTATGGAACGAGAGTGCTTGTTATGGGCTAACCAGGGAAGGGTGATTTTCTTCACCTCCCCAATAGGGTAATGATGGCCATCATATTTATTTATCTCCCTGTCATAACACATGTAGTTAGTTCAACTGGGATGGGTTGTTAGTTCTACATGATTGCATAGGATTCCTTTACTGCCAGTTGGTATCGGCTTGCTCGGATACTCCATCGTGAGGGACTGGAGCTCATCAAGAGCACTGAGAAGCTTATGCTTCATTTGATTGGGCAGATAAAACACCTGGTCATATGTTTGTCATCTGGTTTGCGAGAGGAGGTTATCTTGGTGAAACGGAGGTGACACATCCAGAGACAAAGAAAGTCAAAGATTCAAGATAAAATTTTATGTAATAATTAAAGATGTATATTTTATTTCATTGTAAGACTAGGATGGTCGCATGTAGAGGTTATGAAAAAGGGCCTATAAGATCACATGATGTAAAGTGACAAGAAGTCGCCATGCAATGTAATTGACAAAGAAAAAAAGAAGAAAAAAAGCTACTAACATACTAACCCACTAACATACATGATTTACTTTCTTAGATTAGTTTTCATTTACGCATGCATGCATGGTCATATTTAATTATCTGGTACATTATTTAATTATGATTTTTTTCATGTTAATTTAATTCGTAATAATTTCATGCATACGATTTACGCTACACATGCGCACACATAACTCGACATCATAACTAATTATGGTTTGCATTCTATTCGGTCCTCATGCGTAATTTTAGTTTGTTATTTTTTGCGTGCACATTTAATTTCTACATGTTATTTTTGAGATGCATGGATGTTCAGTTACTTATCTATTACTTGCATGTTGATAATTATTGCTTTTGCATGTGCAATAATGGTTAATTTTAATTTTTAATTAAAACAGTGAGTTTAAGATTGGTTTTACTAAGGTTAGGACAAGCGGGTCCTTACATTACCCTTCAAATTTACACTATATTTTAGGATTGATTATATCCCCATTCATCCTCATATGTTCTAGGGTTCATTTAGCCTTATCCTTGACCTTTTACTTCACCAAGTCATCAAATTTATCTATCATATTCCAATGCTTCTCACTAGCTTTAGACCACATGTTAAAATTTAGGTAATTTATTCAAGATGTGAGTGCCATGTATGGACATCCACATGATGTACGAGCATCCCACAACTTTAAAATAAACTTAAATATTGGTTCCTATCTAGATACTTACTTTAATGCTCATATATTTAAAAGATACCCTCTACACTCAAATATGACCCTTGAACTTCAAATGAACCCTTTTGAAATGCTATTATTTTTTATTTTGGCTTCCTCTTTAATAAAAAAAGTTGTCTCTTAGCTATGCTTGGCTAAAGATGCCTCAATTGTCGCTACTTGTTGATGCTAGATACTATTATATTATCATTGACAACTCAATATAATCACTTCTCCCTTCTACATTATGTTGGTAATTTGGTTCCAAAATGTTATTATTATTTTTTAATATTATTGTATCTCTTATTTATCATTTCCTTCTCCATCTCATTGGAATTCTCTTCATAATTCTCACAATCGTTTATCTAATTTCATAAATGAACTAATTTACCAATCCATATAGATCTATTATTTTATATTCATAGATTTATTTCAATTTGTTTCTCTTAATCCTAGATGCACACTAAATAATAGATGACACCATCTCAATCTCTATTTTCCATATGACTTCCTATAGAGGTCAAAAGACCAAAACTAGGTGCTTGACTATTCTTGAAAAGCTATCAAGCAATATCAACCATTTTTATAGTTCTACATTCCCTTCACTATGCGCATACATAAAAATACTTAATTTAATAGTGGAAGCAACAAATAAACTACTAGTTTTAGTTCATTATAATAACTAGAAATATAAAACGAGAGGCTTTCCTAATTTTTCATGGACCATAAAAAAAAAAACCCATTGATAAAATAAATATACTTAGTTGCATAGTTTTTATAGCAATAGAAAATAAAAAGTTTCAAACTCTTATTTGATTTAATAGTTCCTCTTTCTTTGTCTTTTCTCCAAAACTTATCTTTTTGATCATCACCATTCTTTGTCCTCTTTATTATTGGAATCTAATATTATTTTTGATATCCTATATTTTTATGCACTCTAAATTGTTCTACCTTTAAATTTCTATTTTATTCCACTTTTGTCATGCACCCCTTGGCTAATCCATAGTAAGAGGACAAAGAGAACTCTTTAAAGACTAGATGTACAATTTCTTTTAGTCTCTCTCTTATTAAACACATACGCAAGCATGCATTTAATAAACAATATTTTGTTCATGGTAGGTTCTGCTAGAGCTAGGCAAATATCTATTCTCCCACCCACACGGCGATTTCAAATTTTTGTAATGGCTCTTATGTGTGTAGGTCTCCTTTTGCAATATCTGCTCTTACGGTGGTCTCCTTTGATCCTGCTACCTTTCCGCTCCTTCCTCAACGTGCTGGGGTTGTTGGTACTGTTGGTCATTCTCCCTTTGTGACACCTACTGCTGGTATGTGTGGTGCCCCCTGGGGGAGCTCTCCTATTAGGGACTTGCCCTCCATGGTGGTTGTCACTGATTCATGTCCACCCCCACTGGTTCTTCTAGGGGGTGATGCTAGTGTTGCCTATCTGGTTTCTGGTGATGCTTCTTAGCCGATTGCTCCTGATACTATTGGTGCTAAGTCCAAACCTTCCTCTACTAGTAAGTGTAGCTTTTCTCGTGTGGCTAGACCTACTGCCCAACCCTCCAAGGGGGTTCGTCCTCTTCCTTGTGCCAAATCCTCCCATTTGGTGGTTTGTGGATAGGATGTGGTACACAACATTGGGTTCTACCAATGTTGTGCTCTTGTGTGGATATTTTTAGGGATCTGGCCTTCACTACCAAACCTTCATCATTGGGTAAGTGACCCTTGGCGACCTTTTGGTGGTTCACAATATTGATATTTTTCCTTGTGTTAAAGGATTTTTTGTTGCTTCCTTCACATCTTCGGCTGATCGAGACTTGATTTGGGGAATATTATGGGCTTGGGGAGTGCACTCCCTCTTTGTTAAGCCTTAGACAACCTCCTTTAACCCTCTCACTAAACCGCTTAATGTGCGTGCATCTTGGGTTTGCCTTATTAATCTCCCTCTTCATTTTTGGGAGCATTCTTTCTATGAAGCTATTGGAAACTCTATTGGTCATTTCTTGAAGGTCGATAAAGCCACATCTTCTATGGACCACACTACCTTTGCCTGCATCCTTTGGTACATTGACACCTTCTTGTTTCTCTCGGGAAATGTGGTTCTTATGGTGAGGGATAGGCCTTGGTCAGAACTATTGGATTTTGAGAGGCCTCCCCTTTCGCTACCAGAGATGCTTCTCTATGGGTAATTTTGCCTCAGACTGCTCTATTTCGCGCTACAAAGGTGTTGCTACTTCCAAGGTGGACAAATGCTACTTCTGATCATTTAACAGTCAATGCTCCCGACTCTACTTCCCCTGACTCCTCTCATGAGGATGATGATGTCTCCTCTTAGGATGAAGTCATGCCCCTCAAAGCTACTACTGCTCCTATTGATCCTTTCTTTGTGGCCTCATTTCCTGAGGTCCCCACTACAACTTCTCTAGTTTTGTAGCCACATTTTACTCCTACTAGACCTACTTCTTGTGTTTTTTCATCTCAGCCTATTGATATTCTGCAACAACCTATTCTATTTTAGCACTCTGTTAACTTCATAGAGTATAACCCTATGAGGGTCCTTCCTAATTGATCTCTCTTTTGATGGTCCAAAACATGCATGAAAATAATAACTGAGACTATCAAAATAAATGTGGGAAAGAACGCTCAATATCCTCGGTGTTTTCCCATGTAGCACCGTCCTCTGAATATTGATCCCATTGGACCTTATATTGCAAGATCTCTCTCTTGCACAACTTAATAGTGTGCCTATCAATGATTCGAGTAGGCTCCACTAGCACCACCCCTGGGTCTTTTACCTATAGTGAATTACAATTTTTGAGGTTCAATGAAACTGGACATACTTGGTACCACGACACAAAAAGCACTGTTAATGTGTCGACACCGTCAAACAATCGATGGATGGTAACTCATCACAAAATGCTAGTTGGTAACTTATCACAGAGTATTACCGGTTCATACAAAATGCCGGTTGCCGGTTTCACAAAAATGAAGACTAGTAAAAATGTGTTATGCCGCTTTAATCCCTCGAACCGCTTGGAGTCAACATGCCGCTTCAGACCGGGAAACACATTCTGCAAAACATCAATAGTCTAAAGACTATAATACAACAGATCGGTTGGAACAAATATCGGTTGTGCTCTAACTCATACATATAAAGAGGATCACAATGCAAGTGTGTGTCCATCAATGACAATCACAACATAAACATAAAAAATGCCAACAATCTCCCCCTTTGGCATTGATGGCAACACTTAGGAAAATAAAATTTTGACATCGAAGTGTTTTACAACAAAATCATGCCATTAGCAAAATTGCTCCCCCTAAGCATATACACTATCCCTTTGGCAATACAATGTATAACAATTTTGCATAAAGAGCATAAACATTGAGATATTTAGAGCATATAATCAAAATTTTGATTACCAGATACTTCTCCAAATAGAATTCTTCTCCCCCTTTGCCAATAATGACAAAGTACAGCTGAACAACCCTATTTTCATTTGATATTAAAAATAATAAAAGTTTATGACAACAAGGAGTGATACTTGTCAAAAACAGATTTAAAGTCCCGCAAGAATTGTTTCATTGACAAAGACTAGGACTCAAGTAGGGAGGTGGCTACTTCTTGCTCTGTCTGCATCTGGGAGACCTATTCTTCCATGGCATCAATTGTTCTCATCTCCTGTGTAAGTATTAAGGCATCCAGGTTCAGATAGCACTTCTGAAGAATTTGCAATCGTGGGAGTAGAACCAGTTGTAGCTCCTGCAAATCTCTAGACCGAGTGCTGATCTCTTGCTCCATTTTTGCTAACTAGATGTGAAACTGGTGAACGGTTTTCCCATAAGTTGTAAAGGAATCATAAGGTGACTTGAATGTGGTCAAGGAGGACTGCAAGTCTATTTCAAGTTTTTGCTTCTGAGTTAGCACATCATCATAGAACAGATGGGGTTGGCAAATTTTGCTGAGTAGTAGATTCCCCTCATCTAGAGCGTCCCTTATATCCTTTTGTTCTTTCTTTAGTTCAGTCCGGAGCTCATTCAACTTTTTCACCAGAGCTATATTAAGAGATTTTTGATGCTCCTTCTTGACATTAGCCTCTGTTGCATCTTCAAGGCTCTGCACCTGATCATCCACTACTGTGCATAGGAGCTTGAGTTTAGCTAGTGATGAATCGGTGTTGGGAAGATTTGTACCGGGTGTCAAACTGGTAAGAGTTTCCACAGCAGCTTGAATTACATCTTGCTCCTTCCTTCGAATGATTTCAAGATGCTCTTCAGCTACCTTGATGCTCTGCATTAGCTCTATTTCACTTGCAGACTGGAGATTGACAAGATTGGTGAAATCAGCTAGTTTGGCTTGACTCTCGGTTGCCTTCGAAGTCTCCATCTAGGTGCTCTTCTCCACTTCTCCTGCCTTGTCCTCTTCTGCTTTCTTCTTCTCTGCTTCTCTCCTCTTCTCCACTTCCTTATCCTCCTCTTCCTTCTTCCTTTTCTCTACTTCTCTCCTCTTTTCTTCTTTTTCTTCCTCTTCCTTCTTCTTCTTCTCTGCTTCCTTCTTCTTCTCTTGTTCCTTATCTTCTTCTTCCTTCTTTTTCTTTACATCTTCTTGCTTCTTTTTCTCTTCTTCATCCTTCTTCTTCTTCTCCTCTTCATCTTTCTTCTTCTTCTCTTCTTCACCCTTCTTCTTTCTCTCTTCTTATTTTTTCTTCTTCTTATCTTCTTCATCCCTTTTCCGCTTCTCTTCTTCATCCTTGTTCCTCTGTTCTGCCTCTTCCTTTGCCGCTTCCTCTCTGTCCTCGGCTTGCTTATCAACCTATTTAGCCTATTGCTTCTACCCTGTTGCCTTAGATGGTGTTTCTTGAGTAACATCCTCAACATCCAGAGCATCGACATCAATGGTGTCGATTAGTTCAACAACCAGATTTCCTTCATCATCAAATACTTCATCCGTTTTGGACATAACCGGTTCTTTTTCAGCTTGCCGGTTGGCTAGACGCACTTTGTGAGTTTGGACAACGGTTCTCATATATAGATGAGTGTCTTTTTTGACATCATCAAATCTACCTTCTAACAGCTAGAGTCTTCTTCTTCTAGTGAAGAAGAGTCCTTTATTTTGGTCAATAACAACAAACAATTCAGAATTTGGCAGGTCGGGAAAGTACTGTGCAAAAACTTTCTCCCAAATTTCCTATTCCTTTTCTATGGCAATGCGCCATCTATTGTCTAATGACATATATAAAGAATCCGGTGTTTGAGACTTAATCTATGAGGGCGACCGGTCATTAACACATAAATACTAAATTATTTCCTTTTCAACCACTTCCTTTTCATCATCATTAAAGTCGTCAAAACACTCAATTAAGTCATTTAGCACTTTTCTCCTAATATTCTTTATTGTTCTTTGACAATGTGTCAAAGGTTTGTAGGAAGAGATATCTATATTTACTGGTGCAGATGATGTCGGTTCATTCTTTGTCTTCCTCTTTGCTTGACATGTTTTCTTTGGCTTTTCCTTAGACATAGTTTCTTCTGAGTCTGGAGAGGTATTCCTTGTCTTCCTCTTTCTCTCGAACACTTTAGCCGGTGCTGCTTCCGGTTTCTTCTTGGCTGGTGACCGCTTGGTCACTTTTGGAGTTGTAGTAGTAACCGGTGTTGATGCTACATGCACTGCCTTTGCCTTCTTTACTGCCAGTTCTTTTTCTTTCATTGCTGGTGGTTCCTCAACCGGTGCTATCCTCTCTAGGTAGGTGTCGGTTCTCTTCGCCTTAGGATCAAGCGGTGAGGCAATAAGGGTAGAGGCATACCCTTCCAGCATATCATACATCACCTCATAGCCCATTGGCTCCACTTCTTCCTGTCTAGGCTCAACAGCCTCCATTATGCATTTATCTACTTGGATGGTGAAGCAGATATCGTCTTCATATTTCTTGATGATGTCACTTGATATCCTCACTCTTTGGCTCATTTTCCTCCTGAACTCATCAAAATACTTGTTTAGAACATCAAGGTAGCCGATTCCAATTACTTCAATGCTTTCCTTGATTTGCTTGGTCACCGGTTGGTCACCAGACCATTAGACATCTCCTACTCCTGGAAAGTAGCCTTGGAAATATAAGAACAACCCAACCAGTAGTTGTCCAAACTTGAACCTAAGTGTATTATCCTGTTTGATCGACTTTAGATTCAACATGAGTTATCTCTACATACTGGTGCACAGATCAAATGATGCATCCTCCTTTATCATCTGGTAAGTGGCATTTACCGCTGTATTAGATACAGAGTTAATTTTGTTGTCTGAGAATGTCCGGTATCCAATCACCATGCATGCATACTTCACCAGATCATCCTTGATAGAATTTACTGTCATGCCTCGTGAGTCGCTCACTGAACCGGTGAGCTTGGACATTTCAGTTTTGCTTACTATCCTCAGGGCTGACACTTACCATTAATGTGTCAGCATCGTCAAACAATTGGTGGATGGTAACTCATCACAGAGTATTACCGGTTCATACAAAATGCCGGTTTTCGGTTTGACAAAAATAAAGACTGGTAAAAATGTGTTATGTCGCTTTAATCCCTCGAACCGCTTGGAGTCAACATGCTGCTTCAGACCGGGAAACACATTCTGCAAAACATCAATAGTCTAAAGACTCTAATACAACATACCGGTTGAAACAAATATGGTTGTGCTCTAACTCATACATATAAAGAGGATCTCAATGCAAGTGTGTGTCCATCAATGACACTCACAACATAAACATCAAAAATGCCAACAAGTAAAGCATTAAACAAACAATTAAGTTTCCATATATGAAGGTGCCTTTCTTGGTTCCTTTGATCTTAGTAAGGTTTAACATCAATTCACTCCTCATCCATTCACATAATTCATACTTCACATTATTTCTTAGCATCTGATATGTGGCATGAATGCATGAACTTGCAACATAATTCAATCGGTTGGATTGAGTTACCTTATATCCTATGATCATGCTTGCAAACTTTATGTCCGTGTCAGTTATTGTGCTTATCCTCATTGATCTGTTATCGGATGTAGCACCAGTGAGTTTTTCAACCTCTGTGTTGGAAATTTTCCTACCAGGTTCTTGTCTGACCCTGGGTAAGCTGGTGACAGCCCAAATTGCCTCCTTCATGATCATGTAGGGTCTGTCTAACTAAATGAATTTGTTGTGAACCTTGCTCAGAATGTATCTGATCACCTCATCCTTGAATTCTGGTATGTACAGAATACTGGTTAACCCTAGATCCTCAATTGTCTTGAATTCTGGTTTGATCTTCTCGGTGTCTCCTAGTATCACTGATTGATACATGATTTTAATTTTTTCGGTGCCCAAATCCTCAAGAGTGTAGTGAATGTATGCCCTCACATATTCAACATACATCACTCCATTAGGAACCCTATAAAATGCTCGCGCAGAGTCTTCCTTCTTGGCAATTTTGGGAACCTCCTTAAAAACTACCCTTAACCTATCCTTGACTTAGACAACAGTGGGATTTGCAATAAAAGTAGGTGCTGATGATCTAGATGCCATGTCAGAAAATACCCAAGAGTGGATGTCGGTGGACAATTGAGTGCTTTAGATAATTGCTCGAAATCCTTTCTCAATTCTTTGCTCGCTCTTAATTCGCCTTAACCTCGCTCTTAATGCTTGAATGCTTAGTGAGTGAAAATGAATTCAATTACCTTCTTTTATCAGTGAATAAAAACCCTAACTTTCGGTAATTAATGCTTCACCAACAACCCTATGGATGTAGGTTTCACAGTTATGTGTCGGGGTAACCTTCATCGATGATGAACACATTTCTCCAGCTCTCTTCCGGGGTAATATGCAAAATTTAGCAGTGACTTTGCCAACCCCTAAGGGTTATGCCTTAGTTACCAGTGGAATTTCCTTCGAGTGGAGGAATACCCTATTCTACTAGTGGATTTGCCGGTATAGATCCATCTCCACTTTATTCTTCAAATTTTCTAACCCATCTCTTGGTGTGATCTTGTTGTATTTCATCTACCTTCTTCTTTCCTTTCTCATTATTAACCGATTGAGTCTTGCTTCTGCAATAATTAGCAATATGACCTATTTTTTTGCATGCATAGCATGTAACATTGTTCTTCTGAATTGCTTTGACATATCTGGTATTATTATTTCTTGACCTACAATGATTAGCAAAATGTCCAAACTTTCTTCATGCATGACATTTAACGTTCATTCTACAATCTTATGATCTATGACCATATTTCCTACAGTTTGTGCATTGACCGAGAATAGAATTGGAGTTTTGATTTGCCTTATTTCTACATTGTTTATCCATATGCCCAAATTTATTGCAAACAAAACATCTACCATTAAATTTATAAGCATTAGATTGCCTTATCAGTTTCCTCTATTCTGATAAGTTCTGCATATTGGTTGACTGATCTTCATTAGCAGTACTAGAGCTTTCACCTTGTACAAATCCAAGTCCTCTAGAATCATCAATTTGTCTTTGTCTTTTTAGTAAGTCATCCAACTATGCAGCACTGATCCTAAACTTTTCTTTATACTCACTTGCAGTAGTCAGATCATCTCTCAGAGTAGTTACTTGTCTTTCAAGTTCTTGTTCATTATTCTGGGAGTGTGCCAAATCAGTCCTCAATAGATTATTCTCATGAGTCAATCTTCCACATTCCTCAAACTTGTTCTTTAGAGATAAAACATGATTATCTTCCTTCTTCTTTCTGTCCTCAATATCTTTTGATAACCTCGTGGTCAGATCTTGCATTTCATTCTTCATAAGCATGTTTGCTTGACTTAGTATTTGACATTGTTCCTTAAGGGCATTCTTCTCCTCATCAGCTAGTTGTTACAGAAGTTCTTTTCTCTTGGCTTGAGCAGATGATAACCTTTCTTGCAGGATAAGAATGAATTCATTTGCAGAATTAAATTCTTCTTGCAATTTCAAGTTCTTCATCCTTTCAACATCATAATCCTCAAGAGCCATCTCAAGTTGCTTCTCCATAGCCATGTTCAAAGATTCCAGTTTCAGGATCTTCCTCAAGCTATTAAACTTCTTCCGAGGTACCAAGCTCTGATACCAATTATTGGGATCTGAGAACATTGAGAGAGCGAGTGGGGGGGGGGGTGAATCACTCTTATGCCAAAATCAACAATTGTTAACTTTCTAAACCATGCATGTATGTACCGGTAAACAAATAAGCATATAACAAGAAGCAAATAAACCATCCACATAAATGAACACCATAACACACAGAATTTATACTTGGAAAACCTCAATGAGGAAAAACCATGGTGGGACTTGTGACCCACAATATCAGTTCACTAGCCATATGAAAAGATATTACATAAAACAGGAGCCTACACTTGCAGGAAGGCACATTGCCTAGAGCATACTTCTCATCACTAAAGATCCTCACTGACTACAGGCTTTCTACCAAAGTGAATTACTGAAAATGAACTCAAGAATGCATCTGCTATGCCAGATAGAGTTTTGGTTCTGCTTTGTATCGGTTCACAAACTTGAACTATTACCAGTATTACTTCTCCTCCAAGAATGCTTTCCAAGTTATCTATAGATCATTGCATGATATAATGTTCGCATACAAAAATGATCTCCATACATATATTTCGCATCTCATAGTTCTGGTATACCTATTTATGTCTATCTCTATTCAATCACAATGCCATTATCTCCTCATATATTAATTTGACCTAGCAGATTGACTTATATACCTATTACACATGATATGCCTTATGTCGGCTTACAATGTATTTACAAAAGATATTCAATGTTGACCTCGATAATAATTATAAAATGATTTACTAAATAAATCTTCCTTGAAGTATTGATGTCGGTGTCGGTGCTAGTGTAGGCCTAAATACTTCTAATGCTGATATCTGTCGGTATATGCCTTCTAGTGCCAGTTTGTGACTTCCATCAAATCTTGTTTCCATCAATGACAACAAAATAAATCCAATGAGTGTCAATTGCCAACAAGGTGTTGTGGTTTGGAATGCATGCTTATGAAATCATAATGATTCTATGACATGAACCACATCATGTTTGGAGAACTAGAAGTCATGTTTGTAATTGACTATTATATAATCAGCTAGGGTTTGAGAACCGGTATCTAGATCTTTCATCGGTGATGTTTTATGGTTTGGCGGTGCTTCTTTTCATGTTGACAAGGTTGATGATGAAGTGTCAGAATCCATATGAAGAGATAAGATGTTGTTTTGGCACATACAAGGATCAAATATCTTGGGAAGCAATGAAGTGGTTAGCAGAATGTGTTAAGGGTTTGACAACTTATTAGATCAATATGCGGTGATGAGTTATGATCATTCAACGACTGTAATTGTCTTGTAAATTGTTGTAATGATCTATATGATTATCTATAATGATTTGTAATGATTTAATATGATCTATGATGTAGATTCATTATAGGCTAGGGTTTTGTAACCAACCTAATTTTAAAAAGTATTTAGGTCGAGTTTGAGAAGGTCAAGAGTATTTGTGATCAGAGAAGTGTGTGTGTACCGAGCCAGATTGAGATGTCTACATGAGTGAAGCATATTGGAGCTGACAAGGATGTGTAATAGCAAGCTATGAGGTGTTGAGTCCAGATCATTTATTTGTTGTTTCCTAACAGTTGCAGCAAAATTAAAATCCCTTAACCGGGTAGGTCCTAATAGGCCTGATCTTCTAAATCCCTTCACCGGGTGGCTCATTAATTTGGGTTTAAATCCTCCAATGAGGTTAATCCTAACAGGGTAAAGCTCCTAATAGAGCTAAGTTGTAAAATCCCTTGACTGGGTGACTCCTAATAGGGTCTGCTCTTAACCAGGCATTGTTGTAAAGCTCCTAACCGGGCTAGGCTCCTAACAGGGTGCATTCCGAAATAGTGCAATATTTTGTGGGTACCAATTCCCACTATGGTTTTTCCCATTTGGGTTTCCACATGAAAAATATCTATGTTCATGTTGTGGATGGATTTTAAGTTGTTCATTTGATTTCTTTACTATATTTTCTTAATGATGAGCACTTAAGTTGCTACCAGTAGTGTTTTGGTGAATTTGCATTAAAATGATTATTTAATCAACTACCAGTACTAGTTATGAACTATTTTGTGAAGTATTGTTTAGATTGGTGAAAGTTCACAGTTTATTGTTATCACTGATTCACCCCTCCTCTCAGTATTAATTGGATTCTCACATTAACAATTGGTATTAGAGAATTAGGTCATATTTGTGTAGAAGCTTAACCTCTAGAGGAAAACATTTGAGGAAGATGATGAAGAAGGAGGGTCCCAAATTCACTAAGGACAACTACCGGATATGGAGTGATAGAATGAAGATATATATAAAAGGTATGGGTACTCAGTTTTGGCAGCATGTTATTACTTAGTATGACTCCTACCGGTCGTCTGACTACAGATCAGTTGAAGGAGCAAAAAGAAAACATTGAAGCACTAGAAACCATAGTAAGTACACTGGCTAATATTGAATATATTGATGTCCATGGTTTAGAGACTGCTTTTGAAGTTTGGGAGAAGTTAGAGTTAATCTATGGTGGTGATAAGCTTGTTCAAAAGGCTAAAGAAGAGAACCTTAGAGGAAGTTTTGATGATATGAGAATGATGGAAGGTGAAAATATTACTCAGTATGGAAAGAAGATTAAAGAGGTTGTCAGTATAATCATAAGTGTTGGTGGTGGAATTAAAAGTTGAGGTCAGCTACTAAGGATAAGGTTACTGTTGATTCTTTTATTGGTAAGATCACTTCTTTTGAGTTAAATAGTTTTGATAACAGTGTACCTAAGATAGAGTCATCTTTTAAAGCATCTGTATCTAGTGTACCGGTGAGAAAAGGAAAAGATGTTTTTCAAAGTCATGAATGCAGATCAAGTCATCTTGGCGGTAGTAAAGCCGATGTGGATGATGAAAGCAATTTGATGGAATTTGAAGCTCTATTGGCTAAAATACTTCCTAGAGGCACTAGTAAGTACAAAGGTAAGTTGCCTCTCAAATGTTTCTCTTGTAACAAGATAGGACATTTTGTTGCACATTGTCCTAATAATGATCAAAAGGAAAAGTTTTGAAAATAAGGGAAAAAGAAAGAAACAATGTTATGTTGCAGTTGATGAAGGTGCTACTGATGAGGAATTTGAGGATGAATACAATGACGAGATTGTTTTTGTTGTTGTTAAGGAAGATCTATCTGATAAGAAGGCTTTAGTATCTCGCATTGACAATAGTGATGAATGGATTATTGATAGTGGTTTCTCACACCACATGACTGATGACAAGAACAAGTTTATTTCTCTTAAATATTTTGATGGCGTTGTATTAAGATTTGGAAACAATTCACCTTGTATGGTAAAAGGTAAAGGTTCTATTGGTTTGAATGGTACAAGTAATATTGATGATGTATTTTGGGTTGAAGGTTTAAAACATAACTTGTTGATTGTTGGTCAGTTGAATGACAAAGGTTATTATCTTGAGTTTAAGAGCAGAGTTTTTAGGATCTTAGGAAGCAAAGGATAACTGATTTCTACTGGTAAGAAAACTAAAGGTAAATTATCCCATCTGAATGCTAATGTGAATAGTTGTTTGGTTGCTAAGGTTGAAGATAGCTGGTTATGGCATACAAGGTTTTATCATGTGAACTTTGATAATGTGGTTAAGGTCAGCAAATCTAGTATGGTGATAGGTATGCCACAACTTGTTAAACTAGACAATGTGGTGTGTAAAGAATGTAAGCTGGGTAAGATGAGTACATCTTCTTTTAAGAGAAAATGTTTTTCTTCTGAGCATATTCTAGATTTGGTGCACACTAACTTATGCAGTCCTATGAGGACTAGAAGTTTTTTTGGTGACAAGTATTTCATGATATTTACTGATGATTTTTCTAGAATGATGTGGGTTACTTTTCTGAAGGAAAATTCAGATGATTTCAACAAGTTCAAGGCATTCAAGGCCTTAGTAGAAAAGGAAACCGGTAATAATCTTAAGTGCCTGAGGTCTGACCGGGGTGAAGAGTTTACATTAGATGAGTCTATGAGATATTGTGATGAAAATGGAATAAAGAGGCAATTATCTGCTCCTAGGACACCATAGCAGAATGAAATTGCAGAAAGGAGAAACAGGACCATTGTTGAAGCAACAAGGACTATGCTGATACAAGGAGATGTACCTAAGGTGTTTTGGAGAGAAGAAGTTAGTACGATTGTTTACACATTGAACCGATTACTAGTGAAGAAAGGTAATGACAAGACACCCTATGAGTTATGGTATAGTAGAACTCCTAGTGTTAGATACTTCAAAGTTTTTGGCAACGAATGTTTTATAAAAAGAGATGATTATACTAATAAATTTGATGCTAAGAGTGATGAAGGAACATTTGTTGGCTACTCCACTAAGAGAAAAGCTTTCAAGTTTTACAACAAAAGGACAAAGATGATTGTGGAGAGTGTGAATGTAAAAATTGATGAAATTCCTGATAAAACTAAGGATACTAGCAAATCTGATCCAACAGATGTTGAACAAAAACTTGTGTTTATTGAACCGGATGTACAAAAAGATGTTTAGTAGAATAATTCAATGGAAGAAGCTCAACCGGTAGAAGATGAAGAACAAGAAGAGGTTGTTGCACTGGAATAGGTATTTCCTAGATATCTAAGGTTAAATAATTTTGAAGACCAGATAATAGGTGACAAGAATGCTTGAGTATAGACTAGAAGGAAAATCAGAGAAAGTTCTTGTTTGATTTCTACAGTTGAATCGAAGATAGTTAAAGAAGCCCTTAAGGATGATGACTGGTTAAATGCAATGAATGAAGAACTTGATCAGATTGAGAAAAACAACACTTGGTCACTTGTTCCTAGACCTGATGATAAAAATATAATTGGTACAAAGTGGGTATTTAGAAACAAGTTGAATGAAGATGGTGAAGTCATTAGAAATAAAGCAAGACTAGTTTGCAAAGGGTATGCACAAGAAGAAGGTGAAGATTATGGAGAGACTTTGCACAGGTTGCTAGGCTTGAAGGTGTGAGGATGCTACTTGCATTTGTATCTTGTAAAGGTTTCAAAGTCTATCAAATGGATGTAAAGTCAGCATTTCTGAATGGTGTTCTTGAAGAAGGGGTGTATATTGAACAATCGGATGGGTTTGCATTGACAAACGATGAGGATATGGTATGCAAACTGCACAACACATTATATAGATTGAAGCAAGCACCAAGGGAATGGTTTGAAAGACTTCATGCACATCTAATAAAGCTAGGATTCTAGAGAACCAGTGAGGACAAAAATATTTTTTTAAAGACTAAAGGAGACAAGATGTTGATTACAGAAGTATTTTTTGATGACATTATATTTGGTGGAAATGATGATATATGAGATGAATAAAGAATTTGAGATGTCTCTAATAGGTGAGATTAAATTTTTCATTGGATTGCAAGTCCAATAGCTGAAAGGTGGTATTTTTATATGTCAGTCTGAGTATGTGAAGGAAGTGTTAAAGACTTTTGGAATGGAAGACTATAAACTAGTTGGAGCACCTATGGTTATCGGTTGCAAATTGTCAAAAGAAGATGATTCACCCTCAATGGACGAGAAGGAATACATGTCCATGATTGGGAAATTGCATTATGTTGTTCATAGTAGGTCGGATATTGCCCATGCAGTTAGTTTAGTAGCAAGATTTCATAAGAGCCCTAAGGAGACACATATGACAACAATGAAGAGGATATTCAAAATATCTTAGAGGGACAATTGACTATAGATTATGGTATCCATATAGAGGCAATTTTTCTTTGCAGGTATTCACTGATGCTGATTGGGTCAAGAATGTAGATGACCAGAAGAGCACAACCGGTGGTGCATTCTTTCTAGGTGGTAGATTGGTCACTTGGACCAGTAAGAATCAAACTTTTATATCTCAGTCTATAGCTGAAGTAGAATATGTGGCTGCATCCATGAATTGTACACAAGCTATATGGATGAGACATGTCTTGGAAGGTTTCAAGAAAGATATTGCAGAACCGATGATCATACGTTGTGATAACACTAGTGCTATAAACATATCCAACAACCCGGTACTGCATGGAAGGACTAAACATATTGAATTGAAGTATCACTTTTTGAGAGAAAGAGTGTAGGAAAAGAAAGTGAGATTGGAGCATGTATCTATTATAGAGTAGTTGACAGATATATTCACTAAGACATTACCTAAGACTACCTTTGAATATCTCAGAGGTAAGTTATGGGTTATACCCCTACCCTATTGGTATTTTTGATATGTTGATATGGTTTTGTCATTGATGTCAACACCTATTAACACTTATCAACTCTGGCACTTTGGAGGATTGGCAATGTTCATCGACAAGCAAGTGACTTTATGCACAGTCATCGATATCTGGTACACCGACAGGATATATTGTTCACCGGCACTTGGAATGACATGGAAAACACTTGGTTAAGTCAAAGACATCATTTGGACACTTTGTCTTGGATATTTGTTCATTGGTATATTCGTGTTTGCATATTTGTTGTTACTAGCAAATAGGTCCAAAATAAGCACCGACAGGCTCATCTATTCCAAATCAGCACAACACGCTTTGGAAATGATTTTGTTGTTATTGTAAATGCATTAAGTCGACATGTTGAATCGGATATTGCATCGGTTATTGATTTACTTGTAATTGTTTTATTGTAATATCTTCTAGAGCTGACCTACTAAAATTGGTCTTAGGTTATGGTATATATGTAAGATCTTATTTGTAAGAACGATATGCGATTGGGAAAAGGAATTGTAAGAAGGTATATGTGAGAATAAGAAGAGCTATACACACAGACATCATTTGAAGGTGAAGCAAGGTTTTTGTAAAGGCATATCAGAAATGAACCGGTACTAAATCCAGCATATGAAGATGCTATTTTGAGCAGTACATCATTATTGGATTTAACCATCCAATTGTAGTCAGTGTGAATCCTATTTGTGTTTGATTAGTGAGCTCTAGGCACTTGGCCTTTCTGCATGTGCAGACCCATTTGTATACACATACTATTTGCAGTAGTATCAACTGATTGTGGGTAAGGTTTCCCAACGTGGTTTTCCCCTTACAGGGTTTCCACGTACAAATATTGGTGTTATGTGTTGTGGATGTTATTGTCTTTATGTTTCATGCATTAATCTTTACCGGTACTGCAATTAACTGATAAACTGTCTACCGACATAAAGTTTGGTTTACCGGTATTAAGCATTAAGGTTGGTTAAGTTGTTTTTGGTTTGAATTTATTTGACAACTGATTCACCCCCCCTCTCAGTTGTCTCCAGGACCTAACATACCCAAGGTCAACTAAGAAGATGTGGAAGCATCAATCCAGAGGACTCATTGAATATATTTCACCGTGGATTGATGAGAAGTGGGATACTCCTCAAGGGGAGCAGGTCATGGGGAGAAGAAATATGATAGGAGGATAAGAGAAAAGGAGAAGAACTAATAACTAGACAGTGATGTACAACAGACATAACGGGTTTCATGATGAGATTTTGGTATTGTAGTTTTTGGTGTTGCCATCAATGCCAAAGGGGGAGATTGTTGGTATGTTGGCATAATTGTTGGTGATGATATATTGATTTATGTTATGATGCTTGATGATTAGTTATTTGTGTTGTCATTGATGGCTACCATATTTATCCATGTTTGTTTATGCTTGGCATGTCATCTAAGTCTACTGGTTAAGTCTAATTGGTAATGGATTGAATTGGATTGAGTTGGAAAGCAAAACTACTAAGTGATAGTGAACCGGTAAGCAAGAACAAAGAAGGAGATGGTTGCGGTAGTGATCCGTATTGAATCAGGTGTTGTGGTTTGGAATGTGTGCTAATGACATCATAATGAGTCTATGACATGAACCGCATCATGTTTGGAAAATTGAAAGTCATGTTTGTAATTGACTATTATATAATTAGCTAGGGTTTGAGAACCAGTATCAAGATCTTTGACCGGTGATGTTTTATGGTTTGGTGATGCTTCTTTTCATGTTCATAAGTTGATGATGACATGTTAGAATACGTGTGAAGATATAAGATGATGTTTTAACACATACAAGGGTCGAATCTCTTGGGAAGCAACAAAGTGCTTAAAAGAATGTGTTGAGGGTTTGACAACTTATTAGATCAATGTGCGGTGATGAGTTATGATCATTCAACGATTGCAATTGTCTTGTAATTTGTTGTAATGATCTGTAATGATTTGTAATGATATTATATGATCTATGATGTAGATTCATTGTAGGTTAGGGTTTTGTAACCAACCTAATTGTAAAATGTATTTAGGTTGAGTTTCAGAAGGTTAAGAGTGTCAGTGATAAGATAAGTGTGTGTGTGTCGAACTAGATTGAGATGTCTACATGAGACAAGTAGATTGGAGATAACAAGGATCTATAATAGCAAGCTATGAAGTGTTGATTCTAGATCATTTATCTATTGTTTCCTAATAATTGTCACAACATTAAAATCCCTTAACTGGGTAGGTCCTAACAGGCCTGATCTTGTAAATCCCTTCATCGGATGGCTCATTAATTTGGGTTTAAATCCTCCAATGAGGTTACTCCTAACAAGGTAAAGCTCCTAATAGAGATAAGTTGTAAAATCCCTTGACCAGGTGACTCCTAAAAGGGTCTTCTCTTAACCGGACATTGTTGTAAAGCTCCTAACCGGGCTAGGCTCCTAACAGGGCGCATTCCGAAAGAGTGCAATATTTTGTGGGTACCAATTCCCACCGTGGTTTTTCCCATTTGGGTTTCCAAGTGAAAAATATTTGTGTTCATGTTGTGGATGGATTGTTAAGTTGTTCATTTGATGTCTTTACTGTATTTTCTTAATGATGAACACTTAAGTTGCTACTGGTAATATTTTGGTGAATTTGCATTAAGTGATTGTTTGATCAGCTACTGGTACTAGTTATGAGCTATTTTGTGAAGTATTGTTCAGATTGGTGAAAGTTTGTAGTTTATTGTTATCACTGATTCACCTCCCCTCTTAGTGTTAACCGTATCCTCACATTAACACTAAAAACCCACTCAGAGAAAATTATAGTGATTGTAAAATAAATATGAAACAATGAGATACCTTGTTACAAATGAGTTTTGTAACCTTTACAAACTAATTATTATGTACTCAGTCTTCTGTTTGATAGAAACCTTTGCTTTTCAAGATGCTTTCACTTTTTCTTTTACAACCCACTCTTCTTCTTTGCATCTTTCTCCCTTTTTAGCACTTTACTTTTTAAGCATACATATACTTGGTCCTTTTATTCTCTTCTCTATTATCTAGCACTCTTCTCTATCACAACCAACTTACCATACACTTTCTTCTACCAACACTTCTTTGTCCACCACCACTACTACAAAATATCCATTCAGTCATGTAGTGTCATAAAATTGTGCCTCTTGCAATTTTAACCACATTCAAAGTCCTCATTTTGGCGATGATATCCTCCTTTCTAACCAAGACCTCTTTCTACATGTTCACCCCATTTACCCTTTCTATTTGAGCCTTGAGATAGCCTCAGGACCATGTTCGGGCCCCAAGATAGGGTAGGAGATGGGCATGGCGCCCCTGTTCCACCCTCTTAGGGTAGCCCCAAGATAGGTCCCCTCGGCCCTATCTGCACTTCAGGATCCCAAATCTCCCTGATGTCAGCCTTTGGTGAGATGAATTAATCTTCTGAGGCATGTATAAAAGGGAGTTCATTTTCTAATTTTAGGGGGAGATAAAATTCAAGTGAAGGGATGATAAGCAAGCCTAAGTGAAAATATACATGATCAAGCATTGAAGCATTCAATTCTTCTTCATTCATCCATGGGAGAAATATTACAACATTCATTTCCAAGCATGTGTGTGTGTTAGGGTTTTATCATGTTACATTCCATTTCATGCAACACTTGTGATTACATTCAAGAAGCAAAGCGATCATCATCAACAAATTGCAGATCTACAAGGTGTACATTTCCATTATTTACATTCAAGCATTTGAAATTACTTTCTTTCAAGGTTGATTCCTCAACCGAGGGTTGACTAAGGAAAACCCCTATCCACAACCCTTCTTCCCCTCTTTTCTGTGTGTAGGTTGGAGGTGTACAACTATAATTGCAGGTTTGGGCTTCATTTGCAGAGATGAAAGAACCCTTTTTGTTTCACGGATTTTGTGGTGGACCATGTACATTGTCACCATGGTCTCGATGAATTTTCTCCAAATTTGGAGGGAAGATCTGTATCAGTCTAATTAGCTCAGATCCAAAGTTACAACGTGGTCCCAAACCAATAGCTCCTCATTTCACTCAATTTCTCTCTTTGTTTCGCATAGTCAACAAGTCAACTTTCCTATTTACAAAAGAGGGCAAAACACACTTCAACCCTTGCAATCCACTCAAAAAACACATCCTTTCTTCTCTTGGATTTGGATCTAGTGGATTTAGCCCCTCTTTTGAATGTAACGTTCCTCCAAGTGAAAATCATTTTAGTGACTTCCTTTCTCTCTCCTAGGTGGGGAGTCACTAGGATCCAATTTTCCACTTTAAATTTTGGTGAACCTAACGTGAAACACACTAATTATGATTTCTCACTATTAGATTTGATTAATTGCAACTTGAATTTCAAATTTTCATTTGCAAGTTTGATCTATTTGCAAATTTTATAGGTTAATTGCATAAAACCCCTAATTTTTCATTTTGAGAAAATTAAGCTTGTGAAGTGTAAAATTTTAATTACTTGTTTTAAATCTGATTTCTATTTCAAAATTACAATTCAAATTTGTCTCTTTATTCTGAAAATTTAGTGGTTAAATCATAAAACCCTAATTTTTAAGATTCTTCTATTTTTGACGTTTGACTACACGTTTGACTGATCTAGACATCTCTAAATCGGCTATTTTTTTTATTCCATATTAAAGTCATAATTTCTATCATCCCTGTAAATTTCAAAAAAAGCGGCTTGGACCATGTGCACTTTTGCCATGGTCCTCGACTTTTTTCCCAAAATTTTGGGAAACAAAATTGATTGTATTTTTCTGCTCAAATCGAGAAAATCAGCATACTTTAGCAATTTTTACATTCTCTAAGGTCAAACACAAATTCAAAATTCATCACATTCAAATCTTACATTGATTTTCATAAAAGGACCTAATTTTAGATCTGCTTTTCCAACAAATTTAGATTTTAGTTAAGAGACTTTCAATGGCAATTAATAAATTGGATTTACTTGCTCTTTCACATATGGTTACATTTCTTTTTGCATATATTTACTACAATCATGTGTCGGATAGGAGTTTATTTCATTTCCTCTTTATTCATAGCACTTGGTCATATTGTGTTGTTATGATTTCCAGATTATTTTTCTTTTCAATTAGATCTCAAAGCTTTTGTGTATCATTTATGTTGCATTATGGTGATGTTGCTAACAAAATGCATTTCTTATGTTAATCACCTTAAATATTTTGTAGATCCTAAACCTAGAGATCCTAACCTTTGTACCTCCCCTAAGGTATCTAGTGTGAATGAGATGAGACATAATGCTTTAATTAATGATCTCTCTAAAAAAGAGAAAGCATTGGAAAGTAACATGGATCCATCTTATTCTCATATGCATACCCTTGAGCAAGGGTGGGGAAATCAAAACATCAACATTCTTACATCTTTAGATCCTCCTTATTCTCCTAAGACCTATCTTCATCAAAGTATATGTAGGGAGGAAGATGTCATGGATTTTATTCATGACCTTTCCCCTCACATAGAAATAACTAAAAATGAGCTTTTAGATGATGAAGATGTTTCTTTCCAATATTCCAAAAAGGATAAGATTGATAAAGGAAAGGAGATTGTCATTTCACATCACACCCCTTCATCTACAAATCCTTTTCTTCCTCCTTACACATCAGATTTAAAAGAAATTCTTGATCTTGTTCCTCCATCAAGTCAATTGCAACATTCTTATAGTCATGGCTTTCATATAATTACAAAACAAGGTTTTAAAGGACAAGGAATTGGGAAATTTAAGCATGGAATTCATGTCCCTATAAATCCTTATACACAAACTACTACAAGAGGCCTAGGAAGTAGTACCCATTTTTCCATGGACAAATTCCTTAAGCTTCAAAAATTTAAAGCTTACCTTCAAAGACAACAAATCATGAGAGCCCACAAGAATGCTTCTTCTTCAAAACGTCCTTTGTGTTCATTTCATCAAACCCATGACCATAATGTTGACGATTTCCCTGACTTTCAAAAATCTATTCAAGATGGCATAGATAGTGGCAAAATTAGAACTATGGGTAATCAACCTTCCTCTCATAACAAACCCTCTACTTTATGTCAAGATGATATTTACCATCCTGACAGATTAGCTGCAAGAATCTATTGGAGATTGAAATATGACAAGAACATTTCTTTTCCTCTTCAAAATAAAAACAAAAATCTTAAGCAAGTGAAAGGTATTGAATATTGCATTTTTCATGATTCATATTCAAGTTCTCTCGGAAAATGTTATGCATTTAAGAAATTTGTTCAACTGCAATATGATCTTGCACAAATTTGTCTCACAACAGATCTAGTTGTATTGCTTGGTAAGAACATAGTACCTCAACACTTTTTTTCCCTTCATGTTTCTCTTCACCCTATGTCATAACTATCCCATTTAACGGGGGATATTTATAATTTGTGGTGGTGTTGTTTTCATTTTACATACTTTAGGGCAGCAACATGAAGTATATTTTCCTTCTTCTTTCTATACATTTATCTCTATACCTTTATGTCTATCTTTGTGCATTATTCATTATTATATCTCTTTTCTTGCATAGGGTTATTCTTATGTGAGCATATAATTTTTATTTCGTTTCTCTCTTTTCTTGGAGAGGGGAATATTTAATGAGTACTGCACTTCTTCTCTTTCCTTCATTCTCTTGGAAATCTTACCTCTTCTATGGTTTTGATTATTCGCAAGTATGATATGCCCCTTAGTAAGGAATGATCTCTTGAGAAGTATGTATCCCTTCCTTGAAAGGATTTGTTCCACTAGGAAGGCATATCACTTGAAAATAATCACCATCAAAAAATGTGTAATGTTTCTCCTTATTCTCCTCACCTGGGGGGCAAGGATTTTCACTCCTTTCCCTTTCTTTCTTTCTCATTTATCATTATTTTATTTAGGGGATGCATTTTTCATATGTGATTATCATTTCTTACAATGGTATGCTTTTATGATTAATCCCCCTTGGGGAATATGTGATTCTTTTTCTCTCTTCCTTTCAAAGATTACCACTTCTTGAGACATGTATTTTACATTTACTAATTTATTTTCTTGCATGTGTTCATGTAAGCTCATTGCAAATTTTCTTATGCTTAATCTCTCTCTAGTAGATTGTGTAGGTTCTTCTCATTGTCCCTTATCTTGGGGGGAAATGATCCCTCTCTCTCTCTTTATCTAGGGATCCACTTTGCCCTATTAAGTAGATGGTGTGAGTTATATTACTTGATGTCATTCCTTGTGCATAGTTGTTGGTTGTTTTCTCAAGGATTCTCTCTTATATAAGAGGTGCAAGTCCTTGACTACAACCTCTTTCACACTTGGTAATGTACATCTATAATAAATCCACCCATCCTCGATAGGGCTAAAAGTGCATCATCCTTCATCAAGAATATCTTTCACCTAGAAATAGGAGGAAGGATTACATTCTTGTTCTTTCCTTTTATAGTTCTAGAAGATGTTATATTTGTCTAAGACAACTCCTCTTGGGGGTAGATGTATTTTGAACAAAGATCTCTTCTCCTCCAAGGATCTCCTTCACACTTATGATAAGAAATCTCTTTTCAACTATCTTATCCTTGCTTGAAGACTATTCCCTCTCTTGCATAGATATATGACATTGTTGCATAATGGATATCTTCTTGTTGTCAAAGGTAGGTATCCTTGTTTAGTTTCCTTAAGATATCAACATCAACCTATGTTGACATCTTAAGGAGGGGGCACCCACATTGCTCCTTTGTAATATACTTCTCTCATGCATTGTACAGTGGGACATTCTTGGAACTAGAGGGCGACCTCTTAGAGAAAGGTGTCATAACTTTTCTTGTATAGTAGGACATTCTTGGAACTAGAGGGAAGCCTCTTAGAGAAAGATGTCATCACTTTCCTCTTGTATAGTGGGTCATTCTCAGAACCAAATCATTGACTCTTAGAGAGAGATGTCTTCACTTCTTTTCTTGTACAGTGGGTCATTCTCAAAACTAGAGCACAAACTCTTAGAGCGAGATGACACCACTTTTTCTCTGATTTCGAGTGATTATTCTCAGAATTGGAGCACAGACTCTTAGAGAGATATCACGCCATTCTTGACACTTGTACTATACATTCTATATAGGTTGTAGTGTACTCAAGCATAGAATCCTATGAGGCACTTTGAACCTCACTTGCACACACATGCACTTGAGGTTGATTGGAACTAATGGTGTTCTCACTCTCCTCCCTTACATGGATCACCCAAACAGGCTCTCGGGGATATATTTCCATGTCCTTCTCTCCATGGTTCACCTAGTTCTTGGGGTGAGATGTCCATGGTTTCTCTCTTCTTCTCTTTTCTTCTCATGGATCACCAAAGTGTGTATTCATGTCCTCTCTCTCCTTCCTCTCATGAACCCATAGTTTTTCTATTGATGGTTCATTGATGATGTCAAATTTTCTCTTTTATGTGATCGCTTGTGTTTATGTGATGGCATTTGTCTTTGTGTTTCAATTAGTTGTTGAAACATTTGAATATTGAGGTCTTTTTGGCTAGTTGGTTTGTGGTCTTATGTCTTGTCTTCATTGTGAGTTTTTTGTGCTTGGTCTTGTTTTTGTTTGTCTTGTTCTTTTTTTATTTATGTGCTCTTTCATATGTCTGAGTGAGTTAAGATCCTAAGATTGGGGGCTTGGTTCCTCGAGATTAGTTACATCTTATACTCCTTGTGGTATTTCTCTGCATCTCTCATCTTCATCTCTATTTATTCTACTTTACCATTAGTAGTGGCATAAGCCATACTCTTGCTAAAGTGGAGGATAAATGTAGTGTCATAAATTGTGCCTCCTGAAATTTTAACCACATTCAAAGTCCTCACTTTGGCGACGACATCCTCTTTTTTGACTAGGACCTATTTTTGCATGTTCATCCCATTGACCCCTTCTTGTTTGAGCCCTAAGATAGCCTCAAGACCCTGTTTGGGCCCCAAGATAGGGCAGGATAGGGGCATGGCACCCCTATCACCCATGGATAGGGGTGTGGTGCCTCTGTCCCACCCTCTTAGGGTGGCCCCAAGATAGGTCCCTCGACCCTATTTTCACTTTGGGATCCCAAGTATCCTTGATGTCGGCCTTTGGTGAGATGAATTAATATTCTGAGGCATGTATAAAAGATAATTTGTTTTCTCATTTGATGGGGAGGTAAAATTCAAGTGAAGGGATAATAAGCAAGCATAGGCAAAAATATACATGATCAAGCATTCAGGCATTCAAGGATTCTTCATTCATCCATGGGAGCAATATTACAACATTCATTTGCAAGAATGTGTGCATGTTAGGGACTTATCATGTTACATGCCATTTCATGCAACACTTGTGATTACATTCAAGAAGCAAAGTGATTATGATCAACAAATTGCAGATCTACAAGTCATTGTTTACATTCAAGAATTTGCAATTGCTTTCTTTCAAGGTTGATTCCTCAACTGGGGTTTGACTAAGGTAAACCCCTATCCACAACCCTTCTTCCCCTCATTTTTGTGTGTAGGTTGTAGGTGCGCATCTGTAATTGCAGGTTTGGGCTTCATTTGTAAAGACAAAAGAACCCTTTTCGTTTCATAGATTTTTTGGAGGACCATGTATATTATCACCACGGTCTCAACGAATTTTCTCCAAATTTGGAGGGAAGATCTGTATCAGTCTAATTATCTCAAATCTAAAGTTACAACATGATCCTGAACCGGTAGCTCCTCATTTCACTCATTTTCTCTCTTTGTTCCACATAGTCAACAAGTCAACTTTCCTATTTACAAAATAGGGCAAAACACACTTCAACCCTTGCAATCCACTTGGAATTCACATCCTTGCTTCTCTTGGATTTGATCTAGTGGATTCAACCCCTCCTTTGAATGTAAAGTTCCTCCAAGTGAAAATCATCCTAGTGACTTCCTTTCTCTCTCCAAGGTGGGGAGTCACTATGGTCCAATTTTTCACTTTACAGGTCATACTGTATATACTTGATTTTTCTTCCTTGTGATTAATTTAGAAAAAAATTCTTTTGGACTTCTGAGAGATCATGTTTGAATACTGTTTTGATTCTCAGTACAATCTTTTAGTCATTTATCCACCATTATTAAATTATTCTTCTTGTTATACTTCTGTGTGCATATGAGTTTTTGAGTTTTTCATCTGACCACAATTTGTCCTCCATTAAATGCAATTAGCTTCAATCATGACCTACTCGAATTACTCTGATTGGATTGCAAATCTACTTCATTTATGATCACAATCTCTCTACATAATGGACTTTGTCATTTGGATGCATCAACATTCATTCTGAGAGCTCCACATTATCAAAATCTACTTATTTATCTTTTGGTCAATCGAAGTCAATATCCCACGTGGACCAATCAATTATCGAGTTGCATCTATGGTGTTAAAAACTTTCATTTGGTCAAACTCTGGAGTTTAAACCATTTCACTAGGACTCTGTATTTGTTATAACGAAGAGGATTCTTATCTCTATAGATCTATTGGTCTACAAGAGGAATTTAGGAGTCATACGAGAACACCATGTTACACAGAAAATCATGTTGGTGTCGGCAATACCTACCACAAGTCACACCAAAAAGGGATATTTTGGTGTAGCACAAAGGGGTCGACAAGAAGTGGATTTGGTCATGCCAAAAATATTTGTTGTCACACAACCATGATCCCCATACGAATGCCCTAAACTGAGGTGGACAAATCAGCGAGCATTGGCTAGAAAGGTCATAGACATGGAAGCCAAATGGGCCCGGTAAAGGTCCCACTACAGGGACACATACAACCATGCCATCGAGGGTCCCATAAGAACACATCATGGTACACATGGACCAATAGTAATCACCAGTGTGGAAAAAATGGACCCCACACAAAGAAAGTGTATCGACAAGAGTTGGAGGCTCTATATAGACCAATTTTTGGTCTTTCCGAAGTAGGGGGTTACACCGAAATACACCATGTTGCCTAGACATGGAGCCCATCATACCAAAACCAATAATGTCAGCCAGACTGGAATGAAGTCATACCAAAATAGGAAGGATGTCAGCACAAAATAAAAGAGCTAACAAAATCTGTCATGTCGATAAGCCATGTCTCATCAACAAAGGCACATGTCGATGAGACAAAAACACAGTCTCACCGAAAACTGTAGAACTAAGGGATTTTTAGCATTTCTCAACTTGCAACTTGAACAAATCAAAAGAGATGGATCAAACACACTAAGAGACCACTGTAGGACATGGAGCCACATCCTATACACCCCTGCAAGACATAAAACCAACTCTTTAGTGTATCATTTCTTCTATAACCTGCAACTGCTCAACCTAGTTGACATCTATGACAACATTTACCAACAATCTCCCCTTTTGGCATTGATGTCAACACAATCAAAAGTTCTCTCCCCCTCTGACAATAATGGAAAAGGGTCTTCATATTTTTTTTGGAACCATTTCACCTATACATAGCCTCTCATGCATTGTAGAAAATACTTCACCTACGAGAATTATGCATTAAATACTTCTTCCCTTGTGAATTTGCACATCCTTTGTGCTAGGACCACACATCTATAACCAACCTAAAAAAGAGACTAAATCTATCAAACATGTGTATTGGTAACTCCCTGGTGATTCACATCAACTGGCAATCCACTAGATGAACCATTATTAAAATATAAAAAGTAGTGCCAATACTGCTTATAAAAATTCAGATCTCCCCCTGAGAACAATCATGATGTTCAAGAATTAAATATGAATCTTTTAGATCCCCCTGAACCATGGCCAAATTTATGCATTTAAGTGCTGAAAGAAGGTGGAACAATGCCCAATTTAAGTTTAAGATACTTAAATGAGTCCTCAAGCAATGGTTTGGTAAAGATATCTGCCAGTTGTTCTCCTGTGCATACATATTCTACTTTGACTTCCTTCTCAACTACTTTCTCTCTTAGAAAATGATATTTGATTGATATGTTATTAGTCCTTGAATGCATGGTTGGGTGTTTTAAAATATTGATTACATTTGAGTTGTCACACATAATAGAAATAGGGTCTAAGAATTCAACTTAATATCTTTGAGTGTCTGCTTCATCCATAACACTTGAGAGAAACATGTTATAGCAACAATGTATTCACGTTCAGTAGTGGATAAGGAGATTGACTCTTGCTTCATGCTATGCCATGAAACCAACCTATTACCAAGGAAGAAGGCTCTACCACTAGTGATCTTCCTATCATCAACACAACCTTCCCAATTAGCATTAGTGTCGGCTTGTAGAGTGAACTCACCATTCATTGGATACCATAGGCTATAGTGAAGAGTCCCCTACAAATATTTAAATATTCTCCTTACTACATTCACATGTGATTGTTTTGGAGCTTCTTAGAACCTTTCCACCATGCACACTACTTGCACTATATCCAATCTTGATGTTGTGAGATACAATAGGCTTCCAATCATGGATCTATATAAGGTCAGATCAACACTAGGTGACTCATTATCCTTACTTAATTTGCAACCTATAACCATGGGGGTACTAACTGGCTTGCTATCATCCTTTTGGAATTTATTCAACATATCCTTATCATACTTGGTTTGAGAGATAAATATACCTTTTCCTAGCTATGATATTTGCAAACCAAGAAAATAAAATAAATCTCCAAGCAATTGCATTTCAAATTTAGACTTCATTTGATCAACAAAATCCTTACATAGTACATCTTTATTGCCTACAAAAATAATGTCATCTACATATACAACCACTATGATCATGAGATTGCCATATGTCTTTATATATAAATTTCTATCGACACACCCCTTATTGAATCCTTGCTGATGTCGGTACATGTCAAGCCTAGAGTACCATGCTCTAGGTGCCTGTTTTAATCCATACAATGCTTTCTTTAGCCCACATACAAAATTGTCATCTTCATGCAACTGGAACCCCTTTGGATTCTCTATGTATACTTCTTCAAGATTCCCATTGAGAAATTTAGATTTGATATCCATTTAGTATACTTTATATCCCTTGTATGTTGAAAATGCCAAGAACATTCTTATAGCTCCAGTCTTGCAATTAAAGCAAATGTTTCTTCAAAGTCAATCCCTTCAACTTGAGCATATCCCTTGCATGCAAGCCTTGCTTTGATTCTTATGACCTTACTAAAGAGGGGAAAACATAGCAAGGTAATATTTAATGGTTATAATCGAAAGAAAACCTAAAACATTAAACAAACCACTTATACCTTGCTAATTCTACCTTCTCCTTCAGATTGAGCTATGGATGAAGTGGAATATGTGCCCTTTGATGCTCCACTTTATGTGCTTCTTGCTTGATCTGGATGTGGATTTCTCTCCTTTTCTCAACAAAATTATGTTTGGATTGGATTTGAATGATGAGGATAGATTAGATGAATTGGATTAGATGATTGAAGGGTTATGAGTGCATTATGAGGGCGTGATAGGAAGAATATAGAAGAGAAATGGGAAGCATGAGAATTCTATGAGAAGTGGGATCCTTTTGTGAGGAAATGAGGCTCCAATTTATAGATTGGAGTAGGCCAATGAAGGGCCAAGATTGATTTCATCATGAAGGGCTAAGACTAATTTGAAATGGAAGGCATGGACCAAGGGTGCCTTGGGAAAATAAAAAGGAATATAAAATTCCTTGAGAAGAGGGGGGAAAGGAAAGTTGAATTTCAAAATGAGGAATTAAAAATTCCAAAATAAAGGATCATGGAGAGATTCAAAGAAATTTGAATTTCTTTGAGAGGATCAATGTTGATGTGACATGAGTGGGAATTTAAAATTGGAGAATAATGATAAGCATGATTATGAGAGATTTTAGAAGGATTAATTAGGTTGAGTGGGATTAGGAAAATGTGATTTGTAGGAATTGTTGTAATCCAAGAACACTGAGGAGGGGGGGTGAATCAGTGTTCTACTAGAATGATCAAAATTAACCTTATTAAAACATGCATTCACCAACTGGTATACCGGTACATATAAGATTAAAATAAGTAAAGTAACCAATAAGCCAATCATAACACAAAGAATTATATGTGGAAAACCTCAAAGAGGAAAAACCAAGGTGGGATTTGTGACCCATAATATCAATCCACTAGCCATATGAAAAGATATTACAAAATATAGTGGCCTGCACATGTAGGAAGGCTTATGGCCTAGAGCACACTGCTCAATTAGAAAAGGAGCCTAACTGACTACATACAAATCTAGACTACAATCCAGAGAAATGAGTGAACTGCAAAGATAACATCTCTTATGCCTGAATACAGTTACAGTTAAGCTTTGTCTGTTTTGGTTTGAAACCCTAAACCCTTATTGGAATAACCTCTTACATAAATGTCCTCACATACATGATCTCTCTCACATATGTTGCATTCCATTCCATTCCATACCCTATGTTTTTCAAAATGATCTAATCAACTGCCCTATATACCCTTACAATCCATCATGCCTTATGTCGGATTACAAAGATAATTACAAAATGAATATACATGTAGGCTCAATAACATATATACATAAATATCAAAATCAATTTTTGATTGTTGGATTTCCCAAAATGATGTCGGCCTCCAATACCAATAACCTGATGAAGTCATGTCGGCTTGCAATGTCGGTACCCAAAGAATTCCTTCCAATCGGTGAATATACTTGTCGGTACCAATAATCAACTAAACCAAAATGTGAAAGTTGAAACATGTTACCATGTTTCCATCAATGATAACATATTCAAACCAATCAAATTGAGTGTCAATTTCCAACAATCTCCCCCTTTGGCATTGATGGCAACACTCATGTGAAAAATGATAATGGTTTCCATCTACCAGTTTCATCTTGAGACTGCTCCCCTTGAGCTGAATATCCATCTGTGATAATGACCAATACAAAAATACTCCATATCTCTTGATGCCAAGAATATATTTTTCACCTATACTCCCCCTTTGACATCAATGCCAAAAATAACAAAAAATGGGATGAAGAATGAAAGACTATACAAAGAATATCCCAAAATACCTCACCAGAGTTGAATATATTTGAAAATTTCCAGATAGGCTTTCTCCAAAACCTCTAGAAAGGTATCCCAACCTAATTTGAGTGTGTTGAAATCATATACAAGTCCATTAAGCATATGGGCATATGATTCTTTATCCTTAAGTTCAGCCAATGTGGGCTTACCAACCATATCAATACATTCCTTCTTATGTACACTTAATGTGTCCAACTAGGGACTCACCAATCCTCTAAGACCTCTGCCTCTCCTTATAATTTTATCTTTATCCCTCTCAAGAGATGAAACTTGAGCTTCCAAAACCAAAATCTGACACTCAATAGATGTAGTCAAAGATTGTGAACCATAAAAAGAATTGACTATACCTACAATCTCCTCCTGAATATCCTTAATCCTTTTATCAAAATCTGATGTAAGTAAACCTATGTTACAACATACTCTATAAATAATAGTACAATACTACCTCAAAGCATTATCAATCAACTTTAACTTATCATCAATCTCCTTCTTCTCTGACTCAATCATCTGATAAAATGTTGCTCTCTTGGCTTGTGTAAACCTCTCCAATGCATGTCAGTTTGATATCTTCTATAAAGATTGAAAGTCCTTTGAAATGTGCTCTATGATTATTTTAAGCTTGTCAGATGGGCTTGCTTCTTTGTCAAATTTGAACTCTCAAACAAGTCTATGCAAAATAGTGATAGATTGATCAATAACTCCTTTATCCATAGATTCTTCCTTCATCATTTTCTGTGCAACCATTTGATAACTCAATGATGAACCACTAGTACCAAACCGGTACTGAGAGCAGGGGGGGTGAATTAGTACAAACACAAATATAGTCCAAAACCAGTTTGACAGCAAATACTCCAAACGACTGGCAAGTAGGAATACCTATTCAACACAGACTGCAACCAGTAAAGCCAAGAGTGTCTAAAACAAGCATTGACCAGTTGAACACTTAGCTTTTCATTTAACTCAAAACAACACTACCATTTCACCCTCATGCATGAACAAGTAAACTATCCTCTGATCATCACAACAGTTAGTTCAGTATGCTTTATAGACAAGCATAAAACATAGAACCATCATATGCTCAATAGGTAATAACAAAACATCACAAGATAAAAGCATCACACATGACACACATATTTTTCACGTGGAAACCCAACTGGGAAAAACCACGGTGGGGATGAATACCCACAAGTTGCTTTTGAACTCTTTTAAAGTCCGCTCTGTTAGGAGCCTTGTCCGGTTAAAGACATTACAATAGGTTCTGCTAGGAACCAATCCTATTAGGGATCACCCAGTTAAGGGATAGCTATAATACCCAGTTAAGGGTTAAAATCGGTAGGGTCACCTTGTTAGAGGATTTCAAGAACTCAATAGCTTAAGGATCTCCAGAGTGCTATAGCTTCTCAGAACTCATTAACCTTGAGTTACCCGGTTAAGGGATTTGAATCAAGCCTGTTAAGACCACCCTGTTAGGGGATTTTGCAACAAGCTAGTTAAGGCTACCCTGTTAGGGGATTTTACAACTGTTGAAGTGGTTAGAGATCATTAGGAATTACAATGATCTATTAACATCACTCAATGCTAATGTAGATCCGTTTAGGCTCCACTTCTCCTTCTGCACATTCACTTTGTAGGTATCTCTTCTCTCCTTTGGTCTGGCAAGAATCACGTATCACTTCCCTTGGATACACATTCACAACTTTTGCCAACAACCCTAGAAAGAAACACAACATGGACCTTATAGGAAATAGACAGGTCGATAGAAAAAATGCTAAACCCTAAACCTGTTAGGTTAAGCAATTCAAGCGGTTCAATCTTGACCGTTGAGTCATACTACGTTAAATGCAACAGTCTTGAATCGATCTCAAGACATTCTCCATCATCCATTATCCACCAATTTCATGGTGGCTGATAACCCATCATGTGTTATCACTGTTTGATAGACTTCGCACATTCCCGAGGTAGATAGGAATAGTCTTCTTTATGCAAGATCCTTCACACGCACAGAGCTTACGTGGAAACATGATCTGTCCTCCATTATACTGCTAACTCATCACACAAAGATCACCAATTGAGTCACATAGACTTCAGGTACTCCAACTGGAAATCCTAAAGTGGAAGCTACCTACCAACTGGTAGTTCATACAATGCTTCCATGTGCTGGTTCCCATAACTACATGCCAGTTCATCTAGAACAAATATGCCGCTTCACTTTGGCATATAAACCGGTTCATACATATGCCGGTTCCTCTCTCTTTTCATCTATCACATATGTCGGTTCTCTTCATAACACATATTGACATCAATGACAACATACAATGTCATTATGTCTTCATGCTGGTTCACATAATGCCAACAATCTCCCCCTTTGGCATTGATGGCAATATACAAAGATATCTTCTCCACTTCACATCTTCTCCCCATTTACCGCAGATATCTTTTTGCTTCACATCTTCTCCCCCTTTGACAATAATGCCAAAGTGGAGGTACAAGCATCTCTATTCCATCATGCTGCTCCCCTTGAGGAGTAGCATCCTTCAACACATCAATCAACCAAAAATTTTTATTTCCAATACCTGACTGATGTGGAACAATTACTTTTAGTTCACCTCCTAAAGGGGTAGTACCCCCAATTCATCTCTTAAATGCACAAATGTAGTCTTTGGGAGAGGCTTGGTGAATATGTCTACTAACTACTCCTTACTGGACACATGCTCCAGTGCAATCTCTTTATTCTAAACCTTTTCCCTCAAGAAATGATACTTAAGCTCAAAATGCTTGGTTCTAGAATGTAAAACTGGATTCTTTGATATATTGATAGCACTTGTGTTATCACAGAATATACTTACCAGTTTAGATACAGGGATCTTGAAACCTTCCAGTACATGCTTCATCCAAATTGTCTGAGTGCAATTCATGAAAGCTGCAACATACTCTGCTTCCACTATAGACTAAGAGATGCAACTCTACTTTTTACTCATCCATGAGACCAGTCTACCACCAAGAAAGAATGCACCACCGGTTGTGCTTTTCCAGTCATCCACATTACCTCACCAATCAACATCTGTGAATACTTTCAGATTGAAATCATTGCTGTATGGGTACCACAATCCATAGTCAACTATTCCCTTCAGATACCTAAGAATCCGCTTGACTGCAATCTAGTGGGATTCTCTTGGACTCTTCTGGAACCTTGCAGTAATGCCAACTGCATGTGCAATATCCAGTTTGCTATGCACTACATAATGCAACTTACCAATCATTGATCGGTATTCCTTCTCATCAACTAGTGCAGAATCATCCTCTTTTGTCAATTTGCAACTGGTCACCATTGGTGTACCAACCGGTTTGCTATCTTCCATGCCAAAGGTCTTCAATACCTCTTTGACATATTTGGACTGAGTGATAAAGATTCCATCTTCCATCTACTAGATTTGCAGTCCAATGAAGAACTTAATCTCCCCTATGAGTGACATCTCAAACTCTTTCTTCATCTCATCAGTAAACTCATGACTCATCTTGTCATCTCCTCCAAAGATAATGTCATCAACAAAAACCTCACAGATCAGGATCTGATCTCCTTCAGACTTCAAGTAGATATTGCTATCTTCACTTGTTCTCTCAAATCCAATCTTCATAAGATGGGAATGTAGGTGCTCATACCATGCCCTAGGTGCTTGCTTTAGACCATATAATACTTTATGTAGCCTGCACACCATATCACTGTCTTCAGATAGGGAAAACCCATCTGGTTGCTCTATATATACCTCCTCTTCAAGTACACCATTTAGGAATGCAAATTTTACATCAATTTGATATACTTTGAACCTCTTAAAAGCTACATATGCAAGAAGCATACGAACTCCTTCCAATCTGGCTATAGGAGCAGAGGTTTCTCCATAGTCTTCTCCTTCTTCTTGAGCATATCCTTTGCATACCAATCTGGCTTTATTCCTAATCACTGTGCCATCCTCATTCAACTTATTTCTAAACACCCATTTGGTGCCAATGACATTTTTATGCTCAGGTCTGGGTACCAAGGACCATGTACCATTTTTCTCTATCTGATCAAGTTCCTCTTCCATTGCCTTGATCCAGTCTTCATCTTTATGAGCCTCTTTGAATGATTTAGGCTCAAATTCAGAGATCATATATGAGTTTTCTCTGATCTTTCTTCTTGTAAGGATTCCTGCATCCTTATCACCTATGATCTACTTAGGATCATGATTCAACTTGACATACTGAGGAATGGTCTTAACTAGTTCTTCTTGCTTTTCTTTTTCATCCTCATCTTCATCAGTATCAGCATTCACTAGTTCAGGGACATTATTACTGGTACTTGGTTGGCTAACAACCAGTTCCCAGAAGGTTGCAACTGGTTCATTTGTAGCTTGCTCACTACCGATTTCCTTAGTCTTCTCAGAGGATTCATCAACTCTTACATTGATGCTTTCCATAATTCTCTGAGTCTTATTGTTGTAGCACTTGAAAGCTTTACTCTTGGTGGAATATCCTAGAAATATTCCCTCATCACATTTAGCTTCAAATTTTCCCTAATGTTCACTCCTCTTGATGTAACATTTGCTACCAAATACCTTAAAGTAGCTAACCACAGGTGTCTTACAGGTCCAATACTCATAAGGAGTTTTGTCCTTACCCTTTTTGTTGAGTACCCAGTTCATAGTGTAGACTGCAGTGCTCACCGCTTCTCTCCAAAAGGTGTGAGCTACCTTTCCTTGAATCAACATGGTTCTAGTTGCTTCAACCACAGTCTGGTTATTCCTCTGTGCTAGGCCATTCTGCTATGGAGTCCGAGGGTAGATAACTATCTCTTGATGCCAAATTCTTCACAATACTTATTGAATTGACTAGAAGTGAATTCCCCTCCTTGATCAGTTCTGAGACACTTGATCCTTTTACAACTTTCCTTCTCCACTAATGCTCTGAAAGCTTTGAATTTCCCAAAAGCTTTAGACTTATCTTTCAAGAATGTAACCCACATCATTCTTGAGCAGTTATCAGTGAGGATCATGAAGTACCTATCACCCTACACACTTCTAGTTTTCATAGGACCACACAAATCAGTATGTACAAGATCAAGCAAGTTGTCAGCAGTGAAAGATTTACCTTTAAAAGTTGAGGAAGAC